>NC_072824.1:25514734-26213067 GCF_027744805.1 Dunckerocampus dactyliophorus | reverse complement strand
AAAAGAGTGCTGACATTGCTTTCAGCATTTAGCCAGTGCACAGAAATGTAATGCACACATATATTCATTGTTCTTACACCTGCCTGGACATTAGGCAGACTCAAAGGGGAAAATATACTGTCTTGCTGGAAATGACAGAATAACGATCACATTAGCTGAATTCTTTGAATGGGGACACATTTCACTCAACACAGTCACTGATATTCTCAAGTATTTTCAAGTCATCAGACTAAAGTCTGAGTCGGGTCCTGCGTCATTGACGTCAAAGTCCAAGTTGAGTTGGAAGTCTTTGATGATATTTTCAATTCAAGTCTAGAGTCACCACAGTTGTGACTCGAGTTCAAGTGGCGTGACTGCGAACCACACCTCTGCTTTACAATACATGATTAATACTCTTTAAGCTTGGGCATATGCACACAAATGAATGGGCCACATTAACCCAAAGTAAATACAGAACGGAAATGTATGCATTTATGTGTGGAAAGGTCAGTGCCATCCCGCCTGAAAGTGTGAATTTCTCTCTAGCTGTAATTGTATTAGCATATCAGCACACACACAACAACAAAATGCACTCAATTTCAGCACCCTGTGAATGTGTTCCTCTTGATGTCTGCGCATATTAAAATTTGGCTCGTTGGTGCTCATCCATGTTGAAACTCCAGTGTGTATATCCTCTACCCTGAGTGTGTGTGTGTGTGTGTGTGTGTGTGTGTATCTGTGTCTTCCATGCCATGACCTATTGTCTCTTGACGAAGCAGTCTATCGAGCATAAGTCGGTTTTAATAAGCTTAAATTTGATGTCTTGTGCTTTGCAATGTTTTTAAAATACGGCCAAATATCCTTGAAATGGCTTTATTCTTAATATGTTAAAGCAATTTGCTTGTCTGTACTAAAAATGTAATACTTAAAATCAGCAACATAATGATGATTTGAGAAGTGAACCAGTTGAATTAAGTAAAATGGCCTAATGGTATCAAATGTTTCATAAAATAGTCAATTATCACAGCAGCTGGTTACCCATTTAGATGTTAGAAATACTAATTAGGACTGTCCGTCAATTCACTTTTGAAACGTTGAACTTGAACGTGTGATTAAAAGGTGATAAGATTTCTCAGTCTCGTAATAATAAATTCATTTTATTAATCATACAATAGATGACACTAACTCCATAATTTTACCGCCCTCGATATACAGTGTTCCCTCGTTTATCGAAGCCGAACGCATTCTGTACTGCACAGGAAGGCACGGAGGGGGCTGATTGACAATGGTCTACTACAGTCCCCTACATTTACAACTTCAATTCTAGTATTTGCGCCATGAAATTGTATTCATTTATTCCCAACAGTCTATTATCCGCAGTTTGTAGCGTGTCTCTTGGCTGCATTGCTTTTAGTACTGTATGTGTATGTTTGTGAATGTTGGCAAATTTTCATCTTCTCTGTGTTGCCATGTCAATGTAACCTGCCCAGGGCATTCAGAGTTAGGAGTGCTGGCCCGATGTCACTTCATCTATTAGCAATGGGGCTGTTTGTTTAACCAGTCAAATTTCAGATTTGCCTCACAGTGGCCAGTTAGCAGGCATACAGTAAAGTCAGCATTTTTCTGTCCTCTGGTTGCTTTATGTCTGAAAGCCTATGCCTCATGCTCAGAGTTACACAGTGTGCTTGAACACCTCATCACACGTACAGCTACCGTTACTGCCGTTTAAGTCGGCGCCGGTGCCATGATGGTTTGGATTTTTGGTACATACAGTATCCCTCCTAAACATGCAGCCTTGATGCTTACATGGTTCACAGAAGACATATCGAGACTGTAAATATAAAAAAAACTTTTTAGCTATACCCAAAAGACACCAGTGATTAAAACGTCCTTGTGCTCTGTGCTCATTTATTTTTAATGAGAACATACACCATTTAACTTATCTGAGAGTATTGTGTGTGTGTGTGTGTGTGTGCGTGCGTGCGTGTGTGTGTGTGTGTGTGTGTGTGTGTGTGTGTGTGTGTGTGTGTGTGTTTGTGTGTGTGTGTGTGTGTGAGTGATAACCTTGCATGTGTCCACTTCCTGTGACTATCTTCGGCGCCTGCAGTCTGAAGGAAAGGATCTGCTTTCAGCATCGGGACACACACATGACACATACACTTATTAAAATGCGCCCCAGAAAAGTCCTACAGTGGGTTCTGTACCCGTGGACCCACGCAGGATGACAACAGTGACAACAAGAGAAGAACATGGCAAGTGCAAGCCTTGCACATCAGCAAATAGCCTCTCACCAAGCTTCTTGTTGATGGTCTTGCGGTCCATTCCAAAAATGTTCACGGCTTTTTGGTCCTTGCATCCACATAATGTGTTGATATATGGAGTACCTTCCGAAAGGGACCGGACTAATTTGGGTGTTTCATGGACACATAGCCGATCTGTGGGGGTCAAAACGTTTGCTGCTTGGATCAAATACTTATTGCTTTCAATCAAACACAAACTGATATTTTTACTGGATTTATTTTCTCTCTCTTTGACAATAAAACTAGCATACTAATTCTGAACCGTTCATATCTTTGTAAGGGTGTAAACTTCCAAAATCAGCAGGAGATTGTAATAGCTGTTTATTTTTTTGGCCCGGTTCTAGGGCCAGCATTTCTTCCAGACAAGTAGTCATTGATTACACAATGTAAAAGGTTTTCAAAATTGTTTAAAAAAATAATAGCAATATATTTGTTTAAAGTCCTGAACTCTACATCGAGAAGGAAGATGGACGAAGAGCCCTGAATGAAAGTACAAAGGGTATATACAGTAGTTGTTGCACACCTCTAGAAAGTGAAAGTTAAGCTTGTGTGAGTGTGAACAATGCATCTATTGTATGTCTGCCTCTTTCTTTTTTTTGTCCCCCAACAGTCATATTGTTGGGGGAATGATTGTTGCTGTATGATTGTGCTGTGTGAGTGTGTGTGTGTGTGTGTGTCAAGAAGGTCTTCTTTGAGAATCTGTTAGACAAATGCACTGAGCTAACAGGTTGAATGTAAAGATGTGATAATAATATCTAACAGGATCAAACTATTGGAAGTATTGGTCTTGCAATGGAGCAGGACAGCTTTGTTAAACAGAAGGTCAGTCACTCCTCTGCATTTATCACGACGAAAATGTGTCTTTGTGCAGTTCTACGTGAGAAAGAGTATTCAGAAAACTGGAAAGATGTCAAGAGTCCAACTTCGGAGTCACAAAAAACACAGGCATGTACATAGGCTGGAAGGCACTTGTCACTGCTTTATCCTTCCATAGAGAGGAAAATACTTTTTTCAGCAGCACAAGCTGGAGACAGCAAGTCAAATGCATTAAATCTATTTTTATGCTCTGCTGAATGAATGAATGAATGAATGAATTTGACTGTCATAATGGAGGGTTATAAAAACCAAGTTCAACAGAAGGTGATCAGACTTTTACAACAAAGTACCAGAGCCTTTCCTAGAGAAGGATAGGGTGCATGTACTTCATATACAGACACAAGGTAAGACCACAAATGTTTTTTCAGTTAATACAATAAATAAATAAATGAAACAAATGAGTATTTTTAGGACAAAATGTTTCCGGAAAGTGACTTATTCTCTTCTTGTTGTTGTCCTCCACACCAGCCCTCACCCTCACCGCCGTCACTGCATTAATAGCATGCAAATATGTCAACAAGGAAGGATGGATGGATTACTGTGGATATTGCTCTGCCATGTTGGCACAGAGGAACAAAATGTCAAACTAAAGCCAATGAACTTCAGGTATACTAGTGGAAGCCCTCTGTGATTAGTAGGCACTCTGGAAGGTCTGTCAGATGGAAAAGAGGGAACGTAGACGAGAGCTGAGGGAGGGAAAGGTAAGTTCGGAGGGGGGGTGTGGGAGTAATTCCTTGCACACATCTCAGTCATAAATATGGAAAGGAACTGTGCGGCTGAGCCAGTCCTCCTACGTGCAGAATGTTACTGTGCCTCCTTGGCAGGCTGAAAAAGCATCCAGCTAAGAGACACACAACGCAGACTAAGATGTTATGAGGAGGGGAGACAAGTGAACCCAAGAGCAAGAATGTGCACACTGGCAGGATTCTGCTGAACTTCTTTCTTTCCACTAACCAATTTAAGTTTTATAAGAAAGGAACAGGGCATGGGGAGTAGTCATTGGCAGAAACATTGTCAAAGCTGAGTAGAAACCCATCTGAACAAAAGTGATGCTCTGACAGAGTGACGTACAACAAGACTAATATCCAGTCACCGCTCGCCACTTGGCGCTTCTATTTCAAAAATATATGAAATCGTGCTGTTTTGTGGTTGAATACAGCCTAGTTTTAGTAAAAAGAAATATGCATATTTAGACTAATTTTACGCATTTTTGCCAAAATGAATCATTTTTAATCATAAAAATTGTCCAAAAATGCATTCAAAGACGTGTATATGTAGTACAGGTAGGTTCCCGAAATACCAAAATACTTTGTTTACAATCATTATAAATGTTTTAAGGTTTAAAACCCCTCCTGGCGTTAAAAATATTGCTCCTGCCGTCGTACTTTCCTCCTCCTGTCCTACTCCTTGAACCGAAGATTCATTTATTTGGTAATGGCCGCCCGAGTGACTTCTTCTTCTGTTGTTTATTGGTGGTCAGCAAGCAGCTCACACAGTTAGCTAGTTTGCTAGCGACCATTGACCACAACAGGAAACGGCACAAAGGAGATTGATTGACAATGGTCTACAGCCAATCAGGATGCAGAACACAATGGGCGGGTTCTCTCATAGCCAATAAGGACTGATATGTAGCCGACTATTTTCTACTGTGGGTTCCTCATATGCTTGTAAATGCACATAAAGACATACTGAGACAAGAGGGGCTGCACACATCTTCAACTCTCACATGAGTATACAACACCCTCTACTGGTAGCAGTAGTAAATACAATAGCAGACACATACAACAGAGCACCAGTGGATCGCTGTAATACACCACAGGAATGCAGAACACAATACGCGTTCATAGGCAGTTAAAAAAAGAAACGTGCAAAATCTGCGAAACACTGAATCCACGAAAGGTATTATTCTACACTGTCCATTAGGTGTCAGTAATGTTACTGTAATGTTCGGTGAGACACACAAGCACCAAACTTCTTTGACGGAACAACAGGCTTTTATTGCCGGTCTGAACAACACAACAGGCACAATTATCTCTAATAAAAATCCTTCATAAAAACACGGGCTATAGTTGTGGGTCTTACCCACACAAAATTGAAACTCATCTCTGAACCCCCGACGTCACTTCCTGTCTCACTTATCACAGTCCTGTCTGGAACCAAGTAACCGCGCTCAACAAGTGTTTACTGTACTACCTACATACATTAATAAGAGGGCTAGCTAGCATCTAGCAGTTACCTGGAGGATCTCGGGCTTGAATAGGAGTACAGCATTTTTTTAAAAAACACAGCTTAGTTCACATGTGCATAGGTATTAAAAAAACATTTTCTTCTTGTGAAGAAAATATCTCTCCACAGTCACTGTCCTCGTGAAAAATGTCAGGTTGTTGAGAACATTTGTTGAGACAACAGGTACGGTGATTACATGCTCTCTGCCTTGAAAGACCAGAATTGTGTCCCATTACATTGCATTACATCACATTTATAATCAAATGTGTATAATGAAGCAGACCTCCAGAGAGTTACAAAACAGTTAAAACCCAGAACTGTATACGAAATCATTTTAACCCATAAGAATCCACAGACGAGTGCTTAAAGTAAAATGATGACTTTATATCGTTTTGTGTGGCACAAATGTACTTAAAAATCATTGAAACGGTGACATTTATTGAGTGTCTTATTATCGTTGTTGCTATTCTAACAAATCAAGTACGTCATGTCAGGCTTTCCATAGCAATTTTAAGGCTAAACCACAACATGAAGCATGAAGAAGATATTGTTTCATGTATTTTCAAATGACAGTAATTGAGGAGAAAGGTGTATGCAAGTGGTTCGAATGTTATAAATCATGATGGAAGGAAGTGGGAACCTTCACCCCAGGCGGTACTGTGTGGGAAACATGCAGGAATTGGGTATGGGCGAGAACAATGCTTATGGACTCGGATAAACAGGGGTAGTATAGTATAGATAATGGGAATACGTCGGTCCATCAGTATATAATGTATAATGTCCATGTAATACACACAGGCCTGAATCACCAACACTGGAAATATGTTTTCTTTCACATGTCCATGTAGATATCTATACCAGTTATGTCGGTATTAGACACATTCAATTGAATGTATTTTCCTTCAGCAGGACAGCAATTATAAATGTAAAAAAAAAATGAATGCAAATATGTGAAGCATGCAAATGAATGACAAAACAACACATCCAACCCGTCCTGACTTGATACCATCCATATTTTCTCATCAAACAACTGAACCAGCCACGTCGACAAACACGATGAAGAGATATGACATAGGAAAGAGAAGATCTGAGACAATCCTTGCTGAAAATAGAAACATTAACAAAGAGAAAGGCTTTGAACCAGCGGGATCACAGACTCCTCCAAGTTAACAGGATGAATGTGGCCTCAGTTTTCTTGCCAGTGTATTCTCATAATATTATGTATTCTGTTTAATGTTATGACACAGTCATAGATTATGCTTGTGTTAGTATGGGGAAAAGACTACTACTACAGATACATGCATGGTGTAAGGTGATAATATACTGTAGATGTACTTTGCTTTAAAAAAAAAAAGTGGCATTCCAGTAAAAATGCCGTAAAAGTTATTTACTGTCCATTAAGACATTTTGTGTGGTTGTTCATCAACGAACCAGCTGGTAACATTGTACGGGCGTCATTTTGAGTCATCCAGTTGATAGCCATATCCAAAATTTGTAAGCACAAACACACAAAAACACACGTTTGACACAGATGCAACAAATTGAATGAAATAGTGACAGAACAGGGATTAATTCGAAAGGTTGCAGATCAGTGAGAACTTGTCAGCAATGACCCGCATTTGTTTCCACCGAGTACCTCTCTGAGTCAACCGGAAGTGACGACAAGGTCACTTAGGGACTTCAGACTTCAGTGGTCCCCAACCCCCGGGCCACACAGAAAGAAAAAATGATTTTCATTATTTTTTTTGTTTGTTTTATTTTGAAAAGTGGCCGGACTCTCTCTGTTACATCCGTCTCACTTGACGCATGTCCATTGTGCGTGTGCTAACTTTATCTCATGCCGCACAGATAGACTACTACTGTATTTTTACCATTTTTCTTTCACCTCATATTTGGTCTCAAATGCTGATACTATGTGGGAATGCATAAAGGTAAGTTTTCATGACTTTTTGAGGGCTAATGTGCACGTTTGTCTCAAGTTAATTCATGCTAGCACACTGCCTTTTCCCACACACGTCAAACAGCGATGTAATAATCTCTCTGGAAAAACTTGGCTGGCACTTGAACTGGTGGATGGTGGGTCGGCATTCATTTTGTGCTTTTAATTTGATGTTATTCATGTCTTAGTTTTACACAATACATCATAAATAAGATAAATTAGATCGCTATAATGTACCCGTCGGACATCACAAAAGGTCATTACTCAAAGTAACAGTCTGACTCACGGCCATCATCTAAGAAAGAACGGTAAAATCATCACACGGTAACTTAACACTCAAAAGGTAGGTAATAAATATACAAAAAAGTACCAATACAAGTGTAGGATAAAAAAAACTATCTTAACAGCTTCCCATCATGCCTTGCTTCCCACCAAAGCAAAGTAAAGCTGCTTGCAGTTCATTCAGCAATGACGGCAATGACACCGGCTGTCGTAGCAGCCGAATGGGACTTTTATGCCAATATCAGCTGATATCAGTCTGACGTCTCTAATTTGAACACATTCAAAGTGTGCCACTACGGATTCTTACGGAACAGATTTTTTCCTGTGATACTGAAAATGTACTTTTGAATAACTTTCATCCCTGTTTGCGCTTTTCCAACTCAGTTTTTACTAACCGAAATGCATTTTGCATGTATACATATCGTAGCTTCAGGCAGATGGTATGGGGAAATGTAAGGCCAGGATACTGTAGCATAATATAGTATGCTATAGTATTTTATTGGTATTCTTGAAAGGAGGTCGGACAGACATTAACACGTAACCTCGTCAATAAAAGACAGATGGACTTCTATATGACTCCAGCGTGGGCGAGTTGTAAGCTGCTTCTGGTGTCATGGTGTTGGAGAGGTGACAGGATGACATGTGTCTCATTATCACTGCTCGGTGACAAGCACATGTAATCCTCTGCAACCCAGCCCTTTCCTTTTTAAGTTGCCCTCACTATTTTTCTAAGAAATCAGTGAAACGGTTGTGTTGCTATAATGTATGCATGCGCTTACATTTTACAACAAAGCTGTAATTATCAGTAGCAAATCTAAATTTTTACCGATATCTTTTCATGTCATTTTTAATATTTGGATTTAACTGTAGTTTGTGCACACCTGGAAGTAAGAACGACTCAAACAAAGTTAGATTTGACAAACTGCACCTGTAGATTTGTCCTTACCAACTATCATGACTAGGACTGTCAAAACGGAAGTTTCCTTTAACGACACTATTTTTTTTTTGACGTGCACCTAACGTGCACACGTCCTTTTTGACCCTGGGCTGACGCCGTAGTTGTCACGTGTAGCTCCAAGAAGAAACAAAGGGGTATTTTCATTGGTAAATTTAGCTTCAAAAGTTATTTGGAACTACTGTCGCTGTGATTGGAATTTTCACAAACTACGTTGTTGTCGACTTGCCAGAGAGAAGCGGGAAGGTACTGAAGCACTGCTGGTATTTTTTAAATTGACATTTATGCAGTGGTACGACATACGAGTGTGAGCTAAAATTTGGGTACAAGCTGCAAGTTAACAGCAGGCATAGCGGAGGACAGCTATGTTGGGGCTTCTGTCAATTAGCGCTAGCAGCGCTAGCCTTAGCTAGAATTAGCAGTGCACCAGCTAGTCATCAACACATCAGTAAAAAACATACATACATTATAGCGAACTATGGCAGGAACAACATCAAATTAAAAGCACGAAAGGAATACAGCCTAGACTTTTTTCCCCCCAAAGAGGTTGTGTACCATAAATACGCACATTAGCACTCAATGAGGTCATCAAATCTTACCTTCATGCATTCCCACATAGTATCAGCAAATATGCAAAGCAAATATTACATTAAATAAAAAGGGTGAAAAAACAGTATAGTAGTCCATCTGTGTGAATTCCTCTTGGAGATGAATAAAGTATCTACTTTTGCAGTGTGTGAGAACGGGTGAAGGTGTGTTCAAGGGCAGTCAAACAAAACGGAACAAATAGTCACTCGCATTCAGCATGCAAAAACTGGGGGATTTCTACCTCTATTTTTATTTTTTTGAACCCACCATCCACCAGTACGAGCCTGGATTTTGCTTTTCAGAGAGGTTGTGTACTGAACAAATATTAGCACTCAATACGGTAATGGAACCTTACCTTTATGCAGTCCCACATAGTATCAGCATTAGGAACCAAATGTGAGGTGAAAGAAAAAGGGTAAAAATGCAGTATAATTGTAGTAGTACTGCGCAGCATGGGACAAAGTTAGAAGGTGCATTCAAGAGCTGTCAAACAAAGTGGGACAAAACGGCGCTCGCATTAAACATGCAAAAACTGTGGGATTTCTAACTGTATATTATTTTTTTAGTTTTATTGAATCGTTTACCACAATAAGATTTACATCCCTACTTATTATAGGTAAAAACCTTTTCCATCTACGATTAAATGTGATTAATTATGAGTTAACTATGGACAAAATTTTGATTAATTGTGATTAAATATTTTAATCGACTGACAGCCCTCATCACGACATCACGATTAATAAAACCTTTAAAAAATAGCGGCGGCTCAGAAGTACAAACCGTGTATCCAAGGGATTTACTAGCCAACAAAAAACGGTCTTTTCAACGATGGTAAAGGCCTGGTCATCCAGCGCCATCATTTCCATGATGAAATCACAGACCGCTTTAACCGTCGGGTCATCTCTGGCAAACCTTTTGGCACTTTTCAAACGATGCGGCGATAGGAACAAGCACCGAGCGATGCTAGGTGGCTCATAAGCTTTGATGTGTTGTAGCTCAATGTTTTTTTTTTCCCCTCATCGCGGAATGTTTGCAGAGTATTTTGGGGAAATGAAACAGTGAGTAGTCCCACACGATCAGCGCCATATCTGTTTACAAGTGAGCTCAGGGGAAGTTACGACGGGCCGTTTGCAGCAGGTCGCAGAAAAGGAGCGCTTGATTTGCTCACGCTAACCTGCCTACAGCAAAGTTGCCTCATTGGAGCTTTTTTTTTTGTTATTGGAGCTATTCTTTAATGTGGTCGGATCTATTGGTATGACATCATAATTCCTCATTTGCTATCATTGTAGTGCACCCCAGTATGAAGGATATTTTGTTAACTTCAATTAAACCTGAGCCATTTTGATCGAAAAGACAAAATGTACATGTAGAAGGTCTACATGGGTGATGATGGTGGTATTAGCTGACTGGTTCTGTGAACATATGTGTGTTGATATTGAGCAATTACCATAGCAACACAGACACAACCCAGCAGGCCCCAGTACCGGGGTTCTGCGCTTTTAAAAGATTAAAAACATTCCCAGTTTTCATTTTAATTTGGGTATTGATTCTCTGCTTTGTGGGAGGTTCATAGTTTGCAGAACGCTAATGTGACAAATTGCTGATTATTCATTCCATTGTTCGTTTCCATTGAGAAAATCTGACTGTTGAATTAGACAGTAAATACATATTTCTTTTTGTACTCTAAAAGCTCTTGCAGTGATTAGCGAGATAAAGGCGGTAAGTAGCAACGTGCATCTTGGAGTGGAGATAACTATTCTAAAATCCCGTTCATTATTACATTTAAATTAGATGCACTGTCATGTTGTGTTCAAGCGATGCTTTTAATTTAGCTCATTTATAACAGTCTATGCTAAAATTAATTTGGAGTGTATAAACAAAATGCAGTTTTATTAAAAGCCCAGATGATGACGACTTTCATGTGAAGATGACTTAATCATATGATAACAAACATATCACATCACATCAAACTCGGGGAATGTAAAATCTGACGGAGCTGACTTCCTTTGAGTGTTGGGAATCAGTTCCAGTGCACAAAAAAAATACTTGAAAAATTAATTTTTCATAATAATTTGCACAAATAGATTTTATGCTTCAATATTAAGTCAATTTCGCTCAAGTAAAACATACTTAACACAATACTGACGACACAGGTTTCCCTTGCCACTTCGCTCTTTGAGTTTTCCTGCTTCACTCTATCATAGTTTTTCAAAAATAAT
Source organism: Dunckerocampus dactyliophorus (assembly GCF_027744805.1). Lineage (NCBI taxonomy): Eukaryota > Metazoa > Chordata > Actinopteri > Syngnathiformes > Syngnathidae > Dunckerocampus > Dunckerocampus dactyliophorus. Next base: position 26,201,703 of record NC_072824.1, on the reverse strand, counting down.
ATTTCATTTCATATAAAATACACATATTCAAGTAAATGTTATGTATTGCTTTGTCAATTAGGCATGATAGGCATAAACACGGCTACATAAACAAAAAAATAAATACAAGGCATTCAAAAGACGCATTCAGACATTGGTGATATGTAGTACAACAGTCACTAGGTGTCTAATGTTACTGTAATGTTCGGGGAGACACACAAGCACCTGTTATTGCTGTTTGAATGCTCTCAACAGGCACAATAATCCCTCATCAAAATCCTTAATAAAAATGTGAGCTACTGTTGCTGCAGCAACCCACGCAAAGCTGAAACTCATCCCTCAACCCTTGACACCACTTCCTGTCCGCTCCTCACTAAACTCTCACTCATTGACATTAACACACACGAGCAGAGTCTCACTTATGTCTTACTCTTATTATCTTATTATTATCTACTATATTGAGTAATATGAGTGTAAAGGTGACTATAGGGGTGTTATTTCATGTCTAGAGAGCTCTAATGTTAAAACCGTATTTAGAAGGTCGTAAACAGTTTTTTTTGCTGCTCTAAATACTGTAAAACAATATTCAATTTATAAATAAGGAATCCTACTTTGTGGAAATGAACACAGTCGGGTCTGGACCAATTAACCTTGATAAATGAGGGATTACTGTACTTAATTTTTATTTAATAACTAAAGTCAACTTACTTTGTGTTGGCAGTTGTACCGCTACGTTTTGAAAAAAAGTTTTCATATAGTTTACTCAACCTACATAGTTCAATAATTGCATGAATAAATTGTGTATTTAAATCTCATACTTACTGGTACTTGATAAACTGTACAGTAAAGACTAATAAAGGAACTTTTAATACGTGTTATAACATCACAAATGTCGTTTTTTTTAGTGTGCTCTGATCTCTGTCAACATATACTTATTTATCTGTTGCAACGACACTTGTAAGACTTTGGATAGGGACAGGAGGTGCATATACTTTACCCGTCCCCTGTTAAATAACTGGTATAATTGCACATGCCTTATAGAGGGCATGGTCGTGATTAATAAAAGTCCTAAAGGGCACGTTTTGTGCAAAACGTAAGTGGGCACATTTACTTCCCCAATCCATCCCCACCGATTCTCCCTTTATCAGATCGGAGCTGCTGATTGTTACTTAGGGGTTATGGTGAAATGTACCATTGCATTAGTCTGAGGGAACAATTAGCAAAGTGCAAAACAAAACCATAACAAATGCTGTGGAAAAGGCTACCCATAGGAAAGTTTTACTGCTCTAAGCTTAGTAGGGGTGTAACAATCCATTCACTACATCAATGCATCCATTTATATTCCGAAGATTCAACTCCATCGATCTGGGTTCTCAAGTTTCCATTCCGGATGACATATTTATCGATCTAACATAGTTTAAAAGGTAATCAATCGATTGAATCGATACTAGGAAATAAAGCATTGGATTTAAGCACGGCAGGCTTTATAGGGGTGTATGTTATTAGCACTTTTACTGATAAAGATAAATTAAAGTTACTCGACTCAGTCTGCCTGTCTGTGACGTCATCACCTTCCGGGTACGTGGTGGTCATGGGAGTTGTAGTGGACCTGTGAAACACAGTTCATACAGTACGCTGCTTCTTCTTCTTCTTACGCAAAGCCGTACGTCAACGGTGCTGCCATATTGGATGTGGCAAGAGCCGGAGCGGATAAGATGCCTCATTCATGCGCTGAATGGAAGTGTACTATCCGTTTTACTGCCCAAACCAAATCCCAGGGAATAACCTTTCACTAAGCGAAAGCTACAACACAAGAATTGCTAAACAAAACGGTGGAACAGGACGAGAGCAATGAAAATGGCAGGAAGACAAGGAATCAGTGGGAGAATTAAGCTTAATGTAAGCAACAAAAAGATGAAAAAAAATAGACCTTAATAGAAGAAACCCAAGTATGGTGAAAAACCCGCACAGTTCTTGGCGTGGTAATGAGAACCGTGGAAGACGGGGAAGAGGACTGCCACAGCCACTGTGCTTTTGAACACGACTAATTGGGAAGCGGCTGCAGGTGTGTCTCGTTGCTCCGCCACCATAGTGGAAGTAACGGAACCTTGCAGAGGAAACACAAAAATGAACCAGTTGAGGGAAACAATACCAAATAAAAGGCAGGGCGGAAAAGCTTAACATGACAGTCTGAGTTATTCTGTAATGTATTGTGCTGTCTATTGGTTCACTGCATTGACGGTTGTCTTGTTTCTTTTCTCTCGAAATCTCTTGTTGAAGAGTGAGAACATTAGACTTGATTAGGACATTCTTCTCACAGTCAGACTGTGGGGGGGGAGGAAAAAAGTACATAATCTGCTCTGCAATTTGAACACGTGCAGGAAACAAGCGATTGTGATGAATCAAAGAAGGGTAAGGAAACAATGAAAGAAAAGGAAAGTCAACAAGCAAATGAATTGCCAATTTCTGGTTTTGTCAAGTGTGGAAGGCAACTCTTGAGGAAAATCTGTTTCCACTAAAACATTCAGAGAGCAGCTTCGCTCTGCGTGTGTGTGTGCGTGCGTCTTGTGTGTTTGACTGGATGAGGGTTGCTCTACATTCAGCAGAGCAGGACTGATCGGTTTTCTTTATACTGCCACATCTGTGATTGACAGATTTATAGAAACCATATAGCATTGATTTTTACATGTGTGGTGCCCGCAGAAGAACATGCAACACATGAGTCTTTAAAATGAAGCTTGATAGTCTGTGTTTGCAGTGTAATAAAATGCATGTGTCTGTTATTATCCAGACAATACCTGTATTCTTATCATCAGCATACTATCCATCCATCCTTGGTCGCAGGGGTATGCTGGAGCCTATCCCAGCTGACTTTGTGAAAGAGGCGGGGTACACCCCGGACTGGTCGCCAGCCAATCGCAGGGCTCATATAGACAAACAACCATTCACGCTCACATTCATACCTATGGACAATTTAGAGTCACCAATTAACCCAACATGCATGTACCTGGAGTACTCCACGCAGAGATGCCCAACGGAGATTCGAATCCAGGTCTTCCCGATCTCCTGACTGTGTGGCCAACATTCTAACCACGTGCGGCCCATCAGCATACTAGAATATATTATTAAATTATATACGTAATTATATACGTATATACAATATTAGGTTTCAGGGATCTTGTGTTGTCACATTGATTACTGTAAATTATCAGTCAGCTGAAATTCTTTCTTTATCTTTTTCTTCTGTCAGGCGTGTCCAAAAATGGTCCACAGAGAGACGCATACAGAAAAAAATGGCGCGTGCAGGCGCCAATTTATTTGATATTTTTCATCTTTTGTTTAGTTAATTACACGCAAACCCAACTCAATTAAGGTCCAAATGTTATATACGTAGTGAAATATATTTAACTCAGCTTTGTGTGATAGCTGACAAAGCAAATTGTCATTAAAGGTGCAGTCTGTAATGGTTGGGTAGGGGGCGCTAGCGTTCGGACGTGCAATATCCCGCCCTCTGCATGCTCAGCCATGACGGGTAATTGTCAATAGCTTCTAAGAAGGAGCCTCCACGTCAAAGTCCCTGATAGCGAAGAAGGTCAAGATGCTCCAGAATTGGCCAGCCCAGTCATCAGACACGAATGTTATTGAGCATGTTTGGGGTTAGATGAAGGAGGAGGCTTGGGAGATAAAACCAAAGAGTCTGGGGCTTGTGCCAGACTGCTTTCTTTGCATTCCAGGTGATTTTATCAATTAGTTATTTGAGTCATTGCTGAGGCGTATTGATGGAGCCCTGCAAGCTCATGAGAGTCATACACAATCTTAAATCTTCTTACCGAGGCACCCTGACTTTGTGGTTGTCTAGCATGTTTTTGTTTTCAATGGTTAATATAATATCCATACATTATTTTTTATGCAACACAACTTTTGTCCGAGTACAATCTGACCTTTCTGTTAAGTGATAAACTCAATGAATGATAGAATAATTTATTTTGCTTTAAGAAGCATAATCCTTTGCCCATGTACCTTCTGGGTGCCTTATTGATGAAAGGAAAAGTGGTTAGGGTGTTCAGGAACAGCTGAAAACTGCTGTCACTGTCCATTATTTTGGAAGGGTCTGACGGTGCATGTGTTTGTAATCAGATTTTTTGGTCCAGAACCTTCGGTTTGGTACAGTGGCGTGCCAATTTTAACATTAAGAGATGGACAGTGCAGCCCAGCCTTTGGCTAGCAGGAGTTATGGCTAGAGATAGTGCCAAGGAGAAGCCAGAGCTTGAAAACCCTCTTCCGTTGTTAAAGTCTCCTGTTTGGGAACACTTGGCCTTCTCAAAATCCTGTTATACTGTTATACTGTCTTACTTTCAGGAAAAAGAAACTTTGTAAAATATTATACCTATTAATTCATTTTTATCATTTTTATTTGAGATTGAATGAGCCATGTCAAAGAAAAAATAGCAAAAAAAGACAAAAAAATCTATGAATTTAAAGAAAATATTGGAGGATTACTGATTGTAGTTTGCAGTTTTTTATAGTTAATTTTAAAAATCATTAACACTGTGTGCACAAAATCTAAGAAGCTTTATTTTTTGCATTCTCTTCCATTACTGTTCCCCAAATAAACCAAACCATGTGCACCGATGTGCGTACTGGTCTGTGATTATGGCGTACCGTACCCCCCTACTATTTTGTATTGTCGACATAGTTATGTAACCGTAGAAACCCTCGGCATTGATTGATGTGAGCTGACAGCTAGGGAATAACCATGTGACGTCTCAGATAGACCTGCTAACAGAAAGAGGTAGACCCACTGGGCCATCATTGCTAATGACACTCATGCCAAGTCAGGCTCCTGACTCTCCGAACCAGTTGGAAGCTTCCCTTGGGGTGAATACACAATTGAGTGCTTTTGAGCCAACTTATTCCCAATTCCCCTTTCTGACAACAAGCAGAGAAATCTGGTACTGGCCTGACACAATCTTCAGCACCGGAATACCTAATCAAGATTGAAAAGATTTTTATTCTCAATTCGCCATATGTGCAGTCCATGCAGAGAATGTAAATACTGTTTCGCTCAACAACAACAAAATAAAATACAACATAAATCAACGTATGCACATTCCACAAGTAGTACCATGCCATTGTTGATCAACGTGCACAACAGCAGCTTATGTGATGCACAGCGGCCAGACGTTTAGATACATTCATCGTGGGAATGAATGTCATGTTCATTTTGGGTCCTCAATCATTTATTTTAACCATTATTTTTCCACTTTGGAATAATTATACGTCTTTAATAGCAAGAACTGGGTGCGCAAAAAATGAATTCATGTTTGTCACAGATTCTGTTCTTTACTTTTGTGGGCAGAATTTCTAGGCGCAGCCAGGGTGTTGACGGGTTCCGGTTTGGTGGCTGCAGGATTGGGTCTCTGCTTTTTGCAGATGATGTGGTCCTGCTGGCTTCATCGAGCCGTGACCTTCAACTCTCACTGGATCGGTTCGCAACCAAGTGTGAATCAGCACCTCCAAGCCTGAGTCCATGGTTCTCGCCTGGAAAAGTTTGGAGTGCCATCTCTGGGTCGAGGATGAGATTCTGCCTCAAGTGGAGGAGGTTAAGTACTTCGGGGTGTTGTTCGTGAGTGAGGGAAGGATGGAACGTGAGATTGACAGGCAAATTGTTGCGGCGTCTGCAGTGATGCGGACTCTGCATCGGTCCGTTGTGGTGAAGAGGAAGCTGAGCCGAAAGGCGAAGCTCTCAATTTACCGGTCGATCTACGTTCCTACCCTCAGCTATGGTCATGAGCTTTGGGAAGTGACCGAAAGGACAAGATCACGGGTACAAGTGGCCGAAATGAGTTTTCTCCGTAGGGTGGCTGGGCTCTCCCTTAGAGATAAGGTGACAAACACTGTCATCCGGGAGAAACTCTGAGTAGAACCCCTGCTCCTCCGTATTGAGAGGAGCCAGATGAGGTGGTTTGGGCATCTGGTTAGGTTGCCTCCCGGATGCCCCCCTGGGGAGGTGTTCAGGACACGTCCAACCGGTAGGAGGCTTCGGGGAAGTCCCAGGACATGTTGGAGAGACTGTCTCTCAACTGGCCTGGGAACACCTCGGAATCCGCCGTGAGGAGCTGGACAAAGTGGCCAGGGAGAGGGAAGTCTGGGCTTCCCTGCTTAGGCTGCTGACCCTGCAACTTGACGTCGGATAAGCGGTAGAAGATGTATGGATGGATGGATGTTGGATTTTCTGTCATTTGCAAGGGTCAAAATTATACAGCACATACAGTTACCTAAATCTTATAAGTGGTCCTGAAGCTTCCAGAATGTACAGGATGTTCACAAAGTCTACACAGGATGTACTCAGTGGTTTTTAATCACATTGCATTACTTTGGGACTGCGTGATCGTGGGTTCCTAAATCAAACATTTCCAGACCGTTGGATTGGAAGAGATGGCCCAATTATCTGGCTGACTTCTTTCTATGGGTTATGTTAAAGATGCATGGAACAAAGATACACAGACATCAATAGCCTGAAGCAAAAGATCAGTGATGTCATTGCCAGCATTAATGACTGACGTGATTGTGCGTGAACAGGTATACAGTGGGTTTTACAGTGGGATTAATAGTAATTAAGCAATGATGAAGTGAGGGACAGTCCCAGTGGTTATGCAACGTGTACAGTTTGGGAACGCCTGTGGTCATGCGTGAGCATTTGTGTCGAGCCCAGGCCGGTGTCTTCTAACTGTGTGGCACAGCGCTCACTCAAGTTACACAAGTTTTGGCCCTGATGATGATAATATGACTTAAGCCACCTTGGCACTTGCACAGTTTTTGTCCCCGCAATGGTACGCAATTTTGCGTGCCAATGGGTAAATTTGTCATAAACTGGTGTGAAGTATGTGCAGACAGCAGGACTGCGTTCCAGTGCACAAAGAAAATGTTGAAATGTTTAAAATTGTTGGCACGCATAATCTTCATGCACTTTTTTAAACTGGTCGTGAATGTCGGTCAACCTATTTGCAAACAATGCAAGCGGTGCGTATCAAAGCGTGTCCCTTTCCCACCCTACATGCATTGATTTCACGCACTCTGCAGTACATAAAAGCATGCGTGTAGTCCTGGCATTTCCCAAGAAGACAAGAGGGAGAGCAAGGCCAGCGCTGCCTGGACTGGAAGAACAGCCCAGGCAAGAAACCGAGGCAGGAGGAGAGTCGGAAGTTACAGAGAGGCATATTTCTCCCCTGTCCCCCTCCACAATAGTACTGCAGCTGCAAGATAATACTGTATAGACACTGTCCTTTCTGCAAAGACAGCTTCTTCTCTGGAGTTCAACATCTTCCATTCCAAAATATAGTAATCCCTCCGTTATCGCAGTTAATTGAGTCCAGACCCAACCGTGATGAGTGAATTTCCATGAAGTACGACTTCTTATTTATAAAAGCAATGTTTTTGCTGATAGAGCATAGAAAACATGTTTACCACCTTATAAATATGAGTTTTGACATTATTAGAGCCCTCTAGACATAAAATAACACTCCCATAGTCACCTTTACGCTCATATTACACAATATACTAGATATAATAAGAGTAAATAAGCCATTTAAGAGATAAATAAGACTTGTTCTTCTGTGTGTTTCAATAAATGTGTCGTGACGCCGGGGGTTCAGAGTTCAGAATTTCAGCTGACCGCAACAGTAGCCTGTTATTATTTTGATTATTATGTTATTATTGTGCCTGTTGTGAGATAATTCAAACTCGCAATAAAAGCCTCGCCATCATTTTTGGCGCTTCTTAATGCCTTGTATTTGTATTTTAGTTAGAAAATGCTTAATTTAGGACAAGAATACATACAAATAAGCATCCTTTTTTTTACCCATACTGTAGGTCATGCTCAACCATGAAACAACATGACTAATGAATTAATTTATTTTGTAAAAACCGTGATAGAGTGAAGCGAAAAGTATGGAATTTTGAAAATGTCAAATCCGTAGGGACCCTGAGTAGTGGGTTTATTAAAGCTAGGCGTGAAGCCTGCTATAGGACCAAATAATGCCACGGCTGCTTCATGGATGCGGGAAGTGGTGGCGACAATGCATACCCATGCGGGAACAACGCACGTTGTGCATGCTATGTCGTACACTAGACGTAAACAGTACTTGAAGTAAGTATGAATACGTCGTGTGGTAGCATAGCATTTCGCGCCAATGAGCGCCATTTTCAGTTACGAATTGACAGGACGCAAACAGCGCGCAAAACTAGTCTTCATGCATTCAGGCGTACAAACTAAAATGGCACGCATTGCCACGGTGAATTGCGGGAGGCACAATGTGTGCAAGGGTCAAGGTGGCTTTACTTTGCCTTGGGCAGCAAACAAGGAGACTGCCTTTGTGAGGTTTACAGTAGCTGTGCATTGAAGTCCCCCATGACTCGATGATCGAGGATGCGATTTATCATCCTGCGGTTGTTCATAGAAGGTATATTCTCATCCCCATCTGCTTCTTCAGTTATGAATACACTTGAACTCTTGTTGTCTTTGAGTGTCTGGATTAAATCCTGGTTGTGACGATGCATCATACTAGTTCCAACTTCTTGTTGCCTTTTCCGTTTCTTAGTTGAAAAGTAGACCTACTCCCCGGATGTGGTATGTTCATGATTTGGGTACAAGAATGTTTTTCCCTGAGTGTTTATTAGGGGAGTACTGATGTGTGTATTTGTAATTTTCGATCAGATTTCCTGGTACGTTTTCTGGTTGTGTACAACGGTGTACCGATTATTCTTCTGAATCTCTCAGAAGTTACGCTAAATCTAATAATATACTGTAGATATGCCTCAAATATGAACCAGTATGAAACTGTGTATTTTATCAAGGATTTTTTTCATGGTTTCCCCAACAGTTGTGAAGTTTCAAATTGATTTCAAGCCAATGAATTCGAAGCAACTTTTGTTAACAAGCTGTCTGAGGATGTGAGGATGTGGTCAGATAGTCCACAGAAAGTGCTGAAGAAAAAAGAGACAAGAATGTCAGTAACATTGCTGTCCAAAGGGGAAAAAAAAATCTTAAAATTTAGTATGTTCCTTTTTCTTTTTGGATAGACAGAACATTAGCTTTTTACAGCGACAATAAGTACATTTACTGCAGAAAGGTCATCGTTATGTGATTTCTTGTCCACAGCACGCCAATAATCGGCATAATAAATAACACAATTAAAGAAGTACCAGCCACTGTGGAGAGATCAAGGTATTATCTCACTGATTCGGATGCCATTTGTGCTATTTTCATGGAAGGAATTAACCTCCCTTAATCCACATGGACATCTGGCATTTTCACCAGCTGGACTCAAATCAGGATGAGATTCTATTTGCATGCTCAATGCTCACCAGTCACCTGACTGCTCACATTTACATTTTAGGAGTGAGGCTTTACATTGAGATCTGCCTGGAGCATCATGTGGAGGGTTACGTGGGTGACATAACCCTCCTGAAAAATGTAAGTTTAGAAAAAGTGGAACTTCCGAAGGGAAACGCAATCTGTTACACAACTAAGCTGTTTCAGCTTCAGAACAATTTCTCCCATATGGTGTAATATCAAGTGAATTAATTGTTTCCGTGCGTGTCAGTTATTTATTTATTTTATGGCTGAAAAGTGTGAAGACAGGTTTGTGCGCTTTTTGTGTCCTGTTTACGCATAAATTCCGCACTTGGCATGCAATTTGTGACGAACTGACCACGCCCCCGCACAAGATGGATGGATGGATGGATGGATACTTTTATTAATCTCCAAGAGAAAGTCACAAATTATTCACACCGTGTGAAGTACTGTTTACATCTAGTGCACAGTAACAATAGTATGCCACCAATTCCCGCATCCGTGAAGCAGTCGTGGAAGCAGATTTGGTCCCGCTGTGTCCCGTGTGAAGCCACGCAACAGCAGGCATCACTCCTATCGCTTCATTCCTCCATTTGCGAAGGACCTGCAAGGTATTGAACTCCAGAGAACTCTTTGTGTGGTGTGTGTTTTATATCCCTTACAGTCAAGATCAGTTTTAATATTTGTCCATTTCCTTGACGTCTTTGACGGCAACGTCTTCTGGTCCTCCATTTAGCCAGATGTATATTTTGCAGTTGCCGCTCTAGTGCCTCACATTTTCCCCGGCATCTTTAAGTCACATGCTTTCTTGGCGATGTCACCGTGTGTTTTAAATTAGAATATGAAAAATATAATTTTATTTAATATAAAAAATGTTAAAAATCTAAGTTGTGCACACAATTCTTGCTTTTAATGTCTCCTGACAGTGCAGCCAACATGCTAACCAATAGGCCACTAAGGGGCGTGTAATCATTCTATCCTGGAAAAGGGAGGGTTCCAATTAAGTACATGAATTAATCAAAATACATTTTAATTTTAATGATTGTATGGAATGATTGAATGTAAACTTTTGACCACAGCAGAACCAATGAGACCAAAGGCCCAGATGGAGTACCATCTTTTTTGCTCATATGCTGTGCAGGCGTTGTCATCAGCATGATGTCCTATTTAACAATACGCTCAAGGGACTTAGATTGTGCAGTCCCAGCTTTATGAAAGAGGCCATTCATAAGGCCAGTGCCCAAATGTCCATCCATCCTTCTACTGCTTAACCAAGAACGTTTTGCATGCTGTCCCACTGACGACACAGCTTCTCTCCATCTTGCCCAAATTCTTCCCCAAAAAATAAATTTACCTTGGCATGAATCTAGCTGGAAGCTGTAACTCCAGCTTCCTTTCAGAACAGGATAAGAAGCGTGGACAATGAATGGTGCAATTCATGTATCATGTGTCCGTTTACAGTACTGTCAAAATTGATGTGCTTTTGAACTGAGAAGCGACTTCAGGTGTGTTTCGTTGCTCCGCCCAGCACCAGAATCTCCAGAGCAAACACAAATGGAACCAGTAGGAAATGATGAAAGTCCATCCATCCATACAGTTTTTTTCCGACTATTCGGGTCCCACTGCATTACCGCATTGTCTATCTCCCGTCCCTCATTTGTGAACAAGCCTTCGAGATACTTGAACTCTTCCACCTGAGACAAGACCTCGCTCCCAAACAGGAGGGTGAAATCCGTCTGAGAACCATGGCCTCAGATGGTGCTGTGTTTCATCCCAGAAGCTTCAGTAAACGCTAAAGTTTACAGACGTGAACAGGCTCGACTTCCTGCTGGCAATGCAAACCAGCCTCCTGCTCCGGTTGTACATGGACCAAATGGAATATAGGAACCTTGTACTCCCAGAACACCACCCTTTTGGGTGTAGAGCTGGTCCAGTGTTTCTTAGCCATAACGAAAACCACATTGGACCTCTTGTAATCGAGGTTCGACTTACGGATGTAGTCTTCTGTCCGGCACTCTGGGATTCTCTGACTTTCCTGGGGTCGCTGTACATTTGTGTCACAACACACCCTCCGGTCTTCTTGAAAAGGGGGACTGACGAAACTGCCAATCCTAAGGTACTGTTACCAACTAACACGCAATGTTGACGAGACCAAGACGGTCCCACAACATCCAGATAATGAAAATATTTTTTTAAGTATATTCCTTGGTGGGCTGCAAGATGACTTTGTGCTTAGCATATTGACTGCACAGTCAGGAGATCCTGGTTGGTATCTCCGTTGGGACTTCTTGCTGTGGAATTTGCATGTTTTGCCCGTTTGTGGGTTTTTTCCAGCTTTTTCCCACATTCCAAAAATATGCCTGTTAGGCTAATTTGAGACTCTAAATTGTCCATAAGTGTGAATGGTTCTTTGTTTATATGTGCCCTGTGATTGGCTGGCGACCAGTCCAGGGTGTACCCAGGCTCTTGCCTCAAGTCAACTGGGATAGGCTGACGCAAAAGTGAATAACATAATTTCTCATTTTTATCGCGGGGGATAGGCTCCCAAAATAGCCCGCAATAAGCGGAAGCCATGAAGCCATCTGTATTTTTGTACAATTTTTATACATGCTAAAGACATGCATTAACATTTTCTCTCTTGTTTAAACATTCTCAAAGTTCCAATTTCATTTGAATTTGAATGATCAACGTACGAGATTGGACACAAGAAATCAAGAGACTCATTCTTCTGATCGTTGCTTGTCCTGGTGCCGTTAGACTGTTTTTGTATCCTTGTTGAAACATATTCCTCCTCCTCGTCCTCCATGAACCGAAGATTCATTTACAGTATTCCATGCACATTACAGCCGCGTAACTTCTGCCTTCATTCAGCATGTATGATTGCTATGAACAGGAAACAGGCAGTCCTGCGCAAGGAGATTGATTGACACTGTGCTACAGCCAATCAGAACGCAGAACACAATGGGCGGGTTCTCCTTTAGCTAGTTAGAACTGTTGTGGCTCTATATACTGTATATACTGAGATGAAGTGGACACGTCTGGACATGTCTTCATGTACAACACCCTCTACTAGTAGCAGTAGCAAATACAATAACAGACCCAAGCAACAGAGCACCGATAGATCACTTTAATACACCACAAGGACGAAGAACACAATACGCCTTCCGACGTTGTTAAAAAAAAGTGCAAAATTGCAAAATAAAAAAAAAATGTGAATCCAGTCGTGTGTTAAAAATAGACATTTTTACAGGTGTCTCAATTACTCGCCATTCGACGGTGATCCCGGATGGTAACCCCTGGGAAAATCAGGGACATACTGTAACCCCTCTTGTCTTCACAAGTTGAAGCTGGTTATCCATGCAATAAGTTTAGCAAAAAAGCCACACCCATTTTTTTCTTTCCCAAACAATATCCTCTCTCCAACTGTCACTTTTCCCTTCCCTCCCTCTATTTTAATCTTGTAGGGGGGAGGCAGGATTAGGTGAGAGTGAGGGAAAGTTAGGAGATGATGGGAAAGAGAAAGAGATTAAGTAGATTGCACTTGTGAACTCCTTGAAACTCAGGTCAGATTATGTGGGACAGCAACGTGTAAGCAGGAAAGAAAATGAAGGGAAGAGCACTTATGCTGTTTGTGGATCGGTACGGATGGGTTTCATTCAGATTCATTTGGTTATTATGGGGAAGAGTTATTGAGAACAGCCAAGAGATGAGCAGAAAACATGAGGTAGGCTTCACATTCAAAGCAGATGTGCTTTTTTTCCTTGTTTATATATCCAAATAATTTATTATGTCATGTCACTCATTTCCCTACAATATTGAGAAGATTAGCTTTTGTTTGGGCAAATTCCAAGCTGATAACCACATTGGACAAGAGAAGATGCTGATGATGTTCTTTGTTCTTTGACTCCACTGTCCACAAGTACGTGAAGGTGGAAAATCCATTGTAGCGGATACTGTAAGCATGTGCCGGGTACCGGTTTTAACGTATACCACTGTATGAAAAAGTCCCGGTTTCAAAACCACTGAGATTGTCCGTCATACAGTTCCTGTGGTATGAGAGAAAGTGGTGGTCCACTATGTGGAAATACTTTGTCACGTCCTGTGTTATTCCTCGCAGTGGGAACTGGGCTTTGATGTGCTGAAACCACAGGCGTGGGCTGTGTTGCCAGAAGTTGGGTATAGATTGCACCGTTTTCAGCTGCCTCGTTAGCATTGAGTGGCGCTGGTACGGCCACCCTGTTGTCGCCGTTGTCGGTCGGCATATTGCTCACGTCGAGCGTCACCAAATGTGGAGATGTGAGAACAAAACAGGAGCCAAGGATGTAAAATTCTCTTGGAGATCAATTAAGTATCTATCTATCTATCGCTAAGTGGTTATTATTTATGATTGCATTTATTTGCATTTTGCCTTATTTATTGTAAGTATTTATTGTCTTGTAACAAGCTGCAGAATTAGCCTCAGTGGACCACATTGAGAACTGCATTTTATTTCGAGTTTTTTGTTATTTATTTTAGTACAAACGTTCCACTTCCACTGTGTTCTATTATATGGTTTAAAAATGACTGTTATGGCTTGAATTTTTTTCTATTTTCAATCTTCCATTTTCTTCTATTTTACATTTTCTAGAATTATAGGACAGTGAAACTGTGACTTCTACGTTTACAATTTTTTTGTCGCGTTTACAATTTATCATTTGCTGTCTCTTTTGGAGTCTTTCGGTTGCTTTCTATTATGGAAGTTTTAGGAGCTATTGCAATACAGTTGGCTACAGTGCACGCATGCGTGTGTGCACGTCTGATCAGCGCAATCCCCCACAAAGTCCCCAGCAAACACACACACACACACACACACACACACACACAAACGCACGCACACCACGTGTACCCCTAATGTAATTGTAAAGGAGTGATCACATCACAGTCACACGTGTGCGTGTTCACACAAACATTTGTGCTGACTCCCCGTCAGTGTAAGCCTTGAGCCTGTTTTCCGGAGAAAAGGTGACCGTAGTTTGGTTTGATGTGTGTGAGTGACAGTGGTAGAGACATGGAGTGACATGGAGTGACATGGAGTGACATGGTTTGAACATCATTTTGCTGCTGAGTCTTGTTTTGGTCATGTTGAACAATGCAATCGTGGCAGGTTCTGGACATTGAAAAATTGCAAGAATTTACATTTTGCACTGTTGGATCTTAAGGAGGTTCTAAGTGGAGCTTCAAAAAGGAAAAATGAGACATGTGAGTTTGACAAAAGAAAATATTTTGAGAAAGCTTAAAACCACAGCCTCTCAAATCCAAAATCTTGGCAAAAATGTGGATTCAATGTCTTTTTCTGTCAGGTTTTCCACACTCTCATGATCTCTTAATGGCAAAGGCAAAAACGGCTTTCTCTCTTTGAACGCAGTGAGATTGCTGACCTGCATAAGCAAGGCCTCTCGCAGCGCGCCATTGCCTGCTGAGGTTGGACGCAGCGATCTTAAAAGACGCTGAGGGTGGAACAAACAAGTCAAGTGGTACACCCCCAAAAATATTTGAATCCGTTTGGCTGTCCGTCAAGACACAAGATGACCCTCGTGGCGACTGCAGTCCAATAACCATCAGACGGCATCGCCGAGAGAAGGGCGTTAAGAACAAAGAACGTCTTCAAAGGCCTCGTCTCCTTCAAGGCCACGAAATTGCCGTTTGGAATTTGCACGAGAGCAGGAAAATGTTGTTCTTGTTGTCTTCGCACTTATAAAATGTTTTGTGTCCACTGTTTCATTTGATTGTACTAATAGTTATAACTATGCATGAGCACACATACAGTATGTATTTCTGCTATGATACAAATTAATGCCATACAGACTTGCTATGATTATTTCCTCAAGCCTCAAGGCCTTGTGTCTTCAGAACATGTCCTTCACATGGACATCTGAGCATTTTAAGATAGCTTTAGCTTCTCAGATTACCCCTTCCCCTCGCATATGCACATATAGCAACATCTCTTCCTGTAGAAGTTAAACATTTTCTCTAGAAGCCGTCTGTTCAGGTTGTATTTATGCAGGTTGTCTCCTTGCATGCAAGTTTTTATTAAATTATTCCTCTTATTACTCTCAAAGAACTTGTCTTGTCTCTTGTCTATTTTGAAGCCAGCAGAAAATTTTCCATTGACAAGCGGCATTGAAAAGTGGAAGAAAATGTTCTCTGATGAGAAAAATGTAACCTTAAGGGTCCTGATGGCTCCCAACGTGACTGCCGTGACATGGAGATCCCACCTGAGATGTTTTCCACACGGCACAGTGGAGGGAGTGCCATCATGATCTGGGGAGCTTCAGGTTGTGCAGGGGCGTCAAACGGCAGATGGCTATGTGGAGATTCCTCATGACTGAAGGCCCTCGTCTGTGTGGTAATGATTAGGCTTTTCACAATGATTAGGCAGTTCACAATGCCTGCTTGACAAAGGACGTATTCCAGAGGAACCATCCTGCGTGTTCCCCTTATTTATATCCAGTTGTGAACATTTGGGGATGGATGCCAAGGGAAGTTTCAGCTGCAGACAGTGGATGCCCTTCGTGAAGCCACCTTCACCACCTAGGGCAACATTCCCACCAGCCTCCTGGAAACACTGGCCAAACCAATTTATGAGGCGATTAACAAGACTGCCGCAGTTACTCACTAGTTAAGTTCTTTTTTGAAAATGTATTTCTATTTTAGGGGGGTATCGTTGTTTTTTAGCTATGTCTTAAACCTTTGGCCCCGTCGAACAGCCCAGATAGCAAGGTAACTTTGAAACAATGTTGGTCGGTGTTGATTTCCCATCAGAATGGTTGACATTGAAATGTCAATGCAAAACAGATGCTGAATCAACTTTGCCAAACTGATGGAACTTGACATGTTGAGCATCTGGTGGTAGACCAGCGCACCTGCACCTCATAACCAGGGTGGGAAATTTAGCAGCTGCAAATCCTGTTACACGCTAATGGTGGCGGTAACACACCGTGTCAACTGCCATCGCAAGAAGAAGAAGGAAAAAAGAAGCGGAGCTGGTCGAATGGATGCGCATGGCGTTGTACATGAAGGTACGTGTTTGTACATGTGTTCAACTGGACTACTAGTTTTTTTAGCACATGATAACCTGATAGTACAGTCAGCGAGAGCAACTGACTTTCACGAATGTTCTTGTTCTAGTTTGAATTAAGCATCTAATATGCTCATTGGCCGGGTTGCCTAACGCCACTTCTGAAGTATGTGTTTTTTTGTGTTGACACTATATGTGTTTTCACCACGTTGTAAGAAATGATCTGAAATGGTTCTGTTTTTTTAAACAGGGATCATCAGCTGCACTTAATGTGTGATGTTTCAAGTGCCGCCAGCCAGAAAGAAAATCTGCTACACAACAGGTGAGCTAATGCTGCTATGCACTATATAGAATGTATTTACAGTAGCAAGTTTTCTCTGTATATAAGTGCATATATATATATTGGCCTGTATATATCTGTATATATATAAGTCCTGCTTTTTCTGCTACTGCTGAAAAATATGTTTTCATTACATAGATTCCACCAAAGCAGATCAGAAATGTCTGCCGCTGACGGACTCCTCAAGTATTGAGACAGAGGATGACTACGTCCTGGCAGAGGTTCCGTTCAGACTCCTGTAGTGATGGTGAGACCTCTCCAGTACCGACTACATTAGTTACACTATTCAGTATTCTTTTTCCAATCAGTACACATTGTATGCGCTTTCTTTCCAGATGAATCCTGAAAGAAAAAAGAAAGAAAGCTGCGCAGGACTGTGCGTATGCCTGGAAGCCCTGTTGGTAAGTTCTGCATGTAAGGGCATTGGAGCTTGGGGCTAACATTCATGATGAACAGCCTGGTGCATGTCATGTGACTGATCTGCTGTGTTTGTGTGCCTTTTGCAGGTCAGCAGATTTCTGTGTCTCCACCACCTTCATGTCCGTTTTTTGTCATTGTCTAATGTAACAGCATAGGTACATCTTTAGCAAATACCATGTGTAAGAAGCCCACCATAAATGAACTGAACACTCATATCCACTTTTCAGATGAATCGACACCAATCAGTCTCTTCAAACCCCAGCCAGTCACTCGGGATCGCAAAGGTCTTAAACATCTCCCGACCCAGTTCAAGGCACAGAGGCTTTCCATTTCCAGTGGAATACAATTTAATCACCGGGAAGTTGAACATGAACTTTATTTTTTTTTTTTACTTTAGCACTGACTCATGATGGACAAGAAGGTGTCTCAGCTGTGACCAAGACTGAGAGAAGTACGGTACTTGACACACACAAAAGTTGTTCAAAGTATATTAGAGTAGGTTTTTAGGTTTTTACTTGGTGTGTTTTGTGCTTTTGTTTCAGATGCCCTGACCCAACAGCTTGGCGCTGTTATGAATGATGATGCTTTTGCTCAAGCAGTGAAAAAGTGGCTGCGCTATGCACCAGAACAAACAGGAAGTGTTTGAATGAAATGAAATAAAACCTGCTTGATTCCTGTTCTAAAAGTGTGTGTCTGCTACGACACAAGATAAAATATGTCTTTTAAGCCTATGACGTCCTGACTTTAGATAAAGTAGGATTGTTATGAAATGCCAGTATTGAACAGCATTAAATTCATTCATTCATGAATGAAGCATTAAATAAGGCCTATCTTTTCTGGTATTATCATTAAAATACTGAAACCACATTGATTTTTAGTTGCATTGAAATTCAAATGTTGTTTCAATGTTCACATGACTTGAAATACAGCTGAAATTGTATTGATCTATGTTTATGAAACTAATGTTAGCAGCGGGTGCAAACTGATGCTAAATCAACAGCGAAGTCCGACGTTAATTCAGTGATCCAATGTTGAAAGTTCAACATAGATTTCACGTTGTTTCAATGTCACCTTGCTATCTCGGAGCCTGTTTCAGTTTAATGGTTGTTTTCAATAAATTGCTTACTCAATTTGTTTTTGTTGTCTCACTCCCCTTTCTTCTTGTAGCATTTTGAAGCTCTACTTAGAACCTCCTTAAGAAGCAACAAAATGCAAATTCTTGCAATGTTTTCAACCGATCTGAAAATTTTGATCGGGTGTGTATTTAATGAATTTAAATATTTAATATATCCGTATGTTCAAGGTGTAACGATACATGTATTTACAATCTGAGTTTTTGATATGGAGCCTTTAAAGGCATACCGATTTCCCACACGGTACACCTAAAGTGACAATTAGGACGTGTTTATGGCAACACGCGTCTACTTGGTAAACAAACACAGCTGTGGTTTTGACGCACCGTTTACACCTCTAATGTACGAGGTGTGTAAGAAAAGTGCCAAGATGTTCTCTGGCTTTACCATATCTAACTTATTGTGTGGAGATATGGGGAAATAACTATAAAAGTACACTTCACTCTCTAACTGTGCTTCAAAAAAGGCCAGTTAGGATAATCCATAATGTCTCTTATAGAGAACATACCAACTAGGGATGACTCGTTTTAGACGAGTAATGCATGTTTGCCGAGTACAAGCATGAAACAAGTACAACTCTTCATTATCTATAATCGTGATGACGGAAAATCCTCACTGGGTAACGACTTATGTATTCACGCTTCACGGTCTGTGAATGGCCAGTCACACACACGACCGCCCCTCCCTAGACAGACTCGCTACCGCCAGAGAGAGGAGCCATGCCTCTCACTCTTTAGCACACAGACACAATACAGACAGTGACTCTCCGCTTGCTTGGCTCGACCCCAGCTCACGTTCTCTATTTCGCTCTATTTCGGTTTCTATGCCTTCATGCACTCCTGGAAGGATTCTTTTGGGATACTTTGTGGCTTTGTCATCAAGACCGTTTTGATGTCTTCCGCGGGTCCCCTTGATGACCATCTTGAGCTTGGGAAAGAGGAAACAAATCATACAGTCAGGTTGGGTGAGTAGGGAGGTTGCTCCAGCATGGTGATGTTCTTCTCGGCCAAGAACTGTTGGATACTCATTGTGAGCATCCACAAGTTGTCTTGCTGCAACTCTCACCTCTTCTTGTGCGCTGCAAGATCCCTTTGTAGACATACTGGCTAATCGTCTGGCCCTGTGGCAAGAACTTGCAGAATGTGATGCCCCTCACATGGAAGAATGTGAGCAACATGAACAGTCCTGGAACTTTTCTGACACCATGTTGGCATCTAATTCTAAAGACACATTCTTAATATTGTGTTTTTCACTGATTCAACAACTTAGTACCCGTGCCAGTGCTCATTTTCCGTATTGTTGAATTACACTATTGTGTCTCACACTTGAGTTGCTTACAGGGTATTAATATCGACCAAGTGTTACAACGCACTTTGAAGGAGATACTATGAACACTCTTCTGCATTGAGCAAGCGTTCAAAAGTATGCACAGCAAAATTGCACACAAAACCCGTTTGAATCCATCTTTCATGTCGATGAATATTTAACATTTATGTTCAAGTCTCATGTTAGGTTTTCAGCTCTGCAAGTTTTCAGTTTATTGATTGTCACCCACTCTTCATTTATGGCAATGCAAAGGGGCTGCATGTTGGTGGATGAAGGTCACAGCAATGATGGTGAGGTTGTCTGTAAGGCCAACATGCAGCGCCGTGGCAGGAACAAAGTACCTTGCATTTGCAGCAATGCTAGGGGGCAGCCTGGTTGCAGTTGTGTTGCCATGGTAACTGTTACTCCACTTGTGTCAATATACACATGTTGTAGGTCAAAATGGATTAATTTGATCATATGTTGTGAAATGCAAACACCAAATGACAGCAGTGATAGTCAATGATGCTACTTACACGCATCTTTCAAAACGTCGAGAACTTGACACATGCTTCACCTCCATCCATCTAAGGAATGTAAGCTAAAAGCTCAACCAAACCAATTTTTGGAAAAAGAAACAACCATTCAAACCAAAAGCACTTAAACGTGAAAAGCAAGAGATCGATCAGAAAGTAGTGTCATGAAGAATTGCATAAAACAAAACACTAATGTGACAAACTTAGCACCATTTGAAAGCTTACCGGTACACTTAAGTTGAAAAATTGCCAGAATTTACATCTTGCACTGTTAGGTCCTAAGGAGTTTTTTAAGTAGAGTTTCAAAATGCAAAAAGAAGAAATGGTAGTGAGACAAAAAAAAAATTGAGTGACATCCATAAATTTGAAATAGGCTGTTCATCAGCTGATCAAACGTTTAAAACCATAGCTAAAAAAAACCTGAACTCACCCCTAAAATAGAAATAACATTTTCAAAAAAGGACTCAGTAATGAGTAGCTAAACTCATTCTTGTTAATCACTTCAAAAATTGGTTTGGGCGTGCTTGATGCCAGTGTTTCCAGGAGGCTATGGGGATGTTGCTACAGGTGGGGAAGATGGCCGATGGAGGGAATCCACTCTCTGATGTCCATTTTTGTATACTTCCCTTGCCATCCGCCCCCAAAACTTCTCAACTGGATTTAGATCAGGTGAACACGCAGGATGGTCCAAAAGAGTGAGGTTATTCCTCTGGAAGAAGTCCTTTGTCAGGCAAGCATTGTGAACTGCTGCGCTGTTCTGTTGAAAAAGCCAGTCATTACCCCACAAATGCCCCACTTCATAAATAAATAACTGAGAATTCTGCAGAATGGATTCCCAGCTTAAAATTGGTTTGATTGGAAACACATAACGTTAACAATAACTTACCCAAAACTTACCCAAAAACCTCATACAGTATTGTTCAATCAGAGAGGAGAAATATGATCTTAGAGGGAAATTCAACTTAAAACATTTATACTCGAGAACAACGCTGAAAACCCACAGCATTTCCGTGTGCGGAATTAAACTATGGAACGGATTGAGTAAGGAACTCAAACAATGTACCGAGATGAGCAAATTCAAAAAACAATACAAGCAGTTGATGTTTGCTAAACACAAGGCAGAAGAGCCTTGATCATTACAATGATTGTTCGGTCAGGTTCGGGTTTTTTTTGTTGTACTAGATGTAGAATGGATGGGGGGTAGGATTAAATAAGATTTGCTTCTTCCTACTCCTTTTGGACATGTGGAACTGTGAAAAAATGATTCATGAAATGTATTCCATTGTAACCTTCATGTTCAAATTAACTAAACCAAACCAAACCAAACCAAACCAAACCATTGATCCAGCAGATACCAACATATGTCAGTGAAAAACAAACGAGCAGCACCACACAGAGGTAGAACACAGCGCGGCAGCGTGTTGTTTACATACCTCTGAAATGACAGTAGCATGTTAGCATTTTAACCATTTTCACAGCTGTAAACTTACATAGACACTTAGCATTTTCGTGTTTGGTGTTAGCATGCTAGCATTGTTAGCATGCTATCATTAGCATGTACAGATTGACGCATGTACAGATTGAACAATGGGGTCCCAGGATTGACCTCTGGGGAGCCCCACAGGTCATGGCCATTTGGTCTGAGACACAGTTACCAATGTCAACAAAGCACTTCCTATCTGTAGCTGAGAAAGCCTCAATAAGGAGACCTCTATGCTGCTTGCATATTCTTCATTTTCCCGCCATATGTAATGTATATTTCTGTGTAAGCATTTATTTTGATACCCGCATCGTTTGTGTGGTGCAGTTACATTGTGCGTTCCACGTGTTACTTGTGTTATTTTGTGAGTGAGGGAAGCATGGCTTCCTCTTGGTTTCTGTTAGTGTCAAAATTGACATTTTTAAGGGCATCTCAATTACTCGCGGTGTTGATGGGTTATCCCAGAACGTACTGTGCTGTACAGTAGATTTACAGTACGCATGTAAAGGATATTTAACTCTCAGTTGTAGCATGTGATAAGTGAGTTCTTACTTTTCAAATCTAAACGTGGAAAACATTGTACATGAGTGATGTTCAACCAGTAGTCAGTGTGAGGCTTCAAAGTGTATTTGATGAATATTAACCGACCATGTGGGATGACGACAAGGTGTTATAAAACATGAAATAAGTGATGAATTCTTTGTGTGTGTTCTCTGCATTCACAGGTGGACTTCAACAGAGCTCTATCTCCTCGCTCTTTACCCTGGCTTTCTTTTTCTTTGCCTCTGCCCGTCTGTCTTTCCGTCTAATCATCTGTAACACAGCATGCCTCCATGTTTGCCAGCAACACCAGCAGAAGCATTATGGAAGTAAAAGAGCGACGTCCATACTGCTCGCTAACCAAGGGCCACAAGGACAAGGAGGGGCCGTACCCTGGTGAGAAACTCAACAGCTCTTGGAGCAAATTGGAAACTATCCTTTAACCCTTAAGAATCATATTGAACTCATAAGAGGTCAAATCATTTTAAAAAATCATTCCAAAGAATTATAGTGTAAGACAGAAGTCATACCTAAATGAACACATAAGTAAAAAAATACTAACCACTGTGCTTCTTTACTCGAAGACGTCCTTGAAGTCAGTCTTCCAGAAATGTGAAATCTGGTCTTTGGTATGAATCTATCGTAGGTTCTTCGGGGGACAGCGAAGACTGTGCTATTGTTCCCCACGGCCTGCGAGTCCCGACTCAAAAGTCTTACTCGTCTAGTGAAACGCTCAAGGCCTTTGACCAGCACCAAGACCAGACCAGGTTAGGACTACAATTACATTGCATATCGTCGCTGCCCATTTAAAAGTACCCCTACAATTTTTTTTGAGTTTCAATTTTTGTTGTTTTTAGGTTTCAAACAAAGTCAAATAAGGTTGAAATCCATGCTTTTTGTTTGGACCACAAGTACATCTCATACTCTTTTTTTGTTTTGTTTTCTTTTTGTTTTTTCCAGCCTTGTAGCCATGCTTGATTGGAAATTAGCATGTGTTTCTAGCACTGATTATAATTATATTGTTGTTATTTTTATTGCTTCCTCAAGCGCATCCATTCCAGGACACCAGTCAACCTAAAATGTGTTCATATTTGGGATGTCCTGATTCCGATCCGATCCGATTTTTTTATGGTCTTGCCAATGCGATCCAATCCAGTCCCGATTTTTTTTGTTTGTTTGTTTGTTTTCGTTTTAATACGAATAATAAGCTTTTGTTACAAACATTATTTGTGGAATTTAATTTGGTTATGAAAAGAGCTCTTCAAAGCCTGAAACATAATGCAACCAAAGTATTGCTGAATTTATTTTTATTACACAGCATGACCAACAATAGTTGGTCTTTTGTAACAAACCTGTGTGACCCAGTCCAATAAATGATCCAATAAAAGATAAAATTGGAACGAAATGGGCGTACAAAATGATTTTAGGGTAGGACTAATCAGTTGACATGATTAGAGATCCATTTGTGGTGGGATTTAGAATAATATATATTTTTTTAACAAACTCTCTTAGGGCCCTATGAAATCCGGTTTATTTTTTCCAAAATTCCGTTTTCTTTGTTGTAATTGTTTAGAATTCAGTTGTTTCACCTGTCCCACTTATTTTACCAGCATAGAGTGTGTGCTATTTGGGTTTGTGAATAAAATGCAAAAATCCTTACATTTATTGATGCAATACATTGGCCCATTTTGCCCAGTCATTGAGAAATGGATGTAGCTTAGCTAACGTCTCTAATGGGATGTCAGCCTCAGTACACATTGCTACAAAATCTTCAACAACTGTCATGCCCCAGCTTGTGATTAAGGAAGACGTAGTCACAGATGTCATTCCAATCGCGTTATTAATGTCAGATATTTTAATGACGTCCTTATTTTGTTTACACAATTACAACAATGACAAATGTGTTAATTTGTAAACTTGAATTACTCTTATTTTTTCTGGATTTATTTATTTTATTTGATTTTGTGACCCTTTTTTACACACAATAAAATAATCATAAAATTGTTTTTTGAAGGGGGTAAACTTACAAAATCAGCAGGGGCTCAAATACGTATTTTTTACACTGTAAATGTATTCGGTCTGTCTATATCTCTGGTGGTGGAATGGTACATATTTGTGCCTTTCATGGCAGAGGGCATGCATTCAATTCCTGGTGCATTCATCAAGCTGAAAGGATTCTGTCTACCAACTGGTAATCACATGTATCTGTTTTTCTGCAATTCTACATTTTCTTTATACGTTTTTCTTCTTCTACTGCATTATTTCTTGACAGGCTACTTTATGGGACTACAAAAGGGCACAAGGACATGGTTCATCGTGAACAAGATGATTATAACATAGATGGTGGGTGTCAATTCTGTTCAATCTTTTTGAGCATTTGGGCATTTGGGCTATTGAGATGCTGTGGCGTGACCTTAAAAAGGCGGTTCATGCTGGAAACGCCTCCAGTGTGGCTGAATTACAACAATTCTGCAAAGATGAGTGGGCCAAAATTCCTCCACAGCGCTGTGAGAGACTCTTTGCAAGTTATCCCTGTATACAGTGGTGTGAAAAAGTGTTTCAGATCATCAAACAAATTTAAATACTAGTCAATGACAACACAACTGAACACAAAAGGCAGTTTTTAAATGACACTTTTTATTAAGGGAGAAAAAAAATCAAAATCTACGTGGCCCTGTGTGGAAAAGTGATTTGTCCCCTAAACGTCATATCTGGTTGGGCCACCCTTAGCAGCAACAACTGCAATCAAGCGTTTGTGATAACTTGCAAAGAGTCTCTTACAGCGCTGTGGAGGAATTTTGGCCCACTCATCTTTGCAGAATTGTTGACATTCAGCCACTTTGGAGGCTTTTCGAGCTTGAATGGCCTTTTTAAGGTCATGCCACAGCATCTCAATAGGAATCAGGTCAGGACTTTGACTAGGCCACTCCAAAGCCTTCATGTTGGTGGCTTTTAGCTCAACGCCTAGCGCTCTCGAACTCACATTCCGTGGACTATTGGACCAAAAAGGTCCAACATAGTTTTAAAAAAGTCAATGTATCCATTCCATCAAGTGTATTATATGAGTAATGAATAAGTTCCTTCATCCAGTCATGGGCCACCGTCACCAATTTAAAGTGTGGCTGCATCAAAACCTGACACTTGACAAAAATCAAAACATAAATACGACTTCTACAGAAAGTATGCCAGACCTTAGCTGCTCCGATTTTCTCCTGCACCAATTAACGCATTGTCAATTTGGAGAAATTCTTATCTGCTTCATTTTCACATTTGCTCTAATTGGAGCTCATTTAAAATTAATATGACTTTTAATTGGAGAGCAGCACTCTTTATCTTCAGTTATGACATTAATTACGGAAAGCCTTTATAATTTCCCTTTCATTTGCTGATTAAAGATGAACGGGAACACGCTGCGATTTTTCAGATAATTTGTTTGCCCCCCTTTCATTCATATTTCAAAGGACTGCATATCATTTCAACCTGATTTCATTTTCTAATTTGAAGAAGGTAATTTTCATCTTCATCCTTAAATACCCATTATCCAATGTGCTTAATTTGTCTTCTTGTGAAAATGTGATACAGTGGAACCTTGGTTAGCATCATTAATCAGTTCCATAAGGTCCCATTCTAACTGAAACGGATGCTAACCGAATCAATTTTTCCAATAAGAAGTAAAGTAAAGCCAATTCATCCCTTTGACAATCCCAAAAATGTTAACGCAATACACATTTTTATTGTTTTACAATTATCATTTTACCTGCAGAAAACACTTGGGAATGCATATAAAAATAGAAATCTGATGTAAATGATGAATGAAAAGGGATACGTTTATATTTAAGCTTGCTTTTACTCATCGAAGACGTGATTCTTGACGTGACTGTTCCCAAAGACACGATGTGGCAGCGAGACACCACACGGACACCACTTTCCTGTTTTCCATCCATCCATCCATTTTCTATGCCACTTCGGGGGTATGCTAGAGCCTATCCCAGCTGACTTTGGGCGAAAGCTGGGGTACACCCTGGACTGGTCGCCAGCCAATCGCAGGGCACGTTTCTGTGTTGACAAGAGTTATTTCTTCAATTCGATAGGGTTTCTCACCTCGATAACCCAAAATGGAGTCAAAGAAAGTTACAAAGTGGCAATACTGTATTTTGTTAAAGAGAGTGAGAAACACTACTGAATTATGTTGTTAATCTAAACTCATTCAATACCAAAGACGTATTTATGCGTTTTTATAAACCCAAACACCCGATCCCCAAGACGTATTTATACATCTCTCAAAAGATGCCACTTTTAAAGCAGTTTTAAGCCATAAAAACGGCCACAAGGTGGCAGAAGTGCATGAGCTCGGCATGGACCTTCTGCATGTAAAAACACACTCGACAGCAATGAGGAAGTGGAAGCGCATGAAGGCGTGTAGCGTGCAGAAGGTTACGCATTGCAGGGAAATTTTAACGCATGCACACACACACACAGTTTAGTTCCAAATGTAAAAATTGTAAATAGTTCATGGTGTACAAGTAATATTTGTAAATAAATTGTTATTTTGATGTAAAACAACCCTTTTTTGTGTTGTTTATGCTGTGATATACTGTAGTTGTTTAGATATCTGAGCTGTCACAAAAGCAAAAAGTTTGTGTCAAAGTAAAAGTTATGCTTGAAATGTATCTTTTTCACAAAAAGATGTTTTTGCCCCTTTTTTAGTTGGTAGCTGATATTTTCCCGAAACTTACCAATGTTCTACTGCTGATTACTAAAGAACGGAAAAAGGTAGAAACAAACTTTTTTCTCTGATGAAAGACGAGAGTCTAATCTTTCTTGTGGTAGGTTCCATGTTTATATAACCGTAGAACGTAACGTTCTGTGTGCCTTGAAAGATCAGTCAAAATCGTCTAAAATGTCCGGTACTGAAGGGGTTGCCTTTTGAAAAATGGCTGGGATTGAATGACTTAATAGAAGTGTTTATGTTATGTCGTCTAATGGTTATGTTCCAACTCTTGCTATTAGGTCACAATTTCAGTCTTCGTCAGCTGGGCATCTGTGAGCCACCTTCACGTCATGGCCTGGTATTCTGCTCCGAGATGGGCCTTCCCCACCATGGTTTCTCTGTTGCCACAACCCAGGAACTGGACGTGGATGGCCAGGCTGTGATGTCACCAGAGCGAGCCATGCGGTTGTGGGGTCGTGGGGGTTTGGGCAAATCGTCTGGGAGGAGCTCCTGTCTGTCCAGCCGCTCCAACTCAGTACTGACGCTCACCGATACTGAGCATGAGAACAAGTCCGACAGTGACAATGGTAGGACATTTTCTCTTCTCTTGTGACGTCTGAAGGTTGTTAGCTAAACCACACATTCGATGACTTTCCATGAAACATAAATGTTGGCCTAAAAAGCAGCGGCCTTTTTCAGTCCTTACATCTATTTATTCATCTCTTGACAGAAATATAAACACAGGATTACAGGATTTTATTTTCACAACATACACCGCCTTTCCGCTTCTTATTTAAAATATACCAATCCCTCATTCGTCATCAGCCAGACTGGAATAAATTGCCCTGAACTTTGAGGTGGAAACGCAAGCCACTTTTTTACCTCTTGGTAAAAAAGTTCTTGGTAATAACGTTCCTGGAATTCTGGTGGAAAAGGTGCGATTGTAATACCACTCCATCATTTAAATTACACTGAACAAACTACACAAATTACCAGGAATTACTTTATTAAAAAAGTTCTTGGTAATCAAGTTCCTGGGATTTTGGTGGAAAGGGCGTCATATAGACACAATATAGTTCTAAAAGCTTGCACTAAGCTGAAAATTGATGTACATGTCAGCATGCTCAGTCTCTTTAATGATCTCATACAATCACCAAGTTATGTGTGTTGTGTAAATGCATGGCTTACGTCGAGGTGTGTGTGTGTGTGTGTGTGTGTGTGCGTGTGTGTGTGCGTGTATGAGGGGCTTTTCGTTATCCTCAAGCTGGTTTTCCCTAACAGGTGTGATTTTCATAATTAATAAAGGACATCTTTTATTTCAGTCACAAATGCACACACACTGCAGCGTGCACTGTATTTTCATTAAGGTAGACGAGCACACACTAGAGTGGGCTTTCATTAAGAGACATGATGTTGTAATTAACGCTGAGATAAAGTGCTGAGTAGCTATATTTCCTATATTAAGTTTGATAATGTTTTTATTAGATGACATTATACTGTGTAAGTCAGAGCTCCGGAGGATACACTTCTCCTGTAAAAGTGAGTAGTCGTCAAGTTTCCCATGGCTAATTGACACTTAAATAAGCAGCTGTTCAGGTTTGAGTGGGCGTTTGGTGCGCAACTCATTTTATTAAGCCTTGCTTTAAGTCGGTGTGCTCGCTCTCATTTTCGTGTTTGATTATGGAGATTGAAGTCGTTGGAATGACAACACTTGCTCACTTGCGGGACTGCTTATAACACAAGGAGTGTACTTTGGTATTCTTACGAGACGGCATGAAGCATCTTGGTCAGGCTGGTGATGACTGGGGTGGAAGATGCTGCAAAGTTTGCTATCAATACCAAGTAAGTACAGGGCCGGCGTTACAGATACTCAAACCAATACTTTAACTTGACATTTTTCATTGAATGATGTGCGATTTTAGGACAACAAATATTTTTGTATCTAAGTTATTTGAAAACAATTTAACTGTATTAATACAACAATGTAAGACAGTAACCACATCAGCAAAATAATGCAATTATTCCCTTTTTTTTACATACAATTTCTTGAGGAAATAAAGTCAGTTGTGCAAAAAAGTAAACAAAATCAAAAACTACCATTGGCTCTCATTTACGTCCTTCAAAGCCCTCCAGTGTGAATATCAACAATGTAACAATATAAACTAGAAACACACATATTGGTGGTGTGAAAAAGTTTGCCCCCTTCCTGATTTCTTAATGTTTTGCATGTTTGTCACACTTAAATGTTTCAGATCATCATGCAAATTTAAATATCAGTCAATGACAACACAACTGAACGCAAAATGCAGTTTTTAAATTCAACTTTTTTATTATTAAGTGAGAAAAAAAAACAACCTACATGGCCATGTGTGAAAAAGTGATTGCCCACCTGTTAAAACATTACACAACTGAGATTAATTGACTTATATCAGTCTGGAAAAGGTTATAAAGCCATTTCTAAAGCTTTGGGACTCCAGCAAACCACAGTGAGAGACATTATCCACAAATGGTGAAATGATGGAACAGTGGTGAACTGGCCAACCAAAATGACCCCAAGAGTGCAGCAACGACTCATCCAAGAGGTCACAAAAGACCCCACAACAACATTCAAAGAACTTGCCTCAGTTAAGGTCAGTGTTCATCACTCCACCATAAGAAAGACACTGCGCAAAAATGGCAGAGTTCCAAGACAAAAACCACTGCTGAACAAAAAGAACATTAAGGCTCGTCTTCATTTTGCAAGAAAACATCTTGATGATCCTCAAGATTTTGGGAAAATACTTTGTGGTCTGACAAGACAAAAGTTGAACTTTTTGGAAGGTGTGTGTCCCACTACATCTGGCGGAAAGGTAATGCCTCATTTCAGAAAAAGAACATCATACCAACAGTAAAATATTGTGGTGGCAGTGTGTTGGTCTGGGGCTGTTTTGCTGATTCACGACCTGGAAGACTTGCTGTGATAAATGGAACCAAAAAATGCCTACCAAAAAATCCTGAAGGAGAATGTCCGGTCATCTGTTCGTGGCCTCAAGCTGAAACCAAGTTGGGTTCTGCAGCAGGACAATGATCCAAAACACACCAGCAAGTCCACCTCTGAATGGCTGAAGAAAAACAAAATGAAGACTTTGGAGTGTCCTAGTCAAAGTCCTGACCTGAATCCTGTTGAGATGCTGTGGCATGACCTTAAAAAAGTGGTTCATGCTTGAAAAGCCTCCAATGTGGCAGAATTACAACAATTCTGCAAAGATGAGTGGCCCAAAAGTCCTCCACAGCGCTGTAAGAGACCCATTTCAAGTTATCGCAAACGATTGATTGCAGCTGTTGCTGCTAATGGTGGCCCAACCAGTTATTAGATTTAGGGAGGGGATCACTCTTTCACACAGGGCCATGTAGGGCAACACTGTACTTGTGAAAATAAACATAGAAGACAACTGAAAAATAGCTATCTCATCATGCTAGTATTGATCCAATACTGATACTACCCTTGGTATCGATACTAGCAATATTTCGATTGATTAATACTAATAAAGACAACATTATTGGCACTGTAGTTTAGTGGATCAGTATTGCCAAAGACTCACAGTCAAGAGATTGATGGTTTGACTCTCCGTTGGAACATCTCTGTGTGGAGTTTGGATGTTCTCCTCGTGCTTGTGTGGGTTTTCCCGAGGTACTCCGGCTTCCTCCTACATCCCAAAAACATGCATGTTATGTTAATTGGAGACTCTAAACTGTCCATACGTGTGAATGTGTATCCTTCCCTATACTCTGTGTTTCTTTGGCAGAGGCCCCCAAAAGTGTGGCCCACAGCACCACGTTTTACTGGCCTAGACTTTGTAAAAATAAAATTAAACAGAAGCACAAAAACAGCAACAACAGCAAACATGAAAAAAATAGCAAAAAGGCATAATGTAACAAGAACAAGTTAAAATGTTGATAATGATAATAGGAGGTCCTCAATCCTCCATTTATGACGGTGTTGTCAGTCAGAACTTCTCCCTAAATTAACACATAAGTCGCTCATATTGTACACAGAACACATGAAGGACATATAAAATACAGTAATAAAAAGACTAAATACAAGAATTCGAATGAAACGATAATAAAAAAGAGAAGAACTTCTTACTTTTATCCCTGTGGTTGTCTCGCACTCTGGAAGGGGGCATTACAAGGGAGGGAGAGACAGGCTTATTGGGGTTAGGAAGTGTCATGAGACCACTATGTTGCTTAGTTGTCACTGTCCATTTCATAGGAACAGATCCTCTCACATGTTCAAAGATACCATCTTTATCCTTAATGCGGTCACAGCGTTTGAGCGGCGCGGACGGGACATGCAGCCAAGATCGCCATTTGTCCACTTTCTCAGCATTTACGATGTCTAATTTCACCTCACTTTTCACTTTCCTTTTCTTTTATGCACTGCAATTTAAAAAACATATGCCTCAAGCTTGGGAGACGTAATGAAGGGAAAAGAACAAATGCGATGCTGTCCTACCATAGTTTAGCAATGAAAGACTTTTTATTATTCTGCCTACATATTCTTTTTGTTTGTTTGTTTGTTTGAACGCCCTAACATGAGGACCGCCTGTACTAATAATGCACTTTGTCATCTACAATATGGCGAAGTAGAGACGCAAATTACATCATGGCCCCAGCGTTATTTGGCTTTTCAGTATACAGCCCTCATATCTCTATCTATCTCATATCCGCCGTATGTAGTGAAAAAAACAGAAAGTGAAAAGCACATAATGTGTTTGAAACAAAAAAACAAAAGTACAGGAAGAAGCAGACGGAAGATATAGAATGGGGATGTAATTGGTCTTTTCTAACCAGATTACTTTACTATGTGTCAACAAACACTTAATCCATTCACCATCTTTAAGCTGCTTAACACGATAACACGAGCGGCTACACAAACACAAGTGTCTGTTTGTGTTCACACTGAAATGGAAATGATAGCAAAAATAAAACCAATACAGCACAACTTGTTGAGGACTGTTGGTTGGAAATGCTGACTTTTCTTTTGCCCCCCGGTAGAAGCTATTACAAAAGCAGCATTTCATTGAACAACAAACATAAACATTAGAATAGGAGCAAGAGAAGGCCATTTATGAATGATGAAAATAGCCAAGCTGAAGTGAACTGCTGTACAGAAAATGTGGAATTACAGGAAAGGTGTGAATTCTTGGGGATGTGGAAAAGTATTAGCCAGAATGTTTTGATGCCGGAATGTTTTGAATGGGTTGGGAAATGCGGAATTTCATTTCAACAGCAATTTTAGGGGCCAGAAAATGTCATTTTTGTTAAAAGTGGGAATTTGGGGGAATGTTTTGAATGAGCTGGTGTTGGAATCATTTCAGTCAGTTGTCATCAGTTGAATTGTGAGAAATGTGGAACTTGTGGAAATTGCTCATTCATTTTCATCACAATATATATCCCAGTATACCACTGTAATAGACATTGTGTAGCAACAAACACAGCAAGGCTAGACACACACACACACACACACACACACACACACACGGTCAATTTCAGTAGTGCTGACCAGAAAAAAATCAATGACTAACTCACTTGATTGACACACTTTTTGTGCCAATTTAGTTTTTTGCTGATTTTGGACATGCATGACAAAAATGTAAATTAAAGAACATCATGTTTACACCTGCGCAGCTCAACATGCATGAAAAGAAGTAGGAAGAAGCAGAATTTGTTTAATCCCACCCCTTCTCCATATATCAGTAATTACTGATAATTTGTTCATGTCCTGTGTTTAATTTTAAGACCAGTTGAAAAATTCCGACAATTTGCATTTTGCGCTGTTGGATCTTAAGGAGGCTTTAAGTAGAGCGTCACAATGCAAAGAGAAGAAATGAGAGCGAGACAAAAAAAAAAGTGATTAAGCAATTTATCGCAAACAACCATTAAACTGAAATAGGCTGTTCATCAGCTGATCAAAAGTTTAAGACCATGGCTCAAAAAACTTGACACCCTCCCCTACTAGTGGGAATGTTGCTCCAGGTGGTGAAGATGGCGTCACAGAGGGCATGGGAAACATCTCAGGTGGGATCTCCTTGTCATGCCAGTAACGTTGGAAGGCATCAGGACCGTCAATGTTCCAAACAAACAAGCTAGATAGGCTAAGAGAAGGGGACAGAAGAACATTCCCCATAAAAAAAAATTCTACAGTGCAAAGCAAACCATGGAAACGTTGTTTAACTTAACGTATTTTTGTTGTTTTGGCTTTGCAACAACATGTGAGAAACGTGAGCCACAACCGTAACAACTGGAGCAGCAATTACAAATAACATTGGCCAATGGGAATAGTTTAGTTTATTCCAAATGTGGTTAGCAAAGTTAACTAAAGTGACATCGCAAACTCGCACAGTTCAGCACGTCTGAAAGAGACTAAGAAGAAGCGGCATGTATTTAATCTTACCTCTTCTCCGTGTCTCAGCAAGTGTGTATTAGTAAATAAATTGAGTTTACACATTGCTTATTCAGCAACAAAGAATAAAGAATAAATAAAATAAACAGAAGTCGAATTGACAGAAACAGGTCAGAGACATTGTGCAGTAATAAATGCATGCAGGATGCATGATAAACAATACCTTAATTACATAATAAAAAGAGTAAAGAATAAAAGTATACATAATCCTTTGATTTTCCATGTTAATTGGTTCCAGACGCACGTGAATTTCTTCAAACACAGTATAAAGTAAGAGAAAATAAGACAAAAGGTAGACATAATATACTGTACACTCACGCATGTTAACATTGGGAACGTTCCATGTTGTTCTACTTCATTTCTGTAGAAATGCTACACATTATCACGTCTGTGAATGCATCTACTGGATGCCTTGTATTTGTACTGTATTTTAGTTAATTTAGCTATTTTTATGCTTGAAAATGGTCATTTAGGCCAAAAATATGTACAATTTGCTCAAACATGCATATACAGCATGATTTATGAATTCATATATTTTTGAAAACCTGTGACAGAGTAAAGCAGAGAAATTCAGGATTACTGACATAATATGGTATCATGAATAGAAAATATGTAGCGTGTATTATATAAAATTAAAAGAAACATTGTAATGACTAGATAAATATGCAATAGATGATACAGAATAACTGATAATAACATAAGTGATTGAACTTAGAATAATAACATTGCCACAATAAGATTGTGGTTCAATCCCTTCCATAATTTTACTCCACATATTGACATGATCAAACTTTTTAGTGTCATGTGAGCGTACAACTATTTTTACCTGAGGTCATACATCTCCTCTCTTGTTGAACAAAATGGTTGTACATTATTGGGTAGCAGGTTGTCGTTGGCTTGCTGCATCTGTTTGAAAATGTGCCAGATCCATGAATTTCAATATTTGTGCTTTTATGAATATTTTTGTTTGTTACCAACATTATGTATTGTCGTAACTGCCATTTTTTGTAGTCCAGTTATTGTACAGGTAGGTGTAGTTTTGTAATTAATAATGAGGCACTGACAATATACATTTGTACAATATACTGTACATGTTTTGTGTGAAAGTTGGATCTCTGCAAACATTCAAGGTGAGAACTATGATCAAATATCATGCATATCAAGTTCAGCTTCAATTTCATATCTGCCACATTCTAGTAATGGGAGTAGTGACAAAACTGGCCGGTCAGAACTGCCCTCACAAAAACCAACACCAACATTTTTCTGTTCAGTGTTCATGTTTCTTTCACACTCACACACACACACAAACACATAAACACATGCATTAATTAGTACGTGGTGTTGTGTAATGGCTGGATCGATATCGCTACTGTTCTTACAGGATCATTTGACCTCAATGACAGCCACTACATCATTAGGAAATGAGAGAAGGCAATTTGTGCAGAAATTGCGTGTGAATGCTGAAGAGCTGAAGCTGAACTGAAATGCTATGCGGAAAATGTGGGATTACAGGAAAAATGGGAATTTTTGAAAATGTGGAACATTGTCTGAATGTTTTGATGCTGGCATGGCTTGAATGGGTTGAGAAATGTGGGAAAATGTAACATTTTTTAAAATGTGGACAATAACGTTTGGATGTTTTGAGCGAGCTTCATGTTTTCACGTTGGAATGGTTTGCATCGGTTGAGAAATGTGGACGTAGATTGGTCAGAATTTGTAAGTTTAAAAAGAATTTATGTTTGGGAAATGTGGAGTTTTGGGGGAAATGGGAATGTTTGGGATGTGGAAAATTGTTAGTCCGAATGTGCTGACTGAGGTGGATGTTTTCATGTTGGAATGGTTTGAATTGGTTACGAAATTGTGAGCAATGTGGAATTTGCAACTTGTAACTTCAATTTTCAAATTTCAGAAAATGTGGGAATTTTGGGCGAATGTATCAATCGATGGCCTGGGTGTTTTGAATGAGCTGAACATTGACAAATGTAGAAAAAATATTTTTAAAAATAAATAATCACATTTTAAAAAATATATTTTTGGCTGATGCGATTGGCTGGCGACCAGTCCAGGGTGTACCCCGCCTCGCGCTCAAAAACTGCTGGGATAGGCTCCAGCATACCCCGGCCACCCTAGTGAGGATAAGCGGCATAGAAAATGGATGGATGGATATTTTTGGCTGCAAATGTGTAATTCCTGGAAAACATGGAATTTTTGGAATGTAGAAAATAAAGCCAGGATGTTTGCAGTGAGCTGAACATTTTGGTGTTGGAATGGTTTGAATTCATTGAGAAAGTGATAGTTGTAATAATGGGCCATTCATTTGGGAATGTTGGGAATTGGGAATGTTGTCTTGGTACATGTGGAATTACGAAAAATGCTGGAATTTTTGGAACGTGTCAAATATGTAACATTTTATTGATGGTTGAATTGGTTGAAAAATGTGTAGAAGTAAGAATTTTTCAGTTTAAAGGGAATTTATGTTTGGGAAATGTGGAATTTCAGGCAAAATGGGACTTTTTGGGATGTGGAAAATTGTTTGTCTGAATGTGTTGAATAGGGGTGTCCCGATACAACTTTTCACCTCCAATATAACACAGAGCCTTGAATATCGGCCAATACAATAGCGATCTGATATCAGCACAAACAATAATACTTTCATGACTTATTTTGTAGTGTGGAATGTTAGAAAAGGCTGATTACTCAAACAGATGATTCTCAGCAACAGCAGGTATGAGACAAACTAACCCATTCATTTCTTGATGCATCTGGAGTATAGTTTTGTCAACAATGTAGTGGCAGGTATGCATAATTTGAGGTTCTCAGCCAAGCATTTAAACCTTTCTTTGCTCACCACCGACAGGGTTTCTCTCATTTCTGTTATAGCTGGTTACTTCTGGTCGTCCCATGGCAGTTTCCCGTGTGATGCTGCTCGAAATACGCGATGAGGTTCGTCATATTAAACCACTGTGCCATCACGGGAAACTTGTGCATGGCAAGTTTTGCGGTTATCTTATTTGGACTTTAATGAAAAATACGGCCAACACTGCCAACATCACTCCTACACCTTGCTACTTTGTGGCATGGGCTCTAACCGGTGACTTCTTGTTCGACGTTCTGCATTAGAGCCTGGAATTGTCTACTTGTATTGGAGTACCAATATCGGCGATTTGAGATGCAAGCCGATGTAATCCAAAACTCGTGTTTTTGCTCATATACAGTCAATATCACCCCTACTGCTGAATGAGTTCAATGTTTTCATGTTGGGATGGTTTGAGTCGGTTGAGAAATGTGGGAATGGGTGTTCTGCATGAGCTGAACATTGACAAATGTGGGAAAATTACATTCAACTCAATGGGGATTTTTTGGCAGCAAAGGTGGAGTTCTTGGAAAACCTGACATTTCTGAAACGTGGAAAATAAATAGCCGGAACGTTTTTGGGATATGTGAAATTGTTCGTCCAAATGTGCTGATTGAGATGAATATTTTCAAGTAGCCTGAATGTCACGAATGCGCTGAACATTTTAAGGATGGAATGGTTTGACGTGGCTGAGAAATGTGAAAGTAGTTGAGTCAAAATGGGGCAGAATGAAAAAAAAAAAAATAGAAGAATTTAGGCGCAGAAACCCAAGAGAGATAATTACCACTCACCGCGCTTTCCACTCGTTCATGGTCCTCCACCGCCCTTCTCTCTCGCCACCACCCTTTCATGTGTTTTGTATGTATTGTCTTTAGCCTATTAATTGCTGAATTAATTGTATAACGTATCGTCTCTTTCTGTGGTGCGTCTGAACAAACACATGTCCATGCTCATCGTAAGGAAGAAAACGTATTTGTTGCTGAAAGGACTTTCAACTAGTTGCATCTCTCATGAGCAATAACACTTAAACCCTCAGTGTCAGCCTAAGGGAAGCACGCTCTATTCAGCAAGTTGATTCATCAGCAGTTATAATGTTATAGAGGAATATATTGTTGTCCAGCAGAGATAATTAAATAGGCTGCTCAGGGACTTGAGCAGTAAGGAAGTTCTTGGAAAAGTGTGTGCGTGTAATTAAGGGCTCTTTTTTATCTGCTGTGATTAATTAAATGCTAAAGCATTTGCAGCACTTTCACCACGCTGATTTTTTTTAGTTCAGTAATGTTGAAGAGCATTCACACGTAATATGATGCACGTGTTTATATTCGTTATTTTTATTCCTCCTAGTTTTTGGACACTCGACTCATACCTACCATTTGCACCAAAATAATACAAATGAATTAATTACATACCACTGTAATTATACATATAAAGTGTAATAATAATTAATTAATCATTTGCAAAGGAATAGTATTAAGTAATAATATTAGTGGTGCTGGTGGAAATTCTTGTGGAAGATCAGAATTTCCCTTATTTTCCCTCATTTATTCCCTCATTATTTCTCCAGAGCCTTTCCATTATTTTGGAATGTTGACAGCGATGGCTCGACTGCTTCCACATCTTTCAGTCGATTCAAACCATTCCAACATCATGTTCACCTCATTCAGGACACAATGGCTATCTCTTGACATCTTATTAAGTAAGTTAAAAAGTAAGTCAAATGTATTTATACAGCGCCTTTCACAGACAAGGAAAGTCACAAAGTGCTTCACAATCGTATGAAAAATCGCGGTATACGCACAGTTAAGAGAGCCCAAATAAAACAAAAACAAATCAGCCCAATCAGAAAGCTTTAACAAATAAAAACGATTTACTCTGGGTTTTAAAAGAATCAACAGTCTATTGAATGCGGAAAGAGAGGAAGATCATTCCGAAGCCTCGGAGCAACAGCCTGGAAAGATCGGTCTCCTGTGGTCCGGAAACAAGTAGAAGGTTCTGATCCACAGACCTCAGAGTGCGAACGGGGGTGTAGGGCTGAATCAGATCACTGATATAAGAAAAGGCCAGATCATGTAGCGCTCTAAAAGTGAGAACCGGAATTTTAAAATTCCTCCCATAGGAAACTGGCAGCCAGTGAAGAGTTTTTACAATGGGGGCTATATGTGCCCTCCTATTCGTATGGGTCAAAATCTTTGCTGCAGAGTTTTGCACCAATTGTAGGCGGGACAGCTCTTTCTTGCCTAGACATGAGAAGAGTAGTACAGTAGTCTAATTACATGACTAATTACATGACTAATTACAGCAGTCTAATTGCGAAGAAGCAAAGGCATGACTGATTAGCTCCAGATCGTCGTGTGACACCATATTTCTCAATTGAAAGAAACATCGTCTCGCCAGCTGTTTACAGTGCTGCTCTAATGACATGGCCGTGTCAAAAATAATACCCACGTTTCTTAGGGATGGTTTGGACGACTGGCCTAAGTCACCCAAAAACTGTTTAATTCCTGGGATGGATATTCCAAAAAAAATCCCACATTTTCATTTTCCATGACAGCACTATTGAAAATAAATTGAGTCTTGTTTGGTGGTTTAATATTTCTCAACCGATTCAAACCATTTCAATATGAAAAGTCAGGTTATTCAATCCAAGACTCTCGGACGAACAATTTACACGTCCCAAAAATATCCACTTTCCACAAAATCACATATTTCCCAAACATAAATTCATTTTTTCCCACCATTTTTCAACCCATTCAAAGCATTCCAGCATTAAAAACATTCAGGCTAACAATTTTGTACGTGCCCAAAATCCCCACTTTTCCCACATTTTCCGTACAGCACTCACACGCAATTTCTACACAAATTGCCCTCTCAAGTTATTAACATTCTCGTTTTTCTTGAACACTGTTTTGTATGTGAAGCGGCAGTTAGGATCGGAAATAAGACGTGCTCATGCTGTCTCTCTGTCTTCCTTTCTTACACACATGCTGGCCTTCGAAAAAGTGTCAGAAAGCAAGTGATAGTGTGGCTGACCTCAACATATGGCTAATTTCATCTTTTTGTTTTTTTTTGCTTCAATAGAAACCCGCATGTTCTCACGTTGCATTGCCTGTCCTTGGCAGATATTTTCAGTGTCATATTGCTTCCACTAAATGTGATTATGACACTAACAATGGCTCTTTAGCTGTGTGTGTGTGTGTGTGTGTGTGTGTGTGTGTGTGTGTGTGTGTGTGTGTGTGTGAGAGAAATAAATCAGTCAAATAATCACCAGAGTGATGCTGTTGTTTCAGTACTATGGACTTTAGTGTGAGGTTTTTATACAACATACAGCGTAAAATATGTTTATCGTTTTTGAAAATAATACTTTTAAGAATTAGGTAGTTCAATTAAGTGCCTTCATAAGCAAATCTTCCCACTTATCTTAATATCTACCAGACATCAAGTGCATAAAACACACTGACAATGCAGCACAGATATACACGTGAGCAAGTATTCAACAATACCAAACCGCGCTCCAACACTACCAAAAGTTACTCGCTGTTATCAAGCAGAGACCAAGCCAAAAAAAGCCGTTACAAAAAATGTCACCGTTAATGTGCTGAAAAAATCACTCAAATGTTCTCTTCAGTCTACACATTATTATTGTCGAGTTACCGTCATTTATTTGAGAAGAAAAAAACTGAAATGAGGAGAAATAACCACAAAAGTAACCCTGATCCAACTGAATGAAATAATATTTCAGGAAGCTTTGCTCTTGGCTGGATGATCCTTTTAGTTCTGATGTTTGCATATTCACAAATCACAACTTTGTGTATTTTCATCTTAGCAAGCATTACATTAGAGTTGGGAATTGTTTGCGTATTATGGTGCCAAATCGGTACTTTTGAAATGCTGCGTAAACGTTGCTTAAACTGTGCCCGAACCCGTACTTAAAAAAGGAAAACAAATCAAATTTTGTCCAAAAACAAATCCTTTTCATTTTTACCGAAATTTGTGACATGTAAATTGAACAGTATACTAATTTAAATACTTCAATAATATAAATACAATGATTACTAAGTAATAAATTCACCAATAAGAAAGAAATTCACAACATTAATAATTATCACAATAATTTTCACAGCAAAACCAGCAGCAATACAGAACAGGGAACGGGGAATGTGAAAAAAAAATTGTAGTATTTGACAGTACTTTAAGTGCAAACAGACCGCGGTTTAGATGCATGCATTTCGCACAATTAGAGCAGATATGGATAACTGGCACACAATTGTGGCGATTTTAAATTACCATTGATATACATTACTAGCAAACTAGCAATCAGTGTTTGCTAGTTCATTCTATATGCAAGAGTTATGCATTAATTGAGTACAATGAAATTACTTCCACGTTGCTCGCACAACTTCGCCTTCAAGTCTGCATCAATATACAGTATACAATTTAATTAATTCAATACAATTATAATTTAAATATGAAGTACTAATGACGTAATTATATAGAAATTAATAGTAACTATTAATTTGGTACTGAAATGAGGCATGCATCCCTAATTATACGTGGTATTTTTAAACCGTCACACATGCATGTGTATGTGTGTGTGTGTGTGTGTGTGTGTGTGTGCATGTTAGTTAAAATGGTAACTGCCACATCTGCACCTCTTAACTTCCAGATAAGACAATGTGTGGCCAGTATCTGACTCAGGGATACTTTGACAAGACTTGAGAGACCAGAATTGAACCACTGAGGTTCCAGATGCCAGATGGCAACTCTACCACCCAAATTATGCCGCCCCCTGTGTGCACCTGTTGAGTGGGTTGTCCGATTTGTCCCGCCAAATCTTTAAAAAAAATAAAGGAAAACAAATGAAGAAGGCAATTTGTGTAATTGGGTGTAAATGCTGAAGAGCTGAAGCTGAACAGAAATGCTGTACGGAAAATGTGGAACTACGGGAAAAGTGGGGATTTTTGGGATGTGCAACATCGTTAGCCTGAATATTTCGATGCTGGTATGGGTTCACAAATGTGGGGAAATTTGACATTTTTGGACAGAGTTACAGTGCGTTATGCTTTTTTGCTGTATTTTTCCACATTTGCTGTTTTTTGACAACAGTGACAACTGCGCCACACTTTGGACACCCATGCATATTTCGCCAGGAAGGCAAAGTGTTGCCAGGCGACGAAGGAGTGTGTCCAAGCTCTGCCTTATGGTTCTGTCGCTGGTCAAGGGTTGGGTTGCGTTGTGGAGGGGTTTATGCATCTTTCAGACCCGCATTGCACGGCGGTATAAAGCACACACCCATTGCATATTGCACTCCCGCTCGCCTGTGCGGCAGATACTTCACTTTTGCTCATCGCTTGTACTGAATAAATGCATGACGCAAGAAATACTTCCTGTCCTTCACTGCTCGCACCATGTTGCTAAATTGTCAACATGGATCTCTTCTACATATGAGGTGTGTTATGAAGTTGGTGCTCAGCCAAATGTAATGAGTAAATAAATAGAACAGCTCGATGATTAAGAGCGTAGGCAAGTTCGGACAGCTACGTGTTTTGATCAGGACAAATCTTTTTTTTTTATTCAGGACAAATCTTAAGTAAATTTGATCACATGTACAATTACTACATTAACACGGATGCAAATGATGGAAAAAAACACACGTCACTCGCTGATGCTGGGAAAACTGAGGTAAGTTGGATTGCAAGGTTAATAGTGCGCATAAAGTTGATAGATGGTTTTAACTCCTTCTTATGACTTCTGAAGACTCAAAACTTGACCTATCACACCACCCAGCTTCACGACACTTCTTCTATCGTAGCTGTCTGTGCCTCCACCGGCAATCCTGCGCCTTCCGGAGAAACTTCCACTGTGTGTCTTGTGGGAATTTTCTTCATGACAACTCCAGAGCAATCCAAACAAATAAAGTCCATTTGGTCCAGCACTCGGCACCCTCGGCACCAGAAATGGTGACCGGGCTGTTGACCACAGTACGTTATGTCAGCCCAGCCCAATCAGCTAACATGACAACATCCCTGTCAACTTCCAACTGCTTAACAATTGCTCACTCATGAACAAGGGACATCTTTTCCAGGATCTCCTAAATGAATAAATTGACTTCTTTTGTCTGACTGAAACATGACAACTTCTGGACGACTTTTCACAACTCGGTGACTCTGGGTGCTTCAACGTATACATGAATAACAGTAATCTTCCTCTCACAAGGGATATTTCATCATGCCTTGACAGTTTTGGTTTTAATTAGTTTTCAGATTTTGCCACTCATGTAAAAGGTCATACTCTGGATCAAATTTTCTGCTCTGGTCTCACCTTTTCTAACTGCACAGTTGTTGATATTCACATATCTGACCATTTCTTTCTCTCATGCAATGGCACTCTCCATCTCTCCATAACCAAATCTCCACATCTCATTTCATTCCGGAACATCAAGGACATTGACTTGGATTCTCTCTCCTCTTGTAACGACAATATTTAAATCCTGGGCTGTTTATCCACCCCGGAAGAAATGCTTGCTCGCAATAAGAATCATATCAAGAACATCCTCGATCACCTTGCTCCTGTGAAAACTCGCCATGTTTCTTTCACACCAACTGCCCCGTGGTTTTCTCCGGAACTCCAGAATCTCAAAGCCAAAGGTTGCCAACTCGATTGCCTCTGTAGGAAAACTGGCCAGACCATCCACAAACAATTGTATAAAACTCACATCTTAAATCCCGCCCCCTCCTCATCCCATCCCCTACTGCCGTTCTCCAACGTCCAGCTCCTGGATCCCTCTGACATCTCAGACCTCATCTTTAGATCTAAACCCGCCACATGCCAGCTCCAGCTTGATCCCCTCCCCACAGCTCTGGTCAAATCCTGCCTCCCCTCTCTGCTCCCTCTCATCTCTGCCATCATCTACTCCTCACTGACCACTGGAAGCGTTCCCTCATCTTTTAAAACTACAGCTGTCTCTCTAATACTGTCTCTCCATCAAACGCCAATACTTAAAAGAAATAGTACTGGAGTTTGACGGGCCTGAGTTTGACACATTTGTTCTACAGCCTGTGTAATGTATTTAATGTACATGTGACACCATTACTCTTGCTAATTGGACAATAAAATACAGAGAAATGTCATACGCGGAGGCAGTGCAGTACTCGCCTCATCCTGAGGGGTGAAGGGTCGAGTGCGTGCATGAGCTGGAATGTGGTTGTCACTGCCGTCCTTTCATAGAGAAGAAAAACCTGCTTTTGTTTTTTGACAGCCCAACTACAGCACCAGCTGGAGAGCAGCAAGTCAAATGCAAGATATTTATATCCTCTGCGGGAGTGAATTAATGTATTTGACTGCCAAGATGGAGGATTATGCATCCAAACTCACCAGGAGGCGATCAGACTTTTACAACAAAGTATAAGAATTTAAGATGTTTTGGAAATTAAGTTTGGACACACAAGGCAATTGAAATGAGGAATCTGCATTTCCCTACATACTATATATAAATATATATAAATATATGTACAATTTTTATGGGCTGTTTATTCTAATAGACAGACAGAATGCAAAACAAAACTAATCCAGGGAAGTAACACTAAATAAAAGTTCTACATTCATTAGTATTTGATTGAGTGACATGTAGTCTCTGATCCCCTGCCAACCAGCAAGCATTCTGACCCCCACAGCCCCGGTATCTGTCCATGAAAAACACAAAAATCCACAAGTAATTGAACCACCCATAAAAAGATCTAATTTTGAAGTTAGACATTCTGGAGGCTAGCCGGCTAGAGAAGACGCCCCATAATCCACACTGCTTACCCCACACTGCTTAGCTAATAATATATGCCGATAATATATTTATAGTACTTGTGTTTACCTCGCTGTAAGGTTTGAGGCCGTATTGATTGTTGAAGCTCGTGCTTCCGTAGCCAAACAAACTTTTGCATCTCACAGCACACAATTATTGTCCGTTGAAGGACCACCGAATAAAGTACCAAATCTCAACGCTTGACAAAAAAACATTATCAATGAAACATAAAGACATAAACATGGTGAAATTGTGGGCTGCCTACCAGCGGTACATGTATGCTGCACATTTTACTTGTATTATCACGTAATACAAAATGAATGGCAAATGAGATGGGTTTTTTGTGGGAAAAAAAATGCTTATTTTCAGAGAAAAATGAAAAAAAT
The DNA here is from genome assembly GCF_027744805.1 of Dunckerocampus dactyliophorus. Lineage (NCBI taxonomy): Eukaryota > Metazoa > Chordata > Actinopteri > Syngnathiformes > Syngnathidae > Dunckerocampus > Dunckerocampus dactyliophorus. The sequence goes on along the minus strand of NC_072824.1, from coordinate 26,157,370 downwards.
ATATTTTTGACCAAAAATCTGCACATTTATGGGGTGGCGAATGTTGGATCATGATGATCCCCAGGGAATTGGGAGCAGAGAGCAGCACACTTTGCTGTAATGGATTGAGATTCTGCAATGCCCCGAACAAACAAAAGCATAAACAAGTGATGAATATATAAATTTGCTTTTGTGTGGAGCAATTCAATGTTTTGCACCAAAAATAACCAACATATTCAATTCGGCAGTTGGCAGTTTGTTTTGTAATGCTTGACTGAGGTCACATAATTAGTCATGAAAGCTGTCCAATCATTTAATGACTTTATGCATATGTTTTTACTGCACAGCCTTTGGTCTGATGACTAACATGCTGGTGTGAACGCTAAGCGCACCAAATGTCTTTCTTTAAATTTTTGGTTTGGACCAGATTACCCAAACCGAGTGTAAATGCAACCTAAATGTCATCACAAAGATGACTGTACAAAACATGTCTGTTGAAGCGTGAAGGACGACAGGTTATTGGTTTGAACACCAGAAGGCGAGTAGGTGGATTTTGAATGGCACCTCTACTGTGAGACACACGTGCACTCACACATTCACATGCACACCCGTTCAAGGGCATGCAAGGATAGGCTGATCTACTTCCATCGCCATCAGTGTGATGAGCGAATATCGGCTTTTAACTAATCACATCATCTAAAAGGACCAGAGAGAGACAGCTTTAAAAAACAAGAAAGGAGGAAAAAAATCAACAATTGTGTGACAATAAGGTTAAACAATTCCTAAAAAGAGTATACTATTGTGTCCCTCGCTCTGCCCATCTAGCACCCTTCAGGTATTATTTCTTTCATATTGCACACTCAAGCTTTTTGTAATCCTCTTATTCTTGTTCAGCCTTCTTCTACGTTGTAACTTGATGTGGGATTTGCCCCTGTGTGAGTGGAATGTATATCTGGTAGGTGTGTAACAGTACCCCATAATCACGATTCAGAACCTACCTTGATTTTGCAAAACGTAAATACAAAATATGAAATCATATATAATACACTTTAATATATCATACATTTTCCACTGAGAGCTGCATACAGAAAAACTGAAGGATGTAGGGGCCAATTTGATACCTTTTATACGTGACGATGCTAGTCAAAGGGAAAAGAGAGTTGTGGTTGCTCACTGACAGGAAAACACTGCCCCCAGCGTTTTAATGGAGAATTGCACAGCTCTCATCCCCAGACGAATAACTAGAAATCAATCAATTTCATTTGCATTTTTTAATCGCCTGTGCGTGTTGTATGTCTATCACTGCATGAAATGACATAAGCACCCGAAAATCAATAGCTTAATAAGTCATGTTAGGTTGTTAGTGTAAAACAAGGTTTAAATACATGGGATAATGGCACGCATTTCTTAACAAAAAGCCCGGCTTTACTTGTCCACAGGCAAACGCGGAAGCAGCACATTTTTGAACATCTTCACCCTTTCCGGAGTTTTCCAAAAGCTCAGTTTAAAGGACGAAAACCTATGCTAGTGTGTGGATAAAAGCACAAAATGCATAGAAAAATGTCTGTGTTCATGTGGACATACAGTGGCGTTAGGCAACATGTCAGTACTTTGACATTTGCCTTTTTTTAAATTGGTCAGTGTTTTTTCTCTTGCAAGGATAGATGGATGGATGGATGGATGGATGGATGGATAGATAGATAGTCACTGTAGTAGTAGTAGTCGTGGTAGTAGTAGCAGTAACCTCTTTAAGTTAGAAGCTGTAGTGTGTATTTGTGTGATGTAATGATGCAGTTAAATCCCAGGTGGGCAAAGTGGCAGGTTACCATCATTTATCTTAAATGGTTTAGTCCACCCCCGTATGTTTTAAATCACTGTTATTAGAGTGGACTGTACAAAGGTTGATAGGGTACACGTACACACACACACACACACACACACACACTTTTTGGCTTTTTTTAACATAGAGAGCTACAGGGAACAGTGGTCAAGATGATTACTGTTATTTTGTAGTCTAACCAGGAGGTGTGTAACGTCCAAATTCACAGTGGATAGCGCACGCACGCACACACACGCACACACACACCAGTGTGCTCATCAGTGCGAAAATTATCTCACCATCAACTCAAATCCTCACGTGCTGAATGAGGGATTAAGCATGTGGATTCTCGCCTCATTGCTTTTCTCCATCGTCGATTCACCAGTTGGCTTGTTTAAGCCAGCATCACATCACATCACATCTTTCTTTTTTTTTAACTCTCTTTCTCTTTTTTGTTATCTTCTCTCTTTTTTTCTCTTCCTTCATTTCCATCTCTCCTTTGCTCTCTCTAAGGTTGTGAACTTACCTAGTAGGGGTCCTATACACGGAAATTAAAGAGCTTAGGGATCCAACTCTCTTTCTCTCTCTCTCTCTCTCTCTCTCTCTCACACACACACACACACACACACTTGGGGAGGGTGGGGGTCAAATATGGGATGTTTAACTGGCGGGAATAGCTCAACATGAAACAGAGTTGTACACAGCTCCCCTTTCCCCATTGATCACGCATCCATGCTGTGAAGGTCTATATTGTGAGTTGGTGGGGGGGCGATACCTGCAAATTCATTGGTGGAAGAAAAGTATCACAGTTGGAAGGACTGAGATGGAGATAAAGAAAAGAAGACAGAGGCTGTCCAGTGGGTCCAAACCACTCTTTCAAGTGTACTCTTCCTCTCTCCAGCAAACAGTGAGTAGATCATGTACTGTACTCAGTAAATCCAGAGCTATGTCATTTTCAACTAAATCTGCAGTAGTGTGGAAACAAAAAACACTTCACCTAGAAATACTTTGTGTCCAGTTCTGACATTCTATCATTTGAAACGTAAAAACAGGGACATGCCACAATATACACTGGGGTGAGTTTGTATTTCATCCCCTGCTGACTCTGTAAGTTTACCCACTTCCAAAGATACGAACAGAGAGAGACAGAATGACCCACAAGCAGGTATTGTCGTTGTGTGTCCATGAAGCACACAAATTAGTTCTGTCCCTTGAAGAAAGAAGAGATAATCTTAAATCATGATATGGATAAAAGACACCTGTCACAGAAACAGTCTCTTCTATTCAAACCTCTCCACCACCATGGGCAAGGCCAAAGAGGTGTAGAAGGACTTCAGGGTCGAGATTGTAGAACTGGAAAAGACTGGAATGGCCTACAAGGCCATCAACAAGAAGCTTGGTCAGAAAAAGACCACTATTGGTGCAACAATTGATAATAACTGTAGAAGAGATGCAAGACAACAGTCAATCGCCCTCGCTCTGGACCTGCATGCAAGATTTCACCTGATAGTGGGAGGATGATTGTGAGAAAGGTGAGGGACCAACCCAGAATTACAAGGGAAGAGCTGGTTAGTGATGTCAAGAGAGTTGGGAGCACAGTCACCAAGAAAAGCATTAGTAACACACTTTGCTGTAATGGATGGGGATCCTGCAGTGCCCGCAAGGTCCCCCATCTCAGGAAGACACATGTACGTCATGTACACATGACGTTTCTTTTCCAGCACCGTAATGACTCAGACAAGGCTTGGGAGGATGTGACGTGGCCACATGAGACCAACATTGAGTTGCCATCAAGTGGTCTGGACGTGATTGGAGTCGGAGAAATAGTGGATATGACAAACAACACCATCCCTACTGTCAAACATGGAGGTGGAAACATACTGCTTTGGGATTGTTTCTCGGACCAAAATCCCTTCTGAGATGTGTGCAACCCTGGTGACCAACTATAAGAAACATCTGACCTGTTGCTTGCCAACAAAGGTTTCTCCTCCAAGTACTAAATCAGATTTTGTATTGTGATCAAATACTTATTTCACATACAATACATATTAAAACTTTTATGGAAAACTAGAGATTTTTTTTCAGTTTCGATATGACCAGTTGGTACTGATAACCGATCATTTTTTATATCTACTTTTTAAATTGAGATTTAACTGTAGTTTGTGCACATCTGGAGGTAAGAAGGACTTGAACAATTCGGATTTGACCAGCTGTACCTGTTGATTTGTCCTAATGAAATATCATGACATTACTACTACCACGTCACTATCAGAAGAAGCAGAGTATAGAGCGGAGGGAGCACCTGCTGTGGCCCAGCAAGGTGCACAATATTCAAACACATGCTCCCAGCAGCTGTGTGCCAATACGGAGGTCAGGAGAACCAGAGTGTAGAGCGGGAGGAGCCACCTGGCGTTACTGGGTCGGCCCAGCAAGATGCACTGTATTCAGGTACATGGTCTGAGCAGCCGGTGTGACGCCATGGAGGTCCTTCAAATGCCGCAGTGCTGGCGTTTCAGGTGACTGACAAGGTTTTTTGTGTGCGCGACGTTTTTTTTTTTCAGCCTCACCGCGGAGCATTTGGTACAGCTAGCACATGAAATGTCTTCCTCGGAAAGCGAATGTTTGTTGACAAGTGAGCGCAGGGGAAGTTACGACAGGCCGTTAACATCACAGGCAGGAGAAAACAGGAGCACTTGATTTGCTCACCTACATAGTACGGGTCATTTCTCCTCATTGGAGTGTTTTTTTAAAATTATTGGTTATCTGAGCTATTTTTCATGTTAGCAGATGTACTGTATCTGTACATCATAATTCCCTCATATCTCGTATATATGATTATCGTGCACCCCTATTTATAACCTTTATGTATTTTCTGGGGTTTTTTTTGTTTACATTGATTCTCTCTCTGTTACAGTAAACGTATCATAAAAATATGGACTGTTCATATTATTTCCCCAATCTACACATACTATTACACTTACTGGATGTGAAGCTGCAAACTGCTTTATTTGATTTAATTTACTTCCACAATGTATTCTTTTGATTTGTTTTAAATGAATTCTTCATTTTCAGTCTCCAACAGAAGACGTACAGAACATTCCTCATCATTGCTAAAGGGGTGCTGTGAGAAAGATTGTGTAGCTGTATGCCAGTTTGTGGCACTGTGGCCTGACTTGAGATGGGATTGTAATCTACACACAGCTCCAACACTGTCACGTGACAAAAACAGTTGGGTGATGCCAGGAGCCAAGGACTACAATTTCAGTTTTACCTGATATTATTAGTAAGATACGACAAGTCATCAAATCCTTGATGTCTTAAAGACATGCCAGCAGTTTGAATAGCTGAGTAGTTTCATTGGGTTTCATTGATAAATGAAGTTGTGTGTTATCTGCTTAACAGTGAAAGTTAACAGTGCTTTCTGGTAATACTGCCTTAGGGAAACATGTAAAAAGTAAACAGTACTGGTCCATTGTGATGGGAAACTTGATTCCTTTTACCGACTCGTGTTCTCAGGGGTTACTCACTGAAGTCAGTTGGGAACACGATTCACTCAAGTCGCTCGTCACTAGTCACCTGCTACAGCAGGTTCCAGCTCCAGTGGAAGTTCTTGAGTGGACGGCTGGACCTGGAAGTTGTCACGAGAGGGGCAACACGCCACCGGTTGGGGGTGACTGGCCAGAGCCTCAGTCAGCAAGGGAAGAGGTCCTATGTTATGGCATGGGCAAATGAATGGCCGGGGTTATTGTTTTTCATTCCTATGGAGAGAGAACATTTGACGTTCATAGCAGGGGTGTGTGGGTTCTCGTTATGGGTTACTGTTCCTTTAAGGTTTGGCCGTCAAGTGTAGCTGTTCAAGTGTTACTGCGTTAACCATACAAACCATGCACAGACATAACATTGTGGGTTTTTCACTTTAAATACTGAACACAATCAAATTGGACCTTTTTGTCTAGATGGGTCTTTGTTGTTGTATTTTATCATTATTTTTTTTTTGCAAATCGTTCCATGTAGAGCATGTAATTAAAGCCATATAAATAATAAGCCAGTGGGGACAAGATCTGGGCAGATGAACTCAATCTGTTTTTTAACAGATTTGAGTCTGCCCTCCCTCCCTCCCCTACCAACTCACCACTCTTCACCCCCACATCCCCATCCCAGCCATCCTCTACTCCCCTCTCCATAACTGATGATCAGGTGAGAAGTCAGCTGAGGAAGATCAAGGCAAGGAAGGCCCCGGGACCGGACAGCATCAGCCCTAGAATCCTCAAGGACTGTGCTGACCAGCTCTGTGGAGTTCTCAGGCACTTGTTCAACCTCAGCCTGAGCCTGGAGAAAGTCCCGGCCCTGTGGAAGACCTCCTGTGTGGTCCCGATCCCAAAGACACCGCGTCCCAAGGAGCCTAACCACTTCAGGCCTGTTGCCTTGACCTCTCACCTGATGAAGACCATGGAGAGGATTATCCTGCAGCACCTGCGACCCCTGGTGGGCACTCGATCACTGCTACACCTGGAGGACAGCGGGAGCGCTGTGAGGGTCATGTTTTTTGACTTCTCCAGTGCCTTCAACACCATCCAGCCAGCACTACTCAGAGTGAAGATGGAGAGTGTGGGAGTAGACCAACACCTGACTGCATGGGTTATAGACTACCTCACCAACAGACCACAGTATGTGAGGCTCCATCACTGTGTGTCTGACATGGTACTCTGCAGCACAGGTGCCCCTCAGGGTACGGTGCTCTCCCCTTTCCTCTTCACCCTCTACACCTCGGACTTCACACACAACTCCACACAGTGTCACATCCAGAAGTTCTCCGACGACACAGCCATTGTTGGTTGTGTTTCAGAGGGGAATGATCTGGAATACAGGACGGTCATCAGGGACTTTGTCAGCTGGAGTGAGCTTAACCAGCTGCAGCTCAACACCAGCAAGACAAAGGAGATAATCATTAACTTCCAGAGGAAAACATCTCACTTTACACCGATGAACATCCAGGGAGCGGACATAGAGTTGGTAGACAGCTACAAATTCCTGGGTGTTCACCTTAACAACAAGCTGGACTGGTCCGTCAACACCCACGCCCTCTACAAGAAGGGCCAGAGTCGCCTCCACCTGCTGAGGAGACTGAGGTCCTTTGGTGTGTGCAGGACTCTTTTACGGACCTTTTATGACTCTGTGGTGGCCTCAGCCATCTTCTATGCTGTGGGCTGCTGGAGAGGGGGCAGCACGGACAGGGACAGGAGCAGGATAAATAGACTGATCAGGCGAGCTAGCTCTGTCCTGGACGGTCCTCTGGACTCCGTGGAGGAAGTGGGGGAGAGAAGGATGTTGGCTAAGCTGACATCCATCATGAACAACACCTCTCACCCGCTACATGACACTGTTGTTTCCCTGAGCAGCTCCTTCAGCACCAGACTGTTACACCCACGGTGTAAGAAGGAGAGGTTCCGCAGGTCCTTCATACCGACCGCTGTCAGGCTCTACAACACCTGCACCACCTGAACCATGTTGTAGACACTATGCTTTCTTTACACTGTTCTCTTTATTTGTCTTGCTGCTGCCAAGTAAATTTCCCCGCTGTGGGATAAATAAAGTACATACAATACATACAATACAATACAATACAATAAACATTTGATCTAATTACATTTTTACATGAGTGATTCATCCTACATGTATTTTAGTAATAAAACATTTTAAGCAACAAAACAGTCTGGGAAAATTGGTAACTGAAAGAGCCAAAATTGTCATCACTACAGGGTTGACCAATGACATAATGGCTGGTTGCTGGATCCTGTGAATGTAATGCATGGATGGCTTGAACAAAGAACCATTCAGGAAAATTTATGTTAGCTCCTTGCCAGTGGATTATATGGAAAAATCAATACTCTATTAACCTATGTGGGAGATGATGCCTATATCATTAGCTTGCATGTGCATGTGATCATGATGTACAGCTTTATCATAATACAGTGGTACCTTGGCGGTTGAATAAAGTATGTAATAAAGAAAGTAAGACTTTTCCATGGCCAAATTGTCCACTTAAACCATTATGACCAACGCAACCTTTTTTTTTCTTCTCAAGGAACACTTCAGACAAGTGTAAAATATTTACCACTGTCAATAGTAAAATGTAAAAACGAAAACAGTAAAGAAAATGATGGGTACTAATGCTTTGAAGATGAGTCATTTGCTTCACTTTTAGTGTGTGTTCTCTTAACATCCTGTCTTTTCGATTAAGAGTCACAAAAAATATGGGAAAAGCCATGGAAAAAGCACAACAAACTGAGGTTTTCTGAGACCCACAGAGATTGCACAAAATAATTATTTACCTTCAAAGCCAGACATGGCCTCAGGCAGTTAGTATTTACTAACTATAGACACAACAAATAACGTGTACCATTAAAAACAATTTTGTCAACCTCAAGAAAGCTGAATATAACTTCTAACATCACTGATCATGCATTTAGTCTGTATTGGCTTTTCATAGCCATGATGTGCGCCTTGGTGTCAGCTGGCCACTTGATGTCACTGTTGGCACACCTTTGCCCCCAAGCCCCCCATCCGTCTGCAACCAAATGGCTGTCCATTCCTTGGTTGATTGATGACAAGCTTTATTCCATCAATTGGAAGGTGGTGTCATGTTTCACTGCCTGTTTACTTTCTCGCTGAAAGCGGCTGCCTTGATGACAAAGTGACAAAATCATTGCGAATATTATTGATCTTAATCTGATTTCACTTTACGGATTTTCACCATTTAAAGACTCGTAAGCAGTTTGAAGACTGCAACTTCCAGTGTGAGTTGAAAGGGAGCATCTGTGTGGTCGTGCCATCATGCTACACCACCTAATATGCTGTGCCTGCATATTCCGCATTGACAATATGTATAAAAAAATATGTATTCTCTTAGCTTCACAAATTCAGATATCATATTATGATATACCCAATTGTATCCAATGCTTTTCTTAGGTCCATAAATACACCAGCTGATGTTTGTGGCCTTTCGGGTTGGTCATTTCCTCGGTAGTTTTAATTAGTGCCGTCAATGTTTGTACCCATAAAATCAATCATCATCTTGTCTTAACACCCCTTCTTGAGACTGAACCTTTGTTAGAAGTCATACAAAAAAGTCCTGAAAAGCCAAACAAACTGACGTTTTGCAAGGCACATGAAGATTTGTGTGGTTTCACAAATGACGCTTACGCTTTCTGCAATTTTAGAGGAATGCGACCTTCATGAGGAGAAGCGGCATAGAAAATGGATGGATGGATGGATGGTTCTGTTGGAATAAGGAATCGTATGAGCTGCTTTCATTCCAGATGTTCCATTGTACAAGGTTTGCCATAACTGAATGACTTCTTTGAACACACAATCATTTGTCTTGAAGTATCATCAGGAATGAAGGACATTAGAAAGAGGTGGATGAGTTTTACTTCCACAAATAGAATCGAGCATATCTGCCCATTGTTAAACGATAATGCTGCATGGTCGCAGTAGGGCACTAGACCCATTGAAGTCGGAGCTATGTCGTACAAATTTAGCACACTTCACTCTGCCACCTTAAGCGTGTTAAACCTCTCTTTGTGTTTTGATTTGGATGGTTTTGTTCATGAAGACATAGTAGAATGCTTTGTGTTCCCCTTTGTAAGCCTAACTCTTTGGTGCAAAAGAAGCAGTTGCTGCTGAAGAGGGTGCATCTTTGTAAGTGCATCTCGGTGGTCAAGATGCAATGTTGAGTTGTATGAATTGACTCATAACGAGAAGAAAATTGAGTGCTATTTTGTGAATAATAACTTGATACAGCACGACTACAGTTATACAGTTGGCTTTTTACAGTGTGTGCGAGAAAGTGTTAACCCCCTTCCTGATTTCTTATTGTTTTGCATTTTTGTCACACTTAAATGTTTCAGATGGGGGTATGCTGGAGCCCATCCCAGCTGATTTTGGGCGACATGCGGGGTACACCCTGGACTGGTTGCCAGCCAATCGCAGGGCACATATAGACAAACAACCATTCACACTACCTATGGACAATTCAGAGTCTCCGATTAACCTAACATGTATGTTTTTGGAATGTGGGAGGAAACCGGAGTACCTAGAGAAAACCCACACACGCACGGGGGGAACATGCAAACTCCACACAGAGATATGTTTCAGATCATCGAGCAAATTTAAATATTAGCCAACGACAACACAACTGAACACAAAATGCAGTTTTTAAATGAAACTTTTTATCATTAAGGGAGGGAAAAAAAATCCAAATCTACATGGCCCTGTGTGGAAAAGTGATTGCCCCCCGGTTAAAACATAACTGAGATAAATTGAGATCTATCAGTCTGGAAAAGCTTATAGAGCCATTTAGAGCCATTTGTAAAGCTTTGGGCCTCCAGAGAACCACAGTGAGAGCCATTAACCACAAATGGTGAAAACATGGAACAGTGGTGAACCTTCCCAGGAGTGGCCGGCCAACCAAAATTACCCCAAGAGCTCAGCAACGACTCATCCAAGAGGTCACAAAAGACCCCACAACAACATCCAAAGAACTGCAGGCCTCACTTGCCTCAGTTAAGGTCAGTGTTCATGACTCCACCATAACAAAGACACTGGGCAAAAATGACCTGCATGGCAGAGTTCCAAGACAAAAAACACTGGACAAAGAGAACATTAAGGCTTGTCTAAATTTTGTCTAAAAAACATCTTGATGATCCTCAAGACATTTGGTAAAATACTCTGTGCTTTTCTGTTCGGTTGTGTTGTCATTGACTAATATTTAAATTTGTTTGATGATCTGAAACATTTAAGTGTGACAAACATGCAAAAAAATAAGACATCAGGAAGGGGGTAAACACTTTTTCACACCACTGTATGAATGTGTGGGGATATACAGTGGATCCCCGCACATTTGTCATTCTGCCCGCCAAACTTTTGGAATCTTTTTGGGGGGGGGAAATGTTGATCCAAAATCGGAGGAGAACCTCAATGTCAAGTTAACAGGTGACTGGGGGGATCAAGCCCTGTGTCAAAAATATACACTTTTATGTGTATATTAGTTGCTTGTGGTTTTTGCCATTTGCTGGTCATCCGGGAACATAACCCCCACGAAAGGTCTAGAGTTTATTATGAGTTAAACAGTCTTATGGCTTTCAGAAAGTACCTGTTTTTGAACTTCGTGGTTCTGCGTTTTGGTGCCCTGCGATTGGCTGGCGACCAGTCCAGGGTGTACCCCGCCTCTCGCCCGAAGTCAGCTGGGACAGGCTCCAGCGTACCCCTGCGACTCTAATGAGGATAAGCGGCATAGAAATGAATGGATGGGTTCTGCGTTTCCAGAGGCAAGCAAGGAGAACAGTCCATAATGGGGGTTGCAAGTGTGTGTATGTTGTGAGCCCTCGTCAAGCAGCGTTTCTTTTGCAATCTCCTGGATGGGAGTAAGTGAAGTCCTGATGATTCCGCTGTCTTCACCACTTTATGCAGGGATTTCCAGTCCGAGACATTGCAAGCTCCTGACCACACAGAGATGCAGTTGGTTAATATAATGTACGGTAGAAGGAGGTGAGGATTTCTCTGGTTATATAATCGGAGAAAATAATACATGTTAGACATAAATAAGATAACATAGCCTCACATGTTAGCAGGTCCTTGTTTTTTTCTGGACAGTGTACTTCCACCGTTACATTACAATTACAACTGTATACCATTACAATTGTAATGGAGGCTTGACATGGCTTTACACTCATACTGCCCAATATTGTAGACAGAATAAGGGTTAATAAGCCATGTAAGACTGAAATAAAACTCCTGCTCGAGGAGTGTCACAGTCAATTTGTTCCCAGGGGAACCTTAGTGACAGTCTAGTTTCTGTCTCACTGACCACCGACATCTATTGGCCAATGTACAATACAGTACTATATTCACAATTCGAATGCTTTTTCTGCCTTGTATTTTAGTTTCTTTAGTTTGTTCATTTAGCCATTTTTATGCTTGAAAATGATTAATTTAGGCTAAGAATAAGTACAATTGGCTTAAATATGCATTTTTATTAACTAATAATAGGCCGTATTAATTTCCATAATATAGGATTAAATGTAATAAATTGCATATTTTCATAGGAAACCTGTTTGTGACTTTCTAAATATGGTTTTTAACATTATAAGAGCCCTGTAGACATGAAAAAGCACGCCTATATTCACCTTTATACTTCTATTATTTAGTGTTTACAACATACTACACCAGGGTGAGGAGCTCGGTTATCCGGGAGGAGCTCAGAGTAGAGCCGCTGCTCCTTCACATCGAGAGGAGCCAGCTGAGGTGGCTCGGGCATCTAGTCCGGATGCCTCCCGGACGCCTCCCTGGTGAGGTGTTTCGGGTATGCCCAGCCGGGAGAAGGCCCCGGGGAAGACCTAGGACACGCTGGAGGGATTATGTCTCACAGCTGGCCTGGGAACGCCTTGGTGTCCTCCCGGTGGAGCTGGAGGAGGTGGTCGGGGACCGGGAAGTCTGAGCTTCCCTACTGAGACTGCTGCCCCCGCGACCCGGACCCAGATGAGCGGAGGAAAATGGAATGGAATGGAATGGAACATACTACACAACTCTAGCTAGCAGGCTTTTCTAAACTAATTTGCCCCTTCCACATGGAATGGGAGGATAACTTTTTTTCACTTTATCGTGTCGGACATGCCATGGCTGACTTCATACAATGTTAAGGTAATGTTATGTAAGGTAATGTCTCAATGTTTTGTGTCATTACTCCTGCCTATTGACCGGACTACTATACGTCACTTATATTTCAATATGTTCTGACTAATTAATTAATTCATAGTGACCGTAGCCTACCACAAAACAATGATCATTTAGCAATTAATTAATTTTCTGAAAAAAAAACACGATATTGCGAGGGATGACTTTATTGTATTTTTATTTATTTATTTTTAATATTTAATATGAATTATATTTGGAAACAATGCATTACAGTAATGTAGCATTGATTTATTTATTGATTAATATAATACGTCATTAACTTTTTAACATTAATTGCATCATTATTATACAATTTAAAAAAAAAAATCTATAATGTGTGTATATTATATGTCCAGACTTTAGGGACACCCTGTAAAATAGCTACACACCACCACTCCACCACTGAATTCATTGTACATGCTTACATGTCTGCAGGAGACCTATACCAGGGGTATGCAAACTTTTTGCATACTGAAAAGTTAAATAATGCATGAATGGGGCGTTTTGCCTAGAAACTAGGCAAAAATTTATCCAATATGCTAAGAAGTTCTGTATACATTAATACAAAAATTGAAAAACAGCCTGCATGTCTGCTTTGTTTTATTACTATCGACAGTACATTTCAATGTTTTTTTTATTAGTAAATTTTTTTTAGGTCTTTATTTAATCCATTCCCTAATTTTACTCCACATATTGACATGATAAATGTTTTTTTTTGCCTTGTGTGAGCGTACGTTCTCTTGTTGAAAACAATATTGCACATTATTGGGTAGCAGTTTGTGCAAGTTTGTGAAAATAATAAAGGTTTTGTGCGTTCTCTAACTTACTTCCAACATGATGTATTATCATTACTGACCTTTTTTTGTAGTACAAGTAGTGAATGAAGTGAACTTTTGTAATTAGTTCCCTATGTCCCCTTACAACAGACGAGTGTGATACACAGCATTTTGATATCGATGTGATACCAGGTAAATACAACGCCAATATCGCCATTACTTTTCAAGATCATTGAATGATTTTGTGGTTTTTGCCTTTAAGTTGTTGATCATGATTATAATCAGAAGAAAACACAATATTTTCGGCAAACAAAAAAATACCAACAATCCTTCTAGTGAACAATTTAACAATGTATAAATACAGCACTATGAAACACTGTAATAATATCAACAAAATAATACAAGCATTCCCTTTTATTGAATAACTAAACAAAAGCAAAAACTACTATTGGCTCTCATTCAAATCCCTACTGTGCCCAAGGACTTATTTGTAAACAATATATAAATATATACAAAATATTTGAACAACACAACAAAAAGAAAAAAAAAATGTTTTCCTGTCATTTAAAAAAATGTATTTTTAGAAAATGTGCTACGGGGGCAATTATAAAAATGAACTACGGGCCACAAAAGGACCCCGGGCTGCTCTTTGGTCACCCCTGGCTGACTGTGTGTATTCCTCTCTCATTTATCTCTTTTTTTTTTTTTTAGTTTACACAGCTGCTTCCAAACACACACACCAATCTAGTGGTGTCTGTGCAAAAGAGTGAAAAGACAGAAATGTTAAAAAATCGGGTGGGCATTTGCGCACAGTGTATCTTCTGACTGTGTGTGTGTGCGTGTATGCGCGTGTGTTTTACAAAGAGGGGAAAAAGAGAGCGATGCCTCCGAATGCACAAAACAGACATTCTACTCCGATCATTCAGCGCCCCGCCCCCCTCGCAGCTAACCAATCACTGCCCTCCTTCAGCTCCTCTGTCTTTGTGGCTCCACCCCTTGCCTCGCTCGACCATCACAACTCACCAAGGCAACACGCACACACACACACACACACACACACACACACACACACACATACACGCGCAGCTGTACTGGTGGAAGCAGGCGTGGACGCACACACTCACGCGCGCACACACACACACACCGGTTAGTAAAGGTTGCGGCATCGGCGCGTAGAGAAAAAAGGATTTCGTTACGAGTAGAAAAGAAGACAAGGCAGTGGAGAGATCCAACATGTCCTGGTTATTTTTGTTAGAAGTGTAGTCAGTCCTTACACGCCGACAGACGTGTTGGGTGTTTTTTCAAGAGAAGAATAAGACAAAAGGACCACACGGAGGTGTGTTTTTTCATGAAAGGATCTTATGCGATTTCTAGAAGGCTTCACAGCACAACAAACTGGAGTCCTCACACCCAGCAGGTAAAGACTTTCTTCAATGGCAGCATTCATGCTACTCTCCTTCGTTACATCCTGACTCATTGACCACCGAACTGTTTCAGCAATTGTTTTCTATGTTTTTCCTCATTTACTTGTGTTTGGATTTTGTGACTAAATGATCAGGGTTGTCCAAACTTTTCCCATTTGGAAGGTTGTGGGGGGCAGTTCGATATTGACATTTTCAAACCAATCCAGTGTGGGATTAAAAAGAAAAAACAGCAGCAAAACATGTCAGATTTGTGTTGCAGGTTACAAGGAAACAAAACATGTGAATCACAATTTCCTCGCCTGGAATTGAGATGTGATTCTTTTCACAGCACACACGTACACACACACGCACACACCATGTTCAGAGCCATGTGCTTACGTTTGAAATAAATCACAACATATTTTAAATTATCATCATTATTAGTATTATTCCACTCCTCACTGTCTTGTTCTACTTTAAAAGAAACTTCCCAATGGTCATTCGTCATGGGATGTCCCGGACGCACAGCGGACTTTCTTGACAGAAACGAAAGACTGAAAATAACCTATCAAGTCAAAAACACGGCACACTCGCTCACTCATTAAGACACAAACTAAAGACATTTCTAAAGAAAAGTTAATTATGTATTAATTATGTGTTATATCAATCATGCAATTGTCGATGAAAGATAAAAAGTTCAGCCGTGAGTGCGTAGAATTAGGGCAGTGGAGCCAACTCGCCCTGGTCAGCGAGGCTCGCTGGTCGGTGTGTCGGCCGTCATGAGTGCTTGAGTTAAAAGGAAGCATTTGTGATGCAGCTTGTTGGATAAAAAAAAATAAAAAAGGTCCGCATTTTGGCGAGATTGCACATTTTCTTCCCCGTTTTTTAATGCAGTCCTACTTGTGAGCATCCTATATATATTAAATGTACGTATTTTAGGGGTGGCAGACACAATCACCCAAAACCAACATGGCACCCCATCGACACCAAATTATAAGAGGATGCATGAAAATCATCAAATAAGCTGTAAGAGGAAGAAGGTCGTCGGCCATTTTGGTTTGGAGGCGCATATTTTCAGGGATTTGGGCCATTTTTTTTTCTATGTGGCTCAAATACTTTTTCATAATCTTCTCATGCGGATCATGTTTAGTTTTATTTTGACATTATGCCGTGGGCCAATAAAAGAACGAGCTGTGGGCCACACTTTGGACACCCCGGAAAGAGAGGCTAAGTGATGCAGTGAGGGGGAAAAAGCCTTTTTTCATCCTAGCTAAGCTTTGTGCGTTTTATCTTCTTAGATCAGGGGTGTCCATTTCCAATGAGGGCTGCACACATGACAATTAAAGGATGGAGGGGGCCACTTTGATACATGTTGTACATTAAAACCAACCCAGTATTAAACTGTCCGAACAGAACATCAACATATTACTTTTCTGTAATAAGTAAAAATAAATAATTTAATGTCAAATATTATATCTCATTAATAGTGAATGTATTTTACTTTTACAACAAAAATGGCCCCCATCTGCACTTTGGACAACCCTTGAGTAAAATCTTTTTTTTTTTACTTTACAGTGTTTAACAGCTATATTCTTGGTGCAAACTTTCTTCGCGTAGTGCTGGTAGTTGCAGCAGTTTCATTCAATTTACCCCGCTGCAGGGGTGTCCAAAATGCGGCCCGGGGGCATTGTCTTAGTCAATTCATCTGAAGCTTGTTGTTTTGATTAATTGAGAAAGCGGTTGGGCCCTAGACAGACCCAAATCTGTATGAACCAAACACAATCTGCAAGTGGTTTGGTCCGCAACATATACTGTAAGAAAATAGGCAAAAATGTTGATCATTGTTTTCCAAAGTCACAGCTGATATGTGTGAATATCTTGTTTTGCTTAAAGCACATAGATAATAGGTCTGCTGTCATAGATAATTAAGGAAATTAAAACATATTTACATATGTGAGGCTGAAATCAGAGCATATTCACATTTTTAAATCCAAAAAAGATTAATGGAATACCAAAATAGTTCTCGATTAATTGGATTATCGATTAATCATTAATTAATCCACTAATTGTTGCAAGGCTGGGTTTATACAGTATACTGTACTTTATTATTCCAGCCACTGAAATTAATTAATTAGAGAACTAAAAAAAAAAAATACAAAAAGGGGAAAAAGGGGATCAAAAAGTCGCAATGTAATGACAAACAGTTGAAATAGTAATACTAATGATGCTAATGACAATGCGTTTTGTTGCCTATGACTAGGATTTGTTGTAGCCTCTAACCCCCAACAACACTCCTCTCCCCCCCAAGACGGTCAAGCTAATTTTAATGTCCATGCAGCGCCAGATCACATGTATTTTAAGGATATATTTTCTGTAGAAACATTGTTATTTTACTAAAAATGTACATCGTCTTATCTTATTGATCCTATTTACATCACAGCAGGTCATTTCTGTCTCTCCATGACCACATTTACGGGTTACCATCTGTTCGAGGAGCGATCATGTTAATTAAGTGACACCTTTGACTTTGTGGGTTATTTTTGGGGTCTTTCCGTTGCTTTCTAATATGGACGTTTGTGAAATGTAATTGCGGAGGAGCGATTGCAATACAGTCGGCTACGCTGCACGTGTGCACCCCAAATGTAACTGCGGAGGAGTGATTGCAACACAGCCGGCTAAACCTTTTTGCACACAAAAATGCTCTTAACATGTAAGTGTTCTTCAAATCAGTGAAAAAGATCCTAAATTGATCGCACTTATACTGAGCGAATAAAGCCTTGGACTTAAATACATACTGTATATTTATGTGTGACAGTTCATCACCATGACAGCTGTGGTTGGACTGCATTTAACGGCTTAAAAGTCGGGAAAGCCTTCAGTGTTTCTTTTAGCGCAGTGTGTGTTTTTAGTGGCGCACTGATGTGTGTGTGTGTGTGTGTGTGGTGAGGTGAAGGTAAGGGTGGACGCTGTGCTGCTGATCAGACGCAGAGAAAGAAGACGGGCTTTTCTGTTTGCCTAATGATTTCCAGACACACACATTTGCATTCCATTGCCGTGTGTGTGAGAGTGTGCCCGCCTCCCCCCTCTTTTACCTTTTCATTTTGAAACATACATTTTAAGACACTGCTAAAATGTGTGTGTGTGTGAGAAAGAAAGTCACGGCAGGAAGTAGGTGATGGATTAAAGGAATTAAACTGTCACAGTGAACAGAAACATGCTTAGAGAGACACATCGTAAAGACAGGAGGGCAAAGATAGTACTTTTGAGACGATGAACATGTGTAACTGATTAAGATTCCAAGGGGCCTATTGAGCATGATAAGATGTCGGTTAAAATTATATATACACTTCTACCCCTAAGACGTCACAACACTTTAAAGGAAAACTGCAGTAAAAAAAAAAAATTCCCATCATCCACAATCCTTATGTCAGACATGAACACATGTCTTTCTCTGTTCTGTGCGTTGTAAAGATATAAAAACAGATAAAAAGAGACAACTCATTACTGCACGTAATGGGACGCGCCTATGTCGCCTACAAAGACCGCTATTAAAACACCTCCAAAAAAACCTCCAACAAGGTTTTATAGTTTGAAATAGATGCTGTAACCATGTAGGAACAGGTTCAGTCATGGTAACATGTCATACTTACAGTATTTTGCCGTATTTTGGTCCTTTTAAGGATTACCGGGACGTCCTTCCTGGGCGCATTGATTTCACATAGCAACATAGAAACGAACGCTTACACATAGCGTTAACTTTTCCAAACTCAAAAATAAAAACAGCAGCAGTAGCAGCAGCTCCAATATTGCATTACCTTTCGGTAGTGGCCTGAGGCACCGTGAGCGTGGCGCTGATGCGCTGCAGGCGAGTGTGTGGTGAAGCTAGTCAATAGCCGGCTGGTAGCTAGCAAGGCAAGGTGTCAATACAAAAGTATCATTGTTCGATTGGTGTAAAAATGTTAATGATAATAATAAAAAAGCACTCACAGAGCGCCATAGTTCCCCCCATATTGTGATTTATGCCATAAATATTAGTCCTACATTTATTTTATCTATATATTTAGATTCTTTGACCATGAAAACATACGATTATCAATTGGATTCATCATGCTATCAATATTAGCTCAGTAGTTATTCACAAAAATTGCATTTTCCGTAATGGCGGTTTTCTCCTGGACCCAGCTCCATAGTTTTTGAAGATACACAAATCCAGATTCGGCATTGTCTTGGCTATATATAATGGTGTATGTTGCATGCTTATAGCTTCATTCGTTGGCTTCCAACGGTCCCCTGTTCGTTCATATTTCATATCCGGAATGATTCTATAATCTGGATCGGTCCTTGGTAGGTAGGTAGGTAGGAAGGATTGGTAGAACCTCTTGGAAACTTGTCCTGTATTTTTTTTCCAAGTGCTCTGACCATTTTTTGTAGAGTTATATGCACAAATGCCAAAAAATGGTCCTATTTAACAATGTTAAAGAATCCTTTCAAAAATTCCTGGATCCAGACGGTGATCCGGATCACCCCCCAAATTTAATCAGTTCATCCATATCCTATTTCCGACGATGCCTGAAAATTTAATCCAAATCCAGGGTTTCCGCTACATGTAATTGATCGTGGCGGCCCGCCACTCCAAAATAAAAGCCGCCGCACCCTAAAAATGAACTTGAAAACAATGTGAAGTAATATATTGTATGTAGTGTACATGCTACATACTGTAGATACATATATAGATTATTATTTAAGCACACATTGACCACAATTAGTTCGAAAACAATTTAAAATATCATAAAAAATGTTTCACCTCGCTCACACTCGTTTCACACTCCAGCAGGTACTGTTGCTCATATGCTAGTGGTAGCTCACCAGCTGATGTTGAGTAGTTCACCAAAGAATATTTGTTCCACCTCTTAGTAGTTTTATAATAGTGCTATTCAAACATCCATCCATCCATTTTCTATACCGCTTATCCTCTTTAGGGTCGCGGGGGCATGACACCTGTATTTAATGACAAATGAGCACACTGAGTGGAGATGTACTTAAACTACAATTAAACTATGATTAAATGTTGGCAGTCACATACTGTAAAAGAGCTCACCTCTCCTTTCTTTTTGTCTAAGTAGATTTAATAATACTGCAAGGTGGATAGACCTGTGCTATCATAACCCTGGATTCTCAGTTTATACTCTTTATACAGGACACATTTCTATAGCAAATGTATTTAAATTATTTTATTTTGTTAATTGTGTTATTTTGAACTTAAAAATAAAAACGCAGCAGTGGCATGGCACATCGGCATGGCACAGTGGCATGGCACAGCGGCGGCACTCCCATGCAGCCCACCACCACAGCTTCACAAAATCCTAGGGAAAACCCTGAAATCCATTCAGAACCGGCAAAAACACTGGCGGAGGTAACAATGTTGCTGTAGCTTGGTTAATATTAACGTCACATTGTATGTGAATGAACATTGTTGGGGCTTTTTTCGTTTTTTTCACAAGGCTTTATAGGTGGAATAAGTGTTTCCCATCATGTGCATTAGTAGCTGTGTCTTTTTTAGCTGTTTTTATAGCTTTAGAAGTCATAGAAAAGCGACTTAAGGACTGTGGATGATGGGCAAAATTCCAAAAAAAGTACATTTAAAAAAAAAAAAGAGTTAGAATGTGTTCTATTGCCTTGACTTGACTTCAAGTGTCTAAGTGATGTATAGAAATTTGCACATTCCTGATTGCTAAAAACTATAGAAGTTAATACAGACGCTGGGACGGGAATTAAAAAAACGTGTGTTGTCCGTTTGACTAACCGAAGAACAACTGACAGGGACCACCATAACGAGTCACCAGGTCAGCGCAAAAAGAACTTTGCTTTTATAGGATAAACAATCATACATGTCTGTCAGGGAGATTTATATTTAGGCTTTTTTCCCCTCTTCTCTGGAATGTTTTAGTGGATTAGGAGATTCGGACCAACCACTGGGAGAGACAATAGAATCAGTCAAGCATAGAAAGCAGCTGCATTCCACTGCCAGATACGATTGTAAAAAAAATAATTCAATAAAAAAACACAATCACAATAACAAAGTAGTGATTTCATTCATCTGGAAATAGAACAACACATTAATGTCAGTTGTAACTGCTGATTGTGTTGTTCCTGTTGTGGAGATCACTCACACTGTTATAAGTCCGCAGCCGTAATTAATTAAGATATTGTCTTCACGCTTGACAGAATCATCGACAAGAGGGGACATGCATAATGCTTATTGAATGGAGGATGATGGCTAAATATTTTCTTTCTGACTGAAAATGACTTGTTCGGGCAGGATGTACTTTATTTGACAGTTCTTGCACGCACCACAGTGATGTAGTGTTGGGCATGTTACTTTAAAAAAGTAATTAGTTATAGTTACTAGTCACTTTCCGCAAAAATGATAATTAGTAACGGAATTAGGGTAATTTATTGTGTTGCTTTTAAAAAAAAATACATCAAAAAAATCATATTTTTGAATGGGTTTCACAGCCTGGTTGCGTAGAATAGTGGCATGTGCCGTTGAGAAATGTTCGGTGAGATTAGAGTTACCCACGACGTGCCCGGACAAACACTTTGCGCTAGGACGTAATATAAACTTCACATGTCTTCTCTTGCCATTTATATCAATGACGTTGAAGCATTGCCTGTACTTCCATCCTCAAAACGGCAGTTTTAATTCGTCGACCGCTCCAGCTCGCCATTGTTGCATCGAGTTCTCTTCTGTGGATGAGGTTTGTAACAACAGCAACATACTGCAACTCTGGCACTGATTGGCTTACCATGAAGTTATATTCTACCTTTAGCCAATCATCATTACTCCTGTCACAATAACCTTAACAACGCTGTTAGTCCCAACACTGGTTACACGCTGAAACTATATCTAATACATATTTGTACATAGTTATATGTGTTTCCATTTTTACCTTAACTTCCCGTCTTTGTGCCCGCATTCTGATGCTGCGTATAAATGCAGAAAAGGGCACGTTTGATAACATTGGCGTGTGTGTTGTTGTCGTGTACGGCACAGTCTAATGTCACATTAAGTTATGCTAGTGTGCTGTTTACGCAAGCAGGTTCCTTTATTCCATTCATAACCCTCGTTTGTTTAAGCTGTTGATTGGTTTCATCCCTGAATGCTGCACTTTGTGTAGCGGCGTTTTCATGGCGGTGTTTGTGTGCAACATTGATGACTGGGTTACTGATGATTCTTTGTCAAGTTGTTACAGACCACATTTTACCTCATTGTATCCCAGCCATTTTTCAAAAGACAACCCCTTCAGTACCAGCCATTTTAGACGATCTTGAACGATTTTTCAAGGCACACAGAATATTGTGTTCTTTGGCTATATAAACATGGCACCTACTGAAAGAAAGATCAGACTCTTGTCTTTCATCAGAAAAAAAAATGTCTGTTTCTACCTTTTTCCGTTCTTTAGCAATCAGCAGTAGAACATAGGTAAGTTTCAGGAGAATATCTTCCACTTGACACAAATGTTATGCTTTTGTGACAACTCAAATATCAAAGTAAAATATCAAATATATAAAGGTAACAAATATATCCCATAAGACTTTAATTTAAGAGCTGATATCTAGCAACTTCCATGGTTTTCTTGATAATAACCAAAATCACTTAAGTCCTTACATGAATGACTATAGCATTGTACTGCCAAAAAATTTAACTCTTATGAGCTATTTTTGTTGTCATTGTTATATTTGTCCAAACAAAGGTACCTTTAGTTGTATCAGGCATTAAAATGAAGAAGAAACTGAAGAAACAAGGGTGGTCTGATATTTTTTTCCATGACTGCATGCGTGTAAATTGTTATTTGAATTACACCACGCAAGCAGTGTGGATTATGTAGACGCGGCTCAGAGAAACGCCTTCCCAAGTGAATAATGGCAATTAAAGCGATACGGGGAGGGTTGTCGGAGCAGAATCTAATCTGAAAATTACAACAGTTAGTTTTATTACAAATGTTGATCCAAAATCGGAGGAGAGCGTCAACGCGGAACTCGCAAGAGGGTTTTTTGGGGTCGAAACCTGCCGACTTAGCATACAGTGGCTTCTCGACACAGCAGCCTAATTCAGGCTTTTTTAGAGTGCCAACATTTTGTAGGGGCCTCTCAATTACCCATGTTTCTTCACTATTCGCGAGTGGTCTCGGAAGAAAAACCATCGCAAATAGCATCAATCTACTGTACTATATATCCCGTTTAAGTAAAATGCACATGTAAAGGGTTTAGACAGACACACACACACACACACACACACACACACACACACACACACACACTCACTCACATGTAAACGATCAGTGCCATGACCCAGTGTTTTAGGTGAGGATGTTTTTATCCTGTGGAGGCATTTGCAGACGATGCTCGACGACAAAGGGGACAGTTTGTGTGTCAGACAATATGAACGGTCAACCACCACATCACCTGCTGGATCCCACCAGCCCTGCGTACGCACACATACTTCTGCTGAGTTCCGCGAGTGTGTGCGCACATTCACTGGTGTGATCATGCGTTAGTGGCAGGAACGCACTCGGGTTGACGCGTGGAACAAACGCGGCATCATAAATGTATACAAGCACCCTCGCAACGTCGTGGCTGGTCTTTCGTTTCTTGTATGGATTTGCAGCCTGAAATTGTTGCTTCGTACATGATTGTGTGTTAAGATAGTTGACTTTCCCATCCGTTCGTCATTCCTGTATCTTTTCTTTTGTTATCTCTGTTACTCTGCAGGCTGTCTTGACCCATCCCCCCCAAAAGACGCATACGTGCATGCATGTAAATACATTTTACACACACCTAATGTATCTCACACAGGCCTTGTTGCTAGGAGATGTTGGAGTGTGTTTGTGGGGAGACAGAAATGTACAGTGGAATGTGTGTGTGTGTGTGTGTGTGTGTGCGTGCGTCTGTGTGTGTGTGTGTCTTTTAAACCTAGAAAAATAGGGTTCAGGTTGTGAAGAAGTGAGTTAGTCACTCGCTTCAATCCAACATAAACTCAGTTATCGCTTTGTTTTAGTTCTGTTTTTCCTGCTTTATTGTTCGGCTGGTCTTCAGTGATTATTTGTTAAACATTCTTTCTTTAGCGATTCACGCACACAAAGATTTACACCAGTTCACCAACGCGCTGTTTCAAACATGCTTGCTTATGGACAATTCAGCATGTCTGAAAAGGAGTAGGAAGAAGCAGAACTTATTTAATCCGACCCCTTCTCCATGTCTCAGTAATTACTGATAATTTGTTCACTTCCTGTGTTTAAATGTTACCATTCACCAAGAATCGTGAATATATCAATCAACAGCTAAATATGCAGATAGATTATGCAGTGATGAAGAAAAAGAAAAGGAAGGAACGGAAGATGAAAAGGTGTTGAAAAAGTAAAAAAAAAAAAATGTATGGGTGAATAATACAACTACAGTAAATAAAATAATAAATAAATAAAAAAAATAAGGTCCATTACAATAAAGACATTAACGGTAATTGATGAAATAAGTTTCTAGGAGTAAAATAAAATGACAGTAATGAAGGAAAATAAAAGAAAAAGTTAAGTAAAAAGTGAATAAATACAAACATAAGAATAATAACAAAAATTAAACAACATGATAAATGGCAAAAAAATAAGGAAAGTGAAGATAAATGATTAAATAACTAAATAGGAGTAAATAACGGACAGAATATAGCTTGTGCAGTGATGAAGAAAAATAAGATCAAAAAAAGGGATAAGCGAACAAGAGTAACTAAAATGATGACATAAAACTGTATAAATGAATTTAAAAAATGGTGAAATGAAATAATAGATTCAAGATAAATGAATGAATAAATAAATGCTGGAATAAAAGACCTGACAGAAAAATTGTCCACCCAATTTCCGTACGGCTAGTCCACACTAGAGTCGTGGGTATGCTGGAGCCCCGGCTGTCTTCAGGGGAGAGGCGGGGTACGCCCTGGACTGGTCAGAAACACTGTATATTTTATAAATAGATGCAGGATATAGATGAATGATCAACGAGTGAAATGTACTGTTTTATTTAATCAAAGTTGGCATACAGTACATGCTTCTGGTAAATGTTGATCATGTATTGTCAAACTTAATGCTGCTGACGTGTCGTAAAAGCAGTACAGCGAGTCGACTTCCAATTCCACATCTTCTTGTTCAGCAAACCTTTGTGTTGTGGTGTTGTTGTAATCGATTGTTAATCACACAGAAGGAGTCTTACAGGATACGTAGTTCATTCTTGTACCACAGTAACACATATGCACTGTGTACAGTATGTCATAACCCTCTTTTCTAAAGCACTATCGGGTGTGTGTTTAACTGCCCAGTGTGATAGGAAAGCTCTTCAGGTAAAAGTGCAGCACAATCCTTTCTCATCACTAATTCAAAAGGAAGACTGACTTGTCATAAATGACTAAAGAACATGGTCAAAACATTGAAATCAATCATATATTCTGCAAAGTGCACAATGCATTTTTACAAACGACAGTGAACAAGGTCAGCTTGTGAGCAACATCCGTTTCAGAGTATTGTCACTGTGGAGTATCAACCGCACACAGACTGAACGGTGTCCCAGTAGATGTCTGCGTAAATTGGACAAGCGGAACAGCGGGCCAGCTCATTAGAAACACCAATGGTGTCATCACATCTCTATTATGGAACGCCAGAACACATTCTGAAGTGACACGCTGGGCCAGCAGCAAGCTGACACTGTTAAATTCTGTGTAAATAAGCAAAGCAGCATGATGGGTAAGTCGTTTTGACACAACTATTGTGCAGGCAAAAAGTACACTATTGAAACCAAACACAAAAAAATCAGAAAAAAAAGTTGACTAATTCGAATGTATGATCAAACTTTCAAGCATAGATGAAATTAAATAATGGGTGCAATTTACTACGTGTTTACTGCATGAATGCTTCTTTTTAACATATCATAAAAATGAACGTCATTTCTTTCTTTTTTGCTTTATAGTAATGTAATGTATTTACTGAAGTAACATTCTATTTAATAGCTTTTATACAGTCAAAAATGCCAATGATTTGGGCCATGTCTGTGTAAATTAGGCTGATTTCGTTGTATTCCGTACAGGCACGGCCAATGTGGCAGTTATTGTTTTTTCACAAAAGTGTTTAACAAACCTGTAGTGTCTCAGAAGATGACCATTTTGAACACCCACTTAGATAACCAAATATGGATCCCTACCCCAAAACAATGCTGAGGAACATTCACACTGTTATAAAACCATATTTTTTTTCTATTCAAGGTGATTACTCGGTTAGCGTCATTCATTTGTTCCAGAAGGTCTGACTCAAACCGAAACCCACGCTAACCCAATCAGTTTTTCCCATAAGAAATCATGCAAGTCCAATTGATCAGTTCTGTACACCCAAAAATGTTAACACAACAAACACTTTTATAGCTTCAAAACTATTTGACAAACATATAAATGTGTATAGATGACGAATGAACAGGATAAATGAACATTTAACGACACTTTTACCTTGATAACTGAAAGACAGTGACTTCCGGTGCTGGTGTCCATGCTAACGCGCTGCCAACAGTGACATTTTGTGACAAAAATACGAATAACACGACAAGATGCAAGCCATATTGTATGCTAACATAAACCAAAAAATACGCTAACAGAGGTTCCATTGTGTCATTATTGTTATTTCACCCCATTTTTGACACTCATCTACTTCCACAATCCTCAACCGATTCAACCATTCCAACATCAAAATGTCCAGCACATTGAGCACACGTTAACTGTCTATTAAAAAACTGTCCAAAAAATTCCAACATTTTTTTTGTAATTCCACATGTCCACCGCAAAATTCCCATGGAGAAGGATTGGACAGTTCAACATTTCCCAACTGATTCAAACAATCCCAAAACATTCAGTCCATTCAAGACATTTAGACTAAAAATATCCCGCATTAAAAAAAAAAACAACTCTCACTTTTCCCGAAATTCCATTTTTTTTTCACAATTCTTTTTAATTTTAAGAATTTTTTGCTACTTCCACATTTCTCTAACCGTTCCAACACCAAAATGTTCAGCTCATTCAGGACACAATGGCAATCTGCTAACACAGTCCATAACATTTCCACATTTTCGGTGGCTACGTTCCCATTGACAATTTATGTTCGATTTTGTACAAGTTTCACATTTGCCACATTTCTCGACTGATTCAAACCATTTCAACATGAACACATGTCGGACATGTAATATATGACAATACACCAATCCTTCGTTTATTGCCGTTAATAGATTCTGTCATAAGTGAATGTCTGCAAAATAGGGTTATTTTCTTATTTATATTATATTTTTATTTATAACTACAATATTTCTGTAGTTAGAGCATAGACAACCTTTTATCTGGCCTTTTAGATATGTTTCTGAAACATTATTCAAGCCCTCCAGATATGAAATAACATCCCTGTAGTCACCTTTACACTCGTATTGCCCAATATAGTCAACATAATAAGAGTAAGTAAGCCATTTAAGACATAAATAAGACTTGTGCTCGTTTGTGTTGATATAAATGTGTTCCCTAGGGGAGCAGACTGAGTGGAGGACAGGAAGTCAGGGGCTCAGAGTTGAGTTTCAGTTTGCTGTGGGTTACAGCCACAACAATAGCCAGTGTTTTCATGAGGGGTTTTATTAGGGATTATTGGGCCTGTTGTGAGATAATTCAAACCTGCAATGAAGGCCTGATGTTCTGGCGATCGAGTCTCCCCGAACATTACAGTAACATTATTGACACCGAGTGACTTGTGTAGAATGTGAATCAATGTGAATGCGTCTTTTGAATGTCTAATATTTGTATTTTAGCTCATTCAGCCATTTTTCTGCTTGAAAATTCTTCATTAAAAAAACCCTGTAACATCTGCTTAAATATGCATACGTTTTGACTAGTAACAGGTTATATTCAGCCACGAAACAGCATGATTTTAAATAAATGTATTTTTGAAAACCCGTGATCGAGTGAACCTGCGAAATTCAAACCGTGCAGTGGAAAAGGGACGACTGTACAACAACATTCCACAGATAACCCACGGAATCCCACAAAAAAATCACATTATTCCCGAAAATCCACATTTCCCATACCACAAATTCCCTTTGGTCTTAAAAATTGGTACTTCTTTTACATTTCTTAACTGATTCAAACAACTTGCAGCATCAAAACATTGAGGCTAACATGGATGTGAATATTCTCATTCACCCAGGCCGTAGTCTACTACTAGTCGACTAGACCTGTCCTACGTAGTCTTTGAGCATGAAATGATGAAGCCTGCTCAAACGTCTTCATAAAGAACCTGAACAGTGCAGTTGTGATCAATTCAACGCACTGAGAATTCCACTTAACAATTTTCCACATTACAAAAATTTGCGCTTTCCATATTGTCGGTACAGCATTCACACGCAATTTCTCCATAGACTCCCTAGTTATACTTGATGTACACCACCGTGTTATTAAAGATTTATACTTAAATCTCTAAAACATTTCATGTCATTGACATCCGTTTTAAGAGTATAATTGACTACATGCCCGATCACCAGAGCCACCATGACGCTAAGAAAGCAGACCCAAAGCAGCGCCCGGTAGGCCTCCCATTCCTAAACGTTTAGTCATCACTACCCAGTTTTTTTATCATCAGTGAGATAAAAGAAAAAAACAGAAGAGGACCTGAAGATTCAGATAAGTTCAGAGAGAAAAAAGGAGTGAGAAAAGGCTGGAAAAATGAGATGTTTGCTGACAAAGTGTGTCTTATCAGAGACCGAGTCCAGGTGGTTTGCAAACACCTCATTTGTGTTCTTTCTCTCGCTCGGTTGTCTTTCCTAAATCTTTCCTCAATCCGTTCTTCAATTTTCAGCCCCATTTTTCCATCCAACATGCACATTTTTAGTATGACCTCAATGTTATAAATTGCGCACCAGCTTTGACTGTTGATGCAGCTTTATCCAAAAGGCTGTACTTCCCCGAACATGAGCTGCATTACATCATGAGAGCAGTGTTGTAGCCATCACGGTGCGCCGCAGGAAAAAGTGCTGCTGAACCAGAGATGCTCGTGTTATACCAGGGTATAATGACAGACCAACTCAAAAAACGGAATTGAATTTAACAGGGTTTTACTGAATAAGGAACCGAGAATTGGACATGAATTAAGTATTCGGGATTTACAATTTTAAACTATGAACATCAAAGAGTATATGAACTTTGGTACAGTATTTCTTTATTCTTCCCTCCTTGAATCTGCTGGGACCGCCGCCGCACGGTTTACAATCAAACAAAAACACGACAAAACACCGGAATGTCTGATAAAATATCACTTTTCTGTAGTACTTTGTCATATAAAGCTTGCTTCTCCGTCCATCTTCGTCACATAGGAAACTATCTTTGTGAACAAACCCCCACTCTGCTTTGTATCAAAACCTCAATTTTGGGAGCTGATGTGATACAGTTCCTTGGATTATCGTAGTAACATGTATGCCATTGGAATCCACAGAACCTCTACTTTCAGAAACCATTGGAATTATTTTGATTAAACAAAAGCTCCAAGACCTATGGTCTTTTCAAAATAGCATTGCGCCAGCAACAATTTTGCTATTAAGGGGTCTTAATAAAATAACCTTGAAAAACTGGCCCAGCTGGATTAAGAAGTTTAATGGACTGTACTGTATATGGCCGTTAACGGAATTCTTGAAAATAATGTGTGAAAAGAATGCAATGTTGTCACCCTTCTTATACTTTTTAATTAAAGTCAGCACATGCAGTAAAAGCCATGATGTCAGCACCTTCACAGAGCTGATCAAATAGCACATGATCAAATAGCAAGTAAACTAGGTTACCAGTGTGGAAATATCACATCCTAGAGTTTTACTGTGCACGATACATAATGTTAATCATAATTAATCAAATTAAATCATTAACGAGAAACAGACCTTTACAACACATGAGGTCATGCACGCAAGAAGACGCAGAAGCTGATATCTTTAGTTAACCTCTTTTTAGTCTTATCTAGCTTCACTGGGAAATGAAGACAGACGAGGCGACAGCAAAATGAACCTCAAGCACCTGGTGGAGGGGAGTGGTGCTTCTTTGATAATGTGCATGTGTGTGTGTGTGTGTGTGTGTGTGTGTGTTCATTCTCAGAAAGCATACAACCAACATTTTAATTTGTATAGTAATCCCTCATTTATCGCAGTTAATTAGTCCCAGACCCGGCCGTGAAGTGAATTTCCATGAATTAAGATTCCTTATTTATAAACAGAATATTTTTGTAGTTAAAGCGTAGAAAACCTGTTTACAAGCTTTCGCACAAGGTTTTTAACATTATTAGATCCCTCTAGACATTAAATAACACCTGTATTGTCACCTTTCTACTTGTATTACCCAATATAATAGACGTAATAAGAGAAAATAAGATGTATGAAACGTAAATAAATAAATAATAAATAAATATATACATTAAAAATAAAAAAATAAGGCTCACACATGTTAGCATTGAGAGAGTTACTTGTTCCTTCTTTACTTCTGGTTTCTGAGCAGTACTTCCTGCGGTGGCTATTGTCTCATCAATGTAACATTACTGACACCATTAATGACCAGTATAGAATACTGCATATCACAACATGTCTTTGAATGCATCTTCTGAGTGCCTTATACTGCAGTTGCATTTGAGTTTAATTCATGTTTATGCTTAAATGTATAAATAAGGCCACAGGTATCCAAAATTAGCTAAAACATGCATCTTTTTTGACTAATAATAGTCTGTAGTGAACCACAAAACAGCGATGATTTATCAATTTAAATATTTTCAAATACAGTAATCCCTTGTTTATCGCCGTTATCTGGTTCCAGACCCGGCATGGAAAACCCGTTTAGCATTCCTTATTTATAAATTGAATATTTTTTTATTTAGAGCATAGAAAAACTGTTTACGACCTTCTGAATGTTTTTTTTTACATTATTAGAGCCCTCTAGGCATGAAATAACACCCCTATAGTCACCTTTACATTTGTATTATCCAATACAGTATATATAATCAAAGAAAATAAGCCATTTAAGACATAAATAAAACTTCCTCGTGTGTTTGTGTGTGTCACAGAAAATGTGTTGTGGGGATAGTCGGGGAGCAGAATTTGGGGTGGACAGGAAGTGACGCCGGGGTTCCGAGTTGGGTTTTAGCTTTTTGTTGATTAAGGCCGCAACAGTAGCTCGTGTTAATATTATGATGATTGCGTATGGATTGCTATTATTATGTTATTATTATTGTACCTGTTGTGAGGTCATTTAAACCGGCGACAAAAGCCTGTTCTGGTGCTCCCTGAACAATCACTGACACTAGTGACCGATATAGAATACTACATTCACAATTTCAATCGTCTTCTTAATGACTTATATTTTTATTTTAGTTCATTTTGCCATTTTTATGCTTGAAAATTCTTAGTTTAAGCAAACAATGCATATAATTTGCTTAAATACGCATATTTTTTCAGTAATAATAGGGTGTATTCAACCAGAAAACAGCATGGTTTATTAATTAATTAGGGCTGTCAGTCGATTAAAACATTTTATTTATAGTTAACACATAATTAATCACAATTAATCTCAGATAGAAATATGTTTTTATCTATAAGTAGAGTATAAATGTATATATATAAATGTAAATCTCTTTGTCATAGATGATTCCATACGCATCCACACTGAAGGCCAATTTCGATTTTTTGTGCTCATATGTGACCTGTATCAGATTTTTTCATGTCAGTACGAACAGCACAATTACGATTTTTCCAAATGCGACTCATGCCTCATTCGTATCCAATATGTATGCGATGCTACTACAGTATGAACGGTCAGGTTGCATATATCCGACCTATACATCAGTGAAATGCGTGCATTGCCACGCTTACCGGGACTTGGATAAAGGTGCTCACCGTTGTAGGCAAAGCTTTTCCTGTCATCCAAAAATGATTTTTAATAGCGTCAGTGAAGCGGCTGACGGTTCCTGCCACCCACACGCTCCTCGGAACAGATGTCGCAGCAAGTTCTCCACAAACTGCCATGGCCAAAATTCTTGCCTCTTTCATCTTAATCTGCTACGCAGGATCATTTAAAAATATTGACTCCCGTTACACAAAATCCTTGAAATTGCCACAAACGTGCCGGGGAGAGCACACACACTGCAGCAATCTTAACTTCTGTAAACACGCGGAAATGCGTGTCTTTACAACACATTGTAGCACAGTAGCTCGCTAACACAGATGCTAGACTTTGCATCAATTAGCGTAGCACCGTTTTCACGTCAGCGGTGTGGAGTTACTTTATGTGCAAAAGAGAGAAGGGGCCAAGTACAATTTGCGTGACGTGAGTGCTGCAAAGGACGGCGGTAGCATTCGTCATTTCAACCGCAAATGTGATCAAACATGTATGTATGCCGAGTTTTTGCAGTCATGTTTTTGTTTTGTTTTGTCTTTGTGTGGAATGTCCTAGCCTAGTGGGTTAGTGATAAATAACTGAATGAAAACAACAAACACAGCCTCTTCCAAAGACCTTCAGGCACACTTAACCCTTTGTCCTCTGGGTGGTAACCCCCTCCGCTTGCTCTTTTACCCCTCCTCCCCCTCAGTCTCTTTTGTGTGGGGGTGTCGAGGGCAAGACGAGGTCACGTTTCAGGTTTGGGTTTGTTTTTTTCACCTTAAATTTGTGGTGTTAGCGATTGCAAAGCACACGTATGCACATCAAGACCGGCAGTACGGATTCAGCATTTCTTCTACCATTATATTAGGGAGGTGGGGCAGCCCCCGCCCCCAACAGCATCACCCCTCCCTAAGAAGGTGTATTCCACAAATCATATATTGTTACATGACAGCATTCCATTTATGTCTCTACGTTGTCACAATATTTTGGAGTCAATCTATTGCTTTATATTATGAAAGTTTGTGTTAATAAAATAAAATGTAAGTCAAATAAATAAATAACAACATTAAACAAAATGAAATAAAGCCAGTTGGCAGCATGAGCGATGCAGTCTCAAACATTTCTAGATTTTTTTTCATATTTCATTGTTTCTTCAGGAGTGGTTTGGTAATATAAATATATTGATGTCCATATGTTGCGGAGGTTGTACTTTTACCGTGGAGCGAGGCCAGAAGTCAACAGTTTAGGCTGACATCCATTAGCCGTGCCTCCTACCCACACACAATATACACATACAGCTTGATTTAATGTATGTTTTTCAGTTCAGTGTATCACGTAGTGGACATAGTAGGACTTTACTGCATTACTATGTTCTGTGGTGTATGGAGACAGACAAATAGGAGAGCTCCTGCAGACACCAGTGCGGTGTTTCCCCTACCATTATATTAGGGTGTTGCCCCACCCACCCAATGTAACTATAAAGGAGCATTTGCAATACAGTCGGCTACGCTGCATGCATGCATGTGTTTGTCTCTGTTCTTTAGCCCAACCCACACACACACACTCGCGCTTTACACACATGTCCTAGACACATATGTGTGTCTGTTTTTCATTGCACCACGGCTCCGACACGTCCTCAGCTGTCATAGGTGCACTCCTAAATGTTAAATTCAGTGTCATAAACCCCCCTTTTTCCACCCGGCACCTGGCTGATTGTCTTTGAGCTAATTAACACACCAAATTACACTTTAAATGACAACGCTACCAACAATTTATGGTTTTGGTAGGGTTTTTTGGCATTTAGTCTGTGGCATATTTTGTTTAAACCACTTGGTTGTAATAACGCTGCATTTTAGCAAATTGCATTATTGTGCTAAGCTGGAAGATGGGAAGAGAAAAGTAAAAGGACAATCAGAAAGGGATATATTTGTATCTAAACAATATCATTAGTAGTTAATTTTGCAAGATGTACTCATGTGGTTTCACAAGTGCAAAGCCGTTGTTGGTGAACTGTGCTCAGCTTGCGGAAAGGATGGGCATTCGACTACAATTCCTGTCCATATCAAATCTGCATGCTGTTTATACTATAAATATGCTTGGTATGTCGAGGAGGAGGAGTGAGGAGTGCACTAATTACAGTTTTCTGGCCGATCACCAATCTTTAAAAAGTCTGATGTGCCGATTCCGATTCTAGCCGATAGCGATTAAAAAAAAAAAAAAACTGACAGCATACACCTTCAATTTTACAATTTTATTTTGTTGAAAAACATTGAACAACACCCGTGAAGCAATACACAGTTGTTGTTTTAACTGCCAATAACGTGGTTCTTTCAGCTATAAATAAAAAAGTTTACAGTTACTGTAGTCTTATATTTTTACTAAACTTGCACAACAGGTTACACTGCACACCTGATTTGAGCCTCTTACCAAAAATAATGCTGGCCGCTGCCTGGCTTTTTGCGACGGCTAGCTTTAGCTTTAGCCTTAGCTCGGTTGCTAGCTGTCAGTCTGGCAGAGCAAAAGGGGACAGTGGCTCAATTTCAGACCTTTGCAGAAGTAGATCAGATGGATAAGATTGATTTCATATGCAAGGATCGGCCGATCACCGAGCCCTCAAAATTAAAGAAATCGTCGCCGATTGAACAGGTGCGTGCTTATCAAAAACGTACGTTCACTTGACAAAGCCACTAGCCAATGCATAGACAAAATCCTCAATGTACTCATTCGCTTTTGTGTTGCAAACTGTACAAAATGGTACACATATTCAAACAGACAACTATCACCACCACATATGACAGAGGGTTTTCTATCTACTTAAATGGAAAATCACCACCAACTGAAACAACAACAACAAAAAAGCTTCACAAAGAGTCTTTAGCTTTGATTTGAAAACATGACCTGAAGTTCAAGGCAGTTCAGTGCATGTGGAGGCTGTGTGCTAAAAGCACTTCTTCTGTGAACAGACCCAAAAGATAAACAATTATGTATTATGTGCTCATGTCATGGGTTGGATTGTTGCTGAGTTCAACAATCATTGTATAATTATTTTCTAGTGGCTAAGAAATGAATACATAATATGTGTATTTTTCCAGTGAAAAGATCACTGAAAGGATTGCCAGTAGACTGTATAGTAAATGAGAACATGGCGTAACAGGAAGAGGAAGCCAGAAATACTGAGTTGCGCTGTTGGATTTTCCATTGGATGGACATTGCACAGGAACCAATTCTGATTTACACGCAGGCCATCACTGTGGAAACGGATTAGTGACCTACATCACAACAAGGTCCCACTCAGGTGCCTTGTTTACTGTACATGAGAGTCAGCAGGTGCTTGTTGGTATGTTGTTTACGATTTCCTTTATAGGGGATATTTGACATTATTATTATTATTATTGTTGTTGTTATTAGGGTTTATGATTGGTAAATAAAAGAAACATCAAGGGGAAGTAAAACGTAGAAGGTGCGATAAGAAGAGTTATGAGGCTGCATTTCAGTTGCATCTGTCATCACTTTTCCACTGTAGGTGTTTCAGAGTTGGTTCGTGTCGGTTCCCAAGGTTCCAGCAGAGTTTTTGTTTTCCATTATCAAGGTGTCACAGGGGTGCCGAGTTGGAGACGTCTTTTCTGCTTCTCATCTGACTCCAAAAGCTCTCCGGGCTGAGTGGCCAACCGTTTGTATGTTGAAGCGGGGGAGGAGTTACCGCCATACCTGAGGCCTGTACTACAAAACAGGATTTCTTACGGGTTAAAGTTGAGGATTAACTCTGGCTATGTAGTACTACGAAGCTGGCTAACTTCTTAGCAGGATACGTCACTATTGTAACTTATGCAGTCGTGCTAACCTGCTCGGGAGCAGGGTACGTTCGGGGATGAAAGATCACACACACAAATGACATCACAGTTTATTGACTATCCTGTGGAGATTGGTGTGGATATTAAGCCACTCTGCTGTCTGTACATCGTTAATCTTTGTGATTGCTCATCTGCTGTTAACACCGCCCCTTTAACGTGAACGTATCCTAACTTGACTAATGTTGACATCCAGCTTCGTAGTACCGCTTATGATTAAGCCGCGTCACAAAGAAGAGATCCTGGATAAGTTAAACGTGCTTCACATTACAGGCCTTTAGTTGCATAAACGAATCGTTGACAGAATTGTGGAATTGACCAATAAAAATGGAATTTACCGTTAAAATGCAGAATCTCGCAGAAATTGTAAATGAAATGCTGTCATCGTGAGGAGAAGGAACAATTGTGTGGGGAAATATTTCCACAGCGAACCACTCAATCATGGCGCGTCTCCTCACAAATCCTAACCCGCCAATCCTGAACTAAACATGTCGGAGCGGCCACCTGAAACTAAAGCTAAATTGTCGAAAAAGTGTGTGTGTGCGACCGAGGCTGTATGAGTATGTTTACACCGCGCTGCGTTTTGCAGATGGTCAAAAAAGCGATTGGAATTGCATAGGTGACGTCTTCTTTAACCACAAGCATTACAGTTTGTTGAGGATTTTGCCAGATTTTTTGCTACCCAGTTATGCATTGTGTGTCTGTGTGTTTTTGACCACTGGTCACAATGTCGGAAGGATTAGGAGTCTTTAAAATAAAACCTCTAGTGGAAACTGCACCCCAGGAAATGATGTCCTGGATAGGCTTTTGCTCACTTTGGTGTTTACCTTCTTGAAAAACTGTTTTTCATGCTCTGCTTTTCAGTGCCTCACGTGTGACTGTTTTTTCATTTTGACATAATGTGTGAACACATTGGGCCTAAAATCTGTCAAAAACCTAAAACCCAAGTGGGGAAAAATTAGATTTTTTTATTGTGAAAATGTCAAACACAGGTGTTGAACTGTTTTTATAACTGAGAATGCAAATATAAAATGTATAATTGAAAAACAAATTCAATTGTATTGAAAAGAAAACAAGTTTAATAGAGTGAAATAAAATTATTTACCTTCACACAGCAGCTGCCAATGTTTTTTATTGATTGGCTGTCAAGAATCTCCAAAATAAAAGCTCTTGTGTAAACTGCACCCCAGTAAACTCACTGCTTTTCATCCTGACATTGGATGAAACAGACAGTAATTAATCGTGTGGCTCACGCTGGTCTTCCTTTTGATGTTTCCTGATGGGAGTCGTATCCATGACGCGATTAATGACACAGCTCCACAAGAACACAGAAAGTGAAAGTGGTGTCACGTCAGCTCGCGGCCAGAGCCGTCTATGAACCGGCTTGACTCCGGCTCCAAACTAAACCATCACCGGCACTAAGGTTTTCTATATCTGTGAGGGGTTGTCATCATATTGTTGTACAAACAAGACTTCTGCTTGTTCATTCATTCTTACCAGCATTGGAAATGTGTTTGACCGAAACATTAGCAAGTGCTGGGGTATTAAGACGGAAAATTCCTTTGTAGATTTCACTCCAGCAGTCATTGGGAGGTTGTTATCTTAGATGTTGGTTGAGTGACAAATGACAATATTCCTTTTCTACTTGAGCAGCTGCTGCCCAACTGTCAAAGCAGTGAGACTTCGCCGTTCCTCTGCAGTTGATCAGCAGCCAAATGTAAGAGAATGTGCTGCTCTGGTAAGAAATTAGAGGGACACACATTAAATACTTGGCAGACTACTTATAGTCTTAGTACTATACAGTACTTAATATGTATTTTTATATGTAAACTGTGGGAAAATTTCACACTTCTTAAAATATTAACACATTAATCCACATTAATTTACGTGGTTAACTTGATTAAAAAATGTAATGTAATTAACTCAATTTACCTAAAAATTCCACAATTCTACACAGTGATGCAGATTGGTGTTCCATTGCCATGCGGCGGCACCACCAACTTGATTAAGATGGACGACGCTAAACAATATACAGTAGTCCCTTGCCACCTCGTGCTTCAAATTTCGCAGCTTCACTCTATCACGGTTTTTCAAAAAATATATTAATTCATAAATCATGCTGTTCTGTATTTGAATACGGCCTTTTTTAAAATTATTTTTGCCTAACTTTTTTGCATAAATGAAGCAGGTTTAAGCATAAAAATGGCTAAATGAGCTAAAAAAAAAATACAAGGCATTCAGAAGACGCATTCGAAGATGTAGTATGTGTAGTATTCTACATTGATCACTAGGTGTCAGTAACGTTAGTGTAATGTTCGGTGAGACACACAAGCACCAGACTTGACTGGTGAAACAACAGGCTTTTATTGCAGACTTGAATTATCTCTATTTAGAAGGTGGACAGGTTTTCTATCCTGTAACTACGGAAATATTTGATTTATGAATAAGGAATGCTACTTAGAGAAATTCACTTATCACGATGAGGTCTGAAACCAATTAACCACAATAAACAAGGGATTGCAGTTTTGGTATATTTAGTACACAACAAAGTATAAAGAACTTACACATGTAGCGGGAAGGATTTTCATTGAAACACTTCCATAGTCGATCTTTGGGACTTTGCCGGTCGATCGCGAGTATATTAGAAAAAAAATGTATTATTACATCAGTGCCCACCCTTCCCGGAGCGTGACCAACAGGCACGCATTTTGACCACTGAACACGCCCGTACGCTCCAGGCACGCAACCCGCAAGCTCCAACCAGGAGCCCTGTCCCCAAAACCCCACCGGAGATACCATGAGCACACACATGTACACCGGCTCGTCTCGCCGGTTGAGCGACAGGGAGCGAGAGAGTGTCAGTGCGCAGCAATGTGCCTGCTCACGCAACAGTTATTATTGCACGTCAAACTCAGCCTTTGCTACCTCAATATGAAGGCACAATTATAACTCCATAGATGTGCACCTCCAAAAACCGCTGCTCACTAGGACTGACTGTTGTAACGCAGCCCCTTTCCCCTCAACCACCATTGCTTCGCTCGCCCACGACACAACAAGCCAAATAAATTTGTAGTTTGCTCATAGA
Source organism: Dunckerocampus dactyliophorus (assembly GCF_027744805.1). NCBI lineage: Eukaryota > Metazoa > Chordata > Actinopteri > Syngnathiformes > Syngnathidae > Dunckerocampus > Dunckerocampus dactyliophorus. The sequence goes on along the minus strand of NC_072824.1, from coordinate 26,118,766 downwards.
GCCCACGCCACAAGCCTGACCCCGATGAAGATCCACAGAGGTAGTGGTGCCCAAAGTGTATTTGCCTTTGCATCACTGCAGAAACAAAATACAATTTAAAAAACAGCAAAAATGGTAAAAACATAGCAAAAGGCACAATGAGAAAAAGCTGAAATGTTGACACCAACAACAAATAATAAAACAAAGCGTTGTATTTAAATACAAACTTTGTGTTAATATCTGTCACTTTTTCATTTATTTTAAAAAACCTTTCTACAAAATAAATCAATAAATAAAAATGTATAATTGAAATATCCATGAATGAAATAACCATTTGCGCAGGTTCACAGATCTTGGGCTCCAAAAGGTTGGTGACCACTGTTATAGAGCAATGGGCTGTTATGAGCAAGTGTTTAACAAAGACAAAGAAAAATATACCATTTCATTCCGCCAACTGGGACTCCTGCTCTGTTTCCATCAGGTCTGTCTTCTACTGGTTGCCTGGCTCATTTCCTGGCAGTCTGGCCTTCCTTTTCGTCCATGTCTTTATTGCAGTCGTTGTTGGGGTTTGCGTGTGAGTGTTTTTGGAATTTGCTGCGTTTTTCTTCTTTTGTTTTTGATCCTGCAGCATGTATCTGATTACAACATTTTTAATTTGCAGCATTTTACCGTCTTCACGCTTCGTGGTGCTTGTGTGTTTTTGGTTTTGGATCATTGTTGTGTTTGGAGTGTTTGTATGTTGCTTTGTGTTTGCCCCTGTCTGCCACTATGATTATTTCCTGAACAATGATAAACATTAACATAAATGCCAAAAAGAAAACACACTGGCGTTATTGTTGAGCTTCTACTGAGTGTTCATCCAGTGAATACAGTAGAACACCTTCTTTTTACAGCCGGGACCGCCAGCAAATGGCAAAAAAACGCAAGTAATTTATATGCCATAAAATGTCTATTTTTGACACACGTCTCTCTCCCCCAACCCCAAACCTCCTGCTAGCTTGGCATTAAAATTATGGCCACACAGTTGGCCATCTCTGTGCGGAGTTTGCACGTACTCCCCGTGCGTGCGTGGGTTTTCTCCGTGTACTCCGGCTTCCTCTCACATTCCAAAAACATGCATGTTAGAGAGGTTAATTGTCCATAGGTACTGTATGAATGTGAGTAGTAATGGTTGTTTGTCTATACTGTATGTGCCCTGCGATTGGCTGGCGACCAGTCCAGGGTGTACCCCGCCTCTTGCCTGAAGTCAGCTTGGATAGGCTCCACTGTATTATCCTGTATTATCACATGTTTATAAATTATTACCGACTCATGGTGAATGAGATGTGTTTTCTTATTTTCAGTGGGGGGTTTTTAACCAAAAATATGTGAATTTGTGTGGCTGGATATCGAATGTGCGTGGACCCACTGTATTTTGGAATGAATGAACCACTTACTGCTCATCTTGTATTTGTGACATTTTTAATTCTGGAAATTAGATTTTAACTTAGATTAGGAAGTCTGAACGTAGAAAAAAAGAGGGCTGAAGGTAAATTTGTGAATGTGTAGCGCTTACATGCAAAGCTCCAATCCATAAAATGTGTTTTGCCGGATTAGAGTCTGTGCTTTGTTTGTGGGTGGCATTTTGAATAAAAAAGAAAAAGAGGATGACACAGTGAATAAGGAGTGGAAGAGAATGAAGCATAAGCATTCCTCTCATTGATGGTGGGGTCAGCTAAGGGTTAGGTAAGTGTCATCATTCCAATAAAATTCTCTTACAATAAACTTAACTGCCCTGTAAACTAGCCTGTCCTCTCTCTCTCACTCACACACACACACACACACACACACACAAACACATACACACACTCTTGTCAGGCAGTAGACTTCCATGTGAAGAGACAGCTCGGTCAGCATTGCCATTTTAGCTGCTGATGACCCAATTGTTACTACAATCTAGTCTGATGAAAATACACATGGAATCCTGGCCACTACTCACAGCTACTGTATTTGTAAGTTGTCAAGTGCGTTTTTGCATTTTGATTGTCTAATCTTCAGCTGTCAGGTATTTGCCCGTATTATAAAAAACAATCACAAAGCAAGACTACTTCAGTAAAATCAAAACAAGGAACAAGTACCGTAAGCAAGTAAACAAACACAAGTGCAACAATATTCATGATACTTGTTGAAATCAGCAGGACAAGATCCATTTGAAATAAGCAGTGTTGTATTTGTACGACGGAGTTTTAGGGCCGCATTGACAAAAAAAAAAATCAGATTTTGAGAATAAAGTCGTAAATTTACGAGAATAAAGTCGTAATATTACGTGCCATCGTGTCATACGTGTCAAAGGGAAAAATAGAGCATAGCCTTTCAGGAAGGAAACTTTGCTCTTGCTTCAGGCAAGCTTTTATTTACAGTATAACGTGGGGCAAACCAATTGAGCATTTAGCAGTTAGATTAGCATGTCTAGCCCTTCTCACTTCCGCCTTCCTTACCCCGACCGCTCCACATGCCCAAGACCGAAGGTCACATAAGTTCCCTCGTTTTTTTCTCATAAATTTACAACTTTATTCTTGTTATATTAAATTTTTTTCCGTAAATATATTCTCAAAATCTCAGATTATTTTAATAGTCCGTCGTAACAGGCATTGCCTGAGACACCTATGAAAATGGGGACTTATGCGACCTTTGGCCTTGGGCAAAGGTTATATTACGACTTTTTTCACGTAAATGTACGACTTTTTTTCTCGCAAAATGTCGACTTTGTTCTCGTAATTCTACGATTTTATTCTCAAAAGCGCAGGTTTCCTTTTCAATGTGTCTCTCCGTCGTATGTTTGATGCTGAAATGAAGTAGAAGTCTTTAGCTTTTGTGAAGCAGCAAAATAAACTACAACAGTAAACGAGAAAAATCCCAGCAGAAACAAATGAAAACAATAGAATAGGGTTATGATGTATTGCTTTGTGTAACAACAGGCACATGCATCTCTATCGAGCTGAGCGTGGTTAATTGTAAATGGTTTACTGGTCGGTCTGTGTCATCTGTTTCAGACTTTTTTTGCTAAACCAATTAGGTCAAGCTGGGAGTTGAAAATAATATAAAATCAGAGGCTACCAGAGTGTGTTCTTGTGCATTTTTGCATTGGTGTGTATGTGATTGCGTGTGATGCATGTGAGAGAGAGAGAGAGCGGGAGGACCCACTTCTTCGGCTGAAAAAATATGTAGTAATAATTTGGTGTTCAGTGGGTGTTAGACTAATCTCTCACCCTTGAATTACTGCCTACCTGCAAAGCAATAAATCACCCAGTGCGTGTACACAAGTGTGTGTGAGTGACTAATAAATCATTTCCACAGGTTACTTAAGTGTTGTACTGTCGTATGACACTGATTATTATGTGCAGAAGCATGCCGGGGTGGGGGGGGCGTGTATCAGGAGGACGCAAACAACGAACTGGAGTGGAAATATTAGTTAGGGAAGTTGAAAAAGGGAAAGTGAAGATGTAGAGGGCGTGGTGTGAGAGATGGCTGGTGACACATTAATGAGCTAGTAACAGCTGACATTCCCATCTTAAACCCTGGGCTTGAGAGGCTTGCTAGAAAAAGACAAGAGCAAATATAATTTTTCTGTGCCCATACAGGGTCTACATGGGCATTGTACTGTAGCTGTAACTACTAATGGATAAGAGTAAATGAAGCTGTTTTAGCGGTAGATGGATGATACGTTCTGCTGGAAGGTCTAAGTGTTAGCTTTCAAACGGTGCTGGGATTTCAAGGTAATGCGAACGTTTTTCACACTAGGGTTTTGCATTATGAAATTATTTATGACAAATTCTGGTTTCGGGCTGCTTGCTTGTTTTCCACATTTGCCCTTTCCCGTGTTTGTGGTATGTTTTGTCTTCTGTGTTTTTTTTTTTTTTTTAAATTGGTTTGGTTGAGCTTTTAGCGGGCATTTTTTTCGGTTACGTGGATGTATAGCATGTACCCACTGATCCAAGCTTGGCATAGCAGTTACCATAGCAACACAAATGCAACCACGCTTTTCCCCTTTCCTAGGATCCAGCCCTTTTAAAAGGTTAATGTCTTGAAGCAGTGACTTGAAGCCATGACAATATCTTTTCTACTCACAATCCTCTTATTTTCTGTAATTGGTGTGTCAAATTCAATAAACCGTGCTTTCCTTCACAACTAAATGATTATTGTAATTGTATTTATCTAAGGATGAACAGAACAATGTGTCTTTGTGCAAGACACTTGCCTCCAGCTTCGCTCACACTGGTGTACAAGCGTGAATGAATGTTTGGTGGTGGTCAGAGAGGCTGTGAATTAGCAGACATGTTTCCGTCAGTTTACCCCAGGGCAGCTGAGGGTACAGATGTCGCTCACACCACCAGCAACAACCACAACAATGCTGGAAATGTAGTGTTCATTTATTTGAACAACAGCGTTATCCAGCGTGTTAAATAGGTGACCGTAGAAGCACAGAGAAGACGGAATGTGAAAACGGCATATATTTACGATGATAATGACTGCAGACTGAGTGACACGTGTCACATGCCACCTCTATCAGGATCATTGAGTGAATGAGCTCGTGAAATATGGACGGAATGTGAAAATGGCGATCTGTATCAGACCATCTGTCCTGCTCTCGAGCACACACTCATATGCTCTTCTTTCTTCTTCTTTTTCACTCTTTTCCCCTGTGTCTTTTTCACACACAAGACACATTAAAACTGACAAACATCAAATTCTACACCCACCCTTATTAGCTTTGATGATGCTTAATGCATACTGTACATTGTACCGTGTGCAATCACATTCCCCCGTACACAGAGATAGGGGTGTCACAAGATCTCGCGAGATTAAAGCGTGACAAGATTTCTTGTTCAGAAAAAAACGCGGGCACTTGGCCTGGGATGATAATAAATAATTAATCACACAATAAATGAAAATGAACTTGATCATTTTGCTGCCCTCAATATATTGCCATGTGCATGTGTATCTGTTTTCCTCATCTCTCACTGCCAAACAGGCAGGAAGAAGGTTCACTCTGTGCACTGGTTTCAGCACTTTGGCACGTTTGTTCCATAGAACAATGGCATGAATGATGGAGTGAGCCATTTTGTCAACCATACAGTCTGTTTGTTTCAGTGGGAGGCGACGGGGCCGGTAGTATACACACAGCGCGCAGAAGAGTGTAACGTAGTAGAAATTAAATAAGTAGATTGAAATATATTATCAAATACATTTTTATATCTTTTTTTATTGTACTTTTCTTAAAAGTAATGTTCAAATCTCATCCTGTCTCGTTTTTGTAGACCTAATTTCGTATATCGTCTTGTTTCATGAAGTCGGTGTCTTGTGACACCCCTCCACAGAGATGAATATCCAAAGCATGTTCCAATCTTCATTCGTTAATGATATTGACCTATTGTTATTTTGGGAAATGATTCAACATAGGCTAGATAAATGTATACATAAAAGTAAACTACTCTCACACAGCCAGTTACCGATACAGAGCAAACATCGATGGCACTAATTGAAACAACTGAAGAAATTACCCAAGCTATAGATCACAAACTGTGTGCAGCTGGAGAATTTATGGATTGGATGCAATTTATCATCATATCTTAATGGACCCTCTACTCCTCCACACTTAAAAACATAAACCAATGTCTTTAAGCACGCAATAAAACATCATACTCAGAATGATTTCTCACCTGGTCATATTTTGTTATTATATAATAATAGAATTGAAGTTTTTGGAAACCATAATCTTTACAGAAGAGAAAGTACGTATAAATAGTAAAATACTTAAAATGTGCTTAAATATGCATATTTGTTTTACAAAGCAGTACGATTTATTGATATACAGTCGTCTCTCGCTACATTGCGGTTCGAATATCGCTCCATTGATCTATCACGTGTTTTCGAAAATTAATTAATAAATGTTTTGTGGTTGACCATGGCCTATTATTATTATTATTAGTCATGTACAGGTGTATGTCGTATATGTAGTAGTCTGGGCACTTGGCATCAATAATGATACATTGATTACAATACCTTAACACTGCATGTAGTCAGCCATGGCGTGTCCGGCATGATAGAGGAAATAAAGAGTTCTCTCCCATTCCGCGTGGAAGTGGTATGTTTTTGGCTTCTTACTTTGTCCTTCTTCCACACTCCGTTTGAAACACTGTCTTAAGTTTAGAACAAATTCATTGGAGGCTAAGTTAGCTCGGTAGCTTGCTATATGCTATGAGCGGCGGCCGTCTCTTATGTCCCATGTAGTGATCCCCTAGCCTGCACAGTGTTGCGCAATGTGGTGTAAACAAAGAATTAAAAAAGTTTAAAGGTGATCATAGGGGTGTTATTTCATGTCTACAGGGCTCTAATAATCGTAAAAACAATATTTACAAAGTCATAAACAGTTTAAACAAGTTCTGACTACGAACATATTTTGCATATATTGTAATATATTCAATATTGTGGGGCATATGCTTTTCCGGGCTTAGGGGAGTTGGTAGTTGGGGTGACAGTGAGCGTGACAGCATGGAGTACGGTTTCATTACACAGAAGGTAATGCCGGTTCGTATACATTTACCGGTTAGCATACAATACGGTATGCGTCTTGTTGTGTTATTAATACACTACGTGAGTCCAGCTGTCTTCTTCATGTATTTTTGTCATAAAACATACTTGTTAGCAGCCTGCTATTAGCATGGAAACCGGATCCGGACGTCATTGTTCCACCACCTCAGTCGCCCCTTTATGAAATCGTCAGCAGTTGACTCTGTAATTCTTTGCTCACTAAAGCGGCTTTTACACTTGCATGCATTTTGCCTCTACATTGTCCCGCAATTTGTCATGGCAATACTTGTCATTTATTTGCCTGAAAAGTGCGTTCTGTTTATACACTTGGCACACAATTCGTGAGCGAAAATGGTGCGCATTGGCACAAAATGACCACGCTCCCACACAACTTATTTACTGTACACCTTGTCAAGTACTGTTTACATCTATTGCACGACAATGGTAGGCATAACGTGCATTGTTCCCACATGGATATGCATTCCATTTTCCGCATTTGTGAAGCACTCATGGCATTATTTGGTATTGTTTATTATTTGGTAACACCACACAATAGCAGGCATCACCCCTAGCTTCATTAATTCCTCCATTTGCAAGGGACATACAAGATGCTGAACTCCAGAAAAGAAGCTAATGCAATAAAGAACGGTAAGTCTATATTTTCTCGCAGCTGCAGATAGAGATTGTGCAAAGAGCGGGAAGGAGGCAATAAACTAAAAAAAAAAGACAGTGTGGGAGAGGAAATTGCTGACTAGAAGACATCGCTTTGGGCATTATGACCACTTGTTAACAGAAAATCAGAAAGACGCTACAGAAATTACTTGAGAATTCCCCCCAACTTGCTCCAAGAGGCGGTGGAAAAGTTAACCCCTTCACGTGAATGAGACATGCAGAGTCATGCTTTGATACGCGCCGCCCGCATTGTTTGTGCATAAGTTGCGGTGCGTTCACGTTGCATTCACGACTAGTTCACAAAAATTATGAGTGCCACAAATTAGGAACGCAAAATTATTTGTTTGCGCAGTGTCACTCAGCTCAGCGCAGTTTACACATACTTCACACATACTTCACAACGACCAATTGCGTACCACTGCGGGGACAACGTGCGTGCAAGTGTAAACGAGGCTGAACAGTCTCTGCTTTTCTTCTTGATCGCCTGCAAAATAACCCACAATAGAGCCCAAAAAAGTTGAAGTGCCTGCATTTTGATTAAAAAAAAAGGTGAGAAACACTACTGAATTCAAGAAATAACTCACAGCAAAGCACATGCACATACACGTTATGCCTTTCATTCATCATTTATATGCTTTCAATTTGTTTTCTGCATGTAAAAAAAAAATTACAACACTAAAAAACTGTTACATTGACAGTCTACGAGTATTCGTATATGGCAGATTGAGTGTTAGGGGAACAATACAGTCCAAATGAAACGCTTTAGCACTAATGACTTCAATACGGTTCCTGCTTTTTTTTTACTGCTTTGTCAATATGGTCCTAGTGATTAGTTAATCTGTACACACTTATCTCTCTAGCATTTTGTATTATACTCCCACTGGAAATAATATGACATGAAAGGTAGACAATGTCTGCAGGGATGCATGGAACTCTTGTCAGGTCAGCACATGAGATATACACACACACACACACACACACACACACACACACACACACACACACACACACACACACATGCATACAGACATAGAGAGAGTGATGCAACTTGGAGGTCACTGTCAGCCCACAGGCAAAAGTTGAGCAGTCACTCAGAACACAATGAGAAAGTATCCTTTGTGTGTGTGTGTGTGTGTGTGTGTGTGTATGTGTGTGTACACTTTGCTGGTGTGCCTGACCTGGTTTATTAATGTGACAGTGTTTTCAGTGGGGACATTGGTATGACAGTGGCTGTTAATAGCAAGTCACACAAACCTGCGTAGCAAACCGAATGAACAAGGGAACCTCAGTTTGTTCGTTTTTTGTTTAATGTCAAAAATTTACGCCACAATTTTGCCTCGGTTTGCGTGTATTCTCCAGTTAGCGTACAATTTGGCATGTTATTAATACAGTGCGTGAGTCCGACTGTGTTCTTAATGTATTTAAATCATAAAACGTCCTTTCTTGTTAGCATCTTATTAGCTAGCTAAACAAAAATCTGAACTGGGAGTTACGTCGCCCTGGCAGATGGCTCTCTCCACAAGTTATTTGTAGCTACTGTCGCTGTGAGTTGAGTTTTCACGGACTGCGTCGAGTGTCAAATGTCAGAGAGAAGAGAAAAGGTACTGCATCAGTGCAGGTACTTTTAATTGTCATTTGTACAGTGCTACTTTGGCATACAAGTGTTCCAACTGACTAGTGTTTTTTTAGATGTGAGTCGTCTCTCTGATGCCTTGCTTTTGAACTGGGAGCTGAAATTTTGGTTACGAGCTACTAGTTACTGGCAGGCATAGCCGAGGACAGTTATTTGTGGGGCTTGTGTCAATGTGACGAAGGCGGAAGTGAGCGAGCACATACAGCACTCAATGAGACGGTATTAAAAGCTCGCGAGGGAATTTACATTAACAACTGAACCTTCGGACCTTCTGGAACGAATTAATGACGCTAACCAAGGTTTCACTGTAGCTCTGTGTGTACCACATGCAGTATACTTATTTTGGGAGGGACCTTTGCTAACTTCAACCATAACAACAACATTTTCTTGCCTTGACAGAGCAATGACATTATCTCCAGTATAATGCTGGGGTGTAACGCTACACCACAAACACGGTTTGGTATATAACTCGGTTTTAAGGTCGCACTGCTTAGCTTATGTGTAAACAGCTTGAATGATTTTTAAAATTAAACGCTGGCGACCAGTCCAGGGTGTACCCAGCCTGTCGCCCGAAGTCAGCTGGGATAGGCTCCAGCATGCCCCCGCAACCCTAAAGAGGAGAAGCGGTATAGAAAATGGATGGATGAATGGAAACAAAAAAAAATTAGGGCTGTCAAATGATAAAAAATTAGAATCAGAATAATCACCATTTTTCAATTAATTAATCATGATTAATTAGGAACTATGTCAGAAATATGTATACATTGACAGCTCCAAATGAACAGAATATGATATCTAAAACAGGGTTCACCAACGTGGTGCCCGCGGGCACCAGGTAGCCCCCCACGACCACATGAGGCGCCCTCAGGCCTGCATTCCATTCAGCTTTTCAGTTAATAATGTGAGAACACTAAAAAGAAATGCATTCTGAAAAGCAAAATGTGAGTTGTGGATACCAGCATGTTCTTCATGTTCTGGTAAATCAAGCATATTTGGTTTGTTTGGGTTGAAATAAGCTATAAAAATAATTGTTACAAAAATGATTACATTTTCATTTTGTAAAAGTAGCTCTCACAAGAAAAAACGTTTCCCCTGATCTAAAAGATACCGCACAATTCAAAAAATCTAACACTTGTCTCTTCAATAGTACAGTAGCAGAACATTTGAGTCACACTTCAAACCCTGCTATTATAAACAATGAGGAGTTGCGTTCAAATACATCACGTAATACATCACGTAATGCGTCTCACGTTCTTGTAATGACAATGAGGAAGTGTCGCTCCCAGGACTAGAGAGACGTGTGTGAGTTGGAGATACAGTACATACAGTATAAGGTGTTGGAATGGTACTGCTGTTGACGTGGTCAGGTCAGAATGAAGTTATAAAAGAGTGTCAGACTCCGTGTGACTGTGTGGCGACGCCATCTGCCGTCATAACAGAGAGGAGTGCTTGCTCTGGTGCGCGTGTGTTAATTACACACACAAAAACCTGTAATTAATTAAATTAATTTGTTACCACCGTTAATTAGTTTTGACAGCCCTAAAAAAAAAGCAAACTGCTGGAAAGTCATTCTCCAATAGATACAGTTTTCTAATACAAATAAATAAATACAAAATAATATGTAATAGTTGACAATGTTTCTTTTAAGGAAAGTGCCAGTAACAGTTTGAACAGTGTGAATTATAGTGTGCAACTGTGACGTGATTGCTCCTCTACAGCTACTCTTGCACAGTGCATACGTGTGTTGATTGGGGGGGTGGGGGGGGGGGGGGTGATTTAATGAATGTGATCACTCTCAGGATACAGAGAGCAGATGATCAGTTGTAAACATGACCATGTAGAGACAGAAAGGACATGCTGTCATGTAAATAAGATAATTAAGATAACACCATTTTGTTTGTTTAGTAAAATAACATTTTATAGACCTGAGTCTGCACGGTGGCCTAGTGGTTAGCATGTTGGCCACACAGTCAGGAGATGGGGAAAATCTTTGTTTGAATCTCCGTTGGGAATTTCTCTGTGGAGTTTGCATGTTCTCCCCGTGCGTGCGTGTGTTTTCTCCGGGTACTCCGGTTTCCTCCCACATTCCAGAAACATGCAGGTGAGGTTAATTGGCGACTCTAAATTGCCCTTAGGTATGAATGTGAGTGTGTACCCCCGTGTGTACCCCGACTCTCACCCGAAGTCAGCTGGGATAGGCTCCAGCATACACCCGACCCCAGTGAGGATAAGCGGCATAGAAAACGGATGGATGGATGTATAGACCTGTTCTATATGAAAGTATACTTAAATTATTAAATTTAAGTAAATTAAAATCTGTTGTGGTCTGGTGCTTTATAAAAAAAAAAAGTAAAAATAAATTTAACTTCACCTTCTAATATAATGGTAGGGGAAACACTGCTTTCATTTAACATTTTTATTGTATGCTGTTGAAAATAGGTTTCGGAAAATGCACAAGCGATGAGCTTTCTCTCTGTGATGACCTCTTCAACTTCCTGGCCTTCTGTTGTGGTCAGATGTTGGGTACTGCACTGTGTGAGTGCTGTAAATGTTGGCACAGACAATTTAGCAGCTGTAGTCCATCATCATTACTAACAGGAAGCTAAGAGGCCTTGTGAAGTTAAAAGACATGTTGGTTCATTCGGCGCGACTGAAATAACAATGTCATTGGGTGCATGTACTGTACGTCCACCAGGCACGTTGTGGAATACTGGCCGTGTGTTGGTTTTAGAAAACACCCACAAATGTCTAATTTGAGCTTTAAATTATTGCCTTTCTCAAATAAAGACAGAGCTTATGTTTTACAGTCAATTGGCCCAGGAAATACCCAATATTTCCATTTGTGTACACTTGCATGCTGAGTATAGCTTAACTTCTGAACACAACTGCATTTTTGAGGCTGAATAGCACCTTCCAATGAGCTTGGCTGTGTGTAGCTGTTGAAAATGAGTATAATATATTGCAATCTGTCTTTGCATATCTAGCAGAGTCCTAATTTATACCACAAATGCATAACCCACAAGAAGCCATAACCATAAATTTTGTCCAAGGCACGTTTGTGCTTGACTTGAACTGAAGCTTATTTTTTGCAATTAAAGATCATTTTAAAGCCATTTTACAACACTAATGCCTTAATAATGAATGAGACACTTCCGAGACTAGACGATACGGTAAACGAGATCGGGTCTACGAGAACAAGATGAAATTAGATTTTAACATTACTTTTAAGAAAAGTACAACAAATATATAAAAACATATTACAATATATTACAATTGAGTAATATAATTTCTACTGCGTTACACTCTTTGCCCTCTGTTTGTATGCTACCAACCTCGCCTCCACCCACTGAAACTAAGAGACTCTATGACTGACAAAAGGCCTCAAAATGGTCATGGATGGTTCCATGGAACAAACACGCCAAGGTGCTGAAACAAATGCAGGTACAATACAGACTCCCTTCCACATGGCAATGTATCGAGGCGGCCAAAATTATCAAGTTCATTTTCATTTACTGTGTGATTAATCAAGTTATTAATTATTGTCCCAGGCCCGGTGCCCACGCTAACGTTTTTTTCTGAACGAGAAATCTTGTCACGTTTTAATCCTGCAAGATCTTATGACACCTTAAGGAGGTCCTGAATAGGGCTTCAAAATGCAAAAATAAAAAGAAATGATGTATTTATTATTTATGCATTGCAAACAACCATTAAACTGAGACAGGCTTTTCGTCTGCTGATCAAAAGTTCAAGGATCATACCTAAAAAAAACAAAACAACAACACCCACCTATAAAATAGAAATGAAATGTTCAAAAAAGGACTCAGTAATGAATAGCTATGCAATTCTTGTTAATCACCTCAAAAATTGGTTTGGGCGTGCTTGATGCCAGTGTTTCCAGGAGGCTAGGGGATTGTAGGTCCAGGTGGTGAAGATGGCTTCACCGAGGGCACCCACTATCTGGAACTGATGTCCATTTTTGGTAAACGTTCCTTGCCATCCATCTCCATATGTTCTCAATTGGATTTAGATCAGGGGACACACAGGATTGTCCAAAAGAGTGTGGCTATTCCTGTGGAAGAAGTCCTTTGTCAGGCAGGCATTGTGAACCACAGTGTTGTCCCGTTGAAAAACCCAGTTATTGCCACTCAGCCGAGGGTCTTCATGAGAGATGCCCCCTGCAACATCTCTATATAGCCAACAGTGCAAAATGTAATTTTTTGCAATTTTACAACTGGTCCTAAGATTTTGTTCAGGAGTGTTAATAAAGAAAACCTTATTAATGACTATCAATTGAATATATCGCTTGGTATTGTTATGACTGCTGTTGACATGAATAATTAATCATTTATTTTAAAATGGAATTCTGGTGTTGTATTATTCCTGAGTGTTCTGAAAAGTTACCAATTCCAGATCTTATCAGGAATACTTTGTACTGTAGTTTTGTGGAATGCTGATGACTTTATTCCTCTTTCCTCTTTGTTTGTGTGTTGTGTATTTTATTTTCTTGTGGTCGGGATGATGTCAATTTAATATTTTTTCCAGTTCCTTGATGTGTTTGACAAGAAGTACTTTGACTTTTCCGGTCCTCCATTTAACTTGATGGAGATTTTACAGCAGGCACTCCAAATGCCTTGATTTTCCCCCTGCTTACCCAAGTCGCGTGCTTTATAATCACAATCCATGCACAAGTCAAAGCCATCTCAGAGCAGAACTCTCTTTTGTGTTCTTTCCAAATCTGTTTCTCATCCACTTTCATGTTCATGTCAAGACTCTATCTCGGAGTCTGCGTGAGTTGATGGTTTTAGCATGTGTCTCTCCACCACCGTGGCTCTCACTGTTACTGTGCTCGAGGGACACTGTGGCTTTACACCATCTTATAGTTCAGTAGAACAAAAGGCCAACGTGATCTCATAGCCTCGTAAACCAAAAGACAAGTGATAAAGAAGGCCAAGAAAATCGGACTGCAGTGTCCAAATTGTAGCACAGTTAAGTTTGAGGTTTTTTTTGTCTGTTTCCAGGCAGTTGTTTGGGAGAAGCAAACAAATCCCCTAACGTGAATAAAGGGAGGAATGGCGGATGGTGCTTGTCACAATTCTAATCCTCCTCATTGTTTTCCCCTTGTCACTCAACCAAAATTAAATTTAGTCAGTGGACATGATGGGTAGGATTTATGAGCATTTATCATTTGTTTGCCTTTGTCTTGGCTCAAGTGGACATGTTGTGGGACTGTGTGCGTTCTTATGTAAAGCAAAGGAAGAAAGTCTAATTAGCATGCATGTTTTAGCCTGGCCCGATGTCTCATTTATGGCTTGTTAAACACTAGCAGATGCATGAACATTATCGGTTCAACGGGACAATGACACACGTCCCTTACGTTGCGTTTTGTTGATTAGCAAGTTTGTTTTCCGCTCAAGTCTTGTTTAAATTAAGTTAATCAGTTTTATGGTTTACAGTAATCCCTCGTTTGCCATGGTTCATTGGTTCCAGATGCAACCGTGTTACGTGAATTTCCACAGAGGAGGATTCCTTATTTATAAATGGAATATTTTGTTGTTAGAGCATAGAATACCTGTTTACAACCTTGTAAATGGTATTGTTAGCATTATCAGAGCCTTCTACCAACAGTTTATTGAAGAAGGAGAAGAAGAAGAATTCTCAGAAAGGGTAATGATTAAAACTGCGGCTGCACAATTCTTCAATGTGAATCATGATTTTCTTTTCCCTTACTATACTTTTGTCCTACTGCTAAAAATAAACGTCCAATGGTCTTCACTGGCAGCCAGTTAGGGATTTTCTTAATAGAAATGAATAAACAGGCTGAAAATAATCCATCAAGTCAAAAACAAGGCAGGCTCGCTCACTCCACAATACATTCATGCACGTAATATAGAAAAGTCAATTAATTAAAAGTCAACTCTTCTCACGAGTGGGTAGAACCAGGGCAATGGAGACGACTTGCCCTGGCCGGCGAGGCTCACTGGAGGACGGGGAGAACGAGGAAAAAGTGTTGGTCCGAATTAAAACGTACTTTTCTAGCATTGGGTCATAAACATAGCTTCAATAGTCCTCTAATTCCTTCCAAACTACTGTATATTTATACAGCAATCAGTACCTGAGGCAGCATGACAAAGCCTGTTTTCCTTATTTTGGCATAAAACGAACAGATGAAAAAGTGCTTTCTTTGTGCCTGTAGCATTTGTCAAAAATAACCGTGACTTAATCTAACCTTACTTGGCCTCCAGCCATAGCGTTCTATGTGGTAGTGGGTGGCATATGTTAGGCTGCTCCAGATAGCTCGAGGTTAGCCAAAAAGCCTCATATCTTGCATGATGTCACATCCTCCAGTTACGCCAGACTTTGCAAACAATTCTCAAAACATTTCTAGGAAATGTGTTAGTAGTACTGCGATATAAAAGTCATTATATTAAAAGCTACATATGGCTAAAAACATGGTTATATGCTGTGTGAAAAACAAGAGAATGCTTTGGAGTATTTTGATCCTGCATTACATCGGGAGTTTGCTCTTTTGATGGCAACCATTTAGATGCAATCCAAAAGTTTCACTATCAACTCATCATCACAAAAGCTGTTTTCTGTTATTCTATTCCGAGCGATAACAATAACCAACATATACCAACAGCTGTTCTGGTTGGGCATTTGTTTGTTTTTGGTTCTTTTTTTAATATGCATTACTGTTTCTTCAGCAAATTACATATATTTAAAGGCCAAAATGAAACACTATCAAAAATAAATAAACAAGACCTTGTTTGAAATACAACAAATATAGTAAAACCCATAGCTGTATTTGCGTGACAGCATGTCGTTTCTGTCTCTACATGGTCACGTTTACAAACCATCATCTGCTCTCTGTATCTCGTGTGGAGATACGCAATCTACAATCTACTGAGGTAAATAGTAAGGTTGGTAGAGTTAGTTCAAGAGTTCTAGCCAGACTAAACCCTGGATTGTTCACCAGCCAATTACAGGGCAATTTTTGTGAGAATTTAACCAAGAATTAAAGTCAACAACTTAAACCATTAATGACCACATCTTAATGTTCTCATTCTTTTATGATTTTTTTTTTTTTTTTTTTACAAAAGACAACAAAAAAAGAGGATTGTGGTGTAAAAGTATCACCACAAACGTTTTACAGATGCAACTAAAGTATTTGTTCCCTCACTCCAAACTTAACTTTCTTGATTGTTGTTCTTAATTTGTTCAAGGGTAAAGTTAATAAAGCATTCACTGTCAAGATTCAGGAACTCTTAATATTAAAATGTAAATTCCTCAGCTGTTGTTGATTTATCCTGGGAAAGTTGAAGCAAAGTGGAGAACACCTACCGAGTCGCACATCTGTCTGGAAGACAGCTCATAAGAAAACGACGGTGGAGATTAAAAGTCACTAAAGACAATTTGTGTAGAAATGCTGAGGTGTGAAATGAAACGTGAATGCTGGGCATTTCCTGAAATGCTGTATGGAAAATGTGGTATCGTGGTAAAAGTGGGAATTTTTGGGATGTGGAAAATTGTCAACCAGGTTTTAATACATTGAAGAAGAACGATATTCATTTCAACAGGAATTGTTAGGCCAGAAAATGTGAAATTTTGATAAAACTGAGCATTTTTTGGATGTCAGAAATGGATACTGTGAATGCTTTTAATGATTCGGATGCTTTGGTGTTGGCGTTTGGGGAATTGTTTGAATCGGTTGACACACGAGGATGTAGTAACAATTGTCAAAATCAAAGGGAATTTGGGAAATGTGGCATATCAGGAAAATTGGGAATTGCGAGGATGTGTAAAATAGATACTCCGAATTTCATAAAGAAGCTGAATGTTTTGAGTGATGGAATTGTTTGACTCAGTTTAGAGATGTAGACGACGAAAGAATTCTCAAGAACAAAGACAATTTGTGTTATGGAAAATATGATATTTTGGGAAAAATGGGAAATTTTTGTCTGAATGTCCTGAAGGAGCTGTGTATCTTCATGCAGGAGTGGTTTGAATTGGTTGAGAAGTGTGAGAAATTTAGAACTTTTGTGCAACTTCTGAAAAATTGTCCATTATTTTTCAATGGGAATGTTGTCGCGGAAAATGTGGATTTAAAGATTGTTTTTTGGAACATCATAGGACATCATAATGTCATAGGACATCATAGGTCCTCAATGAGCTGAACGTTTTTTATATTGGAATGTTTTGAATGGGTTTAGAAATGTGGAATTAGTGGGAGTGAAAAAATGGCAGAAAAGATTTTTGGTGCAGAATGAAATACAGTATGTTGTGTATGTTCTTCAACATTCACAAATGACAAAGGTTGTCTAGACGGCCCAAGAAAACTGTAACAGTGCTCAAGAGACCACAGAAAACAGATGTGTGTGCGTGTGTGTGTGTGTGTGTGTGTGTGTTTGTGTGCGTGTGTGTGTTTCTGCCAGAACTAAGACAAGCAATAATAAATAAAATGGGGAGGCTGTGATGGCTGTCGTACTCACTCTTTCACACATTCATACTAATTCACTAACTCAGTGCATATTCACACTAGATAGAACAATCTTGTTGTGCCTGATCCCACTTTGACATTTGACCCACGATTGGAAGAGGTGGTCTAGGGTTTGGCAGGATTCCATGCACACGCGCATGCACGCGCTCAACCTAGCAGAGCTATAGAACGACAGTAATGCGAGCGCTCCTCGCAGGTTTTTAATGGCAACCGACACAATCCATAATATACCGAAATTTCCGGTGTATAAGTCGCCTTTGAACCCTGCGGCTTATACAGAGGTGCAGCTAATTTATGACCATGTCCTACTCTTGTGACATCTCCTTTACGCCAGAACTCCTAGTAATCGTTTAAATACTGTGCCTCTCGCGAGTCAGTGGGGAAACGGTAGCTCTTTCTTTGGCAGGAGCCAATCACCAGCCATGAGGGAACTCACAACAAGCTTGTCAACCCATAGGAAATCGCAGGAGGAGCATGAGCCACAGCCATTGGCCAATGAACTGCTCTGCTGGACAAAATGCATGATGGGAAACCCACAGCACACTTCCTCACCCGCAGCTACGTTGATGTGCGAAATACAGACGTGTCATTTAATTCATGCGATCACTCCTCTAGCAAGTAAATAACAACAGCGGCAACCTTGTCTAAAATCAATAATCTGAACAGAGAGGAAGGGGGAATCGCAGCCACGTCCACGAATGGTCTAGTATAACTACGACCTTACTGTCGCTTAGCATTTCCCCCATTCTCTGGCTTTTGACATTGTTGTGACCTTGAATGTCTGATTTCATGAGAGCTTTTCCCAAAAAATGCAATGGAAATAGGTGCTTTTTTTACAGAGCACAAGGGTTATTTATGATTATTCATGGCTTGTTTTTTGCCCGTATTCTAACTGCAGTGCACTCCACGTTGTGATGTTTTAAATTAACTGGGCTGTCAGAGCGTTTCTGTTATTATGTCAGTGTCTCCAGAGTGTGGCTTCTTGTGAAGAATCCCTGTAAGCCCTGCTCTCTACCACTCTCCTCTGGGTTTGCTCTTCCTGCTCCTTGTCCTGCCCTCTTCCTTTATCTCTCATCTCATTATTGTTTCCTGGCTCCTGTTCTACTGTCTCTTCTTCATCTCCACCTCCCAGGCACAGTGTGTGGAAGACCTGGCGTAACACAGCAAGTCAGATGTAGGCAGGCATTGTTGGCATTTTATTATTATTATTATTATTTTCATAGCAGATTCACACACAAGGCATTGTTGCATTCGACCTATACTGTCCTCTGCTGTACACCCACCAGGTACATTCACTTATACCAGACATGTCCAAAATCTGTTGTTAAATATTATTATTACACCTTTATATTCTATTAGCGCAGTGCATTTTCAGTGTAATAGCTTCTCACAGAAGGCCTTCTTGACACAGACACACTCACACAGCACAATCAGAGTTGTGCAACACTTAGATAGGACTCATGGAAAAATTGGCAAACACACAACAGGTGCGTTGTTCTCACTCTCTCTCACACAAGCTTAACTTTTAAGTTTCAATCTCTAGAAGGGCGCGGCTACCTGACCTATGCTGGCGCGGCAACTGCTGTACTCTGTGTACTTCCATTCTGTGCTTTGTGTCCATCTTCCGTGTCAAGTCCAGCTCTGTAACCAAATATAGTGCTGCTAGGCCTGTCACAAACAAATTTTACTGGTCAATAACTGTGCTACAAATTATCGTTGATAATCGATTTTATCGAAAAACATTTTTTAGACCATTTTTTCAATAATTGTCATGAGAGTTGTACTACACATTTGAACCACGGGAGGAAGGCTCCGCTGCCCGAGACACCTACATCGGTATTTTTTTCCCCCAAAGATGTATGCGAATGAAATTACACCCGACATCATATGAAAACGCAGAATTTTCACGGACGTCTCCGCGGACTCTTCCAATCCAGCATCAATTGTGACATTCCTACGAGTGAGGATAAGCGGCATAGAAATGGATGGATGGAATGGAAGGAGCAAGCTAGTTTGCTACTAGTCACACACGGTTGTTTACACACTTGAGAGGCGGTTTGATGAGGTCATTGGGGGAGCCCTTAGGTCTATATACAGCATTGTGTTTATTATCGGCTTTCATTATAGGGACAAATCCAGATATTGACTGATTTTTTATGCCAATATCAGGCAGGTAATATCAGCCCACCGATATTATCCCGATTCTGACAACCCTAATAATATTGATTAATAGAATATTATAGAATATTAAACTAAAAATGATTCAATTATTTGCTAACTAATGCTTTGTAACTGTAGATTTAAGAGATCCTAAGACTGGAAAAGTTGAAGTGAAAAATTTATTGTAAGTCATGTTCAGTATGTCATTTTTTTTAAGTTATAATTTTTGTTTATTAAACGGAGGTCATATTTTGACCTCCGTTTAATAAACAAAAAGGTGACGAATATCAAAGTTGCCCCGGCATCCTTCTATTTTTCCATACGTGAAAACATTTTGGACACCCTGTGTTCCTGCATATTAACAGTTTGTCTTTCTTGTTGTGTGGCGTGAGTCAGCCGTCATGTGAAGGCAGCGTTACATGTTTCCCTCGGGCATCATGTTGAGATGCCAGCAGGCACTGATCTCAGTATTTCAGTGGAAAGTTATTTTAGTACATTGATCAGAGCCTCGGATGTGTGTTGCCTTGAGTCTCCTTGGCAATCATTGCTGGGTGAACATCATGTCCGCCGAGAAAAGACTGGACTTCTGCAAATGGTTCAGGGTTAACATGTAGTTCAATTAAGCTACTGTAGATATGTGCAGAATAAAACAGGAACATCCTCATTATATTCCCATGAATTGTCAATGTGACTCATATGTTCATTCATTAAATTCCTCCCTTTTATTTTTTTAAATTGTTTTTCATAGGTTCCCCCATGCCCTCTCCCTCCTGTCCATCATCTGTCATTGACCAAATCCATCCACAATCATCCCGTCTGCATGACAACCAAGTGTTAAGTGACACAGCTGAGCCTGACGAAGAAGAAGAGGAGGAGGAGGAGCAGGTGGATTATAGAAGCCGATTGTACTTACCGGTAAACCATGGTAATGAACTATAATCTTTTTATTTGCAACGGTTTAAATGGTTCCTTCTGGCTTACTCCCTGCTCTGAAATGTACAAATGTAACAAGACAGATTTATTTGAATTATGTTTGACTTCTCTTCAGTTTAATATTAAGTTTAGTAACTTTTTGGAGCCCAGGGTACTGTTGTGTTTATCTTTATATCGACAAATTTGCCCTATGGAGTCAGCTATGGACGCAGAGTGAAAAAAAAGTTCTCCCATTCTGTGTGGAAGTGGTACGTTTTTGGCTTCTTACTTTGTCCTTCTTCCCTATTCAGTTTTAAACTCTTTCTTCAAGTTCTATTAAATAAATAGGAGGCTATCTGGTTAGCTCGGTGGCTTGCTAATGTTGAAAGCGGTGGCCGTCTCTTATGTCCTTGTAGAGATCCTCTAGCCTCTGCATAAGAGTGTGGTGTAAACAAAGATAGTGTTAGCGAGGATGGAGGATAGACTCTTGTCATTATGTTCAAGACACTAAAATAGCAATGAACTGTCCCAATGCTAATTTGAGTTAGCATATGTTATTATTGCTTATCATGTCTACTGTATTAGATAATAGAGGTGTTATTTAATGTCTACAGCGCTCTAATAATGTAAAAAAAATAGAAGCTTTTCTATGCTCTAACTACCC
Organism: Dunckerocampus dactyliophorus; assembly: GCF_027744805.1. Taxonomy (NCBI): domain Eukaryota; kingdom Metazoa; phylum Chordata; class Actinopteri; order Syngnathiformes; family Syngnathidae; genus Dunckerocampus; species Dunckerocampus dactyliophorus. Next base: position 26,097,679 of record NC_072824.1, on the reverse strand, counting down.
AAATATTTACTTTATTAACCCATTAGACGCCAGAGTTTTTTTTCACTTTTTTGCCTAAATTAAGCATTTTCAAGCATAAAAATGGCTAAATTAACAATAATACAAAAATAAGGCACTCAGAAGACTCGGTAAAAGAAGCTGTGGTGATGTGTAGTTTTCTACACTGGTCACTAGGTACCAGTAATGTTACTATAATGTTCGGCGTGACACACAAGCACCAGACTTGATTACCGGAACAACATGCTTTTATTGCAGGTTTGATGATCTCACAACAGGTCCAATAATCCCCAACAGGTGCTACTGTTACGACCGTAACCCATGTCAAGCTAAAACTCAACTCTGAACTCCCAATGCCACTTCCTGTCTGCCCAACACTCAGCTTCCTAAGCACCAGAACACATTTACACCAACACATAACGTGTGAGTCTGTATTCATGTCTTAAATGTCTTATCTCAGCGTAAAGGTGACTATAGGGGTACTAATTCATGTATAGAGGGCTCTAATCATGTGAAAAAAACATATTTAGAAGGTCCTAAACAGGTTTTCTATCCTCTAACTTGATTTATAAATAAAGAATCCTACTTTGTGGAAATTCACTTATCGTGGTCGTGTCTGGGACCAATTAACTGCGATAAAGGAGGGATTACTATCGGTACGTGGGCTGTTGGAAGGGCTAGCTGTTGGCTTTCTAACGGTGCTAAGTTTGTTGCATTTGTTTTTTGCTTTCTAAAATTCTTCATGACCTATGCTGGTGTCTGACTGCTTGAGGTTTTCAACATTTGCCCATTTAAGTGCTTATGGTTTGAATTGTCTTCTGTTTTCCTAAAAATCAGTTATGTTTGGCTTTTAGGTGATGTTCTCCTAGCACTGTGGACATGTGTTTATTGATACTGAGCAATTAGCATATCAACACAGACAAAACCCAGCACTCCCCAGTACGCTATTGAGATATTTTACATCATCACTATATTTCAACAACAGTGTTCAGAAATGTGAAATGTTCAGGTTGTATGAAAAAGAGCCAACAGAGTAAGTTGAACTGAGGGTTTTTTTCTCTCACTTGGAGGCTTTTTTAGTCTCAGTGTAAACATGCAGTGGCGGCAAAAGTTCGAGATGGAGATTATCCAATTATGTGGTAAAAGATAAAGAGAGATTCATGGTCTCAAGCTGAATAGGTCGCTCGTTGAGGTAGTGGAAAACAGATGTAACCTCTTTTTTTGGTTGAACTCAGGCCAACTTTTAATTGGACTGTTTTTGGGAAAGATAAACAATTGTGTCACCGGCATTAGCAGTGGCTTTATCAGTCTACTTGTTTTTCATTTGTGAGACTAATTCATGGCACACTGTATATGACAAACATTAGACTCAGCAGGATTTATCCTACCGTCATATTCGAGGGGCGCCAGATCAAAGCTTTTTATTGTGAAAGTGTGCTGTGCACATGCGTGTGTGCACCCCAAATGTGTGCGCGTGTTTGTTCCCCCCACGCCCCAAAGCTGTAAATCAAGGGGAAACTGCAGATTTTTTAAAAATCAGTCCAGCCGTAAGAGCTTATTCCAGTGGGTTTAGTCAAGATCGCCTCCGGATGCTGTCAGGTTCTGTTGGCTCTCCAATGACCCTGCATCATTCTGTCATCGTATATTTCGATGGGAAACAGACCTTGATGGTTTGAAGAAAGGAACGAGGACAACCGCAATTGCACCCAGAGTAGAGCAGGAAAGGTGGCGTAAAAAAACAAAAAAAAAAGAAGGACCAGTTCTGGGTCGAGGCAGTGTGAGAAAGTGTTGCTGACAGCTGAATGGAATGATCAGAACAGACAGAACGACGTCTGTGCATGTTTATGTTGCCATCTAAACATAATCAGAAACAGCTCTGAAATGATTTGAATGTACCAAATGCCTGTGCGTGCGTGCGTGCGTGTGTGTGTGTGTGTGTTTGCAGATGTGTGTGGTCTTTTTCCCACAAAGTTGTCCCAGCCTTACTTTACCAACCACTGCACAGCCAAACATCTAAAATATCACTCTCACCACTTCCTGTACTCTTTTTCTTTTCCCCCCACTTTCACTAATGTTTCTCTTTTTGCCTTCCTTAAGTCACACCGTGTATCTTGACAGGAATTAAGTAATTTGTAAATTAGCTTTGATTGTTCACAAGCAGTTCATCAAATACATCATTTTGATGGTGTGGACAAGAGGTAGCCTACACAAAGCTTACATTTCATGTATTACTTGGAGTACCTATTTTACTGACTAATACAAGGGTGGGCATACTCTTTGACTTGCTAGCCACGATGGCTTCTAAATGTACTTGTTCTGTCAACGTGTGGCATTTTTTTCTTGCATTACTGCATGCTTTAAGTGTTGCAACAGGATATAATGACAGACCAACTCAAAAAAGGGACTTGGATTTTACAGGTTTCTACTGAATAAGGCAGCCAGAATGTACATGATTTACAATTTGGACTATGAATTATAAAACATTGAACGTCAAGTGACTCCTTACTATTTACTTGGATTCAGATGATTTCCTACCTCCTTGATTTTGCTGTGCGAAGCCGCAAAATTTTAACCGCAATGTGGCAGAGGGATGACTGTATACATACTGTAGATAGATATGTTTATTGTCATTACACACAATATACAACAAAACCTGGTTCGCTGGCTCCACTTCCATTTCTCGCAGCAAGCAGTAGGACATGCTAAAGCAGATATGATGAAAATGTTTAAATGTTGTGTTGTAATGTATATAAACACATGTCCATTCAGTCATTGATATGTGTACTGTATATGTGGGTGTGTATGTCACTGGAAAGTGCAGAGCATCTTTTTATAGAATTCATCCATCCATCTTCTATGCCGCTTATCCTCACTAGGGTCACGGGTATGCCTATCCCAGCTGACTTCGGGTGACACTGGTCGCCAGTCGATCGCAGGGCACATATAGACAAACAACCATTCACACTCACATCAACACCTATGGACAATTTAGAGTTGCCAATTAACCTAACATGCATGTTTTTGGAATGTGGGAGGAAACCGGAGTATCCGAACTCCACACAGAGATGCCCAACGGAGATTCGAACCCAAATCTTCCCGATGTCCTGACTGTGTGGCCAACATGCTAACCACTAGGCCACGTTACATATTCCATTAGAATTATTTTGAATTACGCAAATGGTTCAAGGCTCATGGTAGTTTAAAAGTAACATTGCAAATCCGGTCGCCAGTGACTGCTTTGGGGTTAAAGGGCAAAAATAGTTAGGAAAAGTTGGGCGAGCCAGAAGCTTAATGGGCTGCATATGGACCGTGGGTAGTAGTTTGCCTATATATGCCTGAGCTAATCTGACACAAACTGTTCACACACACGCTTATGATGCAGCCTCAGGGGTAACAAGGGGTTCAGTAGATCTCTGTCTGTAGGAGAAACTGGGAAACCCTGCAGCTTTCCACTTGACTATTCTATCACCTGAACACATATGAAAATGCTAACCATAGACAGTTTTCCAACTGCCAAAACGGGGGAAAAAAATCACTCCAGCTCCAACAATTTGGTGGATTTTTTGGACCCTGGATCTTGACAAAAATAATATCTTTTTACAAATGCTCACATAGAGCAACATGGGCAAAAATGAAAAGGTATAACACAAAATAGTACAATCCAAAACTAAACCCAAAACACGGTGAAAGTCAAGGAACAAATAGACAGTGAGAGCAACAGGTAATGCGATGACAAAAAATAACAGCTACTTCAAAAAAACAACTAAGACAAAACAGGGAGGTGAGCAGGAAGACAGAATAGCTCAGTGCGGCAATGACAAAAATAGAATAGTAACAAAACAAGACAGAGGATACTTCATGAAGAAAAAGATAACAGCTCTTGGAAGTCGATCGTAAAGTACAATCTGGTGTCTTCCTGCTGCAGCCGCAATGCTTAAAAGCACGGCTGTTTACCAGCGTGCCCTGTTGCTTGACCTTGCACTGGAAATAATGGAGGCTGGACATACTGTAGGAAACATAAGAGTACACACGTAGGCAACCAATTCAAAATAAAGGGCAGAATGAAAACACAGAATGTAACAGATTTTCTTGACTTTTAAAAAAAATGCTATTTGGTGGAAATATATGTAAGAAAGGACCAGTCCAGGGTGTACCCTGCCTCTCGTGCAAAGTCAGCTGGGATAGGCTCCAGCATACCCCTGTGACCTTAGTGACGACAAACAGCATAGAAGATGGATGGATGGATATGTAAGAAAGAAAGCATTTTTTTTTTTACAAATCATGAACCAATTGTAGGATTTCCAGTAGAATACATTGTTGGTTGTGTCCCAAGTATCGTAATTTCCAAACCATAGAGTGCACCGGTATATAAGCCGCACCCACTAAGTGTAAATTTAAAATTGTACATTTTTAGGCCACACCGATCTATAAACCGCAGGTGTCCACGTTGTAACTTGGAATATTTAGTACATAAACTCACCCCGCCAAGATCCACCAGCAGACATGAGCAAAAGCCGCTAGCTTGATCGCCTTCAACCTGAAAGCCACATCACATGCACCTCTCCCCGCATTCACCTGATGAGTTGTTGTGGTGTCAGATCGATACTGAAATATTCATACCTGCGATACCAGATCTTTAAGCTCTGAAATCGAATCAAATCAAAATTTTGGTACTTTGATACTTCAGGCATTTAAGGCCATGTTTATCATTAACAGGAATGCAGTAGAAAGTAACTAAAATATTCAGACCTTGTTTAAATCGTATGCAGTTGTTGAAAATAAATGAAAAAATTACTCTGATGTCTCATATTATATATTTTCGGAGCTATGCTATGATTTGAAATACACTTCTTTTAAAAATGCACCCAAGACAGCTGCATTTGCACAAAGTAAAATATCAGCGTATGAACCGCAAAAAGTAGTGGCTTGTTCACCGGAAATTACGGGAATTAGCTCCGTTCAAAGCATATTACAACAAATCAGTTTTCCAAGACAAGTGAACAGTGAAAAGGCATTCGGTTACTAGAACTTGAAGCAACCACTTTCTTTTCTTTTCTGAGAATGAAAAGATGCCAAACAACGGTCCACAGCCTTTTGATGCCTCCGTGACGCCAAGGCCATCAGCTCAGTGCGGAAGAAGCAATAGAAAAAAAAAAGCAAAGTTTCTTTGCAAATGGCGGGATGACGCCAAAGCTTATTGACAACGTCTGTACTAAAAGTTAAAGGGAGGTCAGACATGGCAAAGAGAGACAGCAAATAACACTTAGTGCTTTTTAATCCAAGACCAAGTAGACAATTCTCCTCAACACCAGAAATAATCAATGAGCCACTGAATGAAGAAGAGGATAGAGCGATTCAGGGTGAGAGCTGGAAAAAAAAACATTTCTCCTCAACGCCACTCCTAATCAATGAAGGCAATGGGATGAAAAGAATCAGAGACAATGAAAAAATCCTTCCAGACATGAGAATGAATCAATTTTACATACGCTATTATATTAAGGGCGCTCCCAAGGAGGTCACGTTAATTAAATAAAATGTAATTTGTATATATTGCAAGATCACAATAGTAGTAAATGAAAGTGCTTGTGACGCAAAAAGAACTTTGAAAAAAAAACAATAACAAAATGAATATACTCACTTAATAAAACATTTCTGTCATACTGCTGTTATAGATAAATAAAAAACTATGAAATAGGAGTGAAATGAAGTGGTGATTTTGACAGGCCCACCAGCGTGTTTTCTGAACCGACGCCATCCTGGTGGTGACGTCACTGCCAGAACACGTTCCGGAAACCAGATTCTAACACATGCAGCCATGAGCTCACAGCAAAGATAACAAAGTGACAGATCTGCAACAACAACACAATAATAACGTTCACTGATGTTGTCCTGAGATGACTATGGTATAACACACACAAAACTATGGCCACAAGTATGTTTTTTTGACTCAAAATGAAAGACTAGTTATCCCTGGAATGAAACCCAATAATATTATTCATAGATTTGTAGAACAGATCTAGTTAAGGTAGGGTGAGGTAGGTAGGGTGAGGAGCTTGGTCACCTGAACTGGAAGAGGTGGCCGGTGACCGGGAAGTCTGTACTTCCCTACTGAATCTGCTGCCCCCGTGACCCGGGCCCGGATAAGCAAAAGAATAAGCAAAAGAAAATGGATGTGTAGATGTATCTAATAAAAATATGGATTTACTAACTGAAACTGACAGATCAACTGCAAGATCTAGCTCCAGAACACTGACACCGGCAATCAAGTGCAAACAAATACAGCCATGAACGCATGCGAATAATATGACATATTCACAACAACATAATATTGTGTTGTGAGTTGTATGATATGTTTTACTGGCAGTGATAGCTACAACAGATATCACATTAGCCGCCTCGCTAGCGCGTCAGTTAGGAATCCAAGCTGCATTAGCTGCCATGAGCACAAGGCTGGCTACTATGAAGCATATTAGCAGGAGAAATGTGAATTAACTTACTTTTTGAGAAATTGAGAATGCATTGTAATGAAGTAGAAGCTCTGGGTAGGACCGTCTGGTGTCGACGTGACTTGCCCCTCCTCCTCCAGACCTGGAAGAACTGCCGGAGTGATAAATATTTCAATATCGAGTACACATCTAACACAGGAAATATGCCTTTCAATGTTATTCAATGTTATATCTGCAGAAATACCACGATTAACGTGTTTCGGTGTCATGAGCACTTTAAGGATACCTGTCCTGCAGAAGATGTCAATACATAGTTCTTTCATTGAACAAACTAAATAGTATTATCTTTTTTATCCTGTTTGCGTGACAGCATGTCATTTCTGTCTCGACATGCTCACGTTTATTTACATCAGGGGTGTCAAACTATCTATTGTCTTTTTTAAGAGCGGGTTGCTCAATGTTTCATATTGCCCAAAACTGACTACTACTACAATTTTGCAATAATCAATCAATATTCATTGGCGTTGTGATGTATTTACAGGATTCCATTTCCTTAACATTCCCAAGCATTTTTTTTCCACAGAATCCTCTACTGTGTCACCCCAGGGTAAGATTAACTTTTCTATGTGAATAAGTGGGTTACAACCACAAGCTTGCCCCAAGGACGACACGTCTACTAAATACACTCAAGTACATGCATGCACTTTTGTTAAATTATGTGTACCTTTGGAGGACCATGAAATGGGATTTAGTTGTACTCAATTGTTTTAACTCACAGCGTATTTCTGTTTTAAATGCACTAGCAAAGCTTGAATAAAGGAAACCTGTGCCAGTTTACATTTAGACTGTATTTTATATTATGTATGTATTTATCAAGCGCTGTTTTAAAACCACACAGTCAGGAGATCGGGAAGACCTGGGTTCGAATCTCTCTGTGTGGAGTTTGCACGTTCTCCCCGTGCATGCGTGGGTTTTCTCCGAGTACTCCAGTTTCCTCCCACATTCCAACGTTAGGCTAATTGGCGACTCTAAATTGTGAGTGTGAATGCTGCCCTGCGATTGGCAGGCGACCAGTCCAGGGTATATGCCGCCTCTCGCTCGAAGGCAGCTAGGATAGGCTCCAGGATACCCCCGCGACCCTAATGATGATAAGCGGCATAGAAAATATATGGATGGATGTTTTAAAACAGCCAGTACTGCACCAAAGTGCTGTACATGCTTAACAAAAAAGTATGGTAATAAATTCAAACTTTATAACAAATAAGAGACCAAAAAGACAGGCATGCAACAAACTAAGCAAACAATAACAATGACTAAAAACAGTGAAAGGTACAAATGAAAACATCCATTCATCTATTTTCTATACCACTTGTCGTCATTAGAGTCACGGTATGCTAGAGCCTATCCCAGCTGACTTTGGGTGAGAGGCGCGGTACACCCTGAACTAGTTGCCAACCAATCGCAGGGCACATATAGACAAATAATTATTCACAGTAACATTCATACCTGTGGACAATTTCGAATCTCCAGTTAGCCTAACATGCATGTTTTTGGAATGTGGAGCTACGGTACGGAGACGAGGAGAACATGCAAACTCCACACAGAGTTCTTCCAACGGAGATGCTAACCCGGGTCTCCTGACTGTGCAGCCAACATGCTAACCACTAGGCCACCGTGCGGCCAAATAAACACATGGAGACGTTCAAAGATGTCCAGTGTCAAAAGCCAGTGCAAATAAGTGTATTTTGAGCATCAATTTAAAACTCTCAACAGATGTAGCCACTATAAGGTTCGGAGGAAGAACATTCCAGAGCGTGGCGCCTGCTACCAAAAAGGCTCTGTCTTTACTGGTTTTTAGTCTGGACCTTGGAAACTCTAATAGACACTGGTTAGGTGACCTCAGAGCTCTGAACGAAGTGTGCAAAACAGGGAATTCCGGTTTATAAGGTGCAGCCAGCCCATGGAGAGATTACAAAACAAATAATAAACTCTTAAACTGAATTGTAACAACAACAGGCATCTAGTGGAGCGAAGCCAGAGCAGGAGTGATACGGTCGTGCAGTCGCAATTTGGACCAGTGGTAAGCCGCAAGTGGAGGACTGTTTCAAGGTACAATAGTCCAGGAGAAAAACCTTTCTGTCAAATATGATTGAAACCACTCTAGAACTGGCATTTGAAACCTGCACATGGCTCAAGACAAGTTAAAACATTTATGGTCAACAGTGTCGAATGCCGCAGTCAAGTCTAGAAGAAGGTTTAAAACAGTAGTTTATGCACCGTGATGAGATTTAAAACCGATTTAAACAAATTTAAAATGAATTTTTCACAGATGGAAGCAATTCACTGCCTGAACTGCCTTAAAGTAAAGCCTGTGGTTGTCTGTCGGGAACACATCCACTAATACCGCCAACGTGTAAAAGAGTTAATAAATAGGAGAACTGTCCAAGACCTTTCTAAGAATGTTAAATCTTCTGAAGCTCTTGAGATCGGGCATCTGGTTTAGAGGCTGTAGGATCTCGTCTCTGCTATTTGCGGTACATACAGCCCTGATGGCCTCATCAAGCTTTGACCTTCAGCGTACACTGGGCACAGCTGAGTGTGAAGCTTCTGGGATTAGACTCCTCCTCCCTTGTAAAACCAGAAAAGGGTAGATTCCACCCCAACTCATAGTAGAGTGAGGTCTTGCCTCAGGTGGAGCAGTTCAACTGTCTCACGGTCTTGTTCATGAGTGAGGGAAGAGAAGAGTGGACCAGAAGATCTGTGCAGCATCTGCAGTAATGCGATTGTTGTACTGGACCGTTGTAGCAGAGAGCGAGCTGAGCCAGAAAGTAGAGCTTTTGATTTACCGGTTCATCTATGTTCCCATCCCCATCTATGGTCAAGAGCTTTGGATAGTGACCGAAAGAGGAAGCTCATGGACACTCACCCTTACAGATAGATTGATAAATTCGGTCATCTAGGAGGGGCTGCTCCTTCACATCGAGAAGGGCCAGTTGAGGTGGCTTGGTCATCTAGTTTGGATGTCTGCCAGGCATGCCTAACTGGGAGGAGGCCCCGGAGTAGACCAGAGAACATGCTGGAGGGATTATGTTTTTTCTTGGTGTCCCTCCCAGTCGAACTGAAGGAGGCGGCCAGAAACCTGGAAGTCGGGTTTTCCGAAAGAGACTGCTGCCCTCTCAACCTGGACCCCGATAAACGGAAGAAGATGAATGGATGAATGGATCTTGAGAGAGAATCAATAAACCAATGCCATTAATGGGGTGTAATACTGAAAATGACAACTGTAGTTATAGTTGTTACAGTTCTGTCAGAAATTGTTAGTACTTACAAGACTCGCATCTTTTTTTTACCTATTCAGTTTGAAAGTCCCCTATCGTTACACAAACCAACAACAACAACAAACAAAAACAACAGCAAAACTGTCACTGACATGTTTCCAAGTGCAAAATATTGCTGTTGAGGTTGGTAATGTTTTTAAGGCAAGTCATGTTTGTATCCACAAGCAATAGGATGATTCCATTTTACATGTAAATCAATGGCAATCTTAAAAGGTTGTCTGAAAAGTTTATATTTACTATATTGTAATTGCTGGGTTTTACGTGACATCACATCGGACCCAACTCAAAAAGATGTGGGGCAAACTAGTGTATTCGTAACTAGAAGTCACATACAATCAGAGCAAAATACCATATACATTTGCGTTCTCGTATGTGGAAACTGTTCGAGTATGTATCCCGGTAAATGCAATTACTGCGATAGTCCATCATAACGGGAAAAAAGTTCAGGAAACAACCGTTAAATGCAGAAAAGCCACCTTTCTCTGCGTTTGCTAACCCTGAGCTCTATGTCGAGTGGAGCCGAGTATGGACACGCTCCAGTTTACAGTGAGCAACAACATGCACAATTTATACTAAAATTAAAGTTACAACAATGTTCCAACTCAAACATGTGAAATGCATAAATATATGCCACCTGTGTGGCACAATCCAGGGCTTCCAGCAGCTCGGAAACACTACGCGAAATTGGGCTGAAACTTGGCTACAGTATGGGGCTCAGACTTTGCCAAACTGTGCAGCGATATTGAAGGACACATACAAGAATGTACTCATGTAGATTGATTTGGTGTACTAACGCAAATAGACATGTTAGAAGCATTACTTTCATGTCTGACGCTGAAATAAGCCTTTGCTGCTTTTTGATTGTCTTGTTTTTCAACTATTTTATGTCTTCATGCATCACACAAATGGAGAAAGTAATTCCAACGACATGCACCATTATTCGCGTTCATTTCCAAAATATTGCACGAGCATACTGAGTTTGTATGTGGCTGTCGCTTATGTTTGCCCCCCGTCTGCTCATCGGAAGTGACGTGACCTACCTCGATGTCGCGTGGTTGAAACTCAGCAATTAAAATTGTCTAAACTTGTCATATATCTGTTCAATAAAATTCAATGCGATGAGATATATTCCATGCATTCAGCTCAGTAATGCACAAAAACATTCTCGGAGATTGGTACATAAACACGTTAGTGTAAGAAAACCCGCTGGCTCATAGGACCGAATTAGATAATAGATAAATGACCAAATTAGCTCAAGCAAAGGAAGACCCACTGACTAGAGGAACGTGGTTTTCCATACTAACAACTTAGAGGGAAAAAAAAAGGCCTGAGAGAAAGTGGGAGAGATGGGGCGCCAAAAGCTGACTTGGCAGGAGAAAATGAAAGAATAAGGGTGAGAGAGGGAGGGTGTATGAGTGGTTAGTACACTGGTGCTTCAATACACAGAGAAAAATGTGGAAGACTGATTAGAGCCTCTGAGAGGGTTGCAGCTGCCTACACTGAAGGAGTACATGAAGGAGAGGATTGGAAAGTAAGAGGAGGTCAGATGAAGAGGATTGCACGAGTGTCAGAGAGGGGATGGGAAAGTGGTATGAGGATAGAGAATAAAAAGTAAAAGTCATGCTACAGTTAGTGTGACCGGAGAAAGTGGAGAAAGTTTTGCGTAAAAGCAAAAGGACCAACTGTGTGCGGATACAGTCCTCTTTCTATCTTTCTTATGGTGATACTTTTGTTTGTCTCGGACATGCTTAAACCTTTGGGGTCCAGGGTAGGCTGGGCTGCTTCTGCGATAGCACGGCAGCGTGCATGCATGTTTGTGTTGATAGTCAAACCTCCCAAAGCTGTAAACCTAGAGGAAATACTGAACAGTTAAAACCATGTGGATACAGTAAAACATGCTGTAGTTCTCTTCTTGTCCCCCTGAACAAATCCTTCCTGGGTAAACATGTGCTACATTCAAGACCTCTAATCTCTCATGCTCCATCTCTCTTGTTTTTTTTCTTTTTTCTGTTCTTTACTCGGTGTGGGTCATCCGTCCAAGAGGGGCACACAAAGATAGTTGTTTGAAAGAACCCAGACTCGCTGCCTTCTTCTTGCTGGAGACCAGAGGTGGAATGAGTTTTCACGCCTCACAAACCACGAGTCTTAACTCTTCTCCTGACCTCATTCACTCTGTCAAGTGTCCATACCTTTTTCCACCTCCTCCTCTCTTGTCCCTTTTCCCTTCTTCCTCTTTCAATCACTCACTTTCTGTCGTTCACTTTCTCTCTGCCTATGCTGCAGTCTGTCTGTCGTTGGATTTTGCTATCTGTTGAACGCTGTTGACCATTGCTGTACTGAAACTTTTCTTTTGTTGCTGTTTAATTGCACATCACGCGATAGAGTTTAGCATAAACTCTGACCTATTTTTTCAGTTGTTGTCACAAACGTTTGTTTTTGTTGTAATTTCGGATTTCATCGTCTTCCATAACCTTTGTTCCTGTCATTGACAATTTGTCACATTTCGAATGTACCATCAGCAAACAGTTATAGGGATGCAATGGTACGCCATAATTACGGTTCAGTTTGTATACCTTCATTTTAAGGGCGCGTTTCAGTTAATTTTGCGTAAGGTACGGTAAACAAAATGTAAAAGGTAAAACTGCTTAACTTAGGCTTGAACAGCTTTCATCATTTTTAAAATGAAACATAAAAAAAACACAAAGTGCTAGCAGGTCATTGTCAGATCAAAAGTCCATCCAGGATTTTGGGAGATTTTTGCGATTGTTACAGCCTACAATGTCTGAATTTGTGGCTGCTTTTTCAGAATGTTGCGGCAAAAGTCGCAAAGGTTTGAAGCTTTCTTTTTTTTTGTTTAATAACATTGCATCGACTTGTGATTGTATGAATTTTATGTCATGTTCCTTCCTGTCCTGCTCTCTTATTTTGGAGTGATGCACTTCCTGCTGGGGGGAAGCTGCAGCCACTTTACCCCAGTGGTATGGTGCACAGCTGTTCACCATCACAATTAGTGGAGTTGAAAAGCCCAGCGTCGTCGCAAGTACGCCGCTGGTTCATTGTCTTGTTTCTCTTCATGCTGTCACATGAATCTTCCTCCGACCTGTTGCTACTACCTTGGACTACAGTGCATGTTTGGTTTATTTTTCCAGAGCCTTTTTCATCTCTGTCTCTTTCTGTTGTTTACCCCTGCTTAATTAAAAGACTTATTTTCACCGCTGTCTGCCTCTGCATACTGGGGGTCAAGCACTCGACAGCTCCACGTCTCGTAACATTTATTTTTAGCAATGTTTTAAGTGCTTTTTGTAACCTTAACCACATAAAGCACAGAATTTTAAGAAATTAACAAAATATGCCTTTTACCACATATCGATACAAATATTATTTTTATTGTTGCTGTTATAATTACTAATTATAACTAATAATCATCATGATTAATTACAATAACATTGTAATTCATTAATAAACATTATTTTAATTTTTTTGTGTTAAGAAACACACATAAGTTTTGGTTAGACAGCTCATGTGCGCACTTGAGTGCCGCCTCGGGGACAAATTTGATTGGCAAAAATGCCAATTGTGAGCGAAAAATATGCGGGGAAGTTGTGAGGCCACGCATAATTTGCAGGGATTGGTTGCATTTGGGTGCAATCGACACACTTTATTTTATTTTATTTTATTTTATTTTATTTTATTTTATTTTATTTTATTTTATTTTATTTTATTATTTTATAAGGGTCTGGGGATACAGTTAAAAATAATCATTTAACCATACCAAAACTGTTAATGGATTTTGTGATGCTGTGTCATATTTTAGACAATTTATTGTCAGCGCTGCCTCTTCATATATTCATAATCAAGATTTTTTTTTAAGGCATAACGGTAGACTTTGTATGACAATCGTTTAAAATAAAACATTCAAGAAATAAATTTTTAAAAAAATCAAGTAAATGGCGCAATTCACATGTGTCTGAAAGGAATTTAGTATGTTTCCCTTGCAGTACAAATTCCCCATTACCATCAGCATCCCTTTCAGTGGCACATTTCTTACTAAAAAATGGCTTTTTTCACTGACAATGTGACTGATTTGGAATTAGCTTACATTCTCTCTGTAGAATCGTTGTTGATTTGCATTTAACCCGTTAGATTCCTTGTGTTTTTGGTACAGGATGGCTCACATATGTGGAAGAGATCTAATTTCTATCAATGTTTTCATTCCTCCTCTTTATGGTTTTCTACGTGAACACGTCACCTTTTGTTCTGAAAATGGATGACATACTTTAAAGGAAAACTGCACTTTTTTTTATTTTGGCCATCATCCACAATCCTTATGCGAGGCATGAACACATAACTTCTAAAGATATAAAAGTCGATAAAAAGAGACAGCTCATTACCGCACTTAATAGGACACACCTATGCCGCCTACAAAGCTCGCTATTAAAACACCTCCAAAAACCTCCAACAAGGTTTTATGGTTTTATAAACATGCTGGAACCATGTAGTAACTGGTGCATTCACGATATCATTGTAATACGGTATTTTGCCGTCACGTCCTTCCTGGGTGCATTGATTTCAGATAGCAACATAGGAACGCACACCTACACTAGCATTAACTTTTCCAAACTCAAAAATAAAAACACAGCAGCTTTGGCAGCGGCTCCAATATGCGGCGTTATCTTTTGCTAGTGGTTTGAGGCACTGTGAGTGCGGTGCTGACGCGTTCCAGGCAAGCTGTGGTGAAGCTAGACGCTACCCGGCTAGTAGCTAGCCGGTGTGGTGTGGCAACGTGTGACAAATGCGCCTTAACTAGTTTGGCGTAACAATGTTAATAATAATAATAACAATGCCACTTTAGCGTGGTTAATATGCACGTCACATTATATGTAAATGAAGCGTCGGTGGTGCTTTTTGGAGTGTTTTTTAGAAGGCTTTATAGGCAGAATCAGTGTTTCCCACTGTGTGCAGTAATGAGCTGTCTCTTTTTATCTGTATTTATGCCTTTTAGAATGCACAGAAAAGAGAAAGATGTGTGTTCATGTCTCACATAAGCATTGGGGCTGATCGTCAAAATTACAAAAAAAAGTGCGGTTTTCCTTTAACTGCAATTGAAACATCTTTCTAACCTTTATTTCCCCTGCGAGAAGCGTCATATTTTCTGTTTTGCAACGACAGATATAATGCTGCATATTTACTGTAGAAGTCAGAGAACCTCCGTATACAGCAGCTTCCGTTGTCGAGTTAGCAGACAAAACTTACAAGCACCAAGTACAGCAAAGAAGTACATCGTGACTGTTGGCGAGTTACACAGGTCATATCAGTTTTTGATTGTAAGATAGACTAGTGACCATTGCAGTCGCTGTGCACACTGAGATTGAGTTTCTGAATTTTATCGCAGTATCGTTTTTCCAAAGCCCACCCGAGAAATTATTATTTGGCTCCGATGCCCACTGTTCCTTCACATGTTATCAATAACTACATTGGCGGTTGTAATTGAAAGTTGGAAGGACTGAGAACACATTTTGGAAAGCAATCAGACAAAAAGACAAGTTTGCAGACCATGGAAACATATTCTTGGCAAGTGATGGCCTGTGATTTACTGTACATGTCATACCTTAGCCATTATCACAGATGATTCAAAAGCCTATAAAAGCGGTGCAGCAGCCCTCTCGAGAAGACTTGAAGTTGCATATCATGGGAGTTACTCTGTGTGTGTGTGTTTGTGTGTGTGTGTGTGTGTGTGTGTGTGTGTGTGTGTGTGTGTGTTGTGCAATATGTCGAACATTAATGTATACTGTACATAAGGAAACCTACGTTAATACAGACATTCACTTTTTGTCTTAAAACTAAACGTATGTCTTTTCCAACGTTTACAGAACAACCATCCAATCACCACAGCTCGACTCTGCCTCCTGTGCCACCCCCACATCGTCAGCGACCCTCGGTAACAGCTCTCAATCACTCCCTGGGCTCCGCACATCACGCTGGCCAATCTCTGAATTCGACGCGGCAACTAACTCCTCCTACCGGAAGCCCGGCCCCCGTGGCCGGCCAATCACCTGCCGAGCTGCAGACCACACCCCCAGAGAGCGTCCCGCTGCAAGACAGCTGGGTGCTGGGTAGCAATGTGCCTCTGGAAACAAGGTACATTTTCTTTTGTTTAAGTGTCCGTTCATCATTTGTTTAGATCACTAAAATACACTTAAACCACTTCAACCCGACACCATGTTTCTTGGAATCAAACTATAAGCATGTGGCAGTTTACGCACACTTACGTGCACATGGCATAGCCAACTGTAATGTAATCACTGCTCTGTAACAGCTGGCCGTCCAATGCTGTGACTCCGTAATGTTCCTCCTAGCAGCTTCGCTCTTTTAACCGCTCATAAGCAAGAACAGTGGACCGCAGTTACAATAGAATTGCAATGCAAATGTTACGAGTTGGCACACGTTGCAGGGGGAATGTTTTGTGTGTGACACCGTACCAGAAGAGAGCTGGGCTAGTTGTATGTGTGTAGATGTGTATGTGTGTGAGGGTTGTCCCTGCTAAAGTTGTGAAAAACATTCAAGTGAGCAAATCTGCAGCACTAGCCATCCACTCATTATGGGGGTGTAAGTGATGGACAAGAGTGAAACAGCCGCTTTAACTTTAACTTCAAATTCTGCATATTCTAAAGTGCGGTGGTTTAGTAGATGAGGTTTGCTGAATTGAACATTTTGTTTGCGGCCCCATCGCGACTTATTGGGTCCTTACATAAATTATAAACTACTTGCTCTTCTCCTTTTACTGTGTCATACTGCCGGACATGGTTACCAGTGCAGCAAACACACCTTTGCTTAGGTAGATAAGATTGGTGGATTCATACAGTATGTACGATCGCAAAAACCCAAAATTAAGGCAGTCGGCGCCAATCGATTTGTGCACCCCTATTAAAACTGTATTTAGATGATTTTTATGTTTAGTAAACAGGTTTTTGATGCTGTTACTAAGAAAATATTTCATTTACAGTATAAATAAGGAATCCTACTTCATGGAAATTCACTTATCACGGTCAGGTCTGTAACCAGTTAACCGTGATAAAAAAGAGAATACTGCACTAGCAAATGTCTGTATTCCATAGACAGATGTGCTTGTGAGCACTAGTCCATGTGGACTTTGTGTGAGTGGTTGTGACAATGGTAACCTTGACCTTTAAGTCACTAAAAATGTATAATCAGGTGCTACTTTTATCCACCCCCATCCGATTCTGTCCAAATGTCTTTGCTTCTCATTGCCCGGGAGAGTAATGGGGTTGCCGATGGATTGATGGAAGGTGAAATATTTTTCTCTATGATCTTTACAAGATTGAGCATTTTGGCTGTGTCTGAACGGGCCGGAGAATGGTTGTCCCATACGGACATCTAAACTTGAGCTCTGCTTTGGATGTACTGTAGTTTAGAATGCTTCAGAGTTCAGAGCATTCCGAGAACATCAAAACTGCCTTCATTCCAGACAGGCTTCAGAGTTGAGAGCGTTTTGAGAACATCAAAACCACGTTCATTCAAGACAGACCTGGAAGTGTGGAGTCAGAGTACAAAAAGTTGCTGAGGCAGTCTTGTTTGATTCCAATGAGCCATACCATTGCTAAGGTAGAAAAATACTGTTCTTCATATCAAAGCTAAATATTTCTCAGGGCTTTGAATCAATCATTCAAGCTGGAAGACATTTTGACTCCCATCCGAGCAGGCTTTATTGGTTCATGTAGAAGACAAGATAGAACAGCTCTAATCCAAAGGGATGGCAGAGGATCCAAAGTCTTTGTTCCTTTCAGGTAGAAGGCACGTCCCAAACAAGAATGGTTTCACTCTTTTGTGGTGTAAAATGCAACTCGTTATGCCTGCTATGATAACTCATAATAACTATACCAAATAATAACAATAATACCAAAACAATTATTATTGGGGAATTACCTGCTAGCTATATTTTAAAAAAATCATTAAAATAAACTGACCTCAAAAATGGTTCATGCGTACCGTTACACCCATACTTTCTATTTTACCTATCTATTGTTCACTTCATTTAAGACTCCATAAGATACTGTATGTCTTTATTAGTCCCACAAGGGGAAATTCCATGTAATATATTGGTTCAGCCAAATGAGCATTCACAGTAGTTTTGCTGTGTTTTTTTAGACGGACAGGCTGGAAGGAAAAATGAAAGGAATACTGATCAAGCTGCATTCATAACCCTAGCTATTTTTGTTTTGTTTGTTGCGAACACAAGAGCACAATACAGTGGCAGGACAAACATACACAGTCAATAATAATACAAAGAGCCATGCCGGAACATATATTGGATTCTTGTAAGATGAAAAGGATGTGTTGCACTCAATCATCTCAATTGACACAACGGCACAGGAGGCATAGCGGGTCACGTCACGGCATTATACCAAACACTTGTACTGCAACCAATTGTAGTGTCAAGGAAGATCCAAAACAAGTGGGCACTGGAACGGATTGCTGTGGTTCTCAGTCTTTTTCCATGCGCAGTTGCTAGTCAGAAACACAACATTATGCAATATATTATCTATGGTGACCATATTTTGATTACCCCAAACCAGGACACACAGCCAATACTCAAATGATACTCAAAGTTAATTAAAAGACGCCTTATAATTTCAGTAAATTTAAAGTACGCCTATAATTTAAAGTACAAAATAATATACCAGACACAAATTTCAAAGGAAGAATGCTCAAAAACATTCACAAACAAGGAAGAAAATTTCAAAAACAGAACAACACAGGAAACTGAGGTCAAATACATGTTAAGTTTTGGAATGTAACCAACATTTTCAGGAAAACATTTCCATCTAAAATTGCAACAACTTCAACTTTGCAAGTGTCGGAGGATTAACTCTGCTTTTTCTTTGGCTTTGTGCGGCTTTTTGGCAACACTAATTCAAAAAGCTGCCCACATGGCAGCCTCTCGGGGATTACGTCACATACAGCAGAGTGCCCAAATGGCCCAAACAATGAAAAACCAGGACTTTAAGGATTTTCATTACTCCATCATGGACGTGAAAACAGGACATGTCCTGGAAAAACTGCCGTGTCAGAGGGCACAATACAGACGTTAGCTTAATTAACTACTTGATGATCTGGCATGATGAATTCATTAGATCTCGATCTTCCGCCAATGATTTCTTTCTATTGGTGGAACAAGGAGCTTTTGTGGTCTGTAAAAAAGGATGGTAATGCATGTTGATTTGCTATACAAGAAGTTCTACAAAAAGAATACAATTAACATTTTCACACAAGCTGGCTTTTCAACACACTGCATTTATTTATTTATTTCTGTATGTGTTTGTTTTTTTTAACTTCTAAGAAAACAAAAATAAATGTCAAGACTGTTGGGCCCTTGAGGGCAATTTGTCTATTTGTGTTTTTTTGTCAAAGTTGTTTGTTTTTTTTTTGTTATCCTATCTTGGTTATCTGTTAAATGCTTTCATACTTTCCTGGCAGTTTCTACAGTACTTTGTGCTCCATGGAGCCATCTGGATTTTGTTCATACTACTTGAAATCCCAAAAAAATAAATCCAACATTCTGTGTTGCTCTGATTAATAAAGACAGAGATCCAGTGTGAATAATTACTTAATGCAGGGTTATTGAATAGAGATTTGGAAGCGCCAAGAGACTACCATATTAGTTATGGTTGCCACCCACTGTGGTCTCTGTCACTTCACATTCGTATTGTCCCTGCATTCTCTGGTTGTCTGCTGTCATTAGTTTGCACTAACACCTTGAATGGCTGGTCTGCTGCATCAAGCTATCACACCATATTGTTGGACATTTGTCAATTTGAAACCCCTTTATGCGTCCCAGTGCTGCACTGAAAAGAAGCTCATGACTCAAAGCCCACAACAAGCGCACATTCAACGACCAAACATGGATAGATTCATTTCAGTAAAACTTGCATAGAATTGATAGTTCTCTGGCGTGCAGGGTAGGATTTTCCACTTTTGCTGACTTTTGTGTTTCCCTTTGTATTTCACCTTAGAAACAAAACTATTTACCTTGCTTTGCTTGGTTTCCTTTTTCTCGTACAACCTCACATTTTTATTAACTCATTCAATATTTTCATTCAAGTTTTTATTTTAATCCAGAATCCCCAATCCCAACAACATATTTATGTCTTTTACGTTTTTTTGCGCGAGACAAAAAGAGGTGACGATGCAACTCTGCACTAATGCATTATCATTTCAGAGCACTTTTACGCCATAAAAATGGCCACAAGGTGGCAGAAGTGCACTTGATGAGAGCTCAGCAGGGATCATTCAATGGGAGAATCACACACGATACCAAGGAAGAAGTGCGAGAGCGTGGAGGAGTGTAGCGTGCAGAAGGTTATGCATTGTCGGGAAATTTTAATGCGTGCACATGCTCGCGCACACGTGCACACACATAGTTCAGTTCGAAATGTGAAAAATGTAAATAGTTTATGGTGTTATATTTATAAATAAATTGTTATTTCGATGTAAAACAACCTTTTTTTGCGTTGTTTATGTTGTGGTATAGTTATTTAGAAATTTCAGCTGTCACAAGAGCAAAAAATATTAGTGTCAAAGTGGAAGTTATGCTTGGAAAGTATCTTTTCACAAAAAGCTGTTTTTCTCCCTGTATTAGTCGGGAACTGATATTTTCCTGAAACTTACTTATTTTCTACTGCTGATTACTAAAGAACGGAAAAAGGTAGAAACAAACTTTTTTTTCTTTCTTTTGGTAGGGTTCATGGTTATATAGCCATAGAACACAATATTCTGCCTGCTTTGACAGATCAGTCAAAATCGTCTAAAGTGGCCGGTACTGAAGGGGTTGTCTTTTGAAAAAGGGCTGGGATTGAGGGCTATATATATATATATATATATATATATATATATATATATATATATACTGCATACTATGAACTATAAAATATTCCATTTATAAATAAGGAATTCTACTTGTGGGCCGCACGGTGGCCTAGTGGTTTGCATGTTGGCCACACAGTCAGAAGATTGGTAAGATGTGGGTTAGAATCTCCGTTGGGCATCTCTGTGTGGAGTTTGCATGTTCTCCCCATGCGTGTGTGGGTTTTCTCCGGGTACTCCGGTTTCCTCCCACATTCCAAAACCTGACATTCCATACATGTCAGGTTAATTGGAGAGTCTAAATTGTCCATTGGTATGAATGTGAGTGTGAATGGTTGTTTGTCTATACTGTATGTGCCCTGTGATTGACTGGTGACCAGTCCAGCATACCTGCGACCCTAGTGAGGATAAGCAGCATAGAAGATGGATGGATGGATGGAATTGTACTTATGAAAATGTATCACGGTCGGGTCTGGGACCAATTAACCGCGATAAATGAGATATGACTGTATTCACCCGTGTTAACTTGTTGGGGAAATGAATGAAGTGTTGCAGCTAACATAACCTAAGGTCATCATAGATTACGCCATGTGTTTAAATAATTCAGGCAGGAGATTGGTTGCAGTCTGAAGCCTCATGACTGAAGTCCTCTAGACTGGTCCTTAAATTGAACTGCTGAAATTCATGAAATGTTAATAGAAACGCTCAGCGTATTTCCATCGCTGTGTGTAACTTTTACAGGTGTCTTCTTCACTCGTTTTCAAAAATCACCCGTGCTGCCAAAATTCCACGCGTTCCTCTCTCTTGTCACATCTTGCCTCGAGGCAGGTATTAATTGCAGGGCCCTTGTTATAATCGACTTTAATTGTTAATCACACAGCCTTGTTAGAGAGGAGTCTAATTGTAATTGCAGATGCTAATTAGCTGAAGCTGTGCCATTAATTACACATTGTGACCTAGGCAATTTCTGTACATGTTTTTTGCAGTGATTTTCATCACTGTGGATCTTCTCAACTGCTACCTTTTAAAAGAAAAAAATAACTTTTGGAGAGATTTACAGAGTTACACAATACACAGTAATCCCTGGTTTATTGCGTTTAATTGGTTCCAGACCCAATCATGAAAAGTGAATTTGCGTGAAGTAGGATTCCTTATTTATAAATAGAATATTTTCATAGTTAGAACATAGAGAACCTGATTATGACATTCTAAATACGTTTTTAATATTAATGCAGCCCTCTAGATATGAAATAACCCCCCTATAGCCACCATTACACTCATATCATCCAATATAGTAGACATTAGGGATGCTCCGATCAGGTGTCGATTTGGATAGATAGATAGATAGATAGATGGATAGATAGATAACGTTCGACTGTTGCTGCACCGTGAGCCTCGAACACTCACCATACTCCATCAAGTGTGTGTTCTTCAAATGCCGCATTAAAGCTATTTAACGTGCTACCCCGGCGAGATATTTTTTGTGGCATGTGTTGCAGGATGCAAACTTTACATCACTCACAAATAGCATATAAGTTCCACACAGCAGAGATGGTTGTTTTGGTTTGACACCGCACCCCTGCACAGTGTGGAGGAAAGGGGTGGGGGGACATCTTTAGAGCAGGACACAACACTGCACGTAGGGAGCCCGACAGGCTGCAGTAGTACGAGCCACACGTGATTGTTTTTTCATGATCGGCTTTGCAAGGCATTGATCGGCAGTTGCCAGTCACATGTTTTTCCATGAAAATGGTATCCCTAGTAGAGGAAATAAGACAAGGCATAAATAAGACAAAATATAGACTCACACGTGTTGGTTTGTTGTTTCTGTGTTACTTCTATTGTGTCATCAATGTAACATTCCTGACACCTAGTGACCAGTGTAGAATGCTACATGTCATCACAGTGTGTCTAAATGTGCCTTCTGAATGCCTTATACAGCATTTGTATTTTAGTTTGTTTAGCCATTTTTATGCTTGAAAATGCTTAATTTAGGGAAAAAAAAGTACATACAATTTGCATTTTTTAATACTAGTAATAGGCTGTATTCAAAGATGATACATTTATTATTTATTAATATATTTTTGACAATATATTTTATACAATATATATATTTTGGACTACAGGAGATCGACCAGCGGATTGGTGCGGCGTCTGCAGTGATACAGACTCTGCATCGGTCCGTTATGGTGAAGAAGGAGCTGAGCCGAAAGGCAAAGCTCACTGACCGAAAGCACAAGATCGTGGTTACAAGCGGCCGAAATGAGTTTTCTCTGGAGGGTGGCTGCACTCTCCCTTAGAAATAGGGCGAGAAGCACTGTCATCCAGGAGAAACTCGGAGTAGAACCGCTGCTCCTCCGCATTGAGAGGAGCCAGATGAGGTGGCTCGGGCATCTGGTCAGGATGCCTCCCGGACGCCTCCCCGGGGAGGTGTTCAGGGCACGTCCGACTGAAGCCACGGGGAAGACCCAGGACTTGTTGGAGAGACTATGTCTCTCCACTGGCCTGGGAACGCCTCGGGATCCGTTGTGAGGAGCTGGATGAAGTCGCTGGGGAGAAGGAAGTCTGGACTCCCCTGCTTAGGTGGAAGAATATGGATGGATGGATGAATATTTTTGACAGACCGTGATAGAGTGAAACAGCAAAATTCAAAGAGCAAAGTGGTGAAGTGACTTCAAGCTAAATCCACAAAAACATGTCCATTTTTTTTATTCAAAATTTCACTGTGATTCAGATAAAACTACATTTTCAGAATGTTTACTGTTGCAGACTGAAGTCATGAAGGAAACACATTGACCCACAGTACCAGTATGTGGTGTAGCATACCTTATTTCTCCTCTCTATCTGTTTGCAGGCACTTCCTTTTTAAGACAGGAACAGGTACCACGCCCCTCTTCTCCACAGCAACACCTGGCTACACGATGGCGACGGGCTCAGTGTACTCGCCTCCGACCAGACCGTTGCCACGAAACACCTTGTCCCGCTCTGCTTTCAAGTTTAAGAAATCCTCCAAGTATTGCTCATGGAGGTACGGCCGCATCATGTAACATGAAATAACACACAGTCTTCAGTGGTTTATCTTGAACAAGAACGCACATCACAGTGTGTTCCAGTCCCATACACCTTGCTATCTATCTTAGCCAATCAAGTAAGACAGGTTTCTCCTCATGACAAATAATATAAAACGTCACGACAGATATTATAAAATACAAATTCAAATGTATTAGTTTTGCTAGCCACTCTCTAAAATGACCACAAAAGTCAACCTAAAACTAATTTGCAATATGATTTGTTTCTCTTTCAGGTGTACGGCCCTCAGTGCAGTAGGATTGTCATTGCTGCTGTCCGTCCTGCTGTGTTACTGCATCGGTAAGCCCCTAACATCTCTCTCACCACTGTCCCAATCACACAGTAATGAATGAAACTTTGCTTTATAGTTCTCCTTATTCTTCATTGCTATCCTTTATGTCTCCTCAAGGTTATGTATTAATATGCTTCCTTGTTGATGCAATTGGTTTTCACTTTTTGGTATCAACGCATCAGATAAGCTGGGTGTTTTCCTTTCTCCGGGCATTAGTTCTACCTTACTGAATTACTGATGTTTTGCCGGATTTACTGTTTGTGATTTGGCCGTTATCTCAGGCATGGCCGTAGTAATTTCTCCCCCAGTTGTTTTATTAGTACAGTATGTGATGAATTGTTGGCAGGCAACATCAGAAATACCCCCACAAAACGGATTAATCAGAGAAAACTGAGACAGCCTTGTGTTCTCAGTAATCAAGTACATTTGTGAATAATCACCAACTTTCGCTGCGGGTGGGCTGCGTTGGACTGCGGATTCAACCATAGTACGGGTGACGCGCGTGCCCTCTACAGCCAATGAGCACACAACGTACTGACTCCACGAGCACGCACGTGATTAGTGTGCCATCAAGTCCTGAAAAGGTTTTCTATGCTCTCACTAGAAAATATTCTATTTATAAATGAGGACTCCTACATTGCAAAAATTCAGTCATCATGGTCGGGTCTGGAACCAATTAACTGCAATAAACCAAGCATTGCTGTATTTCAATGAATGCCCTAAAATGCTTAAATGGACATCTTCTCTTTCTGTTGGAAAATGCCTGCTGACAATGTCAGCCAAGTACGTCACGGGCACAGAGCAGCCTCCTTGGCAACACCACCAGAACATTTTAGGCTATTAGGATTAAATGATTTGGGAGAAAACCTTCACTGCAATTTGAAAGATCGCAAATCTTAGAAATTTCAGAGCTGCATTATCCAATTTTCCAACAATTTATGATATGGCGGGACCCGACTCTGCTCCCCAAATGGTTTATCCCGTCATGCTTGGCTTGGAATGTTGTATGAAACTTCATCTTCAGCATTGATGAAACAACCAGAACAAACTAAAAGCTACAAGTCCAGAAATGCAAGGCAAAAAATGCAACAGGAACAGAGCACCGAGAATGGCAGGAAGATGAGGAACCAGTGGAAGAATTACGCTTAACGTAAGATTAAAAAGAAGTACAAAAAATACTACAGCGTAGTAGAAGGAACTGGAGGAGGAGGACAAGAACGGGATACAACGCTCACAGTTCTTGGCATGGCAACAAGAAGCGTAGAAGTTGAGGAAGAGGAACACTCTGGCGTCTTCCTGTCTGGACTTTATTAATTCCCAAATTTCTTAAAAATGCTCCTGGTTTATTTCGAATGTACAAATCAACATGTCTGAAAAGAAGTAGTTAGACGCTTATTTAATGCTACCGCTTCCTCATGTCCCAGCTGTTGCTGACAATTTGTTTACTTCCTGTGTTCAAATTCACCAGTTTCTAATAGGGTGAGAAAAGAATAGGAAATGTGTAAAAATACTGTAGTTATATTATGCAGTAATGAAAAAAGGGGAAAATGTGTTCAAATAAGTACGTATATAACTAGCGATAGTTAATGACAATAAGTCGTAAATAAATACATCCATCCATCTATTTTCTATGCCGCTTGTCCTCATTAGGGTCGTGGGGGTATGCTGGAGCCCATCCCAGCTGACTTTGGGCAAGAGGCAGGGTACACCCTGGACTGGTCGTAAATAAACACAATTAATTAAAAATAATAACAACTACAGAAAGAAATAGGAAATAAGTAACGTTAACACGAACTCATTCAATACCAAAGACCTAGTTAAACGTTGTTATAAACCCGAACGCCTGATCCCAGCAACATATTTATATGTCTTTTACGTTTTTTGCGTTAGAGACTAAAAGAGGTAATGACGCAACTCCCCACCAAGGGATTTGCCTTCCGATCAATTTCAAGCCATAAAAAAAAATGGCCACTGGGTGGAAGAAGTGCATTTCATAAGAGATCATGTGGACGGACAAACACACATAATAGGAAGGAGGAAGTGGAAGAACGTGGAGCGGTCTGGCGTGCAGAAGGTTACACGTTGTAAGGAAATTTTCATGTATGCACCTGCACACGTACACGCATGCGCACAAACATGCACACACATAGTTCAGTTCCAAATGTGAAAATTGTAAATAATTCATGGTGTTATATTTGTAAATAAATTGTTGTTTTGATGTAAAAAAAAAAAGTGTTTTTTTATGTAGCGGTATAGTTAGATATTTAGATATTTAGTCACAAAAGCTAAAAATAGCGGTATAGAAAATGGATGGACGGATTTGTGTCAAAGTAAAAGTTATGCTTATAATTCATATTTTCACAAAAACCTGGTTTTGTCCCTTTCTTAGTTGGGAACTGATATTTCCCTGAAACCTACCTATGTTCCTCTGCTGATTACTATCCATCCATCCATTTTCTATACCGCTTCTTCCTCATTAGGGTCGCGGGGGCATGCTGGAGCCTATCCCAGCTGACTTTGGGCGACAGGCGGGGTACACCCTGGACTGGTCGCCAGCCAATCGCAGGGCACATATAGACAAACAACCATTCACACTCACATTCATACCTATGGGCAATTTAGAGTCGTCAATTAACCTCACCTGCATGTTTTTGGAATGTGGGAGGAAGCCGGAGTACCTGGAGAAAACCCACGCACACACAAAGAACACAAAAAGGTAGAAACAAACTTTTTTTTTTGATGAAAGATGGGAGTCTAATCTTTCTTTTGGTAGGTTCTGCGAGCCTTGAAAGATCAGTCAAAATCGTCTGAAATGACCGGTACTGAAGTGGTTGCCTTTTGAACAATGGCTGGGATTGAGTTACTGATAATAATAATAATACTAATAGATCATATTTGAATGAATAAATAAATAAATGCAGGGGTTAAAAAAGACAATCTTTGTATAATGAATAAATAATGCAGAACATACAGTATACTAAGCAATAAGTTATTAAGAATGACAGAAGAATGTAATTCAGAATATATAACTTTGAAGGAATGGTTCCCAGTCTTCTTCTTCCATGCACCTTGTAAGCATGTTACATACAGTACATTAAGTCATTACCTCAATTGGTTCTATATTTTTACTTCACATATTTAGTCGTAGTTTTCAGCATTGTGCGAGTTAAAAAGATAAACACGTGCAATGCTGTGTGCCCTACAGTGGCTATTAATCATCGCATTTTGTCACACACATAAATACACACACACACACCGCTCCTGTCGATTAGATAGCTCTCTCCCATGACCCTTTGCTCCCGTGCGCACCAGGGGGTGTTGTGGGTAACGGACTGGCACAGCATGGCTCTAATTTAATGAGGCAGTGAGGTGTGTTAGCAGAATGTGTGTGTTTGTGTTTTGTATGGGGGAGCGGCAGGGATTTCTCTCACAAAATATCCCCATGTTGCATCAATAATTGGTCTTTGACTCACACTTTAATATATGTACTGTGAGGAGTCCGGTTCGCAGTCTCTCAAATCGCCTTCCAGTCGACAGAAACAGGTGACTGCTTGTAGAGTCGCTGCGTGTAGAATTGTCATGGGACATAAGACATGTTCTTCATCAAACTCAAACAAAACATAATTACTGCTTTGTGATTCTGTCCTGTGTGTATCTTAGGCACGATTAAGAGGGGAAGCTTTGTGCTTTGTGATATAATCAGTCAAATTTTAGGACACTTGACATTGGCTTATGTTGTGTTATAACTTAAATCAAATTGCCTAAAACATGACTCAAGTTACGCCATACTTCCGCTGATTATTTTTTAAACTTAAAATGCACATAGCTTTAAAGCATTTTTGATTGGTCACTAGACCCAGCAGCACCTTGAAAAATTAAAATAAAAGTGGATAAAGTGAGTGACTTTGTGGAAAAGTCTTCAAATAAATGAAAAAGGAATTATAATTCCAGCGTACAAAGAGATACTCTACCTCAGTGACGTAGCAAAAAAGTTAAACAATGATAACTTAACAAACAAATAATAGCATATCCACTTGAAACTGTTCAATGGAGCACAGTACTTGCCCTATTTAACATGAATGTAGTCACTTCAACACCATTGTTTTTCAAAAAGGTGAACATTTCTGCCTTCTCAGCTGTCAGTCTGCTCTTCCATTCATGGATAATAATGGAGGCCGTGCTCAAGAGCCTATTGGTCTCCGCATTTGTTGAAGGTGCACACTACAGACACGTAGTTGCTGTGACTGCTGAGGATGTAGTCTAGGTTGGTTCGTCTTTCAATACAGCAGTGAGTTGAATGACTATTGTTGTGGTTCCCCTTTCTTCTTCGCGCTAATGGAGAAATTTGTGGCGTTGAAATGTGCAACACTGCTGCCGCCCCTCGAGATATTCGCGTCACACAACTTGCATGCGTGTTTGCTCTCAGCATGTCTTCAACATTTATGTGATAGTTTATTTTTTGTACTGGATAAGAGGTTGTTTTTTTTCCCCCCCAAGATCAGAGCCAGTAAATTTGGCCCGGTGTTGGACCAATACCAATCTCGAGTATTGAATCGGACCACTCCCATTTATAACACGGATCACCGAGAGACAAGGGCATACTTCATTTATGATCAGTAATTAAATTCACCCAATATTAGCCCCGACCCCCCACAATAATCCTATAAACGACAAGTTACTGAAGAGATGATAGTGTGCTCACTTGGCTCATCTGATCCTCAAATGACAAATACTACCAATAGTTGTGACTAATGCTCAATGTACCAATTTACTTAGTCAAAAAAAAAACTTTTCGGTGTCTGGAGATGCTGGAAGCTTTGCGTTTGTATTGGCACCTTGCACAATGAAGCAGCCATATGCTTTCTTCCCTTTTGCATTGATTGATGCACAGCATCATAGTACTTCTTGCAGGCATTGGCTGCCCAAACAAAACAAAAAGTAACGAGTAACGATGACGCTCATTGGACGGGTATTGGAGGAAAATAATCCATTTTCTTTTGAAAATATTGGAAAGTAAAAGTGAAATTCAGCGCTCACAGAAATAGAAGTAAGCGCGT
Source organism: Dunckerocampus dactyliophorus (assembly GCF_027744805.1). NCBI lineage: Eukaryota > Metazoa > Chordata > Actinopteri > Syngnathiformes > Syngnathidae > Dunckerocampus > Dunckerocampus dactyliophorus. The sequence goes on along the minus strand of NC_072824.1, from coordinate 26,068,599 downwards.
AACGCCATCCATTCATCTTCTACCGCTTACTTCGTCCAGCTACTGCTAGCGAAGCCCGAGGCGTTCGCAGGCCGTGTCCTCGGTCTTCCCCGATGCCTCCTACCGGTCGGACATGCCCTGGACACTTCAGGGCTTCCGGGATGCATCCTGAACAGATGCCCAAGCCACCTCATCTGGCTCCTGCCAATGCGGAGGAGCACGTTTAGTTAGTAGATAACTAAAGTACATAGGGTAAATAAAAATATAAGGTAAAAATATGTACAAGCATATGTACTCTAATTATAATAATATATGTTAGTACAATATAAATACAGTATATGTACAGTACAGTATGTGTTTATACTTTGTAATTTTCCATTTCCATTATTGCTTCATGATTTCATTCCTTCTCCTTATGTTCAGTATTTCAGAGTTGTTTTTTGTTCATTTCATGGTTCATTCACTTCTGTTCTTTGCTGTCACTTTCTCTCTTCCCCTCTCTTGTTGCAGCGATGCACCTGTTTGGTCTCAACTGGCAGCTCCAGGACAATGAGGGATACGGTGCATTTGAAAATGGAGGAATTGGAAGAGACACAACTCCCAACACCTTTCTGGTGTCCACAGACAACGGTGAGTCTCTCTATACAAAAAGCTAATAATTGCCTTCAACATATTTTATTTTTACTTTGGCTTTAGCTGCCTTATGATAGACATGAAGCAATGGATTACAGTAGATTTTTGCTTTATGCATGGGGGACTCTCCGAGATCACCCGTGATTGGCAAGAACTTACCTCACTCACAGTGCAATCAAAAATAACACAACAAGTAACACATGTGAAGCTCACAATGTAACTGCACCATACGGACTATGCCGGTATCAAAATGAACGCTTACAAATTAATATACTGCACATGCAAAGCAACATTAGCATGTATAACCTGCGATGCCTGCTGGGTAAACCTCCTGTTGGGGAAGTGTGCGTGTGGACTTCCCAGCATGCCTTGCGGGTTATAAATTGCGGGTTATAAATTTTGCCGCCTTTTGTAATAAATTGTAATACATTTCATCATTTTGTAATAAATTTTGCCGCATTTTGTAATACCTTTTGCAATATGTAACATTTTGTAATACATTTCGTCATTTTGTAATAAATGTTGCCGCATTTTGTAATGCCTTTTGCAACATGTAACATTTTGTAATACATTTCGTCGCATTTTGTAACAAATTTTGCCGCATTTTGTAATACCTTTTGCAACATGTAACATTTTGTCATACATTTCCTCACATTTTGTAATACATTTTGCCGCATTTTGTAATACCTTTTGTAATATGTAACATTTTGTAATACATTTTGTCGCATTTTGTAATAGATTTTGCTGCATTTTGTAATACCTTTTGCAACATGTAACATTTTGTAATACATTTCGTCGCATTTTGTAATACCTTTTGCAATATGTAACATTTTGTAATACATTTCGTCGCATTTTGTAAGAAATTTTGCCGCATCTTGTAATACCTTTTGCAATATGTAACATTTTGTAATACATTTCGTCGCATTTTGTAATACCTTTTGCAATATGTAACATTTTGTAATACATTTCGTCGCATTTTGTAAGAAATTTTGCCGCATCTTTTAATACCTTTTGCAATATGTAAAAGGTAACATTTTGTAATACATTTTGTCGCATTTTGTAATAGATTTTGCTGCATTTTGTAATACCTTTTGCAGTATGTAACATTTTGTAAGACATTTCGTCATTTTGTAATAAACGTTGCCGCATTTTGTAATACCTTTTGCAACATGTAACATTTTGTAATACATTTCGTCACATTTTGTAATAAATTTTGCCGCATTTTGTAATAACTTTTGCAATATGTAACATTTTGTAATACATTTCGTCGCATTTTGTAATACCTTTTGCAATATGTAACATTTTGTAATACATTTCGTCGCATTTTGTAAGAAATTTTGCCGCATCTTTTAATACCTTTTGCAATATGTAACATTTTGTAATACATTTTGTCACATTTTGTAATAAATTTTACCACATTTTGTAATACCTTTTGCAATATGTAACATTTTGTAACACATTTTGCAGCATTTTGTATTAACCTTTGTTATATATAACATTTTGTAGCATGTTTTGCAGCATTTTGTATTAACTTTTGCAATATATAACATTTTGTAACACGTTTTGCAGCATTTGCAATATGTAATAAGTTATTACAAAATGCGACGAAATGCATTACAAAATGAGTGCAAGAATTTCATTACAAAATGCGGCAATTATTAAAAAATGTGGCCTTGCTACATCATGACATGAACATTGATTACATACATATTGCTACATTATATTACATAATGTGGCGTTAAAAGGTGGTATCTCTCCTTTTGTTAAAAAAAAAGTTGTACTGTGTATTATTGGGTGTCAAGTTGTTGTTGCTCATGCACGATTTTGCTTTATCCAGTATTGAAGTGTTTCTTGACACCTCACGTTGTATATTTGTAAGATGAGATTTCCAGCTAATTTTATCATCTCTTATTACACTTAGAAATTGCTTTTATTTCACCATGTCAGTGTCTATGAATGCTACCTTGATCCAGCCCTCAAACATTTTAACCTTTGAATTAAGCGCTCCGTGTACATTTTGTTACATTTCAATGGTGATGCATTCCACATTATTGTTTCTGCTGATGTAGTTCAGTTCATATTCTTCCAGCTCTAAATCCAATCCTTTCTCAGCTTCAGCACAGGTTTCCGCTATTGGAATTTATTTCACTGGTTTGTATTGTCATGGCTGCGTTTGAGACTCGCCACGCGTTGTAGGTTAAATTAGTGTAACAACCGTGCGCTGAGTCTCGAAAGGCAGGCAGGTTTACTACCCAGATGTTGTGACTTGAGCTGTTAAATTTAAGTGTTATGAACAGGAAGGGCCGATGGAATTACAAACTATTACCAACAGCAATGAAAACATTTCACCTTCATATAACACAGGGCATATTTGTTGACCTCTGTGGATTTAATAGTTTATTTTAATAAATCATCCTATTTTCACTAACCATTATTTTTATATACATTGTGTCACACCGTAATCTAATAACTCAAAACACCTGCAAAGGTTTCCTGAGCCTTTAAATGGTCTCTGAGTCTGGGTCAGTAGGTTACACAATCATGGGGAAGACTGTCGACTTGGCAGATGTACAGAAGACAGTCAGTGACACCCTCCACAGGGAGGGTAAGCCTCAGAAAGTCATTGCTGCTTGTTCACAGAGTGCTCTATCCAAGCATATTCATGGAAAGTTGACTGGAAGGAAAAAGTATCAACTGCAGCCTTGAGAGGATTGTCAAGCAAAATCATTCCAGATTCAAGAATGTGGGTGAGATCCACAAGGAGCACATGAAGAGCCACTACGTACAAACCAATCCTAAATACAGGCTACAAATGTCGCATTCCTCGCGTCAAGCCACTCCAAAACCAGACACAACGTCAACATCTCTTACCTGGGATGTGGAGAAAAAGAACTGGACTGTTGCTCACAGGTCCAAAGTCCTCTTTTCAGATGAAAGTAAATTTTGCATGTCATTTGGAAATCAAGGCGCCAGAGTCTGCAGGAAGAGTGGAGGGGCACAGAATCCATTGTTGCTGGAAGTCCGGTGTGACGTTTGCACGGTCAGTGATGATTTGAGCTGCCATGTCATCTGCTGATTTAGGTCCACTGTGTTTTCTCAAGTCCACACAGCCAGGACATTTTAGAACACTTCACACTTGCTTCTGCTGACGAGCTTTATGGAGATGCTGATTTTATTTTGCGGCAGGAATTGGCACCTGCCCACACTGCCAAAGGGACCAAAAGCTGGTTCAGTGACCATGGTGTTACTGTGCTTGGTTGACCAGCAAAAATAATCTATGGGGTATTGTCAAGAGGAAGATGAGAGACACCAGACCCAACAACGCAGATGACCCGAAGGCCGCTATTAAAGCAACCTGGGCTTCCATTACGCCTGAGCAGATTGTCTCCATGTCATGCTGCATTGATGCACTAATTCGTGCGAAAGGAGGCCCAGCCAAACGTTGAGTGCATAGAGATGTACATACTTTTCAGTAGCCTGACATTCCTGTTTGAGATCCTTTTTTTATTGATCTTATGTAATATTTAAATTTTCTTTTTTCGGATTATATTATCTATCTGTATGCCATAATAGCAAGAAATACAGGCTTGGCATATTTAACTCCATACGTAATTCATCAATATAATACAGTCATCCTTCACCACTTTGCCGTTCGAATTTTGCAGCTTCACCCTATCATGATTTAAAAATATATATATATTATTAAATCATGCTGTTTTGTGGTTGAATACAACCTATTAGTAGTGAAAATATATACATATTAAGGATAGATTTTCAGACAAGTGTGAGAGTAAATTCTTTTGTTGATTTGGAGCTGTTAATACAGTACATACAAAGATATACTGTATGTAATTGTAATATATTTAATTGTGTCATTTATCTTTCTGTTCATGAAATACAGTAAAAATGGGCATATTTCACACATAGTTGCAAATGGTGATTAATCATGATTAATTAGGTGGAAAACTGATTAATTTAATAAAAATTTAGAATCATTGACAGCCCTAATAGTAACACACACGAGCACAAGTCTTATTTATGTCTTAAACGGCTTATTTACTCTTATTATGTCTACTATATTGGGTAATACGAGTGTAAAGGTGACTATAGCGTTGTTAGTTCCTTTCTTCTTCTAATAATGATCAAAAATGAAAAGGTCGTAAACAGGTTTTCTATGCTCCAACTATGAACATATTCCATTCAGAAATAAGGAATCCTACTTTGAGGAAATTCAGTTATCACTGTCGGATCTGGAACCAATTAACCGTGATAAACAAGGGATTTCAATTTCTGAAATGACTGATAAAAAAATCTTTCCTTGTCGATGTAACTTTACAGTCATCATCAGAGTCTCATGTGCGTGAGGCTACATTCATAACACAAAAGAACATTCAAGGTTTTCTGAACTGTTTCTCTTTGTTTTTGTGTCTGCAGCTAAAATGTTTCTCCTAGAAAACAACACCATCGACACAGGAGGGGTGGATGTGGGTAGACAAGCCACACAAGACGTCCCACCAGGTTGATAATAATAATGACAGCCTGTCAATGTCACGTAACCAGTGGTGATGCCCTGATTTGGACGTTTGCATATTATTCCTTTGCTCTATGTAGGTGTGTTTTGGAGATCCCAGTTATACGTTGATCAACCTCTCTTCCTGAAATTCAACATTTCAGTCCATAAAGACGCTCTTGTTGGAGTGTATGGGCGCAAAGGATTGCCACCCTCACACACACAGGTACAGACCATTACAAGACCGTTTTGAAGACGAGACATGTTTGCATCCACGAGCAATAAGAATATTCCCGTTTACGTGTCTATCAGCTTATTCCCATGTTACGTTTTGTTACCCTGCAGGTTTTGCATCATGTGCTGATTGAAAACGTACTTTATATTATAGTGGTATCAACAATAGTACAGACAAAATCATCTTTGCCAAGTTTTTCAGACTAGTGTTGATGGATGCATTCAATAATATTGAAGTCTTTAAAGGTATAATTTGGATTTTTTGACCTGAAGTTGTATGAGATCCCCATCAGCAGTGTAGTCCAATAAGAACTTTCAGCAGTTTTAGTATAAGTGGGAACTTCTACCTAAATGATATCTAAATTAACACGTAAGTCACTCACACTGTACGCAGAACAGTCCAAGGACATGTGAAATACTGTAATAATAAGAGGCTCCAGCATACCCACGACCCTAGTGAGGACAAGTGAAATAGAAAATGGATGGATGGATGTAATAACAAGATTAAATACAAGAATTAAATGAAACAGTAATAAAAAACTGAACAATTCCGTTCTTTTATTGTCTTGGGAATTGGCGTTGGAGAGAGAGTGACAGCCTTATTAGGAGGAGGAAGTCGTAATAATAAGACCACTACGCTGCTTAGTTAAGTAGTGTTTACACTTGAACACATTTTGCCATGGTAAGGTGTGCCATGTATTTATTTATTGATTTATGGTACACCTGAAAAGCTTCAAGACTAGTTTACGCACTGTTTGTGTTCTGTAAATTCCGCACTTTGTATGCAATTCGTGACCAAAAATGGTGCACATTGGCATGAAATGACCACACTCCCGCACGACTTATTTACACCTTGCCAAGTGCTGTTTTTGTCGAGTGCACAACAATAGTGCGCACGACACACGCATTGTCACCACCACTTCCCGCATCCGTGAAGCAGTTGCGGCATTGTTTGGTCCCGCTGTGTCCCACTGTGCCCCACGTGATGCCACACAACAGCAGGCATCACCCCAGCTTTATTAATACCTCTATCTGCAAGGGACCTACAAGATGTTGAACTGCAGAGAAGAAGCTATCATTGCAGGAAAGAAAGGTAAAAGTCTGTATTATCTTGCACTGCGGAAAGAGAATACGCAAAGAGCAGGAAGGGGAAATGAACGAGAAAAATGGAGGCATGGGCAGGTGTGGGAGAGTTATTTGCTGACAAGACGACATCGCTTTGAACATTAGGATCACTTAGAAACAGAAATTCACTAGGAAGGTCCAAGAGGCTAAAGAAATTACTTGAGAATTCCCCAGGACTTCTTCTTAAGAGTCAACCCATTCATGTGCATTGTTTAGGCATAGGTTGCGGTGCGTTCACGACTAGTTCATGGAAATGATCCGTGCCACAAATTCTGAACATTTCTACATTTTCTTTGCGCACTGGCACGCAGCCCCACCCCCAAAAAACACACACACACACACACACACAGAGTTTACACATACTTCACACCTGTTTACTACCAATTTACGCATTGGCACACTAGTGGCATGCAAAATGGCGTACCACTGTGGGGACAAAATGCGTGCAAGTGTAAACGAGGCTTACGGGGTAAATCATTTCACATGTTCAAAGATGCCATCTTTATCCTTGATGACGGTCGCGGCGTTTGAGCAGCTTGCAACCAATGCTGATTGGCTTTTCTCTACTTTCGGTGCATTTTAGCGTGTCTTAATTTCACTTCCCCTTTTGCTTTACTTTTCTTCGAAAAGAGTCGGTTCAGAAGAATCTGCCTCATTCTTGGGAGACATAGTGAAGGGAAAAAAGTTGACTGAAAAGAGCAAAAGTGACATTGTAGCGATGCGTGACAACGTATTTTTCTATCTCCGTATAGGTTTTGTACAATGTTAATCATATATGAGACAGTATCGTAATCACCAAATGTTTAAAGGTGAAACGTTGTAACACGAAATGTTATATATAATGAAACGTAACATGAAAGGTCGCAACCGCATTGGGCTTGATAGGGTCCCATCGGGTTTTTAATAAATGCAAAACTACCGTGTTTTTAAATTTGCAATCTGAAAAATAGGTTTACATGTCAAGCGTTTTTGCAATGTTCTGCTTAATACTGGAATACCGTGTGCACGGAAAGGCAATGAATGTACAGGACAATGGCTGACGAACATATGACCCCGACTTTCTCCTTTCAGAATCTTTCAAACTCTTAACCTTTAGCAATCATAGAAAGTATTGATGAATTCTGCATTCCAAGTGTTTTATGGAGTCTTTGTTCATAATGAAGGAGATAAGCCTCTTACAAGGCTACGATACTTTTTTAATGACCACACTTACAGCTCTCTGTGGTAAATCACATCTTCTATAAAGAGACTAATCCACTTATCTGCAAAAGACATATCACAGCTTAATGTTAGCACTTATGAAGATAGACACTGGTGTGTGTCCTTGTCATAGCCCGACCCGGTCTTAGTTGTTGTTTCATTGTGGAATGTCAAGCTTCTGTGGTGTCTTTTTGTGGGACAACCGGACGTACAATTTACACTTGTGTAATTTGTACAGCATGTGTTTGTTGGCCACAAAACGATAACAAGAATCCTTTAGTCCTTAAGAAAGCTATGGGTACACTGCCCAACTAAGTTTGTTAATCCCAACTCTAATCTTCAGCTACGCAGTATCACTTCAGAGGTGAAAGGCCACACACTTCCTTGTGATTGGAGCTTGGGAAAATGCCCTTGTGCAGTGGCTCATTACAATTAATAGCCCGATATTTAAATGAGTTATTTGCATGCCAAATTTAATAGAACGTAATACATGTTTGGCTAATAGTAACAGCTTGATTGACTACCTGGTGGTACGTTAATTGCTGTCATTATGAAGGAAACACCAGAAACCAACCTAATAATCACAAACGCGAACAGCTGTCGCCCGTTGTAGGCAGTGCAAGAGCTAGACGTTTTATCTCATAAGAACCCATAAAGTCCTTACGTGACGCATAAAGAACATTTTGGAGTTGTTGTCATGTGACAGTCATGTGACTATCCCAGGACATGGTATAACAGTTGTTGTTATAAATGGAATTTGGAAAAAAAATAACAATCCTGGTACGTGCTTATCTTCCAGTATGATTTTGTGGAGCTGCTGGATGGAAGTCGTCTTATTTCCAAACGGTCCCTTAGTGACGTGGACGTGCCGCATGTGCTCTTCCTCGGTGATTTTGAAAAGGACTCGGTGGGAGAGGTCCGTCACAAGCGTTCGCTGAACGTGCACGAGGCTGGCTTCATTCAGTACCTGGACACGGGCATTTGGCATCTGGCCTTTTACAACGACGGGCGCAATACAGAACAAGTGTCCTTCAGTACTATCATCATCGGTGAGTGTTTGCTGGAGGTAATTTTAAAAGACACAAGATCGACACATAAGTGTATTTATCAAAAAGCCTGAATCATCCCAAGGTCCGCACACATTAAGAGAAAACATATCTATCCACATGGAAACATATTTGCAGGATGTCAAGCACAGGTTCTGCTATAAAACATAACCCAAAGGCAAGGAAATTGTAGGTAATAGGAAGCCTAAAGAGCGATATTTGGGGCAAAGGCCGTGACTTGTACATAAACTACACACATTTAGGTTAATGTACTGTATATATTCTAACCGAGTCTGGACCCAGAAGCCATCCTATACTGACCTGGACCTTTTGTCAAGAAATATTTTGACCACTGCAGCTTTTTTAGACTTTGGCTGATCAGCTCATGAAATCCACTGACCGATTGCATGGGTGTTAAGCAATCCTATGTGATACCAGCCAATCAAATCTGTGCTTTGGCTCTAAACATTGCGACTGTAAATACAGAGACAGACGGAAGAGGAAAAATGAGTGGGAGATACGGGGAAAGAAGAGAGAAAGGAGTGAGAGACGGAGAGGGAGGACAGAGAGACAAGTGAGAGATACAGAGAAAGAGGACAGCAAGATGAATAAGCCACAGATAACAGACAAATAACACACATGGCGCTCTCCGAGAAGAGAAAACCGGACAGTGAAAATGGAGATTACAACCCAGAGTGCTCATTTATGTTCATTCTTCCCCCTGGGGGCACAAAATCAGTCTGTCTCTTATGTTCAGAGATCGTGGCACTCATAAAAACTGGCAACGTGATACGTCACTATGATACGAAGCACCAAACATACCAAAGAAAATGAGCAGTCTCGGAGCCCAATAGGAGGAATCTACGTAAATATTAGAGGTGGCCATTTTTATTGCCCCCACACCCTCCCTTCTACTGCCTGCCGGAGAAATGTTGTTATTTTAGGAGGGTGGGCTGTCTGGACCTTTGCTTGAGAAACTTTTGTGTAATTGGACCCACTCAAATTTTAGTTGAATGCCCCTGGTAGGTATAAGGTATATTTGAGCCTGTATGTAAAAATTCCTTGTGTAGAAATTGTTTAACCATTCCAATTTTGTGATGTTTTGGCTAAAATATGTAAAAAAAAAAAAAATAAATAAAAGTGGTGCCCAGAGAGAAGTAAAGAAGAAGTAAAGCTGTCCTTGAGATTTTGGTCTTTTGAAGGAAACACTGATATTTTCTCCCCGACAGTCAGAGTGTGTCTAACCGCTACTGACACCGACAAATCAGAGTTTAAATAAGTAATAATAGGTTTGGCGATATGGACTGTAAAACACAACGGGGCCACAGCTTGAGTCCTTACCTTATCCCATTTCGAACTTGACAATGATACAACAAAAATGAAGGATTTTTCACAGATTTTTTCTAAAGTTAGAATCAGGGAGCTCCTTTGTCACACTAGTCAGTCTTCAATAACTTCATGAAAACGAAGCTCCATGGCTTCCTGGTCCCTTTTCTTGTCTTTTAAGACCGTTTTGTCAGAACTGTTTGGAAAATAAAAGCATACAAAAAAAACCTCAGAGACATGCACCGTTGCAAGTTCCTTGCTTTTATGACAAAAGTCAACCAATCAACCAGTGTATCTGTTTTTTTTTTTCACAACCCCTTTGGCTAGTCACTGGGTCAGGAACAGCAAGGGGTTAATAGAACAGGATTTAACTATGCAATGCTTACTACATCACCAACAACATGTTAGTCCTTACGTGAAGCAGAGAGACAAAAATGGTGTGTGGTGTCGGGAGTGAGCGAGAGCAAGGAAGCAGGATAATTGGATTTTAGAATGTGTTGATTGGACTGACTGGCTGTAACTATGGCAACTGTAGAATACATGTCTTTCAGTGTGTGTTTTTTATTCTTATGATATACTGTTCCATTTCCTGCGTGCCCAATTAACTTGCACCCTTGCATGACCTCTTTGCTAAATCAGAGTCGATTATGGAGTGTCCCCAGAACTGTCATGGAAATGGAGATTGTCTCTCAGGAATATGTCATTGTTTTCCTGGATTCCTGGGGCCTGACTGCTCTCGAGGTATGCACACACAAAAATGATGTAATTGTGGTGAGAAATAGCGAGCGTGACGCACACTTGCCGAATCGTCAATGGAAGTCATTGGCAGGATGATGGATGGCTTGGATATCAACAATGCATTATTATCATCATCGTGTATTATTTGTCTTCCGTTTTGAAAGAAAATAAATAAATGTGAAGTCCACTGCTGAAACAGGAACGCCACAAGATAATGAATCAGTTCAGTGTTTTTCCTGCATTACTGAGAAGAGTGGCGCTACTAAAGTGGAGTTTAAGTCATTTATCTTTGTGTCTGGTCTAGCTTCCTGCCCTGTGCTGTGCAGTGGGAATGGCCATTATTCCCGTGGGCGCTGCCAGTGCTACAGCGGGTGGAAAGGCACAGAGTGTGATGTGCCCGCCAACCAGTGCGTAGACATCCATTGTGGAGGACACGGCATTTGCATTATGGGCGCCTGTATATGCAACACTGGTTATAAGGGAGATAACTGCGAGGAAGGTAAATCACTCAAATACAACTGCAATAAATGAACTCATAATAAATGAATTACGACATACTGTAACTATCTTGCCATTACTTTTAATTAGGTCTACCTGGGACATGATACTCTCAGGCACTTTTACCAAATGATGCTAAAACTTTAAACAATCGCTGCTCGTGTGAATATGAGTGGCCAAGTCCATAATACAGGCATACAGGTCAAGTACAACATTAGACTCACTGAGATACTGTGTTGCTTCTGGTCTTCTAGCCGGAACACACGTAATAGGGATGAGCAAGTACGCCACTATCTGTATCTGTATCTGTATCTGTATCTGTATCTGTTCACCCATCTACTGTAAATTATCTGTATACGTATCTGTACCGGAATGGGCGGTGCTTAGACCGGAATTGCACATGGTTTAACCGGAAATGGGTGGGGCTTAAATCATACATTATTTTAAGTCTGAAATCGACATGGATTGATCAGAAGTTGCTATATATATATTTTTTTTAATTATTATTTTATGTGTGTGTTGCTTTTAACTGGGTCTATGTCCAGTATCCCTGGGTTCCTTGAAAGGCGTTTGCAGATAAAATGCATTATTATTATTACTATTATTATGATTATATTCGTTGTCCAGGGTCAGGCAAAATGATCTGACACATTTGTAGGTTAAATAAAAGGCAAATAAAGTAAAGAGACAAGAAAGTGTTTTTATTTTCGAAAAGTACATATAATGCCATTCTGTTTCATTATGTTTTAAAAATGAAATCAGTCTAATGGGATCCATTATTGTCCACACACTCAATGCAGATCCAGTAGCTGTGAAGTTGGTAACCCATAACAAGATGGTGTTTGGAGCTGGTACGGGATCATGTCTACCAAGGTTGAAGTGCAAACGGAACGCTCGTTGTGTTGCAGTTGCAGATTCGTTTGTTTCGTTAAACGTTTCCACAATGAAAGCGCGATGCTCACCAGTCCGATTCATGGCAGCAACTGAAAAAGAAACGAAAAACAATGGCGTTATAAAGAAACAAAGCAAAATGGCATTAGATGAAAAAAATGGCATTATATGTACTTTTTGAAAATAAAAACACTTTTTTTGTTTCTTTACTTTATTTGCCTTTTATTTAACCTACAAATGTGTCAGATCATTTTGCCTGACCTTGTACATTATTCAGCTATAGTGTACTGTGTATGTGTGTAAGTGATCTGTAAGACTTATTAGTGTTAGTATCAACTATTCTGCAACTTTCATTTTTTTCTTAGTTACTTTATGCTTTTTTGTTTTATTTTTCCAGTTTTATTTTATATTTTATTTGTACAATGTGCTGTTCACAGGCCCATAAAAAAATGCGGCACACAAATGGACCGCGGGCTGCACTTTGGCCATCCCTGGTTTACATATTTCACAGCGAGGGGGGGGGGGGGGGGGGGGTGTTAACAAATGAGTGTGCCCACGCTGTGTTTTTGTAGCACTATCACGAAATACAAGCACGCACACCGGTTTGAGGAGGTGCGCGCCGGTGGCAAGGCTCTCGTGAGGATTACACAGTAAATGCACGACGAAAGAAAGACTTAATCGCGTTCTATTTTATTGCGTGCCACGTGGGAATTCGGACCAGAGCTACGATGCATACAAACGGGAAAAAAACTCTTTTTTCGAGCATGAGTGGGACGGCTCTTACGTCATTTTACGTCTGATAATATAGCTAGTTGAGACTGCTCATCACCCACGTCTTTCTCTTTTTTGGGAATTCTAAAGATATAAAAACAGATAAAAACGGGCAGCTCATTGCTACACATAATGGGACACACCTGTCACCTACAAAGACTGCTATTAAAACATCTTCAAAAACCTCCAAGAAGGTTCTATGGTTTTATATACAGTACATGCTGTGACCAGGTAGTAACGGGCACGATAATACGTAATACTTACAGTAGACTCCTGCCCTGCACAATCCATTGAGGGATGCGGACAGTTCTTCCCTTAGCAATAGAAATACTGGGCATCAAAAATCTCATATAACATGTTGGATTATCACACAAGTGCACAGAAATGTTAATCACCTTTAATAGTAAAATATTTAAAAGTCCTAATTGAAGGTCCTTCAGCAGGATATACAGTACCGATACCATACTTTTACAAGAGTTCAGCGTGTTTCTTGCTTTTGATTTGTCCATTTAAATGCTTGTGGTTGGATTTTTTTTTTCTAAAATTGCTTTAGCTGATGATAGTTGCATTACATGGATACATGGCATGGGCATAGCGATGATGACACATTATTATTAATTTAACAATATAGTCAGAGCCTCGTTGCGGTACCGGGGGAGGTACCAGGGAGCACAAGGATAAATCTACTGAGAGACGCTGTGTAATGGTTGCTGAGAGAGTTGCTGAGCATGCATACACATCCCACATATGTCACGCCACAAGATGTCTATACAGGAACATTAACTAGATTTCAGATGAATTAAACCATCTGTCTCGCTAATCCTTTGTGAATGTGTGTGTTGATGAGACAGAAAGGGGGCGAGTGAAAGAGGAGAATCTGCCCCAGTGACAGAACATGTGTGTGTGTCTGTGTGCATGCATGCTTTAATCCTATTTACTGTGGCTGTGAGTGGAAAATGATGTTAAATATGGCATTTGGCATTTCAATTAGACATAAATAAGTACATAAGTATAGACCGTTCATATATACGTCAGGGAAGCATTACTGAGTAGAGAAAAAAGAAAGAATGATTCATATATTAGTTGCTTGGCATTACTTTTCATTTTTAGTAAGGATGGGCAATGTAGCTCATTTTAAGTCTTTTCATGTGAGCTTCTTTCTTTTTCCTTCACCAGTCACTCTTTATTCTTGGTGTGATTGTTGTCCTTGAGGTACTGTCTGATTTCTGGTGGGAAAAAAAACAAAACAAAACCCAAAGTTATTAATAAATGCTGAGCGACGTTACTGTATGGACAAAAGAACACACACACAACACACTGCTAATATTGTTCAACAATGTTAGGAGTGACAATAAAGAGCTTATGTTGTGTAAAAACAAAACAAAAAAAATCATCGCATCTACAAGAACTACAAGTGGAAAGTAGAGTTGGTCCAGGCCAAATTGACGAATTACTCGCTTATGAGGCTTGACTTTTGCCCACATGTTGTGCTTTCCGACAATGGTTGTGTCCAGTGTTGCTGTCCATGTGCAAAAAAGACACTTTGAAACATTATGTATGACCTTGAAAAGTATAACGCAAGAGACCATTTGAAAAATACTAATTTAACAAACGGAATTACGACGGATTATTAGGCTCACATTGAGAAAAACAATTGTGAGATTTCGAGATTGAAGTCGTAAATTTACAAGAATAAAGTCGTAAATTTACGAGAACAAATTCGTAAATTTACGAGAACAAATTCGGAATATTACGGAGGAAAGCTGTAATTTTACAATAATAAACAATGTTTTTTTTTAGAATAAAGTCGAGAATATAATGCACATCATTTACTAATTACTAATTTATTATAATTATTTATTAGGATTATTAGAGCCTCATTGAGAAAAAAAATCTGAGATAGTCGTAAATTTACCAGAATAAAGTCATAAATTTACAAGAAAAAACATAAATTTACAACTTTATTCTCGTAATATTACGATGCTATGCTCTATTTTCCCTCTGACACGTATGACACAATGACATGTAATGTTACGACTTTTTTCTTGGAAATTTACGACTATTCTGACAATACTACAAGTTTTTTCTTGTCAATTTACGACTTTATTCTTGTAAATTTACGACTTTATTCTTGTAACCATGAGATTTTCTGTAATTTTATGACTTTATTCACGTAAATGTATGACTTTATTCTTGGAACATTATGACATTTTCTCGTAAATTTATGAAAATAAAGTTGTAAACTTTATGTACAATGTAACATAAAGTTATGAGCATTTTCTCATAAATTTATGACTTTATTCTCATAATACTAATTTACGACTTTATTCTCGAAATCTCAGAATTGTTTTTATTTTTTTTGTCAATGTGGTCCTAATACTCCGTCGAACAGAATAGACTCCTGGAACTCATGTTGAAGTTTGTTTGTTATTTTGTTATATTTCAAATAATATTTAAAATTAAAAAATGATTGGTTTTGACCAGGCCGAGTGGTTAGCATCTTGGCCACACAGTCAGGAGATCTGGAATATCTGTGTTCGAATCTCTGTTGAATGTTAGGTTAATTGGCGACTCTAAATTGTCCATAGGTATGAGTGTGAATGATCGTTTGTCTATATGTGCCCTGCAATTGTGCCCTGGCGACCAGCCCAGGGTGTGCCCCGCCTCTCTCCTGAAGTCAGCTGGGATAGGCTCCAGCATACCCGCGACCCTAGTGAGGAGAAGCGGCAAAGAAAATAGAAGGATGGATAGTTTTGACCATGTATGTTTGACCGAGATTGATGAACTGCCCATTTTTATGGGAGTTCAGCTGCGCTTTTATGTGCTCTTCTATTGAAAAGTATGCAGTGTGCTCGAGCTTGTTTTAAAGTGTACCACTTTATCCGTGTCCCTGCAGTGGATTGCATAGATCCCAGCTGTTCAGCCCATGGAGTGTGTATTCATGGCGAGTGTCACTGTCAGCCTGGCTGGGGTGGAGCCAGCTGTGAGATCGCCAAGGCCATGTGTCCAGACCAGTGTTCCGGTCATGGCACATTTAATGCAGAGACCAGTGCCTGTACCTGTGACCAGAACTGGACTGGACCAGACTGCTCCTTAGGTTTGTATCATGATTTATTTATCTTTTGTATGGTACTGGTTTGATTCGGATATGCTTAAGAAGTTACATGAAAGTACATTCAACATGTGGAGTGGGAAGAAGGGAAGAAGCAAAGCCGACTGAATCATTCCCCCTCTGTATGGCATTCATGAACGCAGTGTTTCTAGAAAGAAACGTTTAAATATTAGTTTTTATAACCTCCTTGGACCCAGAAAAATAAAAATGGCATTTTTTTTTTTACATTGCATTAAATAATCATCTTGGGGTGAAAACAGCGTTTTTTGTCAGATTTTTTTAATGCAATGTCCTTTACAGTGGGCAAGGGTATTGAGTGTCTTTCTTCCGTCGTCCTTTCTGTTGTTTTGAAGAGAGAACAAGACATTTTTATTGAAACAACGGCCATTTTTTTACCCTTATGTTAGCACTAGACATGAAAAAAAACTTTGAAAACTGTTGCTTGTTTTTTACATTTTCTTGGTTTTGGTGTTTTGTAAGTTTTGTTTCAAGCTCTTTCAGTTGTTTTATGAATTAACCTGCAAGAAAAGCAGGGTTTTTTTTTTTTTTCTTGGTGACACACATACATGTCTACATCGTTGGTGATCTTTGGCCGCCACTCGATGCACACAAGGGAAAAACGTTTTGACTTTTATTTGTCTTCCAATGACAATTATCGATTACAATGCAAATATAAAGTGCAGAATTCAAAAACGAATGTACACATTGAGCAATCAACGCCAATAAGGCATCAGGCAGTTACTGTGTACTAGCTATGCAGATAATAAATAATGCGTCCCATTCAAAAGGAGATGCTTTGATTGATGACCAGCTTCTTTTCACCAGTAGAAAGGGGGTATTTTGTTGCCCGTTTGCTTTTGCTTTGAAAGTGGCTGCCTTCCTGTGTTCAAAGTGCCTGCAAATGAGAAATAACATGGCGATACAATCAGTACGTTTACATGCAGTCAAATAACACTATCATAACCACAATATTAGCAATAACCTGGGAGCATCTGTATGGCTGCGTCATCATGCTACGCCACCTATGCTATTGGTGCGCCTGCATTTTCCGAGAGGTCAACGATTCCTAGGAGTTAATGCATTTATAATAAATGATATATTTTCATTATTTGAACAGAGGTCTGTGAAGTGGACTGCGGTAACCATGGCGTTTGTTATGGTGGTCTGTGTCGATGCGAAGACGGGTGGACTGGAACTGTGTGTGACCAGAAGGCCTGTCACCCAATGTGTAGCAAGAACGGTGTGTGTAAGGAGGGCAAGTGTGAGTGTGACCAGGGCTGGACTGGGGAGCATTGCAATATAGGTAAGTGAATCATGTTACGCGCACACACACACACACACACACGCACACACACACACACACTGAACACAAATAGAGCACAGCAGTGCATTACAATACTTCATCAATTGTGAGGAAATAATGCATGATGTGACTTGCCTGTTGTTTGGTCTTTTCACTGTTTTTTTTCATTTTCATTGTATCTGTCATGAACCTGCATTTACATATATGGATCATAAACTGACTGCTTTGAGGGGATATTATGTACAATGGCAGAAGAAACAAACTTGCATTTATTTTTACAAAGTACAATAGAACAATTACAGGTCAAAAGTGATTCTATTCTCTGTAGTTTGTAGTGTAAATCCTTGTGTAATTGTGTTTGTTGCTTGAAGTACAGACATTAGATTTTAATTCACTGCCATGTTCCATGTTATCTTTTAGTTCAGTTCACTGTGCAACAGTTTGTAAAAGTTAAGCCCTGACCAATCCCTGATCATGCATGTCCATACCATGAGAGTGTAATTAGCCGTCGAAGTAAACAAAAAAGAGGAAAAAGACACAGTAAACAAAGAAAACACTTCAGGACATCCATCATTTTGCGTTATTTTATCTTTGCATGTGAGTAGCCATCTATCCAGCCATCTATCTATCCATTTCCTTTCGCTTATTCGGGCCCGGGTCGTGGAGCAGCAGTCTCAATAGGGAAGCCCAGGCTTCCCGGTCTCCACCCACCCTCCTCCAGTTCTACCAGGGGACTCAGACCAGCTGTGAGACATAATAATCCCTCCAGCTTGTCCTCGGTCTACCCCGGGGCCTCCTCCCAGGCAGGAGGCCTCAGAGCTAGATGCCTGAACCACCTCAAATGGCTTGTCTCTATGTGAAGCTCTACTTTGAGCTCCTTCCGGATGACTGAGCTCCTCAGCCTTTCTCTTAGAGTTGAGTCCAGCCACCCTGCGAAAGGAAACGCCGTTTATATTAGCGATCTTGTTCTTTCGGTCGCTATCCAAAGCTTGTAGAAGGGTAGAAGGTTAGATCAACAGATAATTCGAGAGCTTTGGCTTCTGTCTTCATCACAATGAAGACCAGGTCGCCTGGTGCCTGTCCTCGACTGCCAGCAATGCACATTACATTACATTTTCAGGCTGAGCCAGACCGGGTCCCACGGGTGAAGACTGACCACCAGGTACTTGGTCTAGATCAGGGGTGTCAAACTCGTGCCATGGAGGGCCGAGACACTGCAGGTTTTCTTTCCAGCCAGTCACTAAAGCAGGTGATTTTAATGATCAACACCTTCAGTTTGAGGTAAGGAGCTCATCAATTAAATCACCTGCTGAAGAAACTGGTTGGAGAGAAAACCTGTAGCGTCTCGGCCCTCCAGGGCACGAGTTTGACGCATGTGGTCTAGATCTTGGGTGAGGCCTCAGTGTCCCAACGTCTGGGTGAGGTGCAGTCTCTCGTTCCGCTGTTCTTCATAGGGTCTTCTGAATCACTCTCTGCATTTTGTTTGCCTTGGGAGATCCTTGGGAGGGCATATAGCCTCAGGGGATCATTCAGGCGGTCCAGCCCCTCCAGCATGATAGGGTAGTGATTTGCAGAGAGTATGTGTGAAGCGGTCTTTGAGGAAAAAGGTTTGGGTTCTCCCCATTTCACTCTCATTCTCACAAAGATGCCATAATCCTCTCCTGGCCTGACAACAGACTTTAGATCCCACACATCCCGTACTTGCCTTAAAGGTGCTGACTAGGTGGTGTGGAACAGATAGTAGTATGCTTCACACTTTCACAAATGCAAAGAAATGCAAGCTATGCCAAATTGAAGTAAAATGTACAGTGGCAAGCTGTGCTTACAGAGCAAATAAATGCTTGCGTTGTTGTGGGTTGAACAGCTGAAAGAGTTGGGAATTTGCGATGTCCCCACTTCATCAACAAACACTTAAAATGAAACGTGTTGTCAAACAGACTGACAGCTACAGTATCAGTGTCAAAGAGCTGCAAATTGGCTTCAGTTATTATCACTTACAGGCACACACGTTCATTGTGACTCACGGGGAGCGGTGTGCCGAGAGAGAACAGCAGCGAGACGAGGAGAAATCTATTTAGCGCTTAGCTAACAGACCGCTTGTTTGTTTAGAGGAATTGTACACTGGAGTGGCGGAACGGCTTTGCATTAAACTCACAAGGCTTGCTTTTTAATTCCTCCATTTTCCATCATCACATTCACACAACGTATGACTCTACGTGAAGCTACGTCATCACTTTCTGTATAGCAAAACAAATGTTTTGAATATTCCTGTTAAGAAATATGCTGTGGCTCAAATGGAATACTTCCTGAGTGTGTACATTCTGACAGTTAGTGCTATCCCAAATCCATTACGGTTCTTGCACTTGCTGTAAATAACAGTCACCATGTTTACCCGCTTCTTTTTCTTCTTCTCCTCCTCTTTTTAATTTTTAATGGTTGCAATAACTTTATTGCATTCACTCAGCTGAGCATTATTGCCAACATTTGGATTGCCCCATAAAATAAATGTCACCTTTTTATCCCCACAAAATGAATTTGTTATAACTTTTTCCTCTGAATTGCCTGTACCCCCCTTGCCCAGATTACCCCATCGCTCTCAGTTTCCGCTACAAAGCTAAGGTGGTGATTATTAAGGGTGTGTCCAGGACTGTGTCTGGTGCACTCCTGTACTTACAAGTAGTCTTTTGAGTGCAGAAGTATTGAAACCTTCATTTTCCTGAGGGCACGTGCCCAAGGAAACAAAGGTCCTCCATCCATCTTCTATGCCACTTATGGGTATGCTGGAGCCTATCCCAGCTGACTTCGGGCTAGACCCTGGTACACCCTGGGCTGGTCGCCAGCCAATCGCAGGGCACATATAGACAAACAATGGAATGTGGGAGGAAACCGGAGTACCCGGAGAAAACACACGCACGGGGAGAACATGCAAACTCCACACAGAGATGCCCAACGGAGATTCGAACCCGGATCTTCCCCATCTCCTGACCGTGTGGCCTAACCACTAGGCCACCGTGCGGCCCTCAATAAAGGTTGCACTACCTGGATGTTACACTCAAAAGGGTCAGAATGGTGCGTGTGCAGCGATGGACACATACCATCCTCAAAAGTTGTCATTTTGGCTATGTGGCAGAAGGGGAGGAACTAAATTGAAATAATGGCGGCTGAGGAGCAACGCGTGGAAGGTAGTGAACAGAAGAAGAAGCAGGCAATTATTGTAATCGTCATTTCTGGTAAGTATGCAACAGCAGTAATGGATTTGTGACATTTGCATATTGAACTGTACTGATGGAAGTACCGGGTATTTTATTTGAGACACAGCCCATTTGGAGTGTTTTGAGGCCAGCATCCGGGTACTGACTTGCTTTTCGCCATTGGCTCCGTGTCAGTACGGTGCGCCAGTGGAGACACATTCATAACTTTGTTACATAATATCTGTGCTGGTTAGTCCAAATGCTTCCACTACTTTGTTTTCTCTGAACTTCTTTGTGTCTAATTTGATATCTTCTTCCTCCATCACCTGCTGAGTGAATCACCAATTTCTGTCATGAGATGTGATGGTGATATCGGAAGCCAATCTTCTACACTAAAGTCTTTCTACTTCTCTTTTCCTTCTTTAAAAGCTCACAATCCGGATATTAGAGTAAAAGGTACTGTATCTTTTTCCCTCTGCCGCTGTTCTTGTACTCATTCTTTACTTTTCCCATCATACGGCTTATACTATATACTATTTTTAATTGTTTTATACTGTTCAATTGCTAATCAGCTAACTTAGGGGTGTCCAAACTTTTTCCAGTGAGTGTGGCAAACTGAAAAATGAAAAGATGTGGAGACTATTTTGACATGTTTAATTTTGTAAAAAAAAAAAAAAAAAAGGACAAAAACAGCCGACATGTCACCTTTTTTAATTAGGATTATTATTTAAAATTTTTCACCTGACATGACACATTTTTACTCTTTTGTCTCATGTTTTTTGTGCGTTGTTTGATTTTTGTAATTTTATTTTTAGAATATGTCGGGAACCAATAAAAAAAATGGGCAATGGGCCGCAAATGTGCCCCACATTTTGGACACCCCTGATAAATGAATGCAGTATAATACAACATGTAATGTAACATTGCTTCACTAAATCCTCATGAAGCTTATACTTGGTCTTGGTGTATATACTGTATAGATATATACTGTAGATTTTTTTTTTCACAGCTCTTTTTTTTGTTTCACATAAGATGGTCAAAATACTGTACTTAAATAAAAAATATATTTTAATTAAAAAATACTGTTATTATACAGTATATTATTATATATGTTTATCCCGATAGTAAATGCCCAGCAGTTGTTTTTTGTTGTTGTTGTTGTTGTAGTAATATCTCTCATAATTTTCATAATTTTTAGCTTTTGCTTTTGCTCCAATGCTATGTTTTTAATTTCCTGTGCCAAGCACTTTTTTTCCCCAAATTGCACACTTTTCTGTTGTTTTTTTTTTACTTTATGATTAGATTAGCTCCTAAGTCATGACCTCGCCTCAGTATGAACGGAAATGCATAGACTCTTTTTAAAAACTAGCAGAGAAATTGAAGTCTGCCTCTATTGAAAATAATGGAAATGTCAGTGAGGGAAATAGTTATTTGATCCCCTGCTTATTTTGTAAGTTTGTAAGTTTACTTCCTCTCACAGTCATGAATATGCAGTCATGGAAACAATGATGACACCACCCTTGTTTCTTCAGTTTATTGACCCATTTTAATGCCTGGTACAACTAAAGGTACCTTTGTTTGGACAGATATGATGATGATGATAACAAATATAGCTCATAAGAGTTTCATTTAAGAGCTGATATCTAGCAACTTCCATGGTTTTCTTGATATTACCCAAAATCACTTAAGTTCTTACATGAATGACTATAGCATTGTACTGGCAAAAAATGGAACTCTTATGAGCTATTTTTGTTGTCATTGTTATATTTGTCCAAACAAAGGTACCTTTAGCTGTATCAGGCATTAAAATGAAGAAGAAACTGAAGAAACAAGGGTGGTCTAATCATTTTTTCCATGACTGTATGATTGTTTTTATGGTCGTTTTATTGTAACAGAAAGAGACAGAATGTACAAAAAAAAAAATCCAGAAAAAAACGTGAATAAAGTCCATAAATGAATTTCTATTACATAGAGTGAAATAAGTATTTCATCCCCATACAAAACATGACTGAGTACATGGTGGGAAATCCTTGTTGGCAAGCACAGAGGTCGGACATTTCTTGCATTTGGTCACCAGGGTTGCACTCATCTAAGGAAGGATTTGGTCACAGAAACATCCCCAAAGCAGAATGGTTCCACCTTCACCGGTTGCGACCTAAACTTAAAGGGACAGGACTAATTCACGTGTTTGGACACTTACCTGTCTGCAAAGCTTGCTGGTTGGTTGGGATCCAATACTTATTTCCCTTAATCAAATACATATTAATGTAGAAACTTTTGTTCATGCTTTTTATTTTAATTGCTTTTATATTTTATCTCTCTTTGTTACATTAAACCTACCATAGCAATGATGGACCACTTGTGTCTTTGTAATGGGGTAAACTTACAAAATCAGCAGGGCATCAAATACTTATTTTCCCCACCGTACAGTATATCATATTTTGATATTTATTCCCAGTAACCTGAGGCAGTCATGAGAATTATGTTCCTTCCGCAGACGAGATCACTATTGTGCAAACAAAACTAATAACTTTCTGATGTATTGGATGAAGTCTTGGCCCGGCACTTGTGTACATTTTTGCTCCAAGCTGTTTCCCCTTCTGTCCCTCTTATGTTGTTATGCTCCACTCTTCGCCCACACAAGTGTGAATGGGTTTAATCCGGCGTAATCACACTAAATTTGCTGCTAAAGATGCCAGTCAGAACATTTGACAGAACATTTGTAGAATTGTTTTCTTTTTTTGCGATGTTCTCTTTGCATAGCATTGAGTCTTTAAGCTGTGACATTATTGAATCATGTTAGCTCATTTTAAGCCTATTAAGCATGGATGTCTGGTAAATAGCTCACGTACAGCGAGGCAATGAAGAATTTGGAAAAACAATGTTATTTGCACTAGCACTTGCCGCAGTTTTAGGTTTTTGTTCATATGTTAATGACTTAACTACCTGCTAATACACATGGTTTTAGATTAACTAAGGCTGAAAAATTTTCTGATGTTTCGGTCCAAAAACATTTATCGTAAATTCCGGTGTATAAGCCGCACCGGTGTATAAGCCACACCCCCTAAATTTAGAGGAAAAAACAAATTGTTCAAATATAAGCCAGCACCGGTGTATGAGCCGCCTGCGTCTACGTCATAAAATGACATATTGTGGCGCACATAAATCCGTGAGGGCCAGGCAGGTCTTTATTTGACAGGAGCCAGTCATGAGCTGTGAAAAAACTCGTGATGAGCTTGCCAACCGATTGCAAATTGCAGCAGGTCATAACTCTAGTATAATAGCCTGACTCATGGTGTCATCTTCCGAATAACATTAAACTCATCACACGGTAACTTAACACTCAAAAGGTACTTAGGAAATACACATTATTTTAACGTCTACCAATAATGCATTCCTGCCAGAAGAGTAGTTCATTGGAGGACAAGCGACATAGATGGATGGTGCTGCAATGCTGCCTCTGTCGACCAGAGGAGCCCGGAGCACAGAGCCCAGAGGGAGGCTGACGTAATTGCAGCGCCCCAATGAATGCGTTGCTCAGATGCAATGCCTTACGGGAAAACTTTAAAATGTTGTTGTTTTTTTAATTGTATTTATTTATTTTTACATTAGTACATGTTTTTATATTTCTGAAGATTACTTTTTGTGTGATGAATTTAGTGTTGTTCTCAGTAAGATGACACCATGAGTTAGACTGTTATGTTGTGATACTGTTACATATAATGACCTCCTGCAATTTCCAATGGGTTGACAAGCTCATTGTGAGTGCACTCATGCCTGCCAAAGAAAGAGCTACCGTTTCCTCGCTGACTCATGAGCGGCACAGTATTTAAACAACTAGCAGTAGTTCTGACGTAAAAGGAGATGTAACAAGATTAGAATCTAGCCATAGATTAGCCGCATTGCTGTATAAGCCGCAGGGTTCAAAGTTTAAGAAAAAAGTAGCGGCTTTTGCACCGGAATTTACGGTAGTGTCCTTCAGGTAGTTTTAAGCAAAAAATGAATGACTACATAAAATCAATTTAAACTTTTAGAAAAGGGCTGGACCCCAGTACAGGGGGCAGCATGGTAGCATTTGTGTTACTTTGGTAACTGCTATGTGATGCTCGTATCGATATGCACATGCTATACATTCACGTAACCGTAAAAATGTCAGCTGAAAGCTCAACCAAACCAATTTTGGAAATTTGGAAAACAATTCAAACCAAAAGCACTTAAATGGGCAAATGTAAGAAAAAAAACTAGCAGTCCAAGACCAGCATATGTCGAGAATAATTCCATAAAACAAAACACTAATGCCACAAACTTAACACGGTTTGAAAGCGCTAACGCTAACAGTACAAGTATCATTCCTTTACCACTAAAACTCACTGAACAAACAGCTTCTTTTACTCTCATCCAGTAGCAAAGATATGCACATTTTCACATTTACAGTCACCATCAAAGTCTCCTCTTTACTTTCATACCAAGATCATCCATGTAGACCTTGTTCATGCACACAAAACTAATTTATTTTAAGTTTGTCTTTTTCTTGCAAGAGTTTCAAGCCAAGGGTTTACGAGGTTAAAGTTATTCTTTCATGATCCCAGCTCTTCCCACTTTCTTCTCCTTTTGGCAGCAGATTCCATCTATCTGTTCATTACCAAGAGTGTATTTGGCAGGGCTGCTTTTGTTCCATTTATATTCCCTCCCCCCTAATTGTCCTCCCTCTCTTCCTCGTGCCCTCTCCTTTTCTCAGGATATAAAGGTAATTCATTTCCCCAAAGACTTAATCAGAGGCTCCATTGCCCTAAATTACAAACACTTCACCTGCTTTGTTGTTAACGTTCATTGTACTTTTCTTTATTTTTAGTTTTTTCCCCCTTCATTTTTGTTTTTTTTTTATTGTGTGAATTCTGAAGCGCATTAAAACATAAAGTATGTTATTCTGCACCAAAACGCTCAACTGCTTCCACATTTCAAAACATTCTGTCCATTTTCCACATTCCAAAAAGCCCTGGTTTCCCGGCAATTCCACATTTTCTGGCCCAAAAACTTGTTTCCCCACATTTCTCAAACCATCCAAACCATCCCTACATAAAAATATTCAGACTAACAATTTTCCACATCCCAATTTTCACTTTTTTTTGCAAAATTCCACATTTTTCGTATGACTCTTCAGTCCAGTTCAGCTCTTCAGCATTCACACTCAATTTTCTACAAAAATTGCATTCTCTATAGGCAATTTCAATGTCCCTCGTGTTATATGCAGGGTTTTTTTTTAAATGACACTTGTTTAATGCCTATAGTTTAGTCTCTATTTTGCTGGTTCCATTATCATTCCGTCTTTCTACCAGAATACTTTCATAACGCAGACAGCTCAGAATGTGATTCCTGTTGCTGTCTTGCACACAGAAGCCTGATGTATACGTTTGTGTTGACTGAGTCACTCGCTGTCCTTCTGTATTTGGATTATTTTCACACTGTCCTACTCACTGTCCCCCCTGACCCACATTGAAACTCCATTTTTCATTCTGTTTATTCGGCAAGGCTTGGCTTGGTTCTGAAAGTTGTTCTTTTCAATAAAGCCTCGCTGTGTAGTCTGTGGTGATGGAATGCTGCACACAGGCGTCAAGTACCGGACATCTTTGGAGGCATGCCGCCCCGACCACATTCACCATCATTTTACTTTATGTGGCTCTCTCGGCCTGTTGTGTTTTCACATGGATGCCAACCTGTTTTTTTTGTGTGTTTCTTTCATTTTTTTTCTCCACCAGTAGCCAAAAGAATGAAATGAATGAAATGAGCTTTAGCTTGAAAGGGAAAAAAAAAAGTCTTGTTTGTTTTATTGAAAGATTTTGCATTGCCCTCTGATTTTATGAGGATTTTTTGGAATTTTTTTGAAAATATTTTTGGTGTATATGTATTTTTCAGTGCTCCATTCTCCATCACCATGTTATACTACAGGGTGTACCTACGGTCTGGACACATTCGCAAAAATCCATATACAGTCGTCCCTTACCACTTTGCAGTTTGAATTTCGCAGCTTCACTCTAGCAGGGTTTTTTCCAAAATATATTCATTAATAAATCATGCTGTTTTGTGGTTAAATACAGACTAGTTTTCGTTTAAAAAAAAACATGCATATTGAAGCAAATTGTATGTATTTTTTTGGGTTTTAAATTTAGCTTTTTCAAGCAAAAAAAAAAAAAAAGGCTGAATGAACAAAGTGAGGGAGTCAGAAGATGCTGTGAATGATACAGTATGTACACTGGTCACTGTTATTGTACGTAATGTTGGGTGGGACACACAAACACCAGACTTAATCACCGGAACAACAGGCTTTTATTACGGGTTTGAAATATCTCACAACAGGCACAATAATCCCTAATAAAAACACAGGCTACTGTTGGGGCTATAAACCATGCCAAGCTAAAACGCAACTCTGAACCTCCGGCGTCACTTCCTGGCCCCCGTCCCTCAGCTCCCCAAGGGAACACATTTATAGCAACACACACGAGCATGAGTCTTATTTATGTCTAAGATGTCTGTTTTCTGCTATATTGGGTAATGCGAGTGTAAAGGCGAGTCTAGGGGTGTTGGTTTATGTCCAGAGGACTGTAATAATGTTAAAAACGCTATTTAGAATTCCATAAACAGGTTTTCTATGCTCTAACGACAAAAGTATTCAATTTTATATATAAGGAATCAGACTTCACGGTAATTCACTTATCACGGCCAGGTCTGGAACCAATTAACCACGATAAACGGGCGATTACTGTATGGTACAATTATATTTTAAAAATGTTAAAATAATATGTATAAAAATAAATAAAATACACCATATACATCAATATTTTATCTTTTTGTATTTTATTTATATTGGTATATATTTTGTATTTTTAACATTCACATTCATTTTTATTATTTGTGAATAACAATTGTATTTATTTATCAATTTGTTTTATTAAACTATATTATTCATTTAACAATATCATATGTCCACACTTTTGGGTACACCCTTTACTAAAATAACATATTTTTTAGTAACAATTCAAAAAACATTTTTCAGATCATTGTTGAAGCAGTGCAGTAGACGCTCTTGGCTGCAGGCAAAGCGATTCATGTGAAACTACAACATATTTGTCCTACTTGTGGCTTAATCTATGACTCATTGGTCCTTTTTTGTCGTCTGTCTCTGGGGTTGTCAGATCATGTGTTGGTTTCCATAGGACCACATTACTTTTCACACATTTGGGCTTAAACCAATATGGATTTTTGAAGACAGGTGTTTTTGAAGACAGTCCACATCATAGCGTCAAGACCTTCTCAGCTACTTAATGGTATATTCATGTGTCAAAGGTTTTCCCATATATTAAACATTACTAATTGTTTGTAATTACAATATAGTAAAATACACACAAGTTTGAATGTAAGGCTGGTTTTACTCAAGCATATATAAATATTTGATATTGAATTATAACTCTACAGTAGATATTGTCTGTATTTTTACTTTTACTTTCCCATACTTATTAATCTGTTTGTGTTCTACTTTGCCCTGTATTATTACGATTATTATTGTTTGTTGATTTGTTTTACGCCCAAGCCATCTTTTCCTTCCAAACCATTGCTAAAATCAGTGTAGATGCGTTAGCTCGTGGTGTCTACTTCGAGAACATAATACAGTATACAGTATATTTAATGTTATGTTATCAGGGTGCGCTATAAGGTGACTTCAGAGCCGTGTAGGAAGATTTGACCCAACAACGTGTGTGCAATGATATCATTTAAGAACGTCACCATGGGCTGTTGGGAACTTTGAACGCAAAGTTATTTACCCAAATGGCCTTTATGTACTTTCTGTGGCTCCAACATGAAGCAACAACTCTCATCTTCCATAACTGTAGTGTATTGCTAGACTATTTCCACCAACTTTCCAAAATGTATGTTGGTTGAAGCCTATTTCACACATTGACCCCATCCCACTCACTCATCTAACTTTCGGAACTTTATTTTCTGACCTGATCAGAGGGTTGCCCGGGTCTCTGCAACAACAATGGACGATGTACCCTGGAGCCCAGTGGCTGGCACTGTGTTTGCCAGTCGGGATGGCGAGGAGCCGGATGTCACGTAGCCATGGAAACGCTCTGTACTGATAGCAAAGACAATGAAGGAGGTAGGTTGACATACAGGTTAAATGAATGAATACTCTTTGTGTGCTGGACAGTTATTGTTTGCTTGCACTCAATATTGCAGTTAAAGTTGTCTTTACGACATCCACGAGCAATAAGAATATTCCTGTTTATGTTAATCACCATGTACCCAATATTGCTTGTAATAATGTCATAACGTCAAAACAAACGGAATACAGTAAATGCTGAGCAAAGAAGCCAGTAACAAGCAAAAACGGTAGCAAGGAAGTCGTGGCACAGACAGGAGAACTCAGGTATACACGGGGAAATCATGAGGAATATCCTGACGTCTTCCTGATGTGGATGTAAGGCTTAAGAATAGTGATGATTGCCGGTTGTGTCCACCTGCCTTGTTGCTCCGGCCCAAGTCCCCAGACCAAGCTGCCTGAAACAATGAGCAGAGAGTAGTCAGCGCCGGACTGAAAACAGGAAGTGACCAAAATACGAGTCAGCTGGGATGCAGACCATTACACCCTCGTTACTTGATATTATCCTGCCCCCCATTTTTATCCAATTTATTTTCATACTTTTCCACTGTAACCAGTTAGAAGTTGTTCTGACGTCTCCCTTCGCTTCAGCTATGAACTGGGTGTTTGTGTGTCTCAGATGGCTTGACTGATTGTATGGACCCAGACTGCTGCCTGCAGCTCTCCTGTCAGAACCAGTTGTACTGTAAAGGCTCTCCTGACCCGATGGAAGTACTTAGTCAGTCTCCATCTACGCTCGCTCCCCAGCAGGTAAGGACATTCTTATAGAACACGGACTTCATGCCCAAGAAAGACAGGAACCTGCAGTCTTTTTTATGAGGAGTTGTTTTTTTTGTTGTTTTTTTTTTCCTCAGGCTGCCAGGTCTTTTTACCAGCGTATACACTTCTTACTTGGCCCTGAATCCACTCATGTCATCCCGGCTGAGAGTCCATTCAACAAAAGGCAAGCATGTCTCTCACTATATGAAGCACTGCAAGTATTGCATCCATACAGGGCTGATTATATTGTCAGTCAAGAGAGGTCCACAGAGAAGGCTCATGCCCAACACATTTCATAACTTGTGCGAGGACAGTGTAGCAGAATGCAAATCTGGAGATGGATGCCTTTTTCTAATGATTATAATGCACTGACTACAATCATTGAGCCTGAATGAACTGTGAATATGACCAAACCATTATGACCATTAATGTAGTTATTTAATGGAACGTTAGAAGCTGCCTCGGGGTGTCCGCAGGGTGTCTGCATACTGTGCAATATACATCATTATACAAAAAGTAGGTTTATTTCATTAATAATTGATTAATAAAACATAATGCATAAAAATGTATGTATTAATTTTGTTTAACATATTAAATTACATCAAGAACATTTCAGACTTCTGGGACTATGAAATATAATGGTCTCTCTTCTATGCATTTCCTTCAAAATAAGTGATAATGAGTCATAATGATGGCTTTAGTTTCTGTGTTATATATACAGTATATATATATATATATATATATATATATATATATATATATATACATATATCATTACATATACATATATCATAAATCATTCAGTTTCATCAATGAACTGCAAAATGTGGAATTTCAGATTTAAAATCTAGGGATGTTCGATAATCGCAGCTGACCGATAATATCGGCCGATATTAGGAGTATAAATAATTGATTCTTAGATGCATCATGATGCGGATTATTAATCGATTCATAAATGTCAATAATCAATGCTGAACAAAAAAAAAAAACGGAACAAAAATACAGAAAGCGGAAGTGCCGCCCAGACAGTTTATGGTGGTGCATGTGTAATGGCCGCCACAACTGCGATTGGCGAAAACTCATCGCCAACGTGTAGCAAACCCTGCACACGGGTGACGACGAGCGGCTGTGACCAGCTACACTGGCGAATGACGCGTTCACATCCAGAGAAAATTGTACGAGTTTCCCACAGTTTTGACTGGCTGTCAGATGTGGAGGGAATTTGGGGGTGTCAAAGCAGTTCAGAGGAGGAAAAGCGGACGGTGTTGATCGAGTACTCTTGCTAGTACGGGATCTTGCTAGTATTGAGGATAAACTTACGTGAATGTCATTCTTTTTTTAGAAATGTCAAATATCTCCGGGAAATTAATCTGTTTCATGTCTGTTTTAATTGTGGATCATTACAAATATGCTTTGTTTTAGTAGTAAACAGTGAGTAAAAAGAAAGTACACGTAGAAAAAAATTATGCTTGAAAACGGTTGATCACAAAAAAGATGCATCGAGATGCAGCGATAATCATTTTATCGGAGGCCTCTGAATCCTAATCGTATTGAATCGGGGGGTGGGCAGAGATTCCCACCCACAGCTGATATTGGCATAAAAGTGAGATATCAGTTTATATCGGTATCTGCTTTTCTGCTGATAATGATATTGGTGCACTAGTGATGATGTGCGCCACACAGCAACAACCTTGCCAGCTTAGCTCAGTCAGTATGTCTGCAGTATGGAATTCTATCCAAGTTCGGCCTTTGGATTGTAAATATGAGTAACAGAAGGTCTTAAGAAGTTGACACGATGAACGGACGGCATCCAAGAAGGTCGGGGGGCACGTTTTATTAGCATGCAGGTATCCTTGTCTCACTGTCACACCACACACTGTCAAGAGCCGAAAGGCAAAACAGCACGCTTCCAGCCTTCGTAATAAAAAACGTTCCGCGGTACAATCTGTCAGATGGTATCTGTCAAAAGAAAGGTATGAGAAAAGCAGCTTTAATTTGCGGTGAAAGCGCTGGTTATGTCAGGGGGAAGCAAGTAAGGCGTCTTCCTTTCATTGGTCATTGTTTTTTTTAATGACTGGACAAAATGTTTAAAATAAATATGACCCTTTTTCTACAACTTACATTGCATATTGCAGTGTTTGACTTAATTTGTAACAGCAGTGTTTATTTGTGAAATGCATCCAGTGGCATCACAGTTTCAAAGCATATTGTGTTCATTCATTACATGAGAGGTGACCTGACATATTTTGAGGAAAGAGCCGCAGGCAATATTGGTACACGTTGACATCGGCATTGGTAATGAAGCACTGGACAATATCAGCTTACCGGATATAACAAGCCAATATCGCGTATCTCTAATAAAATATTTTGATTTGTCTTTCTCCAGCTTGGTGTCAATAATCCGGGGTCAGGTTTTGACGGCAGATGGAACACCTCTGATTGGAGTCAATGTGTCCTTTGTCCACTACCCTGAACATGGACACACTGTGACCCGCAAAGATGGCATGTGCGTATAATGTATATGCAGTTTAGACATTGTACATAATCTATCTGCACACTCTTACTGTCTATGATAATTAGCCCACAATTGCTAGCTTTATTGTGTTTTACACTGTGTATATTTTCACATCTACAGCAACCATCAAAGTCTCCTCTTTACTTTGATACCTAGATCATCCATGTAGCTTGTGCACATGCACAGAAAAATGTTGGTTACTTTGGATTTGTATTTTTCTAAGAGAGTTCAAGAGGTTTAAAGAGCCGATTCTAGTTTTGCTTTGGCCCCACCAATCTTGAGCATATTTCACCATATTCAATGCTCCAGTTGTTCTAATGTTTGAACAAGGTCTACGTAAGACATGTTTTTCATTCCAGTGATATTCCTGTTCAATGTGCTGCAGGTTTGATTTGTTGGCCAATGGCGGAGCATCCCTTACATTGAGTTTTGAACGTTCTCCGTTCATGACCCAGTACAGAACCGTGTGGGTGCCTTGGAATGTCTTTTATGTGATGGACACACTGGCCATGAAGAAGGTGAGCTGTACCACTCTGTCAGGGACATCAATGCTTTCTTGGGGTGTGACGCTTCACCGTCATCACTGTTCTATACGTACCTCGGGTTTAAGGTCACGGTTTGGTTCATTTTGGGTACCATAAGGGAACAAGATGCAAAACATAAAACTGTTTTTGAAGATGAGATCCTGATATAGTGGGTGGAAAAATGTAAAAACATATTAGAGAGAGACAGAATTTAAAAAAAGAAAATCTTAAAAAATCCAGAAAAAGCATTCAGTGTTCCCTCGCTCTATTGCGGTTCACCTTTCACAGACTCACTGGCTAGCAGATTTTTTTTTTTTGTGCAAGGAAAGGCTGATTGACATACATATGTCCCTTTCAGGAGGAGAATGACATCCCAAGCTGTGACCTGAGTGGTTTCATCAGACCCAGCCCCGTCATTGTCACACCCCCCTTGTCCATGTTCTTCAGGAGTTCACCTGAGGATGGCCCGATCATACCTGAAACACAGGTAAGCTATATTGACTTTTAAAACCTCCGGACCCAAGTACAGGGGGCAGCGTGGTTGCATTTGTGTTGCTATAGTAACTGCTGAGCGACGCTTGTATCAATGTCCATGTAACTGGAACAGTTAACAGCTCGACCAAATTTTAGGAGTAGAGAAAACAATTTAATCCAGAGAGTGGTAGAGGAAGAACCATCCCACTACTGAGCAAGCAGCTTCATTTACCTTATCCAGTAGTAAAGATACGTACATTTTCAAATCCACAATAACCTTCAAAGTCTCCCCTTTACTTTCATACCAAGACCATCCATGTAGGCCTTTCACACCAAATTGTATTTATTTTGTCTTTTTCTTGCAAAATGGCCTTCTTACGCCCAGGCTTTAAGAGGTTAACTAGGACAGATGGAGGTATGAGGGAAGGACGGCGTCTTTGGTTTGGTTGCTCTCGAAAGGTGTTCAACTATACATATTAATGAAGGGCAACAAATTAACTGCATCCATCATGCTCGCATGCCAAACGGTGCATAAACATGATGACATTTATTGTTTTTCGCCATATGGTGTTGCTCTCAATGAATAGTCCAAAAGTACCTTTGAAAGACGTAACGAACAAGCGTAACTAAAAGTCAAGGTTATGTTCTCATCGTGTGAACCATTCTTGCCAGCGCTGTCGAGGTTGCAGTTTTCAACTGATGTTTTTTTAAAAGCTACCCACCAAAAGCTATTCCCAACAGCTTGGTTAAAAACAATGTTTACATAGTTTGAAGCGATTAAATCAGTATTGTTGCATGTACAGTCGTCCCCCGTTTGTCACGGTTAATTGGTTTCAGACTGAACTTCGATAAATGAATAGGATTCAATGTTAATAAATGGAATATTTTTATAGTTAGAGCATAGAGAACCTGTTTAGGACTTTCTAAATACAGTTTTGAACATTATTAGATCCCTGTAGACATGAAATAAAACCACTATAGTCACCTTTACCCTCCTATCATTCATTTTTGACACCACATTGCGCAACTCTTATGCTGCAGGGACTCAAGATAGCGAGCTAACAAGCTAGCAAGCTAACCAGTTAGGCTCAAATTTATTTCTTCTAAGCTGAAGCCAAAAACTTACCACTTCCACTGGGAGGAGAACTTTTTTTCACTCGATCATGTCAGACATGCCATGGCTGACTACATGCAGTGTTAAAGTAATGTAAGGTAAGGTAATGTCTCAGCAATGTTTTGTGTCAATACTGCGTCCTAGTGACCAGAACACTACATGTCACTTGTGTTTCAACAGGTTTGACTAATAACAGACCATAGTCTACCATGAAACAGCATCATTTGTTCATTAATTTCTGAAAAAACATGATTTAGTGAGGGAGCAATAATCGAACCACGATATTGCGAAGGGCGACCGTATAGCATTTTCCTGCAAAGAGCTTGTTTTACAAAATGTAACAGACAGCTGGCATACAGTAGTACTGTGTGGAGAAACCCTTGTTGACAAGCATAGAGGTTAGATATTTCTTATCGTTGGTCACCAGGGTTGCACACATCTCAAGAGGGATTTTGGTCAGAGAAACATCCGCAAAGCAGAATGTTTCCACCTGCATGTTTGACAGTAGGGATGTGGTTTCTCGCCATTTCTCTGCCTTCAAACACGTCCAGTCAACTCAATGCCAAAGAGCTCAGTTTTGGTTTCATGTGACCACATCACATTCTCCAAAGCCTTGTCCGAGTCATTCAGGTGTTGATTGTCAAACTTCAGACAGATGCTTTACATGTGTCTTCTTGAGCACGGGGGACTGCAGGCTCTCAGTCCATTACAGTTAGGAATGTTGTTCTTGGTGACTGTGCTCCCAACTCCCTTGGTATCATGAACCTGCTCCTCCCACGTTATTCTGGGCTGGTCCCACACCTTACCCCACCGGGAGAAATATTGCATGGCGCTCCAGAGTGAGGGAAATTGACTATTATTTTGTCTAATTGCATCAATAGTGGCGTCTTTCTCACGAAGCGTGTTGCTGATGGCCTTATAGTCCTTTCCAGTCTTGTGTAGTTCGACAACTCTTTTTTGCCAGCTCTTGCCTATGATAGTGGAAAGGTTTTGAGCTTTGTTCTGGAGTGCCAGGGACAAACACAAATAACACAATCAATGATGCAACAGCTGAGAACGTGTGGCTGTTGAGTGGTTTCTCTTGGAAACTAATTGTACATTCCCACACACACTTAGAGCTCTACCCAGCCTGTAATTGCCCATAGGCCTAATAGCACGTTTCTCTGGGTAGCCAACTGAGGTTCTCATCATGGTCCAATGCCATTGCACATACACACAAGTGTTCAACTTGCCTGTTTGTGGTTGCAAACGGGATTGTAAGCATGAAACCAAGAGTATGTGCAGTATGTGTGTAATGTGTTTTACTCTGTTGCCATGTTGTGTTACCACAGAGGAAAATGACAACAGATGACCAAAAACCAGCATGTTTTTACGTCTTCAAAATCCTTAAATAGAGGAGGCGTAACGGTACGTCATAATCATGATTCAGTACTTACCTTGGTTTTAAGGTCACTCAAACACAAATCTAATGGAAATCTCCTTTTTAACTTTGGAGGAGCCGAATCCATTACAGAGGAAGGAAGTGAAAAGGGCAGTCTTAAAGGAGATGTGATGGATCTGAAGTGAACACTAAACGCTTGGCTAATGAAAAGACAATAGCACAGTTGAAAAATAAAACATTCCCAGTAGAGCTTTCCTCAGAGTGCTCCTATGTGTTTTTTAGTGGCCATTTTTGGAAAGATTTTTAACGTAATCCCAACCTGGAAACGTGTCTTAAATTGTTGAAACACAATTTATTTTCTTCAGAAACAGTTACTTCCAAAATGTGTAAACAACCGATTACGCTCCAACATCCACTTTTTTGTTGTTTTTTTTTAAATAAAAAGGCAGTCACTGAAAAAATAAAAATCTATGTCAATCATTATGATATGCATTATCTTAGCCAACTTCCAGAAACTACTTCGACTGATCCCACAAGAAAAACATGCATTGCCAACCACTAAGTTCTGTTGGAGGTGTTTCCAAACTTTTTCCACTGAGGACTGTATATAAAATAATTGAAAGCGTGGGTGCCACTTTGATATTCTTCACTTTTTAATTCATTAAATATCCTAATATCAAGCCAAAGTTAGATCAAGATAAGATAAGATGTTATATAAGTGTAAACAAAAACAGTCTACACCTCAACTTCTTCCTATTTATTTTATGTTATTATTCTGGCAACTAAATTGCCTTTTTGAGCGCTTTAACATACTCGAAAACTGACCAAAATAAAACAAAAACAAATTTGTCAGGCCTTCTTCTTTAGGTATTGCACAAAAAAGCAGTTAACCCTTTGCTGAACTATGCACTAGTGAGTTAAGGTCTCGCACTTTGTTACGTATGATTAGTAGATTCTTCTTTGACCTTGCAGACACGAAAAATGCAAGTGTAACATGATGACGCAGCCACATAGACTTTCCTTTCAACTCACGTCGACAGTGTAGACTTCAAACCGCCGACAAGTTTTTAAAATGGTGTAAATTGGTCAAGTAAAATCAGATTAATGATCAATAACGTTCACCGTGCTTTCAAAGCGAGAGTAAACAGGCAATGAAACATGACGCCACTTTCCTATTGGTGGAAAACGCTCGTTATCGATCAATCAAAGCATGAACAGCCATTTGGTTGCGGAGGGAGAAGGGGAAATGTGAACTCACAGCGCCATCGAGCGGCCAACTGGCACAAACACGGACATCGTGGTTTTGAAAGGCCAACACAGACCGGACTTTTCCCTCTGGGTGATCGGATGCTTGAGGTGGACAAAAACATGTTATTTTTGGAATGGGACATATTTGTTGTGTGCATAGTAAATAGTACCTGCCTGAGGCCACTCCTGGCTTTGAAGGTAAATAATTATTATAATAACTATTTGATTACATTTATTATTTATTTTTTACTTTGTTTTCTGAATTATACGTTTTATATTTGCATTCTAAGTTAGTCTAAGAAGGGTTCATTTCACATGTTCCACTTTTTTACACACAAGAAATACAAATTTTCCATACTTTAATTGAAGGTTTTTGGGTGATTTTAGGCCCCATGTGTTAATACACTATGTCATAATGAAATAACTGTACAGTTGCACGTGTGGATGTGCATGGACTTAAAGCAGTTCAAGCACACAAACACGCCTTGAGAGCATCTCTTTTTGGCGGACCGTGAGTTAATTTGGGCTTAGCCTTCCATTTAAATAGTCACATACAGTATGCAG
This sequence comes from Dunckerocampus dactyliophorus, assembly GCF_027744805.1. Lineage (NCBI taxonomy): Eukaryota > Metazoa > Chordata > Actinopteri > Syngnathiformes > Syngnathidae > Dunckerocampus > Dunckerocampus dactyliophorus. The sequence continues at coordinate 26,031,305 of NC_072824.1, read as the reverse complement.
TCATTGAGTTTTCACTCTGTCACGGTTTGTGTAAATAAACGGGATAAATTATCGCTGTTTTGTGGTTAAATACAGCCTATTATTAATCAAAACTATGCATATTTAAGCAAATGTTATTTTGATATTGAAGACGTGCTGTGTAGTACGCTACACTGGTCACTAGGTGTCAGTAATATTACTTTAGGGCCGATGTTCCCAAACTAGGGTATGCGTACCCCCAGGGGTAGGCCAAATGTAATAGGGGGCACGTGAATAAAAATTAAAAACAATTACTGCCTAACGGTCACAATTGCGAGTGCGCCCGAACGCCTCACGGTGCAAGAAGGACGGAGCACAAAGGAGGAGTATGAAGTTGTTCATTGCTCTGTCTGATGACCAAATAACTAAGTTTGATGGTTATTTTGTGCGTTAAGAGTGTTTAATCTTGAAGATTTCATTCATATTGGTGTTCCGATCCCTGCACGACACAGCGGGGGAAACCTGTCACTGTGAGTGGTTTGCCCGAAAATTAGGCTTTATCGTTGGTTGTATGTATTTTTGTACTTTGGATACTGCTTTATTGTGATTGTGAAAATTTCCCCTTCACTTTGGTATTAATTGAATATGCAGACTTAAACCATAACCATAAATTCAACCCATTCAAACAGAAGGATGCCAACATCAGACAAGATACAATATGTAGGATGATTACTTATCTATTTATCAGTGCTCATGACAAGCTTTCATCAAAATGTGACCATGCAAAATATACATTTTTAACCGGGAATTACTATCGGTGTACTGTATGTTTGTGTGTGCAGGAGTAGTGGGTACATGGCTTCAGGTCAAATGTCTGAAGAGGTACGCGACTGTAAAAGGTTTGGGAACCACTGCTTTAGGTTGCATTGTGTAGTTCTGAGCTGCTGTTTAGAGTGTGGGCTATAGCTATGTCTGTCTATGTTGTGTTTTATTTGTCTTATTGTCTACTATATTGGGTAATACAAGTGTAAAGGTGACTATAGGGGTGTTAGTTCATGTCGACAGTGCTCTAATAATGTTAAAACCATATTTAGAAGGTTGTAAACGGGTTTTTATGCTCGAACTACGAAAATATTCCGTTTATAAATAGGGAATCCTATTGTGTGGAAATTCACTGATCATGGTCGGGTCTGGAACATATGAACCGTGATAAACGAGGGATGACTGCACTCTATATTTTTTATTCCAAAGAAGCGTGATCTGCAGTCAGGAATCAACAATCAACAAGAGTGGACACGCGAGAACCATTTAAGATCCTATATGCTGTATATTGTAAGACATCATTTTTCTTTGGTTTGGGATTTGGGTCATTTCCAGTTTTTCTTTGTTTTCTGTGTGATGTTCAAATGTGGGTCATGTTTAATTTGATCTGTAATGTTTATCTGGCCAATAAAACACAATCTACAGGCTACAAAAGGGTCACACTTTGGACACCCCTGGTTTAGACACACTGGCGCTACTTGCTGACCGAGCGATGGGGTGGGGCCCCTTTAGGGAGTTCTGTGCCAGCCAACCAATGTCATTACAAATTGTCCACATTGTCGCTATTCTGTAGTGATTCAAAGTTGGTCAGCCCTGCGGGGACCCTTTAGGTTGGCCCACCTCGCCTGTTGGCAAGCAGCGTCTCTCAGTGTCCAGTGAAAAAGTAGCACATTTAAAAGGAATGGATACCAAAGTCACCCTGATCCTCAACAGGTCAAGGATTTACGATATGCTGTGCGCGTCCTGACGTAAATCAAAGCAGTCCTCCTGTTTGTCCTTCACCTGCAGGTGCACTTGATAAAATATGTACTTGAATGTGCCTTCAAAGATATAGCACAGGTGAGGCCGACTCTCACCCGCTGTTAAGAGACATGACTTGAAAGGATGCTTCAAGTGCAGCCAGATTTCATTATCAACAGGCTTACCATATTTTCAAGTATAAATTAACAAAACATGGCTACCCTCTGACCGTTTTATTTATTCATATGACGTCATAAGGAGCCAAAGCCAATTGTGCTAAAATGATGGTGGATATAGCACAGACCAAGTTTGTTTTTTTCTGAAAGACCTACTAATTCATGTCAAAGATGTGTAATGTTACATACTGTATATGCTGTATTACATTGTTCATGCCAAATGTATTCCTTATTTGGAAAGAACTCAACTTGATACTTCTTTGTATAGCGCAATTGTACTTTTAATTGCATCATTGACTCTAACAATTATTGAGGGTCTCACTAGCATGTTTATGTTTGCTATTGTGACTGAAATACATAACAATAGGCTTTCTATACCAATTTTATGGCTAAAAGCCTAATAGTGATATTTTCCTAGCTTGTTTTATATGAATTCATTGAAGCACTATAGTAAGAACAGTTGAATTTTAATATTTGACACCCTATTAAAGCAGTAGAATGGTTAAATAGCTATAAAATCACCTTTAAATGTCAAAAAGCTTTTGGAAATGAGTTTCTTTATCTAACACACTGCCATTTGGGGGGAGCCATATCCTGGGATAGTGTAAAAGCATTTTTTTTTTTCTTGGAACAGCATTGCTGTCAGCATTGGTATCAGAGAAGTAGTCAGTGATCACACAATTTAAACGTTTTTAAAAATTGTATTAAAATTCGAGCAGTATATTTGGTTACAGCACTGGACTCTAATCATCAATGAGGAAAGGAGCCCAGAATAAAAGTACACAGCGTCTATTTAGCAGTTGCCGCGTACCTCTAGAAATGAAAGTGAAAGTTAAGCTTGTGGAGAAGTGAGAGTTAAGCTTGTGTGAGTGAGAACAATGCACCTACTGTTGTGCAACTGCTATGAGAAGCTATTGGAATGAAAATGCAATGAGCTAATAGACTGAATCTAAAGTTGTAAAAATACTACCTAACAATAGTCACATGACTGCCACACAACCACAGCAAAATGTTTCCTATACGTCACTTAGGGACTTCATCAGTGCAAGTTAAGCATAAAGCTGTATAGGACACTGCTGTTTACTAAAAACATGTTTTGTCTTTCAGGTTTTACAAGAAGAAACCTCAATACCGGGCAGTGATCTCAACCTGATCTACCTGAGCTCAAGAGCTGCAGGATACAAACCAGTTCTCAAAGTCACCATGACACAGTCATCAGTACCGTTTAACCTGATGAAAGTGAGATTTGACATATTTCCATCAAAAATATATGGATGATGCTGACTCTCTTGTATCACATAGTCAGACAATATTGCGTGGAGTCGAATACTAACATGTCCCTTTTTTTTCTCCAGGTTCACCTCATGGTTGCAGTGGTGGGACGTCTTTTCCAGAAATGGTTCCCGGCCCAGCCAAACCTTTCTTACACTTTCATCTGGGACAAAACAGATGCTTATGGGCAGCGTGTTTATGGACTATCAGAGGCAGTTGGTGAGTTTCCTACTAATTCTAATGTCTTCAGCTTTATCCTTTTAGCGGCCAGACCTGTGAGTCGACTAACATTTGAAAAGGAATTCTGAAGATGAGAGGGAAAGGAAAAACACGGTGTGCCAGCTTTCTCGCCATGTCTCACAGTTGTGCCAGCTTTCTCGCCATGTCTCACAGTTGAAAATGTCAAATCTGTCGGTCACCGGTTTGCAACTCAAGGCATGTTCAAAGAATATGGACAGTCAATAGCAGCATGCGCCTCCATATGAGTTGGCCAGAGGCCTTGCCAAAATAGGATTTACTTCCTGGGATGATGTTTAGCGACTGGCCAGTACTGTCCATAACAAGGCTGCTTGTTGTATCATGGTTATTCTGTTTTGTTTTCATTTTTTCTAGCGTACCTCGAATATTTCTTTTTAGTGTTATTGATGATTCTACACTGTTGAAGATTCAAAATTGCATCCATGAAAATTAGAAAACACATTGAGTCATTGGTAGATTCTGGAAGTTTCTGGGGAAAATAAGTATTTGATCCCTCGCTAATTTTACCCCCTTACAAAGATATGAATGCACCATAATTTATAAGGTAGATTTATTTTAATAGACAGAAAGAGTGTAAATGAATCCAGGAAAAATAAGTTATAAATGCGTTTGATTATTTTTTGATGATCACCTGTCTATAAGCCGCGGGGGTCCACATCGTAACATGGGGTGTTGAGTACACAGAAAGGTTTTTTTAACTTCTGAATAGCAATTATAAATAGTTTTTTTTCCAAACAGTGCCGAACAGTGCGTTGTAACATGGCTAGTTAAATAGTGCCGAACAGTGGCTGTAAGATATCTAGTTAAACAGTAGCCTCCCATTAAAGTCATTCATAGCCGTCCTCCTCCTTTTCCTCCTGGGAATTAAAACCACTCAAGTCATCTTGACAAGCATCACAATTGAACAGCCTCATAATTTCTTTGCCACACACTTCGGCAGTCTCTCTCTCTCTTTCGTTGTCACTCTTGTTTTGCCATTTAGTTGAGCTATCCTCTTCATTTAGTCCAGCCTTTCGAAAGTCGCTGGTGATAGTGGACTTTTGGCGGTCCAAGTAGTCCAAACAGAAGCTGTCGTAATCAGTCATTGGTCAAACTTACTCAAGACGTGTCAGAAATCGCTGCATATGACTTCAAAATGTGAGATTAGCTTCCACTGCACTGTCTAGGTCACTACTTCCTGAAGCTACACTCTAGGCATCATGGGAAATGTAGTCTTTAGCCATAAATTTGCCGCATCATTGTACAAGCCACAGGGTTCAAAGCATGAGAAAAAAGTAGTGACTTATCCACAGGAAATTACGGTATTTGATCCCAATACAAAATGTGAATTAAGCCTCATTTACACTCACTCATGGTACACAATTTTGCGTGCCAGTGGCGTGCGTTAATTGGTCGTTCACAGGTGTGAAGTATGTGTAAACTGTGCAGGGCTGCATGCCAGTGCGCAAAGAAAATTTTGAAATGTTAAAAATTTGTGGCAGGCATCATTTCGGTGAACTAGTTGCGCATGCAACGTGAACACACTGCGAAGGCATTGCAACCTACAGTACGTGCAAACAATGACAATGCGGGCGGTGCTTATCAAAGCGTGCCTCTGTGTGTCTCATTCACATGACTGGGTTAACTTTTCCACCAGCCTCTTGGATCTTCCTTGTGATTTTCTGTTAATAACTAATCATAATGCCCAAAGTGATGTCTTCTATTCAGCAGTTCCCTCTCGCACACTCTCCGTGTCTCTTTTTTTTTTTTTTTTTTTAGTGGCACATTCGCTACCTGCAGCTGCGAGAAAATATAGACTTACCTTTCTGTATTGCATGAGCTGCTTCTCTGGAGTTCAGCATCTTGTAGGTCCCTTGCAAATAGAGGAATTAATTAAGCTAAGCTGCTGTTGTGTGGCATCACACGGGACGCAGCGGAACGCAGCGGGACCAAATAATGCCATGAGTGCTTCACGGATGCGGGAAGTGGGGGCAACAATGCACACCCACATGGGAAGAATGCGCATCGCATGTACTGTTGTCGTGAACAAATTGGCGGACAAGAAGGAAAAAGCTTGCAAGCGTAAACGCCAACATTTCTTGTAGTTGATCACCACGGTTGCACTCATGTCAGGGGGCATTTTGGTCAGAGAAACATCCCCAAAACAGAATGTTTCCACCTCCATGTTTGACAGTAGGGATGTTGCTGTTGGGCTCATATTCATCATTTCTCTGTCTCCAAACACTTCTCATCCAGTTGATGCCAAAGACCTCGACTGCGGTCTCATGTGACCACGTCACACTCTATCAAGCTGAGTTTGTCTGAGTCATTCAGGTGTTGATTGTCAAACTTCAGATGGGCCTGTCCATGTGTCTTCTTGAGCAGGGGGACCTTGCAGGCCCTGCAGGATCTCATTCCATTACAGCAAAGTGTGTTACTAATGCTTTTCTTGCTGACTGTGCTCCCAACTCTCTTGACATCTTTAATTAACCACCTCGTCCTTTGTAATTCTGGGCTGGTCCCTCACCTTTTTCACAATTATCCTTACCCTACCTGGTAAAAAGTTCTCGCTGATGGTCTTATTGTCCATTCCAGTCTCGTGGAGGTCGACAATCTTGTCCCTGAGGTCCTTTGGCAGTTCTGTGGTCTTGCCCATGGTGGTGGAGAGGTTTGAATGGAAGAGAGTGTTTCAGTGACAGGTGTCTTTTATCCACGAGTTAAGATTTGAGTACGTTCCTAAAGAGAGAGGACTATTGTGTGTGTTTCATGGGCAAATATATGTGTAACCCGCCATGTTTCGCACTGCCCGCACCGGGGCTTGAATACAGGACCTTCGTAATGGGAGGCGAGGGCGCTGACCACGCGACTAAAAGCCCGGACTGACGGGCGCGTGTTCAGCGCAGCTCTTGAGGCAGAGGGAGTGAGGTTTACCAATGTACACTCGCACAGCCTCACAGGCTGGCATCCGTTACATATGGTCTGTGGGGGTCAGATACTTGCTGGTTGGTTGGGGATCAAATACTTATTTCACTCAAATACAAATTCATTTATAAAATTTTTTGACGTAATTTTTTTTTTCTGTGAACATACCATAAAAAGGTGGTAAAAATATGTCAGCACATCCACATGTAAATGCACGACTGGCATAAAAAATGCCCGCTTAGAATAACTGCTAGCATTTTTGTTAAGAGTTGTGTTCATTGCTTGTGCACGTTAAACGGATTACGCATGGTATCACACCAAGGTTAGATACAAACAGGGCATCAGGGCATATGTGTATGTCTATTAAATGACACTTACAAAGAGGAGGGCGAGCCAAGAATAATAATGGCAATAAAACAAAACTTCCCATCAATGTAACTTATGTACGATACACTAAATTGGCTGGGACAACACACAACTGCACACAGCCACGATAAAGACACTGGAAGGGAAACGGCTCTGACATAATGGGCCGGTTAACCCTTTGACATCTTTATGAGTCAAGCAAAAAATATCCTGCAGACATGCCCTTGCCCGTGAGTTATCATGGTTCGTAGTCTTATTGGGTTCAGCATAAAGGAGATTTACGACGTGTTTTGTGATGGACCTAAATGTTTAGTGAATTTCTTACACTGTTCATTTTCTGCTGGCTCTTTATTCGGCGTAGTTATAGTTGACAAAGGGAGACATCAGACAAACTATATCGCTTTCAAATTTTTGTCATGAATAACTATTAATACCAAGGACGGTTCAACTCCCTTTGTAACATTTGAAAAAAAGAAGAGAAATTATCTTTTTATTGAGAGGATTTTGTATTCACTCGAGGTACAAAGATGAACATTCCTAAGAGACTTGCCAACGCACTAAAATGCTGATTTGTTCTGTAGAACAATTTTGTTTTGTTTTTGTGTTTATTTTAATTAGCACTTGTCCCCCTTGCCGTTCAGACAGCCCACCTGCGTTTATTTTCATGACGACAATGGGGTGTAACGTGGCCCCCTCTCGGCGTGCCTAAACATGTCATACGTCATTGGAAAGCGTAGTTGGTTGAGATTCAGCTGATATACAGCACTTCATTCCAGGATACAATCAAAACTGCAGGCTCAGTTATCACTGATTTCAGATCAGTCAGTTCATGAATGAAGCCTCACCGGTATTCCAAGAGCAGTGTTATGTTGGCAGTTGTCCAGTAAATGCAAATAGTCCACACAGAGCCTATAAAGACACACTGACTGCTGCGGCAGACTTTCATCATATTCATAAGAGGCGCATATTTTTCCGCTTATTATTCATCGTAAATTCAATTAGCCGGGATGCTTTAAACTTTAAACTTCTGACTGACACCTCACTCGACCCAAAAACTCGACCCTCATAAGGGTCGCGGGTGTGCTGAAGCCTATCCCAGCTGACTTCAGGCGAGAGGCGAGGTACAGCCTGGCCTGGTCGCCAGCCAATCGCAGGGCACATATAGACAAACAACCATTCACACTCACATTCATTCACAATTTAGAGTCGCCAGTTAACCTAACATGCATGTTTTTGGAATGTGGGAGGAAACCCACGCACACACAGAGAGCCAACATGCTAACAACTTGGCCACCGTGCGTCCCGCCAATCAACTTTATGTCGGGAAAAAAATAGCAGCCCCTTTCCTAACATACGTCGCTTAAAGATGGCTTTTGCATTGAATAGCTAATAAATTTATGAAAACGCTGATTTGCTTGTGGACATTTGTCCTAAAAGCAAGGAACTCAATTGCGCAGCAATGGAAAATGGGGACTTGTGCATCAATGGTGCCTCAAGATTGTGCCTTTTGAAGTTTTATTTTATGTCTTTGTTGTATAAAACAATGATGGCAAAAGTGTCTTGAAAGACAGCATACAGTGTCAGGAAGCCATGGTGTTTTCTTTGCATGGAGTGGTGACCAGGGGTCACACCTTTGGAACACCTAATCCTTTAGAAAAATACTGACTTTTTATAGCATCCTTGTCAAATTTGAAATAAGATTTGGTAAGAACTCAAGCTAGGGCCACATTATGGTTTCCAATCCATAACTCCAAAGTAGTTATTTTGAAGGCACACATTTCTGAAAAAATATAGGCCAACCTAAAAAAAAAAATGTTTCAGTGTATTCAAATTCCCATTTGTCAGTGTCAGTAGAACTTAGACTCATTCTTACTGCTGGGGATAGAAAATCAGCTTGTTAGCTTTCAAAAGAGCCCTCAAAAGAGCCCAAAGCCATACTTCTACCCCAAGTGGTTCAAGGACAGCTGTATATTTACTTTGGGTATGACGTTTTAGGCGTTTTAGCCCCAAAAAATCCTGGAATTTGAAAGGGTTAATGCCCTCTAATTATGATGACAATGATCAAAATGTTGCTCATATGCAGTTTCTACTTTCTGCATATTTTTGTTGCCTCCTCTCACGTTTCCTTCTGTCAAACTCCGCCTAAATAACTCAATTTATTCTAAATGTAATATGTTGCAACTGTCACACAATAGAATATGGGGGGGAGGGAGCTCCTGGCAGCTACACAACTGTTCAATTCTGCAGCTGTGTGTGTGCGTGTGTGCGCGCGTGTGTATCAGTGTATGATCGTGCGCACACCGATTTGGCAGGTGTCCCACCCTTGACATTACAGCATCGTAGCGACAGCAGACAGGTCTGACCAGAAGTCTCATTAAACTGTGTGTGTGTGTGTGTGTGCGTGTGCGTGTGTGTGTGTGCAATGAACTGCCTTGGAGAGCCAACAGCTGGAGTCGGTGGATTTTATAAAAGCAGACGGATGGAGGTGGTCTTTATGCTGGTCTTTACTGTGTTACCTTACCTTTGGCCGAATCACTCACATATTGGAAACACTGACACAGTCACATGAAATAATGACTCATTAATATTATGACTAATAATATTAAATTAAAAGCTGAATAACTTACCCTAACCTCGTTGTCTCTCTTAGTGTCAGTGGGCTTTGAATACGAGTCCTGCCTGGACCTGATCCTGTGGGAGAAGAGAACGGCGGTTTTACAAGGCTACGAGATGGATGCTTCCAACATGGGAGGATGGACCCTCGATAAACATCACATTCTGGATGTGCAAAACGGTAGGAGGCTTAATAGTAACCATCCCACACTGTTCATGCATTTACAGTTTATGTATAGACTTGGGGCTCAGTCCATAAGGACTTCACATTGGCCTTCAGGGCGAAATTTTAGAACCCTGTTAAAAAAATGCAATTGTAGAGATGCTAATCTGCTTCCTGAGCACTGTCACAGGCCGTTCGCACTGTGATGGTTCCTTTCCACCTCCCTCTCGCCCGCACTCACGCTGCTCGCTCGTGTTATTACCCCATTCTGCTGTGTACTGCAATTTCCCTGATTTTGTGGATTGTTTCCGGTCTTATTTCAAGTCAAGTTTTGAGTGTCGAGTACGGGTGACGCCATCGTCTAATTTGCATAATTTGCCAGGACTTTACAATCTACAGCTGTAGATAGGCAAAATGGAGCCTTTTGGTTTGCGTCATAAGAAATGTGTGACTTCATCTTATGTTTTAATACCTTAATATGTTTAATACCGAACTTGAAGTTATTGACGTACGGGTGTTGGTTTTATTTTCTGCAGCAACGGCGTGTTATAAGGCGCACACACGCGGGATTTAAAAAAACATTAATGATGTTTACTGGGCTAATTTTAAAGATAATTATCCTGTCATTGCACAATATGTAAGGACAGGGATTTCAGGGAGGCAAGTTCATTTTTGTTGCCTTTTATGTTGCCACCACTTTCAAACAATTTTTTTTTAAATTATGGATTTTATATAAATATAAAATCCATAACAGAATTACAAATAGAATGTGTGCAACTTGGGTGGACAGCTCTACTATTAAAAACAGACTATTCTTAGACACGCATATTTAATAATAATAATATCGTGTTGACATCCAAATGACTATGCTTCAAAGTGCATTCCTGCCTTCCTATAATGGGCTTTTCCATGAATTACGTTATTGTCGCATCTGCACGGCCTCAGAAGAACCTTGAATACGTCCATCATTTGATAGTGTTAAGGAGGAGCAGACATGACAGTGGTTCGTAGTGTGCGCTGCTGTCTCGTCAGACAAGACAGTATCATCTGTTTCTGGTACCAGACACAAAAGGGAACAATTTTGAGAATTTGGTAAGGGTTGGACCCTGGATGCGGAGAACAGAAGCAGAGCGTGACAATAAAAGTAAGATTTTTTCAATAGCTCACGTTTGGTTGGAGAAGAATACAAAGTACTACACAAAAATCGTAATTCTAAAACGACGACAGGGTATCAAAAAGCGCACCATGGAAAAATTGAAAATAGATTGCCCCAGGGCAGCTGTGGAGTAATGAATAATGGTTTTCAGTGTACTTGGGTTGTCTGTAAAGGCACTGTATAAATCCAATCAACAGGTACAAAAAGTAACAGCTGTGCCAAAAGGACGGCTGGAAAAAAAAGCATTGAAAGCAAAGACGATAAATACAGGAGGTGGATCGGAAAGAGATGCAGGTCTCACAGTAGTAAGGGGTCAGGAGTGAAGTACAATCCGGCGTCTATCTGCTGCAGCTGCTGTGCTTAAAAACAGGACAAATTGACAGGTGGCTGCCAGCGTGCCTCGTTGCGCTGACCCGTACCAAAAATAAGATGCTCTGGAGAGGAAAGGACCCAGTAGAATATAAAAGGTTGAACGGAAACAGAGCATAACACAAACATCATACAGTAGAACCTCTGAGATCCAACAGAATCCATTTGGGGAAGTTGGGTTGACCTCCAGTGTTTCTTATTTAGAAAGGCTCAACCTACCATCATCCTAAAGCCTTTTTAAAAAATAAAAAATAAACTGAACAACCCCAACATTTCAATAGTCAAAACAAAGTACAGTTGACCCTCGCCACTTCACACTTCAAATTTCAAACGTCCTCACTCTATCACGGTTTTCAAAAATATATTAAGCATATTTTGCTTAAATTTAGCATTTTCAAGCATAAAAGTGGCTAAATGAAGGAAAATACAAATACAGTATAAGGCATTCAGAAGATGTATTCAAACATGTTGAGATGATATGTAGTATTGTACACCGGTCACTAGATGTCAGTAATGTTACTGTAATGTTCAGTGAGACACACAAGCGCTAGACACATGCGGAAAAATAAACTTTTATTGCGGGTTTGAATTATCTCACAACAGGCACAATAATCCCAAACACAAGCAAGTGTTGTGACTATAACCCACACTAAGCTAACGCTCAACTCTGAACCATCACTTCCACCGAAACACATTCACAGCAACACACACAAGTAAGAGTCTTAGGCTACATTCACACTGCAGGCTATAATGCCCAATTCAGATTTTTTTGTTAAAATCAGATTTTTTTAATGCAGTCGTTCAAAAAAAAATGAGACTCGTCAATATGAACGCAAAGCATGCGTAAAAGCACGACATCACACCATGACACCGTGCGGTGTGTTTACGGAAGTAAGCATTGCTGCAGTGTGTGTGTGCTCTCCTTGGCACGTTTGTGTAAATTTCAAGGATATTATGCAACGGGAGTCCGTCTTTTGTCAACCAAATGATTCCGCTTAGGAGATTCAGAAGAAAGAGGGACAGAATTTTGGCTGTAGCAGTTCTTGGAGGACTTCCTGGGACGTCTGTTCCGTGGAGCGTGGGAGCTAGGAGTGGTGGGATGTTGCCGTGAGCCGCTTCACTGACACTTTTTAGGAAGAACTTTTGCCTACATCAGGGAGTACCATTATCCCTCTCCGATATGTCGGATATATATGAGACCTGACCGTACATATTGGATTTATATCTACATACGAATGACACCTGAGTTGAATTTGAAAAAATCGGAATTGTACCATTCACACTGACATGAAAAAATAAGATAATGGTAACAAAAAAAAATCGAAATTGACCTGCAGTGTAAACGTAGCCTTATTTATTTCTTAAAAGGCTTAAATTACGTTATTATGTCTACTATTTTGGGAAATATGAACAGAACAATTCCTTACCTTTGTCCCTGTGATTGGCTGGTAAACTGGAATGGACGTTGCAAGTCTCAATAATGAGACAACTACACCACTTAGTTGTCACTGTCCATTTCATGGGAGCAGATCTTTTCACATGTTCAAAGATACTGTCTTCATCCCTGATGATGGTCGTGGCATTTGAGCAGCCTGGACCAGGCATGCAGCTAATGTTGATTGGTGTTTCTCCGCTTTCTGAGCATTTTAATGCTAAGCATGTCTAATTTTACTTTTCACTTTCCTTTTCTTTGACGCGCTGTATTGAGAAGAGTCTGCGTCGCGCTGGAGAGACAAAGTGAAGGGCAAAAAAGTAACTGAAAAGAACAAAAGTGACGTCCTTTCTTAGTGTAGCGACGCACGACTACATAGTCTTCCGCCGCATGCGCATAACTAGTTCTCTTTTTCTTCATGTACAGTATTAATAATTTACAGGACGAAACGTCGTAACACGAGGCCTGCCTGTAGAATACAGTGAAATGAAACACAACAAGTCACCCTTTGATGAAGTATGATAGATGTGTAGCATTTTGGGCAGGGGGGAGGATTGCTGAAGGCAAGGCGGCCTCATGAATTTGTTTATTAAAATTCTTCATCGCGCTTTAGTGATCCCACTGCAGTAACTTGACTGAGAACAATGAATGTGGAGGCTCAGCCCTCTGTGTATTTTAGCCAGATATTTTAGCCATTGTTGTATTTGCATTAACATAAAGAATAATTCATGTTTTTTTTTTAAATGCTTTGACTTTATTTACCCTTCTTCTTACCAACCCCCTTTTTGTCACCTCATCCATCACGTTACGAGCCATCCCTCTCTCCATGCTGTCAACACCTTGTCACCCACTTCTCCGACTCACTGTGCGAGTGTGTGTTTTTGGATCGGGAGGTTTTAGATCAAGGTCAAATGCACTCGTTTATAAACACATTCACTCCCAGAGTGCGAGAAAACTGCACTGGCTTCACTTTTAACACAGCTGGAGAGTTCCCTCTTGGAGCGTTGCATTACTTCCTGTCTGTCTCACCCACATCACAACATGCTCATGCACACACTCGCTGTTTTTGTAGTTAGGCAAGCAGTTGTTGTCATTGTGGACCGCGACACAGCATGGGTGCAAGCCTGCTGGCTGTGCCTCTGATGATCAATCAACACCTACTAATGGAAGGAGAGATGAAAGAGACCTGGGGAAGAATTGAAGGAAGCCCTGTGGGATTTGGTCCCACTAATGTTGGATGCTGGCTATCAAGAACATAGAAAGTCACCAATTAAAAGCCTTATTAAAAGTAGATGCAGTTTCGAAGGACTAAAGATAGGAGAATCGGATGAGAGGAAGAAGAAAAATGAGAAAACAGAGGACGCTGGAAGGAAGGAATGGAATAAAAGAAAAGTCATGTGGAAAGAATGAAAGGAAGGAATGAAAAGGAAAGGAAATGAGGAAGGAAAGACTGAAGCTATGAAGGAAAGCAGAAGTATAATTTAAGCAAGCTTCTCCTGGTATCCGCCTTTAAAAAATATAGTTCACCACAGGAGATTTATCGTTCATGTCTGAACGGGGGCAAAAAGGCCCTGGCTATATTGCTATATTATGAATAATAATCGCTAGTAGGGGTGTAACTTCTGTAATTTCTCTTGGAGATCAATAAAGTATCTATCTAAATCTAACGGTACGCCTTAATCACGGTTCAGTACGCACCTCCGTTTTAAGGTCACCGTTTTGTTCATTTTGGATACAGTACACGAACAAAATGCAAAACATAAAACAGATTTTTTTTCAAAGGTAAAAAAAAAGCATATTGCTACCGTATTCTTGAATTTTTCTCCATTTGGCCCTTGTGGGAAAAATGTTGGGCACCCCTGAACAGTACATACCACAAGAGAACAAGAGAAGAGAACCTAGCTTATAAAGTTTGTTTATGAAGATGCTGACCACTGAACAAGTCTCATCTTTTCCATACTGTATCCTCCTTTCACCCCTGATTATCTCTACACTCCTCCTGCGCAAATGTTCACAATGATTGCACCTCCTGTACATTACATCATGTTCCTGTGTTTTTCCTTAAAAAAATGAATGAAAATATGTCAAATTAATAGCTAAATGTCAAGGTCAGACTACACTGCTGTGTTCTTTTTAATGTGTTCCATCTTCTCATCGTTAGGTATCCTGTACAAAGGCAATGGAGAGAACGTGTTTGTTTCCCAACAGCCCCCTGTCATCAGCAGCATCATGGGTAAGAAAGTACTCGTGGTTTATTTCCTCCACAGTAACTACAAAACCTCGAGTATGATGACAAACAACACAAGATTTTGCCTCAAATTTACTTTTCCATATGTGTCTAAATATACATTTCAAGGATCTGTCGAAACCCAGGTTTCTTTCCGTGTGTCTTATGTGTGAAACAGTTTTGTGCCATTATTTAATCTCTCAGCCTGAAGCAAAAAGACACATACTCACTTTATGACTTGGCAGACTTTAATGGCCGGATGACTATTTTTAACAATGAGTCAAGTAAAATATTGAGGACAAGACGAGGATGGATCAGTTAATCAACTCAATTCCAAATGTTCCTCAAGCTAACACTCTTGTGTACCCTTTATCACCCTATAGTACATTACCATTTTCCCGCAGTACGGCCAATAAGAATGTCAATGGATGAACTGGACCAAGAAAACATTAGCACATGAGCACATTATGTTAAGAAAGGGGCATATTCTCAGTGTTTTGGAATGAATTCACTGTAAAATAAAAGAAGAAAGAAGCAAGCCATTAATCTATGACGTTTTTTCTGATGTTGGTCATGTTTTATTTGACGTTTAACGTACTGTAGGCACGGTAGGTTACTGGTAGGGATGTGAATGATAAACCGATGCGACTGGATATCCTGTTTGAGGAGCAACCGATTCTGATTAGCCGGTAAAAGAATCCTGTATCGATAATAATCAGCTATAAATCTTTAGATGAATCGATTGTGGAGACATGCACCGGGTATCGTGAGAGAAGCAAGTGTCTTATAAACAACGCCAGAGAAACGCGGTGAAGCGCGCCGTGGCGCTAGCTAGCTAGCAGCCCGGGATTTGACACTGAACCGATAGCTAGCAATATTTATCTCATCCAAGAAAAATATGTTCATTCAGCAAGTCCTTTTTTTGAGTTTGTCTAAACAATATAAATATTTGACACGTTATTCTGTTGACTTTATTTTTGCCAGTGCCTTACAGCATACTTGGGAATATGATGCCCTTTTACACAAAATACTGTAAGAATGCCACTTTCATATAATTGGTATCTTTATTTTATAATGTAATATATATTACATTACATTAGATATTACTAATATATCATTTATAGTAATATCTACTTCAACAAACAGTAACCATAGAATTGAATCAAATCGAATCCTTTGTACACTGCATTGAATCGTATCGAATCGTTATGTTTTTAAAATATATCGTTGTTGAATCGTATCGTAACCTGCGTTTCTAGATTTGAATCGAATCGTCAATCACAAAGAGATTTACGTCCCTTGTTGCTGGACACGAGTTTCCGGACACAGTAAATGTACAAATAAGGATTTGATCCGCTACGAACCAGGAAACATTTTGACCCCCACAAACTGTTTATGTGTCATGAAACACACAAATTAGTCCTGTCCTCGAGGAAAGCACTCTCAACCTCAACTCATTATGTAGATAAAACAGGCTCTCCACCACCATGGACACGACCATTGAGCTGTTAAAGTACCCCAGGGACATCGTTGTAGACCTGCAAAAGACCGGAATGGGCTACAAGACCATCAATAAGATGAATGGTGCGAAAGACTATTGCTGGCAAAATATAGTCAAATAAGATATAAAGTAGACTGACACATGTTAGCATTGGGAAAATTCCTTGTTTTCTTTTTTTTGCTCCTCGTACTTCCTGCGGTGGCTATTGTCTCATCAGTGTAACATGAAACGGTGATTATTTATTTATGAATATATTGTGAAAAAACTTGATAGAGGGAAGCTGCAAAATGTGAACCGCAATGGATGATTGTGAGAAAGGTGAAAGATCATCCCACAATTACAAGGGAAGAGCTGGGTAATGATGTCAGGGGAGTTGGGAGCACAGTCACCAACATTAGAAACAGACTTTGCTGTAAAGGATTGAGATCCTGCAGCGCCTGCAAGGTCTCCTTGCGAAAGGAGACACATGTGCAGGCATTGTCTGAAGTTTAACATTCAACACCTGAAGGACTCAGACAAGGCTTGGAAGAATGTGGTGTGCTCACAAAATCCCTCTTGAGATATGCACAACCAACCCAACCAATCCACAAGAAACATCTGACGTCGGTGTTTGCCAGCAAAGCTTTCGCCACAAAGTTCTAGATCAGTTCTTTTTTTTGGTGGATTTTGTTTACATTCAGTCTCTATTACAACAAACCTACCATAAAGATGATGGTCATATCTTTGGAAAGTGGGTTGGGGATCAAATACTTATTTTAGTAAACCATGGGTCAGTCAGATGTGCTTATGACTGTCACGCCTCTGGCATTCATTTTGCACTCATCTTCTTGTAGGAAATGGACGTCGCCGTAGCATCTCCTGCCCAAGCTGCAATGGGCAAGCGGAGGGCAACAAGCTGCTAGCACCGCTGGCTCTAGCCTGTGGAGCAGATGGCAGTGTGTACGTTGGTGACTTTAACTACATCAGGAGAATCTTTCCTTCTGGGAATGTAACCAGTGTGATGGAGCTCAGGTAAAAGGCAGAAGGTGTTTCTGTTGTTTGGTAGAAATTAGAACATGCTGTTTGTGCCTTCAAAGCAAAAAGTGCTACATCGGATTTAACCTCAAGTTTGCTGAATCCATTGTGGTTTATTGTGTTTGTTGAAGCTCAATTACACGTTATACTGCACCAGAATTCTTCTACAGTGGAACCTCGGTTAGCGTACGCCTGGGTTAGCATGCTTTTTGGTTAATGTCAAAAATCTATGCCAGACTCTTGCCTCGGTTAGTGTACATTCTCCTGTTATTGGTTTAAGCAGGTAGGTGTTCTCACCTGCTAGGCTAGGAGGTCAGCTCCGTCGCCCGTCTATGATGTCATCAGCAGTTTAACACAAAACATGTTTTTATAGTTTTACAATTATAGTTTTACACACATAAAATAATTCTAAATGCATGTACTGCAGATGACGAATGAAAGGGATAAATGAACGCTGAAGGTTACTTTTACCTTCACTGAAGACGTGACTGTTCTCAAAGACACGTGGCAGCAAGATCAACACAGACAGCCACTTCCTGTTTTGTCATGTGTTATTTCTTGATATGTGTTTATATACATTTCTAATTGTTTTCTATATGTAAAACTATAATAGTAAAACTATAAAAACATGTTTTGTGTCAACATGTTTGACTTTCTGGAACAGATTAATTTGATTTACATTGTTTTTTATGCGGAAAATCGTTTCGGTTAGAGTCTGGAACGGATGAATGATAGCCTACTAACCAAGGTTCCACTGAATTTATTATTCTTATTCTTTTTATGCTCAACTATTCCCACATTTCTCAACTCATTAAAACTATTCAAACATCAAAAATGTTCAGCTATCTATTGAAACATTCCAAAAATGACCACAAACTTCCTATTCAAAACAGCAGGGACATTTTTTTCCAAACTCGACATTTCTCAAATTTCTCCACCAATTCAAACCATTCTGACTAACAGTATTCCTCATGCCAACAATTCCCACTTTTTCCAAAATGCCACATTTTTCAAACACAAATTGTCTTTGATAATGAGAATGCTACATCCACATTTCTCAACCAATTGAAACCATTCCAAACCCAAACATTTCACCTCATTCAACACAAGTAAATGATCTATTTTTCACATTCCAACATTTTCCCAGAATTCCACATTGCACTGAAGGACATTTTTCCACATTTCTAAAACCATTCAAACCATTCCAGCACCAAAACATTCATGCTAGCAATTTGCCACGTCCTGAAAAGTCTCAGTTTTCCTCATTAGCATTTCAGTTCAGCTTCAGCACTTCAGCATTCACATGCAATTTCTATACAAACTGCCTTTTCTACTTGCTATGATTGTTATCGCTGCTTTGACAATCTTCAGAAATCTCATTAGTGCATGTCCCATGTCCAAACATTTAAATATAAAAATGAAAAAAAATACATACTGTAATATCCTGGTGTCCACATCGTAACAATCTGAATTCAGTGTACGGAAAGATTAACCTTTAATTTAAAAACATTCTTTTTTGGGTTAAACAGTAGCCTACCAGAAAAGTCGCTGTCATTGGCATCTTTATCCTCCTCTTTCTGCACTAAAACCACTAAAGTCGTCCTCTTCAGTGTCGGAACTGAACAGCCCCACAATTCCCTCGCCA
Source organism: Dunckerocampus dactyliophorus (assembly GCF_027744805.1). Lineage (NCBI taxonomy): Eukaryota > Metazoa > Chordata > Actinopteri > Syngnathiformes > Syngnathidae > Dunckerocampus > Dunckerocampus dactyliophorus. The sequence goes on along the minus strand of NC_072824.1, from coordinate 26,012,472 downwards.
TACACCCCACCAGTGCCGGTCCCTTTTTCATTGGCACTCCTGGCGCCGCCCTTGTCCAGAGGCAAATCAGCTCCCCAGCCTGTACTGTCCTCCCCACAACGGAGCAGTCCAGCCCCCCCCCCGAGTCCCGCCGGTGACAGTGGACCTCCCAACACAGCGCTCCACGCTGCCAAGATCCACCGGCAGACCCGAGCAAAAGCCGCGACATCGATCGCCTTCAAACCTGAAAGCCGCATCACATGCACCTCTCTGCATGTTTTTCATGATGAGGGCGCGCACCAAGCACAAAATGCCTGCTCCGAAGCACACGAGACCAGAACGTGGCCACAAATTAGCCATATCACTGTAAAAGCCGCAGGGTTCAAAGTGTGAGGAAAAAGTAGCGGCGTATCCACTAGAAATTACAACATTTGAAATCATAGTAAATAAATGATGGTGTCTTGAGGTAGGTTGGACCGCAGATGTAGAGACGGCGACAGTAAGTAAGCAACAAATTCTTTAATGAGAACTCATGTGGAGCCAACAAGTTCCCAAGAACAAAGTGCAAACAAAAACGGCGAGGAGTCTTGGGAGATCAACTGAAAGAGCTGTTACACATGAAAACAAAAAGTGTGGTGAAAACTAGGGGAAAAGATTAAGTAGAAAGAAACTTAAATGGCTCAGCCAAAGAGGGTAGCCGGGACTAAGGCACTCACTCGGGCACCAACGCAATCAGTAAAACACGGCAATAAAAAATGCACCATACCGAACAGGATGGAGGCTCTTTAACTGCTGAGAAGAAACAAGTCTAGTTGGTTTAACAGGTACCGGAGGCATGCGAAACCAAACAGCAGTTCTCTCAGTCACAAGGGGTAGTAGAGTAGTGTCTGTAAATGAATGATCCACAGTCTTCTTGCTGGAGCTGAAACAACAGAGCACAAAACACAAGAGCACAGATCACAACACATAACATATGAACCTATGAATCTCTCCTGTCGGCTAACTTGACAGCATTGTTGTATTTTCAATGCAGTGCTTTAAATTCTAATGCAGAGAGAGACAATGTATGAAAAATTCACAGTGAAATACTGACTCTAAAGGCTTTCCATATCCACTTGAACATTTTCCCCGTGATACAGAGGAAATACCTTCCTGCCCTCTAACTCCTGTCTCCTTTCTTTTCTTCCTTTGCTTGCGCTTTATTAAAGAAACAAAGATTTCAGACATAGGTAAGAGCGAATAATCACTTTTTATTCCACTAACAGAACACTCCACTCTGGAAGTTTCTGTCCTTCTTCTCCTTTCATTCTTTTTCCCAAGCAAGCAATCACTTATGTTCTCTCCATTTGAAAGAAATTGTTAGTGTCGTAAAAATAGCATTTGGTGATTTGTGTATATTTGTCAATCCAGTTCAGTGTGGTTTCTTTAAAGTGAAATGATGTGACATTTTGAGAAGTGAGACTGGGTACAGTTTGTCCTCCCCATTGTTTGTCCATCTCTAATTGTGACAAGAGTTGTAGATAAAGAACTCATTTTTGTGTTGTCAGCTCAGATAAATGGCACAGCCGTCACTGAAGCAGCAGAACCAAACTAGGAGAGCTAAGAGGGAAGTAGGAAGAAGTAGGCTGTATTGGTTTTTATCTGTCTGTTGTACAGAATATCTCATTGTCAATATAACAGTCTTAATTCCACTGTTTTAATTAATGACGGTGAAAGACTACATGTTTTGAGGAATATGTCGCCCATGTGGTTGGCTGTGCAGCATTTGCTCGTAGAAAAGGTTATTGAGAAATGATGATAATTTGTATGCACGCACAACAACCAATCAGTGGTGATGCTGTAATGCAGACTGTTCAATGATGCATGGATAGTGACTGTGAACGTACTGTGCAGTCAGACATGACTTGAACTGAGAGGCAAAGGAATAGATGCAGACTGCTGATGATACTGTAGCTGTAGACACTGAATATATTCCAAAAGGAATATTGTGGATATGAACTTCAATGAACGTGACATACGAAATAGTACTGTTTTTTCGGACTATAAATCACACTTTTTTCATAGTTTGGCTGGTTTGGCTGACTCACAGTCAGATTATATGAATATATTTATGTAATTTAACATATTTTTAAAAGTTATTCACACTGATCGGCATGAACCAAGGAGTGAACATTATCGCCGTCAGCCGCGAGATTGCTTTCTAGGCTTGTGTATCTGCCACTGGATGGATTGACTGATGTGGAATGAGATCGGGAGCTCAGTGAACTTGCTTACCGATAACAGGCTTGTTGGACTCACTGACTTGTTATGTTAATTTAGCCTATTCAGCCTCCCAGGTATGATGTTTATGCTATTGTGTAGTTAGTAACGTGTTATATTAACATACCCGACACATATTCAGTCTGTTGTGGGTGGTATTGTGTCGTTGAACAGCTTGCCTTCCCATAAAAAAATTCTGTTGTTGTTCTACAGTATTTTGTGAAATACATTTCTAAACAAATGCGACTTATAGTCCAGTGTGACTTTTATTTGTTTTTTCTCTCTTGGTGAGGCATTGTTTGACTGACACTCTGAGCGACTTATAGTACGGAAAATACAGTACTTTTGGTTTACAGTGTTTTATTCAAAGGTAGTATTTAATTGAAATGAAGATATGAATTAAGAAATAACAATTGCCCCTCATTCATTATTATTTTGTTTTCCATCTGCCTTCTGCATGTTCTGTGTTCCCCATTTTATAAAATCTTCACTTCCTAATTCCATCCTACATCATTCTTTGTCTTCTATATGTCCTCTGTTTGTCTGTTTCTATTTTCTTTCCAGTCAAATTTTTAATCTGTCCTGGCGTGTTTAGATGATCAAGTGGCATCCACATGGTACACACATCCTCAGGCTGTGTGTGTGTTTCTACATTCAGCTGTACTCACACACCGAGGCATGTCTGAAAGAATTTGCCATCAAACTGCTTGTCAAGAGTGCTTTCACTGGTGCTAAGACAATACACTGAACAAGTTTACCGAATTAAACTTGTACAACTTGAAATAGGTCATTTGTGCTGATTTTGGAGAGGTAACGCAGCAGCTAAGTATTCTCTGTCTTCAAACTGGAAAGGTAATTTGTCAAAGGCAGTGCCATGAGCTATGTTGCCGCTGGCATAGCGTGTAAATCCAGTCTAAAAAGGCCAATTTCCCTTAAGGGAGCAAATATGATGGATTTAAAAAAAAAAAATGTTTTTCTCAGAAGGCAAACCGAGTGTGTACGAAGCCTCTGAAGGCACACAAGCGGAAAGGTGTTTTTTTCGTTTATTTGTTGAGTTGGAGTTGACACTTAACTTACCAGTGTTCCTCCAGATACACAGTACTCACTCCTCGTTTCGTTGTAGAACCAAATTGTTGTTGTTTTAATCTTATTTGGAATCCCCCTTGCCCTCTCCCTTAGCAACAATCCTGCCCACCGGTATTATCTGGCCACTGATCCAGTGACAGGACAGCTTTATGTGTCGGACACCAACTCTCGAAGGATCTACAGACCCAAGAACCTCAGCGGTGCACGGGACCTTATCAGTAAGCCCCTATGCTAGTTTTCCTTTTTGCACAGTGCTGTTACTTTTCTTTTTTTCAAGTTCATTGAAATGAGAAAGTACGAATAATGTGGCTTCAGGCATTGCATATATATGTTGGTCATATGAATTCAATAGGTTTGTTCTAGGCAAGTGATGTGATGTTACAATGTGTGTTTAGGTAACGGCGAAGTAGTGGCAGGTACTGGTGAACAATGTCCCCCCTTTGATGAAGCGCGGTGTGGAGATGGCAAAAAAGCTACAGAAGCTCAGCTGTTGGGACCTAAAGGTGTGCGCGCACACACACAGACGCACACACACAAGTGTTATTTATTTTTGTGTGCTACCTGCCTACAACAGCAACCCTGATCTTTTGACTGACACTTCACTTGACCTAATATACAACTGATTACCTTGTCTGCGGTGGCAAAATAGCCAATCAACTTCTTGCGTAAAAAAAGTAGTAGCCCCTCTTCTAAAGTATGTAGCTTGGGTCAGTTACTTCCAATCTTAATGATGACGGGCCCTTTAAACACTGTAGTCCAGTGATTCTCAACTGGCGGGAGTCGTTTTCAGTGGGTCGCGGAGTCTTTCCCCAAAAAAAGAGTGTAACGACCCGATGTCGGTGAACGCACCTCGCATCTGTGCTATTCGCTCGCCATACCACCACGAGGTAAGTACCATGTTTATGGGCGACTTGGTTGTGGACTTCAGGCGCTGTCTGTCCGACACACATAAAGCGAAAGCTCACATTGTGTTGAGTAGGGAAATTTCGCCCACAGTGAAGACTACCAGGTACAGTATGATGGTACTGTTTCATGGCCAACTGATTTAGGTCTATTGGCCCAGGCTGAGTGGTGGTCTACAGAAGAAATTGAATAAATGGTCCTCCTCTTATTATCTTATCTACTGAGTGTTGAATCACAGCAACTGGACTCGCTTGATTTTTAACTTCTTGCTTTATTTCTCATCCAGGTACTGAAAACCTTTCAACACACCTTTTTTTTAAAACTAACTTTTGAATGGATTGTTGCTGAACTAATCATCAAATTAGTTTTGTGTTGGCACACTACTGTACCTCAAATTCAAACTGCACTTTGCCTTTTCAATTAAAGCTACTGTTTGCAACTGCCTCAAAATCACACGCTCGGAGCGGGAAGCGCAAGCATATAAAGCTTGCAACACGTTCAAAAAGTGAGCGCCCTCTAGGCAGCCATGTAACCATTGCGAACAGTCTCTTTACATTTAAAATGTAACTACACGTCATTTATTAAATAAATAAGATACTTGAGAAGTTTACTTACAAAAACTTACGCAATTTGGGTCGCCGCTTGTCACTGAAGGGTGAAAACAGCAGAGAATCACTGCTGTAGCTGATGAAATCGTGAAGAGATCGAGATGCAGGTTGATGGGTGGACTTTTGTCATAAAAGTAAGGAACACCTGTGCAACAGAGCATTTTTATATTTTTTCCAAACAATTATGACAAAACAATGTAGTGTGACAAGTGTGGCCAGATGTAACACCTCTTGAACGGAATTTGAAATGGGATTAGGTAAGGACTCAAGCTATGCATTGTTTTCCACTCCATAGCTTCACAGTAGTTAACAAATAAAGGCCAACCTAAATAAATAGTTTCAGTGTATAAGTCCTATTTGTCAGTGTCAATAGCTCTTACATTCTGAGCCTAAAGTCATGCCTCTACTCCAAATTGTTCAAGAACAGCTTTTTTTTTTTTTTGGTGTTTTAGCTAAAAAAAAATCCCAGGATTAGAAGGGGTTAAATTTCATGTGTGTGTGTCACCTAGAAAAACATTTTTGAGATTAAGACCACAAATACAGTGATGCATTGGAGGTACACGTCCCGAATTGTAAATGTGGAAATGTGCTGGTACGTGTCTCATCCATACAGGGATCGCAGTTGACAAGAATGGTTTGATCTACTTTGTGGATGGGACAATGATCAGAAAAGTGGATCGCAATGGAATCATATCTACAGTGCTTGGAAGCAATGATCTGACGTCTGCACGACCTCTCACCTGTGATACCAGCATGCACATAAGACAGGTGACGTCAAGTCTCATTAAGACCACACCACCGAAACATTCATCATACCCAAGTATGTTATGGTACCGTTTGCCATCAAGATGCATATTTGTGTGTATTTCTATTTAGATTCTTCTGTTTTCTTCTTCTGATTTTGTGTATGGGAGTATTGTGTATGGTTCTGAGCTGTGATTCAGGGCTTGGGCTACAGTTTGCCAGCTCAGGAGAGAAGAAGAGTTGTTCAGCCACATTTGATGTATTGAAGTGTGAAGGGCGTATACAGTGCTGTTTTGTGCACGCCAATACAAGCGCTTTTGTGCACAATCATCCTGCCTCATTGTCATTCCGCCGACATTACAATTATTATAATATTTTATACTCTTCTCTAACAGCTGCGGGTAATTTCATTGTAAGTCTTGGTACAATGGCAATAAAGCTTTCGTACACGCATAAATATTTCTTCCGGTGGCTACCAATATAAAAATAAACATTTAAAAAGGTGTCGAATCCAGGTTAAAAAAAGCTTTTCTTTTCAAGCTTATTTTGGAATGAACAAAAAGTCACTGTGTGCACTTTTTAATGCTGTGTCGGAAATGACCCCTTCGGTCGACCATGTGTGTTGACGTTGACTTAAGTGGGCACTTTTTAGTAATAAGAAGAACACAGTGGACTGGGACTTAATGAGTTCTTTGACATAGACGGGTTGTCAGCATAAACGGGACCATCTTTAGCGGGTTCTACTGTGTACTGACTGACAACCAGTCGAAGGCATACCCATCTTCTTGCCCGAAGCAAGCTGGGCTAGGCTCCAGGCACCCACATGACCCTAATGAGGACAACGGCTACAGAAAATAAATGTACGGCTCTTCCAAAAAGTCCAATTTTCACTTTCTGTTGGCAGAAAATTTTAAGTCGACTTTTACCAATTTTAATATTTGCAGTTTATTCATTTGAAAGCTGACTTTTCACAGAGTAGCGACAACTACCCGTGTCTAATTTGCCTGTCTTGGTTTTTATCTGTGGAAGGGAGACAAAGCACGCAGTAGAGGACCCAGCAGACACGGGGGGGGGGGGGCACGGCACTTGAAATCTCCACTCTCACAATCAGAAGCTTAATTAACATTGCTCTTGTCATTCTGTATGTCCAGGTTCGTTTGGAGTGGCCCACTGATCTCGCAATCAGTCCCATGGACAACTCCATCTATGTTTTGGATAACAATGTTGTGCTGCAGATCACTGAAAACAGACAGGTATCGATTGTCCCTGCTGTCATTTTTTTCAATAAGATGAAAATGATTGTATCACTTGAGTTGCGTATGTGTCTATGTCCAGGTTCGAATTGTGGCAGGTCGTCCCATGCACTGCCAAGTCCCTGGTGTTGAATATACAGTCGGCAAGAGAGCAGTCCAGACCATGTTAGAGGGCGCTACAGCCATTGCTCTGTCCTACAACGGTATTCTCTACATCGCCGAGACAGACGAGAAAAAAATACACCGCATTCGACAGGTAATTGCTATACCTTTTTTTTATTTATTTGTTTGCGTCCGCTTCAGCGGTTGCTAATGTTTCTCGGGTTCACTATTAAAAAGACATCCATATTACACTACCATGCTGGTATGAACAAAAATGTAATATCCCACCTTTGTGTACAGAGTGTATGAAAATAATAATAATTTGTGAAATACATTATATACATTTATGCTTGGAAAAAAATCCATTAAATCCACAAAACTGGTCAATTTAAAGAAACGGCTGAAAGTATCAGGGCTGACAAAAAAAAAAGAAATCTGGATTCACACCAGCATGAATCTGTGATCTAATTTTCTAATACTTTTCTAGTGTATCTATATACAGATATGTATATGTATGGAAAATGGAGAATGTGCAACCATTTGGCTTTTACTCTGTATATTTTGTATTCGATTTTTAAAGCTGTTTTTATTCTTACTTAATTATTCTGTTGTCCATTTTCACTTTGTGTGCAGTGCCTCTATTATTTCCGTTCTTTATACTGCATACGGTGTTGCTGCTACAGTAACCTTAATTTCCTTGGGGGCATCATAATCAGAATTTAATCTACAGTAATCTGTTGTTTATTGCAGTTAATTGGTTCCAGACCCGACCTGATAAGTGAATTTACGTGAAGTAGGATTTCTTATTCATAAATGGAATATTTTTGTAATTAGAGCACAGAAGCCCTGTTTACGACTGTCAAAATATGTTTTTTAACATTATTAGAGCCCACTGGACATGAAATAACAACCATATTGTCGCCTTTACCCCCATATTCACAGTACAGTAGATATAATCAGAGAAAATAAGCCATTTAAGATTAAAATACTGCATATCGCGAATTTGAAAGCATCTACCTGTATTTGTATTTTAGCTCATTTAGACATGTTTATGATGGAAAGTGCTTCATTTTGGCAACAAATATGTAAAATTGGTTTAAAGGGACGCTTAGTTGCCGGGGACGTTTAAGTAAAGAGTTTGGCTTCTCAAAACAATATGCATTCAGAAGAGTAATACATTTGCATCACAAAAGTGCCTTCTCCAAAAAAATCTGACCTCACAAAACGCTCAGCGATATATTTGTCTCCCGCTGTATCCCTGTGCACTGTCGCCTGTGCATTCATGTGTAGCGGAACTACTCACTTGAAAACCAATGAAAACGACGGCCAGGACCGGACATGAGAAAGGACATGTATTGGGAAGACAGCACATTTGGTCATCCTATATGAACTGAAGTAATTTGTACTGTAATAAGGCATAATCACAAATGTATTTTTTAGAAGGGGTGAATATATATACAGGGTATTCTTGGCTTTGTGAAGTTTCCTAGCAGATTTTTCACTCTTTTTGCCTCATTTTTACCCCATAATTTTTATTCACTGCTTGTTTGTAGGTGTCGACTGACGGAGAAATGACTTACCTTGCAGGAGCACCGTCTGATTGTGATTGCAAGGTACTTACTCACACTATTCTTAAACAGGAATGTTCTCCTTTATGGCCCTGCTGCAAAAACCAGCATAGACCAGCATGGAAATTATGCTGGTCTGTGCTGGTCAGTGCTGGTTTATGCTGGTTTGGTGCTGGTTTAGCTGGTGGACCTTGCTGGTCTATGCTGGTCAGTGCTGGTCTATGCTGGTTTGCTATGCTGTTTGTTCTACCGATGATTTTTAGAAGAATGTGGTATTCACCAATATGCAATGTTTTCTTCTGAACACTCCGCATAATTCATATGTCCATTTAATTTTTCATCAGTACGCAACACTATCTTGCTAGGTGGTACAATGCTAACTGTTAGCATTTTAGCCGTTTCCATTATTTGAAATGTTGCAAACCTACAAGACATGATGTAAAACCACAAAAGAAATACTTAGTACTTTCGGTACTTAGCACTATTTTGCTAGGTGGTAGCATGCTAACTGTTACTGTTAAACTGTTGGCATTTTAACCATTTTGGTCATTTGAAATTGTACAAATCAACATGGCATGATCTAAAATCATTACACTGTAGAACTGCTATAGCACTTTCGGTACTTTGTGCTATCTTGGTAGGTGGTAGAATGATATTTGCCAGAATGTTAGCTTTTTAGCTATTTCTTTCTTTTGAAATAGTATAAACCTACACGGCATGCAGTAAAACCCTTACAGAACAGCCGTTGCACTTTCACTACTTAGCTCTATTTTGCGAGGTGGTAGCATGCTAACTGTTAGCATCGCAGTCATTTTCATCATTTGAAATGGTATAAACCTACAAGGAATGATTTAAAATCACTACTTACTAAATAGTATACTATATTTATGCAGTATCTCAACATTTTCTCACCAACTTTACTGTAACTACTTACCGTATGTGGAAAACAGGTGGCATCACCATGCCAATTAGGAGCAGCTGGCACACCATTGAGCGTACCTGTGAACGCTTATTAACCTTTTGTAATCCCACTTATTCAAATTTTTAAGAACACATTTAAGAACATTCATAGGAATATATTGGATCAGGCCAATTGGTTTGCCATACACTCCCCAATGCCACTCAACGCATATGCATGGTATACGATTTGTACTGTGGTTAATATGTCTGTTTGTTTCTCACTCACTTTCCCTTCCTTCCCTCAGAATGATGCCAACTGTGACTGCTACCAAAGCGGGGATGGTTATGCAAAAGATGCAAGGCTTAATTGTCCTTCCTCTTTGGTGGTGTCCCCGGATGGGACGCTGTATGTGGCTGATTTAGGAAACATTCGCATTCGAGCGATACGACGCAACCAACCACCTACTGGTATGTGTAGTCACTACAAATATTGTTGTACATTTGCCAGTGCGTCGACCTCTGGGGTCCACCCTGGATTTTCCGCCTTTGCTTACTTTTGTGTGTACCTTTATGTTTCACCTTTAGCTTGCTTTGGTTGATTTTCTTTCTTTCAGTACAACCTCACATGCGTGACAGTTTTTTCATTTTGTCACGGTGTATTAACACAACACACAACACAAAAAAAAACTAAATCCGAGAGGGGATTTTCTTTTTCTTTTTTTTTTTTTTACTGGGAAACTCTCCAACATGTGTAGGGAACTCTTCTTCCATGTCAGTTACAATTTACTATCTACACAACAGGTGTCCTATTCCAGAAAATATGTTTTTGTCCACCTCAGTAGAGATAGATATCACATTAGGAAATATCACTGGCAACTAAGGGGAAGAGTCAGATCTGCAACCCTTCCAAATGGCATGATAGGTTCCTCCATGTCAGTTGTCCACATGCTGGCAGTGTTTACTTACCCTTACCGCTCTCCCTCAGCAACCAAATGGCCCGTAATGCTTGAATTGTTTGACGTGGAGCTTTTTCCCCCCAATCGGAAGGTGGTGACATGTTTGTTCGCATGCAGACACTTTCGGTTTGCAAGCGGATCCCTTTCGTCCTGCACCAAAAGCGCATCAAACGTGACTCCGCAAAGACGAAATCATGGCGAATGTAATCATAACTGTGGTTTTACTTGACCCATTTATACTATTAAAGGACTCGTGCAGTTTCGTGTCTGCACTTTCAGCACGAGTTGAAAGGGGGCGTCTTAAACCTTTATTAAACCAACCGTTGCGGCCGTCGACTCCTGAGAGTTAAACTAAAAATGTTTTTCAATTTGTCCCCAGGCTCCTTGGCATCAGGACCCAGCTCCTATGAAGTAGCCTCTCCAGCTTCCCAGGAGCTCTATGTGTTTGACTTGAATGGAACTCATCAATTCACAATATCCCTAGTCACTGGGGACTATAAATACAATTTTAGCTACAGGTTGGTGTGTGGAAATTTGATTTGTAGGCTTTTACCCTTCTTCTTCCTTATCAGTACCATCATTTCCCACCTTTTTTTGTCTTACAGCAATGAAGAGGATTTAACAGCGGTGACTGACAGCAATGGCAACACCCTCCGTATCCGTAGAGATACCAATCGTTTGCCCGTGCGTGTGGTCGCCCCAGACAATCAGGTATGTCACGTATGTCAGCAGCATCAGTAGTAGTAGTAATAGTAGTAGTAGTAGTACTTCCTCTTTGTCTGTCCCCTCATAAACTCTGTACTGGTTGGTGACTTTACAAATAAAATGAAAATACAACTACAACAAGCGGAGTATATACCAGACTCTGGTACAGCACATCTGTTTTAGCAAAGTAAACATACAGTCCACCCGTATTGCAGGACTGAGCTGCCAAAAAGGACAGGTTAAGAAATAATTACGATTTTAAAAATATCAGTAGCACACAGTTTCAGGCTGTAAAACTACATGAGCAGATTGTGAATATATAACCCATGTCTTTCTGTCTAGGTCATCTGGCTGACCATCGGAACAAATGGAGGTCTGAAGTCTCTCACAGCTCAGGGTCAAGAGCTGGTTTTGTTTAGTTACCATGGCAACAGTGGCTTACTAGCGACCAAGAGCATCCAAATTGGCTGGACTACTTTTTATGAGTGAGCAGAATCATTGTCATTCTTTGTCTACCGAACTACAAGTTCATGTAGGGTGAAAGTATATAAAAAAAACTGTATGAAATATGAAAATGTGTTGAACTGGCTTCCAGCCACTGCCTCCTGCTGGGTGATCGTTTTAATCATGTGTATATTTCAACTGAAGATGATGGAAAATCATTTTGTGTTTCCTCCCGCCCTTCCTCCTCACTATACCTACAGCTATGACAACGAGGGTCGTTTGACTAATGTTACCTTCCCCACTGGCGTGGTTACCAATCTCCATGGCGACATGTCATCAGGAGCCGTTGCTGTGGATATTGAGACGTCAGGGAGAGATGAGGATGTTTCCATAACGACCAACCTGTCCTCAGTAGACTCGTTCTACACTTTGGTGCAGGGTAAGAGGCTTAATGAGTGGATTTGGTCGTCATGATATAAATAACGTGTGCATTGTTCTCTTCATTTTCGAAGGAAATATGACTTTAATTGAAGTAACTTGATTAATCCATGAGAAGCCTTCAAGGAATAGTTTGGATTTTTTGACAAGAAGTTGCATGACATCCCCGTCAGCAGTGTAGTGCATCAACAGTGACTTACCCCCCCCCCACTTCGTCCATCGAGCCAAGTTCTGGTTGGTTTTCGGTGATGAGGAACGTAGTTCCGGTTAGTTGGTGGGGCCACTTAAGTAAATAGTTTGGCTTCTCAAAACAGTATGCATTCATTTGCATCACAGCAATGCCTCCTCGACAAAAAAATCTTTCTTTCTCGTCGTATCGCTGTGGGCTGTCGCCTGTCCATTGTTGTGTATTTGTTCAACAATGTTTACATGCGCAAATGAAGACCGGTATACACAACAATGGACAGTCGAAGTTATACAAGTGTAAAAGTTACTATAAGGTTGTTATTTCATGTCTAGGTGGCTCTAATAATGTTAAAACTAGGGATGGGTACCGAAAATGGTACTTTTATAGGCACTGAACAAATGTCGTCAGTGCTACCGATTCACGTAGCATCAAAAGGTACCATGTCTCGGTACCAGACTGGCACTCTCCGCAAACTTAACACCATTCAAGTCACAAGAGAAGAAGACAAAGCCAGAGGGAGGGGGGCAATGTTAACACCAACAAGGAGACAAATTAAATCTGCAGCGGCTGAAACAAGTCATATTTTTAAGGAAGAAGCCATTCAATGTTGGTAAAGATCTGGATAAAGAGGAATAATACAGAAATTATTATTAATGTGGCATGAAAGGAATGGTCCAACCCCTATAATATTAATGGCACCCCCCCATCTTTTTGTCACAAACACAAGTGCTTTTCTTCGGACCTACAGGCCTCCACCAAGGTTGATTCGTTAACAGAATTTTTTAAAAAGCTGTTTGTTACCTGGACCTGAATGAAATGCTCTTATCTGCTGGTTGTTGTAAATTCCTGTGTGCCTCCACTGCTTTGCAGGGACTACTTCAAATAATCTCATTGATACATATGGTAGATTACTCTAATCCCAAATGATTGCCCAAATTCATAAGGATTCAGAATGAATTCATTCAAAACAGTTGATGCAAGATAAGCGAGGGACTGGAAAACGTGTGCTGTTGTTGATCCACTGTCGTCGTTTGTCGCGCTGAGCCTGAACAAGGAGACAAATCATACATGTAGCATTGTCGTACTTCAATGTGTATTAATGACACAGTTCAACCAAGGTCATGTGTGACCAGCAATGACTTGTTTCCGTGTGCCCAGAGTATGAGACAAACACAGCGGAGCAGCATCGACATAAATGTAATAAGTTATTCAACGCTATCGACCGGTGAAGCATTCCTATGCATCAATATATGTACATTATTTATGGTTTCATCTCACGCTGGCTCAGTATGCAGCCAGTCTACAAAGTCCCATGAGCTCTTCTTTGAGCTTGTAAACAATAACAGAATCAACTGCCTTGGTTTCAGAACACAGTATTTAATTCATCCTTGAGTTTCTTCAGGTTAAGAGAGAATTTGAAGATGACATACAGGCATTCCAAAAAAATATGTACAGGCAGTCCTCGTGTTACAATTTTCACAGTTATGTATGTGCACAGATAAATTCTTAGCACTGTACAAAGAGAAAAAGAGAAGTAGTTACATAGATGCGGCGGAAAAATGCGTACGTAACCGCATGTGGCGACGTCACTTTTGTTCTTTTAGTTAACCTTTCCCCTTCATTATGCCTGCCAGGCATGAGGCAGACTCTTCTGATAGCAGTGCATCAAAGAAAAGGAAAGTGAAAAGTGAAGTGGAATTAGACATTGTAAAATGTTCAGTCAGAGAGTAGACAAAAGCCGATCAACATTGGCTGCATGCCCTAACGTTGCTGTCATCACCAAGGATAAAGATGGCATCTTTCAACATGTTAAAGGATCTGCTCCTATGAAATAGACAGTGATAACCAAGCAGCGTAGTGGTCTTATTATTGAGACTTCCTCATGCCTGTCTCACCATTCCTTGCAACGCCCCAACAAGTGTGCCAACCAACCACAGTGATTTGATTCTCGTATTTAATCTTTTTATTATTGTATTTTATACGCCCTTCATGTGTTCTGTGTAAAGTGTGAATGACTTAGGTGTTAATTTAGGTATCATTTAGCTTCACTGACACTCAACTTACATCGCCGTCATAAGAACAAAACTCATACAATTTGTGTTAAAAAACCTATTTATAAAAATTCTAACACCATATTCAAACATCTTTAGGTTTTATAGTGGATTTCACAAATATGTCAGAAATATATGCACCATTTATGACATGACACCTGCCAAATGCACTGTATCACATCCTATGTAACATTCTGCAGCGCCTCGATCATTCTCTGTCAACCAGGGGTGTCCAAATAGCGGCCCTGGGGCTATTTTGGGCCCATTGCTTGTTTTTTATTGACTATCGGCATTGTTTGAAAATGCATTATTAATGAGATATATTATTAGATATTAGTGACATTTTCTTTGTCATCTTTAACACAAAGCTAAGATGTTTTGTTCAGATAGCTTAGCATATATTGACCTACATTGGATTGGTTTTAGCATCTCTAATGTAAAATAAAAATTAAAGTGCCCCTTCAATTTCAGATGCAGCCCTGGATGAAAAAGTTTGGACACCCTGGTCTTAAACATTAAACTTAATTGATGTTACATATCTTGTTAACATTTGAGATCATTTTCCTTTCTTTTAGTAGACAACGAAATGACATCACATATTTTGGGGCACCCTGTATTTGAAATCATAATAGCTCTTCGTATGAAAACCCTAACATTGTCTGATGGCCTCCTGTTCATTCATTTGTTCTTCCTCATTTATACACACACACACACACACACACCGTCTCATGTTAGTGGCCATTAGTCGTGTCAGGTCAAGGGAAAACTAATTAAAAGACAATGTAATACCTGCTCTGTGCTCTATTAGCAGCTTCAAACATGATTCGTTGAACTGTTTTCTCTCCTCCTAGTTCATCCGCATCATAGCACACCTTCATATTTTCAATGCCTTCACTTTTTTCAATTTTAAGAAATGTACAGCTTTTTCTCTGGTAATCATACAGTATGTCATCGCCCGCCCTCTGCCCCCCAAACACCCCCATCCCCTCATAGACCAGCTACGTAACAGCTACCAAGTGGGGAAAGACCACTCTCTTAGAGTCACCTATGCCAATGGGATGGATACACACTATCAGACAGAGCCTCATATTCTGGCAGGTATGTAAACGCTCTACCACACACTAATAATAACTCATTCTCTTACTGTTCATTCCCAATTCTTGATTAGGAAAATCATTGAAGATGTACTATATGTCGTATCAATGACACTTATACAAAATAAAGACACATTAGACGCTATTTGGACATGTTCACTCTGTTGCCTGCTATACAGTATATTAGACAATACACTGACACAGTCACTGTCTGAGGTCAGTAACTCTACACATATTGTACACTAGCTACAACTGTTTCGTTAGAGAACAGCAAGCTCTGCGTGAAGCATTGAATATTGGAGAAGCTCAAAATGTATCGGAAACTTCTTGTGAGTCGTATATTAGTTCTACACCACTGCAAACTAATTCAGTAGTACCTCAGGAATGAGAGAATGTATGAAAAACTGAAAAGTCTAAATAACGTCTGTTTGGGTGGAAATGCAGGTGCCGCCAACCCAACTATAGCACGACGGAACATGACACTTCCAGGAGAGAATGGCCAAAATCTGGTGGAGTGGCGGTTCAGGAAGGAACAGACACGAGGAAAAGTCATTGTATTTGGAAGAAAGCTTAGGGTGAGTAACCTCCCAATGCAGAAAAGGAGAACTCACTCGGCATTGCACCGTATTGTTCAGACTATTTTCTACTAATTTTCTACAAACCTGGGTGAAGGAAAATATGGATTCCCGGCTGATGTTTTAAGTTTCCCCCTTCAGAAAGATATAAAAAAGTCCATCATATTAATGGTAGGTTTGGTAATGGTAGGAGAGAGACACAGTATGAAAAAGTCAACAAAAGTAAGTAACTCCAAGAAATGTCTGACCTCTGTGATTGACAACAAGGCTTACCAGTCACGTTTTGTATTGCATGGCATTGCTGTGTTTTTAAGGGTTTTCAAAACTATTCAATAGCAAAACAAAAAAATAATTTGACTAGTTGTAATGGAAACTTAGTTTTGGTCTTTTAAATGAATATTAAAAGGAGGTTTCTCTTTTTTCTTGATAGAATGAAATGTCTTTTATCGCCAGGTTTGCAAATCCTATGAAAGTGAGCAGATTGTTGAGTTACCGTGGATGATATTCAACACAAGATTTTCAAATTTAGACACCTGAAGATGACCAGATGCATCCACAAGCTGTTTGGTCTTGATTAGTCATTTCTTACAACTGTCTCTTTATGTGTAAAATCTTTGGCAAGTGAGTAAAATTGTTTCTTACTGCTGCATTGTCAACACTCTCCGACCACTTCCTCATACCAACACTGGGCAACAGTCTCCACTTCACCTTGCATCTGCCAAGATCTCACTGCCCTTCTGTGTTTTTTCACTCTTAGGTAAATGGAAGAAACCTTTTGTCTGTAGATTACGACCGTACGCTGCGAACAGAGAAAATCTATGACGATCACAGGAAGTTTCAACTGAAGATCATTTACGACACACAAGGCCATCCGACGCTGTGGGTCCCAAGCAGCAAACTACTTTCTGTTAACCTGACGTACTCCAGGTAAGCATGTTGTCCCCGATCCTCAGTCGGGAGTGTTATGCAATCCAATTAGTTCATTTATGTAATTATGTCAAGGCACACTTTGGAAGACCAACACAATACTTTAAAAAGGCCCTGTCCTGCTCATTTCTGAGGCTTTTTAAATGGTATTGTATCCCAGTAGGGCACCACAGTAAGGTTCTTATGATAAAATATCCCATAAATCTCAACATTTGCATTCTTCTTCCGCTCTTGTCCGAAACGTTCCGATTTGGCAGCCTCCTTCCTCGATCACACCTATTTTGTTGCAATTGGACAGGGACTGAAGGTCGGCTCCAGCCCCCCTAACCCACCCCTGCTAAAAGCAGCGTAGAGACACGCCCCCTCAACTGGTTGCATGCTAATGGTTATCAGCAAACAGGGGGGAGGAGGGTTATCTCACCGTTATCTATTATGTGTTATCCTGACTATCACTGAAAACATGACATGGAATCCAGGAAGTGAACTACATGTACTGTACTAGATGTAGAATGGATGGGGGGTAGGATTAAATAAGCTTTGCTTCTTCCTACTCCTTTTGGACATGTGGAACTGTCAAAGAATGATTCACGAGATGTATTCCATTGTAACCTTCATGTTCAAATAAACTAAACCAAACCAAACCAAACCAAACAGTAAAGAAGAATTGGGTATTGGCTATGATCGGATGACTGTTGGAGAATTTGGTGTCGCTTTGCGCTTTGTTCACGAAACAGCTGTCCGTGAAGTGGCAAGAAGCAGTGATCATGAGGTAGGTCTTTAGCTCCCCAGAAAACAACTGCTGCCTTACTTCGGTTCAGATACACAATTCTTACATCCAAAAAACACTTTCTGGCTGCCATTTTAAAAAAAAAAGTGCCAAACAATACTGAGCTGCTTCCTGTTACCATGAGACACCCGTACATGGGTACATTGCCATACATGGACTTCCTAACGTTGGGACTTGAAGAATTCACAAGATCTTGCGGAAATATTGTGACCTTCTCGAGATTGACACTCCTGATCAAAATTTTAAGACCACCCTTGTTTCTTCAGTTTATCGATCCATTTTAATGCCTGGTACATCTAAAGGTACATTTGCTTGGAAAAATATAGTAGCTATAGCATTGTACTGCCAAAAAACTGACTCTTTTGAGCTATTTTTGTTGTCATTGTTATATTTGTCCAAAAAAAGGTATCTTTAGTTGCATCAGGCATTAAAATGAAAAAGAAACTGAAGAAACAAGGGTGGTCTAATAATTTTTTCCATGGCTGTATACAGTATATACTGTATGTGTGTGTGTGTGTGTGTACTTTTATTTTGTTAGCGCGTGTATTAACTGGTGTGTTCTTGTGTTTGTCCAGTACGGGCCAGGTGACTGGTCTGCAGAGGGGTCCAACCACAGAGAAGTGGGAGTATGACAGTCAGGGAAGAATTATTTCCAGAGTGTTTTCTGATGGAAAGACATGGAGTTACACTTACCTGGATAAGGTAAAGGCAAATTTCAGCTTCATACCTGTATGTACATTTATACATATACTATAGAGTGTATTTTCTTCCACATTCATTGCTATGTCCTTCTCTTTATAATGTGAGAATGTCATAACGGACAGCATCAACGTTATATTCAAATGAAGCTAGACAGCATATGCATAAACACAGTCATACACAGTAATCCTACCAACTCAAGGAGAGGCAGATGCTACACAGGTGGGCTCACACAGAAGAGCCCACATGCTCCTTTCTCTCAGTGAAGTGGATAGACAGAAGTGTCTACAGAGGCATGATAAAAAGAGAGAATACACACACCAAAAAGCACAGTCACTTAAAAGGTTTGTTCTCTGTTCCTTGCACACACAAAGCAAGGTTATCACGGGAAATGTTAGTCAGACAGAGGAAGCAAACTATCTGAAGCATGTCCCCTGTGGAAAGTGTCCTGTCCCACAGTAAGTGAGGGAAAAAAACTGCGTCAAAGTCGCTACTAAGAGACATCTCTCGTCTGGTTGTAGCGTTTTTAGATTCAGCTAAGGAGGCAATGACAGCATTTAAAAAAAAAACAACAAAAAACAAGTCTTTTAATGGTTTCTTACAAAGAGAGTGATTATCCAGAAGCATGAGATACAGAAAAAGTCAGAATACTCTCATGCAACAATGAAACAACAAGGAAAAAACAAAAAGGCACGGTGAAGGACTAAATAGTCTGTCTACAGCAAAAAAAACATAGCCAGCCAAGGGGGTAGCTGGAGTGAAGCAACGAGGCTGGCAGGAAGACAAGGAAAGAGTGAAAAGACCATGCCCAAAAAAAC
The DNA here is from genome assembly GCF_027744805.1 of Dunckerocampus dactyliophorus. Taxonomy (NCBI): domain Eukaryota; kingdom Metazoa; phylum Chordata; class Actinopteri; order Syngnathiformes; family Syngnathidae; genus Dunckerocampus; species Dunckerocampus dactyliophorus. The sequence continues at coordinate 25,993,389 of NC_072824.1, read as the reverse complement.
AGGAACCTGCAAAATAAAAGGTATAGGAGTACTAAACCGTGATGGAAGATACTGGAGAGGAAGGAAGAGAGCGTTCGAAGTAGCTTGGAAATATGAAGTAGCTTGGAAGTTAACGAAGAGCAAATATACTGCATTATCCTGTTGCAGCCGCTATGCTTACGAACACCACAAACTGGAACGCGAATGCAGGTGTGCCTTGTCGCATCCTTGTTTCAGTTTCACCAATAAACGAAAGCATACTGTACAGGTGAAACACGTCCACACACAGCAGAACCACTGGGGTGATGATCCCCTTTTTGACACGAAATATGGTTGCACTCAAATTACTCGACTCCGATTGTATATTTGATATACGATTACATGTCCATGTAGTCATTTCTAACAAACAAACGAAACAAAACACATCATTACAAAATGTCGTTATCTTTTTGGAAATTAGGGAAACAGTGGCCTCTTTTTGAAGAGAAAAACAAAATAAAATAAAAATAGTGTAATACATAATAATAATAATAAATAAATAAATAAATAAAAATTAATTTATTTTACCAAAAATACGCAAATTTGGGGGGGCTTGAATGCTTAATTGTGCGCATGCAGCGATCCACTGTACATTGCTCTTTTTAAACAAACTAAATAGTCTGAACTTATTTATCTTATTTACATGACATCACGTCATTTTGATCTCTCCATGGTCGCGAGTATAATTGTTCATCAGCGACCGCATTGCTTGATTTACTTAGTGGAGTCCATGCTTTCTACCATGAAAGTTGTTCAATGTAACCGTAGAGGAGCGATTGCAATACAGTCGGCCATGCCGCGTTTGTGCATGTGTGGCCGTCTTTGTATCGATGCAACATTTATCAGTAGTGGAAACTTGACGACCCCAAACAGAGCCAAGTGCAGTTGTTAAGAAAATTCATTTAAAAAAGAGGAAAACACCGGCCTGCTTTATGCTATAGAACTGGGCGGGTGAGGGCATGGTTAGATGAGTAGCGACCGTGCAAGGAAAAGGGTTTTAAGTTAATGTGGTGTAAGTGTTTTGTTGTCTGAAGTTTAAGGGAGCATCCAGCTACCTCAGGGGGTGGGCCACAGTGCCAGCATGTCCATATATCGTACCTGGATTCCTTTCCACCTTGTTAGATAACCTTCACAGTCACTGCTTAAAAGCTTTCTTTGACACCTTGTCATTCTGGCTGCTCCCTCACTTAGGAGAGGAGACATTTTCATATCAACTTCGGTCATTCAAAATGTTTGGAGTTAAAACATTCAAAAAATATATAGCCTAGTTTTGTAATCCAACATTCTCTAGATTTTCCTCAGTGTTTTAGCCGAGGCAAGTCAAGTCCGAGATCTTGATAAGACCGCATTAAGGCTCATTAAGGCTAAAACCAGGCAGCCATCACACTGCCGGTTCAATTACTTGGCAGGAATGAGCTGCTCAGTAACTGTTCCCTTCTCTGTTCAAGGCTGAGATGCCCTTGAGCAAGCCACCGACTGCTGCCCAAGCAGTGTACCACTGCTGGAATGCCAGCTGTTTTCACTTTGATTGATTTAAAAACTTTAATAGATTTTTATTCAGAATCTTAAAAGACTTGCCTCAGGTGTGAATGGCAGTACTGATTTTGGAACAAGGTTTGGCATTTTAAAAAGAAGGTCACTTATTAAAGTGGAATCATAAAAGTATTTGTTGGCTTTGTATGTGCAGTACCAAATAGGGAATAAATAACACAAATCTGTGTTGGCAAAGGTAATTCCGAAAAAATAGTTGCTATTATCAAGGTTTCCTGAAGATGACAAAGACGGCACCCTGTTTGTCTCATTGAAAGAAGAGAAAACATTGAGTACCTTTACATGCAGTCAAATAATCCTATCATAACCGGAATATAAGGAATAACCCGGTTGCGCACAGCCATGTATACACCAATAACCCTTTTGAAAAACCGGAATATGCTCATATTCTGTTTTTTAAAAACCTGAATATTACCCCAGGTTACTCCGTTTCTAACCCAAATATTGGGTCATGTATACGCCTATCGGGATATCCCGATCGAAAGGAACATTATTTTTCTCTGCGCATGTTCTATTCGAAAGGAATCTTGTGTCTTTGGCAGGAACTACTTGTAAACATGACGACACGCAAAACCCCACACTTTCGGAGCGAGGAGGAAACAAGCCACCTCGTTAAGTGTGGTGAAAGACAGGAACATTGTGTCTTTCATAAATGGTAGAAAGTACCTCGATAGTGCAATTTATCACAAGGTGAGCTAGAAGTTTCGTGACGCAGGGTTTGTAAACGCACCTTCATACAGTAAGTGTCCGTGGGGCTCTGGTGGATGTAGCGTGGACATGGATGGCACAGCTCCAGCTCCATTTCCTATTTCTTCACGTTCTCGCTTCCATTAATGAAGAAAGTGAGACAGAATAGTGTCAAGTACTGGTGGTGGGTCCTTCCGATCTCCTGACTGTGTGGCCAACATGCTAACCAGCCACCGTGCGGTCCTCATTCTGAATTTGGCCTATTATTAGTAGAAAAATGCATATTTAAGCAGATTCTATGTATTTGTTTGCCTAAATGAAGCATTTAAAATCATAAAAATGGCTAAATTAACTAAAATGCAAATGTAAGCCATTCAGAGGGTGCATTCAGTAATGCTATGTAGTGTTTTCCAGTGGTCACTAGGTGTCATGTCTAGAGGGCTCTAATGATGTTAAAAAACATATTTAGAAGGTCATAAACAGTTTTTGTATGATCTAACTACGAAAATAATTGATTTATCAATAAGGAATTCTATTTTTGCAGAAATTCACTAATGTCTGGAACCAATAAACCGCCATAAACGAGGGGTTACTGTCAATGTTCCGCCCCTATTTTTCAGACAAAACAAGTCGTGGAACTATCTCATACAATTAACAATCTGAATCTTGTAGAAAACTCTTAGTTTATAAATTTATTTTCCATTTCTTTGTCTTGTTTACCATTTATTTTGTTAATTATGAATACTTAAATTTCCTTACTTCTTTTCTGTTTTGCAGTAGTCTGTCCTGGCATTATTTTATCCTGGAAATTTAATTGGAATTGATGCCATATATGTTGTATGTGTTTACTTTCGTCTAAATAAAAAAGTTTGTGTCCCTTCGGCAACACAAAATCGGCGTATCCAGTATGTGTGGCCACCAGAATAAAAGCCCAGCAGTAAAACATGTGGGTTACGCCTCACATTCAGTCCACACTTTTCACTCTGAAACCTTGCTTGCTTCTTTGGCTTTGCAGCATGTTTAGAGCCGCCCTTTTGCACGCGAACAACAACAAAAAAAGCTAAAATCTCACCCAGTTTCACCTCTTGTTCTTCTGTTCGCACATACTCCGACAGCCAGTCCACCACTTTTTTAAAAATCTTTTCTTTAGCTTGGTGAGTGAATGTGTCCCTGCCCGTTTGTTTTAATACTTTTAATACTATTATTATTTTTTTTGTGAGAGTGCGTTTATAACCACAAAACGTAATGCGGAATGACGTAAAACGAGGAGGACCACCTGTAACTTCTTGGGATATTGGATTGGTTCTAACCTTTTTTACAAAATGAAAAACATCAAAATGCCGCCTGTATCATTTAAGTGTGCATCCCTTGGGGAAAAAAAATTGGACACCACTGATTTCAAGTATTTAGTACATATGAAACTTGTAGAGGTGAAGATGATTCAACATACATCCATTATTAGCTAAATAGCTGGCAACACAAGCGAGGACACACTGATTTGAAGATCATTGTGTCTTGCCATCAGTCAAGCATTGCTGGGGTAATGTCATGGTCTGGGGCTGCATGAGTGCTGCCGGCACTGAGGGGTTGCGGTTCATTGAATTCCAGCATGTATTGTGACATTCTTAAGCACAGCATAATCCCTTCCCTTTGGAAACCGGGCTGCATTCAAACTGATAGCGAGCCCAAACACACCTCCAAGATGACGGATTAATCAGCCTCAGCTGATTTGGTGCGGCTATAATTAAAAATGAGTAATTAATGATTGTGTTTTGCATTTGTTGGCGGGTATTTACAGTCGAGCATGTACAGGACGCGACACCAAATTGCATTTGCCTGAGCTAAACGGATAATGTCAACGGCTTGCTAATGTCCCCAAGGGTATGAATAAACTCTACTTAAAATGCAAGCACAGACATTGGTGCAGCAACGAATTTTACACAAGGGACAGAGGGCACAGCTTCACCAAATGGCACAAAATATCAAGATAAAGATTGATTAAAAAGGTTAAATAACAGGAGTCCTGCCAGTTGATTGATGTCAGGCTCGCATCCCACAATGCAGACATTTGGGATAGGGCTCTTGACAAGTTGTCATTTTCACAAACAGATCTACTATGTATCCATTGGAAGGATGTGTTGCTTGAAGTTAAGGTAATACCCGTACTTTTTCTATGTATGTGACTTAGTGTTCCTGTCTTCTGCTCTCTCGACAGTCCATGGTCTTACTGCTTCACAGCCAGCACCAGTACATTTTCGATTACGACTCAGGGGACCGCCTGTCAGCCGTCACTATGCCGAGCGTGGCTCGACATACCATGCAAACCATCAGATCCATCGGCTACTACAGAAATATCTACACTCCCCCTGAGAGCAACGCCTCAGTTACTGTGGACTACTCTGAAGATGGACAGGTGTGTGCATCAGTAACACTGATGACAGGCATTACATACGTCATTTGACAGGAGTTCCTGAAAGCAGCTTCCCACCAGAGATCCTTGTGTCTCGAAGTAAAAGCTTCACACTTGTGCCGACTCTCTCTAATTTGCAAGTTTTAGTCTCAGAAATCTCAGTATCTGAGAGCAGCCAATCTCTCAAGGGTAATGGATATTGTCCACATATATGGTGATGATATTAACATTTTACGACTTTTTCTCTCTCCAGCTCCTCAGAGTTGCACATCTTGGGACTGGACGTCGTATATTGTACAATTACCGCAGACAGGTAGGTGCATTTTTTTTCAGGGTTTAACCTCTTAAGAGTAGGAGTGCCAGTTTTCTCAAAAAAGACATATCCAAAATAAGCACGATTTTTTCTCAGGATGATCTTGGTATCACTTTAAAGGCTACTGTAGAATGTGTTTTTACTTGTGCTGTCAAGAGATAAAAAAAGAGAGATTAATTAATTATGATCTGTAATGAATCTGTAATCTAGAACTGGCAAGAACATTCATCATCAGCCTGTCGGTCGCAGGCTTGCTCCTCGAGTTAAAAGCTTTGCTATGGCTCGCTAAATTGCTAACATCTGTGGGTGCTTTGCATTGATATGGTAAGCTCAACTCGAGCTGCTTCAGTGTTGAGGAAAGCCCTAACAAAGAAGGCATATCACTCTACCATTATCAGTGTTGTTTTCGGAGCGTTTTTGAAATGTACATTTCCCATTCAGTGGACCGACAACGCTCACATGGTCCTCCATTTTTACGTCACCTCTCCACTTCTCACCTTGCCTTCCCAACTATAATGGGAGCCTATCATCTTATACTCAACAAGCCCAAACACAATGACAGCCAGTCAGTGTTCACTTCAGAATGTGACTGACCATTGTTTTTCACCCCCAACCACACAAGCACAAGAGGCCCAACACATGAAAATGGATTTTTATAAAAAGGCAACTCACATACAGAAACTGTAAAGTTAGAGATTAAAAATTAGATTAACACGATTAAAAATAAATGTAAGTGATGTAATGTAATTAATTAATCACAATTAATGCTATAATTTGACAACCCCAGTTTACATATTTTACACGCAATATCTATTCTACTGGGTAATTGTAAATAAAAATGCTCATTCAGTGAGTTTTAGCGGTAGGAATGATACATGTACTGTTAAGGCTAAGGCACCCAGAACACCGTTTCCGTGTGGAAATGAGGCTGAAACGATAAAATACTTTGCCGTTTTGAACGTTTGCGTGCAGATAGCCTCTAAGTGTTAGCTTTCAAACAGTGCCACATTGTCACACATTTGTCACATTAGTGTTTGTTTTACACATTTTCATGACATGACCTTCTCTGACTTGTTCTCGCCCATAGTGTCCATTTAATTGCTTGTGGTCGAAACTGTCTTGTCTTTCTTAGGTTGAGCTTTTAGCTGACGTTCTTCCAGTTACTCGGCTGTATAGCAAGTGTCTATTGATACAAGCAGTTGCACAGCAGTTGCCGTAGCAACACAGAAGCATCCCAACTGCCCTTTGCCCCGGGATCCGATGGTTTTAAAAGGTTAAAGGTACACTACATTGGACGAATTGGATTAGGCTAGGTTTAGATTCGATTACATCCAATCCAAGTACAAAGGAACAAGGTAAAATGCAGATTGCATCTATGTTGCATCCATGTTTGACAGTAATTCATCATTTTCAGACGGGTCTGCACATGTGTCTTCTTCAGCAGCAAGATCAATTTAACACAGTACAGAGAAATCTGGACGCACACTAACAATGTCAGATGGTCCCTCGGGTGCTGAGGTCTGATACGCCTTAGTAGAAGCTGCAGCAGTGACTAAACATTGATGTTTGACAGCTTGTATCAACTGCACAGAAGCTGATGGGATGCGAGATGCGGGATGGGAGGCAGGAGCTGGTGTTGTAAACACACTACATCTTTTTTTTTTTTTTTTTATTCCTCTCCTCAGAACAAGCTGGCAGAGATCCTGTATGATTCAACGCGGGTCAGCTTCACATATGATGAGACTGCTGGCGTGCTGAAGACTGTCAACTTGCAGAGTGAAGGCTTCATCTGCTCAATCCGCTACCGGCAAATCGGCCCACTGGTTGACCGGCAGATATTCCGCTTCAGCGAGGACGGGATGGTGAACGCACGTTTTGACTACACCTACGACAACAGTTTCAGAGTCACCAGCATGCAGGCTGTCATCAACGAGACGCCGCTGCCAATCGACCTCTATCAGTTTGATGACATCTCAGGGAAAGTCGAGCAGTTTGGAAAGTTTGGAGTCATCTATTATGATATCAACCAGGTAAGACAACATGGGTTTATTTAAATGAAGTGACACGTGTGTGTACAAAGAGAGGTTGTCTTATTAGATCTGACAAATGCAACAAAACATGTTTAGTTTTTGTGTAAATAACTAATTTTTATTTTTCAAATGAAACATAAAAAACTACAAACTGCGACCAGGTAATTCTCCAATAAACACAATTCTCAAAAGTCAGCAAACATGTTTCACCAGGATGGCCAAGAGACTTTAATGACAAAAGGTGGTTTTCAAGCTCTGGCACATACGAATTCATAGATGACATCTGTAACTTCTTGGTGTCTGCGGGTCTGCTTTTCATAGACGACGTCTTCGGACAACGACTCTTTCCTGCTCGTTTGGTGTGATTTTTTTTCATGGTTTTGCCGTAATTTCCGGTGTATAAGACAGGAGCCCATCATGAGCTGTGAGAAAACTCACGATGAGCTTGTCAACCCATTGGAAATCGCAGGAGGTCATTACTCAGTATAACAGTCCGACTCACGGTGTCATCTTATAAAAAGCGCTAGACTCATCACACAGCAACTTAACACTGAAAAGGTAGAAATATACAAGTACCTATACGAGTTTAAAAAAACAAAACAACTATTTTAACGACTTCCCATCATGCATTTCATCCCAGCAAAGCATTTCATTGGCCATGGCTGTTGGGGCGCTGCAATGATTCATTCAGCTGCCTCTGTCCACCAGAGGGAGCCAGAGGCGCCCAGAGCCCGGAGAGAGGCTCTTCCGGTTTTAAGTTGATAGTTGAAATTAGCATTGTTTGGTCAGTGTCTGACTTTTTAAATCCAAACCAAAGTTAAATAATGGAGTCCTTCCCTCTTTTTGGCACCAACTCCTCTTCGGGTTTTGTTGGTTTAGCCTCCGGGTACTGCAAAGCAGTAGCATTGCTGCCATTACTTTAGCCGAGCGAACCACAGCCCAAATGTTAAACTTCTGATATAAACGATAGAGGATTATATCATACTGTAGACATTTTTATATCGCACTACAATATATTTACCTAAAAATTTGGTTCATTTTTTTATTACGCCTAAGATCCAAAGTAGGAGGTAAGTTTTGATGACGTATTGAGTGCTAATGTGCACATTTGTCTCAAGTTAATTCATGCTAGCACACTGCCTTTTACCACACACGTCAAACAGCGATGTAACAGTGTAATCTCGACATAATAAATAAGATTAATTAGATCGCTATAATGTACAACCCCCCCATCCCCCCCCCACCCCTGGTCCGTGGGTGATTTGTTGGTCAAAAAAGGTTGGGGACCACTGGTGTAAAAGATGTAAAATGTTAACTTTGTTTTTAAGTTAAGTGTCCTACAAGTGTAAAAAAAAAAAAAAATAGTGAAGCAGTGCTAATCGTATAAGAGTCTTAACTTTGTTTTCAAATCACGTTTCAACATTCTTAAGTGTTGTAATGATGTACCCTTACATTACATAGGATTGTTACACAATTTAATTGTCTCAACTTGTTTCTACCCTTTTTTTTTTTTTTTTAGATCATTTCCACAGCAGTTATGACCTACACCAAACACTTTGACCAGCATGGTCGCATTAAGGAGATTCAGTATGAGATCTTTAGGTCTCTGATGTACTGGATCACCATCCAGTACGACACCATGGGCAGAGTCACCAAGCGTGAGATTAAAATAGGACCATTTGCCAACACGACGAAATATGGCTATGAGTATGATGTCGATGGACAGTTGCAGACGGTCTCCCTCAATGAGAAGATGATGTGGAGGTAAGATCGCCATACGAGGATGTTTAAAAATCGCTTTATCCGAGGACCGCAATTGCTAACAACATCATAAACTGGCCTTGCAGGTACAATTACGACCTCAATGGGAACTTACATTTGCTGAATCCTGGAAACAGCGGTCGGTTGACGCCTCTTCGTTACGACCTCAGAGACAGGATCACCCGTTTGGGAGACGTTCAGTACAAACTGGATGAAGATGGTTTTCTGAGACAGCGAGGGGCAGAAATATTTGAATACAACTCCAAAGGTAGGAGCCAGCTGTGTCTTGAAATGAACTTTTCATTCATGAATAACTTATTAACACATCATATCCTGCTGATGCAGTTAATGCATTTGCTGACCATGAAGGTGACTGTGATGACAATATTGACTATATTATAAATATTTGTTTGATCTGACAGTGGGGGGAATTACGTATTTGATCCCTTGCTGATTTTGTAAGTTCACCCGCTTATACAAAACTAGAACAGTCAATCAATTAAAATATTTAATCATGATTAATTGCGCGTTAACTCGTAATTAATCACAATCGCATGTAGAACAAAGTTTTTATCTATGATAAGTGTGCCTTTGAAAGATGATTTTAAAGTTTTGAATACACCTATCAACATGAGACTGGATAATATGTTTGTTTTATGCAAATGTGTGTTTATTAAACAGCACAACACAGAATGGACGTCAATGTGTAAACAACAAACACAACGTACAACAAGTAGACATTAGTAAGGTAAACTGTCCTGTTCTTTTCAAGCAATTCATCTCACGAAATATAACTGTGACTAACGTCACAAATAAAGGTTTGCAAAAGCGCCCAACAACTAAGTGAAATGAAAAGAGGGCGTTAGAAAAATAAATATTGACAACTGACAAAAAATAAAGTGCCGGAGTGCTTTTACACACACTTTATCACACTTTTCTTTTCAACGACGTGGGAGTATGACACAGCGGGTCTTTCATCATGCCAATGTTATTCTGACATCTTGGACAAAAACAGCAATTCAAGCACAAACGCTGAGAAATCGCTCATAAATCCTGATAATAACGCTAATAAATTTCCTTGAGCGATTTCATTGAGTGATGTGTGTGTGCTCGCCCACTTCTGCCTGCTGCCCTCGGCTATGCCTGCCGGTAACTAGCAGCTCGTAACCCAAATTTTAGCTCGCAGTTCAAGGCAAAAAATCAGCGCCTCCCATCTAAAAAAGACTTGTTAGCACGTTACCTTTGACAGCCGTATACAAAACACGTAACAAACATAACCTGCCTGTCTTACATTACCATGACGCCCAGAGTGAGTGGATGCTACATTTTCAACTGTGGGTTTTTGTTAAAAAAAAAAAAATCCTGTCACAAAGTGATGACACCACAGAAAGATGCTGTGTAATTTACACACGACGTCCTTTCTATTTTAACCTAACATTGCTATTTTCCTCTGGAAAACTTCAGGCCTTCTCGTTCGGGTCTACAGTAAGTCCGCCAGCTGGACCATCCAGTACCGTTATGATGGTCTGGGTAGACGAGTGGCAGCTAGGAACAGTCTGGGGCAACATCTGCAGTTCTTCTATGCTGACTTGAACTACCCCACCAGGATCACCCATGTTTACAACCACTCCAGCTCTGAAATCACATCATTTTACTACGACTTGCAGGTAACAACTTTTTTTTTTACTTATCGCACAAGATTGTGGTATAGGTGACTACAGGACCCACTTTAAATTGTTTCTTCTTATTCTTTATTCTTATTATTGTTATTAGTAGTAGTAGTAGTAATAGTTGTAGTATTGCGGCAACTAAATAGCCTTTTTGCATACTCGAAAACCTACCAAAACACGTCTTACGCATTTGCAACAAAAACAAACTGAACCTGTTGAAGTCGGTCCTTTTTTACAATATGTGCTGCAAAAAAGCCAAAGAAAAAGCAATCCTTTGGTGTCTGCTGAACTAATCACTAGTACGTTCCGCTGAGGTCTTCCACATTGTCACGCATGACAATGGTCTGAGCGTCCAAGTTTTCTGCAACTTAAGAAGCATATTTTTAGGTTATGTAGACCAAAATTGACAGATATGTAGATGTTATAATTAGTGTTTGCAAAAAATCCCTTAACACCACTGTTGTAGCAGTTGATATTACTATCATTATTATTATTATTATTATTATTATTATTATTATTATTATTATTAGGTACTGGTCTTCCACTCAAGTACATACTTGTATTTTTTCCATCCTGGTGGAAATTTATTTGCAATCAGGAATCAAACAAGCGGACACAAAGAAATCCTAAAAAGATACAGAGTAAGATGCCATTTCGGTTTGCAGGAGGCCAGCAAAAATACTGGGGTCATCAGCATGTCATCAGTTTTATTACACCTCGTTTTTGACGCGCAACAATTTCTACATTTCTCAAACAATTTAAACCATTCCAACATCTAAAACATGTGTCAAACTCGTGCCCTGGAGGGCCGAGACGCTGCAGGTTTTCTCTCCAACCAGTTTCTTCAGCAGGTGATTTATTTGATGAGCTCCTTCCCTCAAACTGAAGGTGTTGATCATTAAAATCACCTGCTTTAGTGACTGGCTGGAAAGAAAACCTGCAGTGTCTCAGCCCTCCATGGCACGAGTTTGACACCCCTGATCTAAAATGTTCAGCTCATTTAGGACACAATAGCTGTTTCATGACACAATGCAAAAAATCCCACATGATGCGTAATTCCACAATTTCACAAGAAAGTTCCCACTGAAAATGAATAGACACTTTTTCCGCATTCCCAGTCGTTTCAAACCATTCCAACATGAAGACATTCAGCCTAACAATTTTCCACACCCCAAAAATTACCACTTTTTCTAAAATTCCCGCATTTTCGTACGACAAATTCCCTTTGATCTTAGAATTTCTTACCACTTCCAGATTTCGTGACATTTCAAAATCATTACAACATGAAGCCAGCTCAATGAAAACATTCAGGGTGTCTTTTTTCACGTTTTGTAAATTCCCAGTTTTCCCACAATTCGACTCTCTTCTGCGTTTGCACGCAATGTCTACACAAATTGCCTTCTCAGCTTTACAGTAATATATATATTTTTTTTGATGACCATAGTAAAATGACCATACGAAATCTCTACAATAAGCATTTGGTGGAGCAGCCCCACTTTAAAAAATTAGAATATTGTTTAAACTGGTGTTAAATGTAAGAACTTACGCCACACTCACTTATGTTGACGTCTTATCTCATAACTCTCCACCTGTACAGTAAGTTATACATTAACAATGACAGCAATGGTTCTGCGTTTATTGCACAGGGCCATGTTTTTGCAATGGAAATCAGCAGTGGAGAGGAGTTCTACATTGCGTGTGATAACACCGGAACCCCACTGGCTGTCTTCAGCAACAATGGGCTTTTACTTAAACAGGTACATGTGGCACAATGAATGAAAAACCCAAGGGTGTTTGTGTGCCGTATGTTAATTGCAATACCAGAATGACGCAAGGCCTCTCTCAATATGTAAAGGTGCAGTACACAGCATACGGAGAGATTTATTTTGATTCAAACCCAGACTTTGTGCTGGTAATTGGTTTCCACGGAGGACTGTATGATCCTCTGACACGACTGCTGCATTTTGGAGACAGAGACTATGACATCCCCGCTGGAAGGTAGGCTGTCCCTGATTCGCTCTTTCCTAGTCTGAGCATGAGATGTGATTCTGTTTTACATAACAGCTTTGTCAGCGTTTCATCTAACCCCGATGTTTGTCACCAAGGTGGACAACTCCTGACATCAGCACGTGGACAAGGGTTGGTAGAGACCCCCAGCCTTTCAATCTCTACATGTTCCGGGGCAACAACCCCATCAGCAAAATCCATCAAGTCAAAGAATACGTGACAGGTAACACTAAAAACCTGCAGTGCAGTTAACAAGGCAGTTAGGTTGTAGCAATTGGGTTTAGGATTGGCGCGCGGATGCAGAGACAGAGGCAGAATTATCAAAAAAATAAAGTTTGCAATGGCTCGCCGACAAACGTCGTAACAAACAACATTTAAAAAGAATATACAAACATAAAAAGGTCACCATACTCGTACAGCATCTGTTGGTCTCCCTGTCGTGCTACCAGCGTACTTCAGAGCTGCTCTGTATAGTTTACAAATGCCGTGGCTCTTGTCCCATTGCTAGTCTCGAGATACCCGGTGCAGGTCGTTACGATCAGTTAATCTAAGGATTTATGGCCGATTCTTAGCGATCGAGGAGGCTGCTGCCGACGCAGCCGTATCTCTCACTTGCCATATTGGTTATCTTTCACAACTCTGGTGCTGAAGTACACCACTAATTGGAAAGCGGCTGCAGATGCGCCTTGATGCCCTGCCCCAAGCCGGAAGAAAAGGAGTATGGGGAGAAATACAAAACAGAAATACAGACACAAGCCACATAAAAAATAAAAGACAGAACAGGAAAATGGAATGTGACAAAGAGACTGTAAAATGGAGTAAATGATTTATTTGGATATGTCTTGACTGTCAGTATTCTGTAATTGTAACCATGATAGAAACCTTAAGACATGAGTGTAAAATAGGTGTGAGTATGGGTGCTTTTGTCGATACCAGGGGTCAGCAACCTTTAACATCAAAAGAGCCATTTTGCCTTTAGGTTCCAAAGTAATGTACCATGTATCATTTTTATGGTAGGTTTATTTTGACAGAGAGAGTATTTGATTTTTCTTCTGCTCTGTCTCTTGAGACGTTAACATCTGGTTGGTCACATTTGGATTCCATCTGCACAACGCCATCCCAGGGTTCCCTATTCCCAAATTTGACTTGACACAGCCGTCGTTGGAGATGAAAAAAAGTCAGCTGTGGGATGACCTGCCTGTGAGTAACTCTTACACACAACAACTTCACATTTTGTTACAAGAACCTAAGCTCATAGTGATGGTTTACTGTAAATTCCAGTGTATAAGCCGCTAACGTTTTTCTTAAAACTTTCAACCCTGCATCTTATAAAGCGGTGCGGCTAATTTATGGCTAAATTCTAATCCCGTGACATCTCCTGTACTTCAGAACTGTTTAACACTAAACTCATCACACAGCAACGTAACACTCAAATGGTGTACCCGAGAAACATACAAACGAAGTATCAATACGAGTTTAAAATGGGGAAAAAAACCCAACTCTTTTAAAGTTTTCCCATAACGCGTTACGTCCGACCAAGCGCTGCAATGATGTCAGCTGTGGGCTCCTCAGGCTCTATGGTGGACAGAGACAGCATTGCAGCAGCATCCTTCTATTTTCAGTGCTGCAAAGCTTTTAAAAATTTTAAATTCATATTGGTATTGGTTTTTACATTTATTAAGTATACCTTTTGAGTGTTAAGTTGCTGTGTGATGAATTTAGTGTTTGTAAGATGACACCGTGAGTCAATTTCCAATCGGTTGACAAGCTTGTTGTGGGTTTTTTCATCGCTCACGATTGACTCCTGTCAAATAAAGAGCTGCCTGGTCCTCACGGACTTGTGCGCAGCACAATATGACATTTTTTGACATGGACACGAGCGGCTTATACACCGGTGCAGCTTAGGTATATATATACAAATCTATTTTCCTCTAAATCTAGTGGGTGCGGCTTATACACCAGTGCGGCTTATACACCGGAATTAACGGTGCTTGTTTCAGACATGCTTAACAGATGGTAACAGACAACGGCATGGGCAGAGGTATTATAAAAAATACGCATTAATAGTCAATTGAGGCCAAAACAGTACCTTTCAGGAAATGAAGAAACAAGAGAATCGGATGAAGTGTGGGGATAAAGAGAGAGGAAATGGCAAGGAAAGCCAATAAAGACACATCTACAAGTAGTCAAGCCATCATTCTTCTTTGTTTTGGCTTCTGCTTCCACTCAGTCACATTTAGTGTGGCTGTTTGTGGACGCAAAGCCCACCGATGTATGACAATTACAAAAACCAGGGAGACTGCATTGTTACATATTGAAAGTAAGATCAGTTACAAATGAACACACAAATCACACATTTTTATTTATACATTTATATAAAAAATACAAATAAATATTAAATAAATCATACATAAAAATATTTCAGGTTTTTACATTTTCATATAAAAACAACTCGGTTCGGTTCGTACCTCAGTTTTGTTTTGTTTTTCACAGTTCGCTTCGGGTACAGTCAGAGAACAACTTGCAAAACATAAAACTGCTTAGGTTTTGTATAAAAAGCGCTTTAATGGTTGTTCAAATGAAACATAAAAAACGGCAAACTGCTTGCGGGCAGTTCTCCAATGAGTACATTTCTCAAATAAAACTATGATCAAAACAAGTACGGTAAGTAAGTTGTTTTATGAAAGTGCGACAACGAAGTCAAGTGCAACAGGAACAGTTTGAACCGTGTGAATTAATAGTTCATTAAGTTCAGTTAATTCATAGCTCCAGCTTGTAGCCCCCCTTCCCCGTCGCTACTGAACAATGGCGGCACGCTGCCAGTTGAAGGCTTTTAATGAAAATAATTTAGGCGGGACGCATTATACAGCTTAACGGCCGTAGTGTGCCCATGTAGTACTAATCGTGTTGTATGTTACGTTCTTTGGAAGTGTGGCCTCGACCCCCATCCACCACCCAGCCCCATCCCCCCCCACACACCTCCGTTCACCACCCAACCCCGTTTATCCTCCTCACTCATCCACCGCCCTGTCGGTATTTTGTGCGGATGTGCCTGAAATTGTCTTTGTTATGTTCGTCAGTCTATCTCAGGTGTCCAGCAGGAGGTGACTCGCCAGTGTCGGGCCTTCCTGTCCTTCGAGCGGATGCCCAAAATCCAGCTCAGCCGACGCTATTCCGACCACGCTAGACCTTGGCTTTGGTTTGCCACCATCAAGTCGCTCATTGGGAAAGGAGTGATGCTTGCCGTGATTCAAGGCCGCGTGGTGACCAACGCCCTCAACATCGCCAACGAGGACTGCATCAAAGTGGCCGCGGTTTTAAACAACGCCTTTTACCTGGAAGGCCTGCATTTTACAGTGGAAGGACGAGACACGCACTACTTTATCAAGACCAGTCTGCCCGAGAATGATCTCAGCGCACTGCGTCTAACCTCAGGACGTAAATCGCTGGAAAACGGTGTGAATGTCACAGTGTCGCAGTCTACAACGGTGATGAACGGCCGAACACGGCGCTTTGCTGATGTGGAGCTGCAGTACGGCACTCTGGCACTCCATGTGCGTTACGGGACAACGCTGGACGAGGAGAAAGCACGAGTCCTGGAGCATGCGAGACAGAGGGCGTTGGCAAGTGCCTGGACCCGTGAGCAGCAGCGAGTGAGAGACGGCGAGGAGGGCGTCCGGCTGTGGACCGAGGGCGAGAAAAGGCAGCTGCTGAGCGGCGGGAAGGTGGCAGGTTACGACGGATATTACGTCTTGTCCATCGAGCAGTACCCACAGCTAGCTGACAGTGCGAACAACATTCAGTTCTTACGCCAGAGTGAGATAGGGAGGAGGTAACGGCATCAGCAAAGGGACTGTCGGACACGCCGAAAAGACTTCAAAAACTTTTTAACACTAAAAGGATGTTGCTGACTGAACTGCAGTGCGAGTCAAAGGTGTTCACTGAAGAACACATAAAAGGTATTTTTCTCTGAGGATAATCAACAAGGAGTTACAAAGATAAGGAAAACAATCAGGAAAAATCCAGATGTGATTTAAAACAACAGCCAACAAAACCTTCAGTCAGTTGAGCAAAGCCTTTTCTTTCTTTCTTACTTACGTTCTCTCTCCTTCTTACGTTCTTTCTACCAGCCTTTAAACAGCACGCATGCCTGCCCCACCCTCCCCCCCGTCTGTCTGTGGAAGGTGGGGCAAACCTGAATGCTGGATGTCACGCTGCCAAGCTGTGATGCGGTGGGATGTAAAACGAGCATTTCAGCAGGCGCCATTACGACTGGATGAGTCGCCGAGCATTTGTGACAGTTCTCAACAGTCCGAACAGTGAACATGTTGCCCGTATCGTTCAAGCGAGGGTCCGGATGTACGTTTTTTTGACCCCCGTCGGCCATGTCGATAAGGACCTTTTTGTTTTCATGGCTGAAGCCATCGAAGGGAACTGTTGTGGACTCTCTCCAAGAGGGACAAGCACAGAAACGAACAATGATTAGTACGAAGTAATGGATGTTCTGTTTGATTATTTTTGTTTTGTTTTGGGGAAAAAAGTGGATATAAAAATGAAGAAAAAATGTGTTTACATACTATAACAGATACCACTATTACTATTACTACGACCACCACCGGAATGGACTGCAAGCGTAACCTTTTCAACCGTGGGCCAGTTTTCTAGCCAAAGACATATCCGAAAATCCTAAAGAAACATTTTGTGTGCATCTACAAGGTCTACATCAGGGGTCTCAAACTCAACTTGCCTGGGGGCAGTCGAGCCTGGGTATGAGGTATGCCCCCCCCAAAAAGTACAACCTTTCAGTCTTTACTAATAACAGATAAGAACATGAACGGTTCTAAGGAACATAAGCTGGGTGTTAGAAAAACACGAACGCTCTGTGGGCCGTGAGTTTGAGACCCCTGGTCTACAGTACATGAATTATGTGGGTATGAAAGTCAAGGGGAAACTTTAATGGTTATTGTAGATATGAAAATGTACATATCTTTGCTACTGGATAAAAGTAAATGAAGCTTCTTGTTCAGCGAGTTTTAGCGGTAGAGGAACGATACTTGTACCGTTGGGACGGCTAAGTGTTAGCTTTCAAATGGTCACATTTGTGTTTTGTTTTAAGAAAATACTCATGACATATGCTGTTCTCTGCCTGTTTGCTTGTTTTCCATGTTCCCACTGAAATGCTTGTTGTTTGAATTGTCTTTTGTTTGCCTAAAATCAGTTACGTTAAGCTTTTAGCCGACGTTCTTCTAGTTACGTGGATGTTGAGCAATCGCCATGGCAACACAGACACGATCCGGCACCCCCTAGTACTTGCTGCGGTCCTGCGCTTTTGAAAGGTTGATCAAACAAAACCAGTCATTTTTCAATTGTGTTTTGTTTCTTTGTTAGTGATACACGGTATATTATCCGTTTGGTTAGTTCATGTAAACTCCTCATTGTCCCCGTGCATCAACAGCTCCATGTAAGAACGTAGCATTGTGCCACGGCTGCTCATGGTTCTCTGTGGATGGACTCTTTTGTGGGCCCACTTGGCTCAGCGGTCCGGCACTGAACCCTCTCGTAAGTCCAGAAATAGTACAATTCTGCAAAATGTGACTCAGTCCCATAATGCATAGAATGCGTGCTTTTATCGGTCAAAGTAGGTAGGATTGCTTGCAATAGAAACATGTCGTCTTGGCTTTTCTAGGGGGGAGGGGGATCGCTGTGAGTAGTAACCGATCGTTGCTTCTCTCTACATTTTTGCTCGTTTCTCTTTAAGAGGCCAGTGTATCGCCATCAGTGACTTTGGTGAGTAACAATAAATCAAGAATCGTGTGGATGTTTTGCCATTGACTGTGGCTCTCTGTACTCTTCGAGGTTATTTCATGTGTGGGTTTGTTTCCAAGGGTAGGAATGCCATCGGAATTATTTTTAAAGAAACTTATCAGAGCGTGTTACTGTAACATCATATGCCACTATTTTTTTTTTCAGAAGCAAGATAAATTGATGGTGTGTTTATGGGTTTATCGTCTTTATTTCAAAGGTTGACAAATTCCACTCTTATCTGTACAACAATACTAGACTACTAGTGTTTCTACAGTTAAACAATAAAATCCTTGAAACGTCTCCTGTCTCGTTTTAGGTTTTATTACTGATGGTCATACTGCATAAAAAAATGCTACAACCACACGTCCTGGTTATTTATTCTGCTCTTGTTACGACAGTATGATCAATATCAAGATTTACCTCGATTGACATGTCGGTCCATCCATTTTCTTCCACTCATTCCGGGCAGGATCACTGTGGCAGCATCTCAGTAGGGAAGCCTAGACTTCTCAATCTCCGGCCACCTCCTCCAGTTCCACTTGGGGAGACCACTGAGGCGTTCCCAGGCCAGCTGAGAGACATAATTCCCTCCAGCGTGTCCTAGATTTACTCTGGGATCTCCTTGCGGCTGAGCAAAGCTTCACCACGACAGTACAGTACAGCAACCACATAACTGCAGGCGCTGCACCAACCTGTCTGAAGTGCAGCGGCGACGTGAGTCTCTGCTTGACCCCGACCAGGGGCATGACAGTGGGGTCAGGAGCTCCGGTTTCAACCTGCTGCACTACGGGCGGATGTTCGGCGACTTCAGCACTCAACTGAAAGTACGGGAGGAAGCCAGCGTGTGTGTAATAGACATGCCTGGCTCTAACTGTGCCGAGTACGGACCGCCATAGCGGCGCGAGTGGGTGGAAGGTGGGTCAAGGTGAACAAACATGGCAGCACCCATCAGTACACATGCGAAGCCTATAAAGCTCAGTTTGAGCTGGTGGCTGATGCAGCAGGCGGTACTGAGAGGGTGAAGGCGATGGTTGGCATCATCACTGACAGATGACGCTACAGCCCGCTTGCTGAGAGACTTGATTACTGCACGCCGGTTGGCACTGCACAGGCGCTTTGGGTAGTTCAATGTGAAAAAACACTACACACCGTGATCGACAGCCAGGTGAGCCGCACCGCTCCCACACAGTCACAATCAGGAGATCGGGAAGACCTGGGTTCAAATCTCCATTGGGCATTTCTGTGTGGAGTTTTGCATGTTCTCACCGTGCGTGCGTGGGTTTTCTCCCACATTCCAAAAATGGTTAGGTTAATTGCCGACTCTAAATTGTCCATAGCTATGAAGGTGAGTGTGAATGGTTGTTTGTCGACATGTGCCCTGGGTGTGCCCCGCCTGTCGCCCAAAGTCAGCTGGGATAGGCTCCAGCATACCCTCACGACCCTAATGAGGAGAAGCGGTACAGAAAATGGATGGAAGACCCTCAAGAAGAGAGCAGAGAAATAAGCTGAGGCTTTCTTACAGCAGTAGCCCAAACACTGACTGGTCAATTCGGTTACGTCACCCAGGATTCTCATTCATTTAGGCTTTGATTCACATTAGACACTCCTGCTGCACCCAGGACAGTCGCAGCCTGGGGCAGCTTGAGAACGCCCCACACATGCTCAACAGGGTTTAGGTCTGGAGAGATGCTTTACTTCTTTAGCGGGGCAGTGGTGGTCTTGGAAGTGTGTTTGGGGTTCTTTTCATGTTGGAATACTGCCATGTGGCCCGGTTTCCCAAGGGAGGCGTTCATGCTATGCTTCAGTATGTCAAAATACATGTTGGCATCATATAAACAATAAACAGTAGCTCCCCATTGCCGGCAGCACTCATGCGGCCCCAGACCATGACACTCGGAACACCACGCTTGACTGTAGGCGAGGCACATCTTTCTTTGTACTGCCGCACACGCTTGGCATTATCTGAACCACATAAGTCCATGTTGGGCTCGTCCAACCACAGGACATGTCTCCAGTAACCCATGTCCTTCGTCTGACTGTTTTCAGCACATGTTTAGAAGAGGCCTCCTTCTTGGACGGCCACCATGCAGACCTATTTAATGTAGAGTGCAGCCTTCTTTCAGGCTAGAACATCTTTACATAGAGCAACAATTCTATTTTTCCACATCCCGAGAGTTCTTTGCATGCAGTGCCATGTTGAACTTCCGACGATAACATCTGCTACCCGTTCACACCAGAGACCTTGTAACACATTGGATTCAGGTCAGGACTTTGACGAGGCCACTCCAAAGTCTTCATTTTCTTTTTCTTCAACCATCCAGAGGTGGACCTGCTTGTGTGTTTTGGATCATAGTCCTGCTGCAGAACCCAAGTTGGTTTCAGCTTGAGGTCACGAATCCTTCAGGATTTTGGGGTGTTTATGGTTCCATTTATCACAGCAAGTCTTCCAGGTATTGTGTGTGTGTGTAATATACTGTATGTAAGGAAGTATCTGTGAACCCATTGTTTGTATTTACCAACATGTATGCATTAAGTGTACCAATATTTGATGTGTACCTAATAGTTTGGCTTCATCGAATAGCTGAGCTCCATGTGTGCCTCACGATGTGGGATAAGATGGCTGACCTTGAGTGGTGTAGACACGCGGTGTTAAATGACACTATTAGAAAAGCGCCATCGAGTCTATTGTGCCAGCGAGGAGGACCTGCCATGTGACCGAAGAGGATGACTCCAATTAGCTGCGCCTGCTGGTGCCCGCCATCTTGCCTGTGACGCGGCAGAGTCACTAAGTCAGAGTGAAACTTCATGTCATACAAATGCTTGTCACAGCCAAATGGTTCAAGATAACGAGTCCAAGACAGGCCTGTGTTCAATTTTTAAATCGGTTAAAAAAGGGCCTCGGAGAAATGTAAAAAGAAAAAGTGTGACTTTGGGGTTTTTGTCCAGAAAACGCTGTCATGTCTTGTCACACATCAAAGTGACAAGTATGTCCACGTTTTCACCGAAAGACATGACGCTGGGTGAGAGACGACGTTTAAATCGCAAACTAAAACCTTCCTGCTTCCTCTAACTCGACTTTAATGAGCCCCCCCTCTACACACTAACGGGCCTGATGTCTCTCGCACTCTTTTGACGGCAACAGAGCCAAAGCAAAATTTGGTCACAAAAAATGTAATCCAGACATGTGAACTACATTGAGATTTTTTAAATGTGCTCCGGCATGATTGTGTGCCTGGTCGGGCTGCCACAAGATCTCACAAGACTAAAATTACAAGATCCAAGACTTCTCGTTTGGAGAAAAGCTGCTTCATGAGAACACGGCAGCCAGAATCAGCCTGAACTACGGCATCGCTGCTATGAATGATCGTACAGTAATGTGGACGTGGCTTGGCGGTGTGTGAGGCAAGATTGGATCTGGACATGAACTGCTTTACGCACACATTGCAATCCAACCTACCTCGGTGTTCCCAGCATCAGAGAGTGACATGCGGCTGTTTTTTTTCCCCCATTTGAGTTGAACAGCTGCATCCTTGTTCATGCGCAAGCAGAAGCTGTAATTCTATATTAGATCAGTTACTTAAGATTTGTCAGCTCAAAACAAATACAAGTTCAGACATGTCTGCACCCTTAATGGCTGTTCCCGTTAATCACCGTCAACATTAATAATGGTAATGTGGCGAGCATAACTCCCCTTCATAACACACCTCATGCATACACTACAGGAGATCCATATTGACGAGTAGGGGTGCACATTAACAATGAATGAATTAATTCAGTTATTAAGTACATCAAAGGTGAAGTATCATGCAATGCAATGCGAGTCTGAAAGCTGCATAAACCCCTCCACAATGCATTCAACCCCTGACTAGCAACAGAACTAAAAAAGGCAGAGCTTGGACACAATCCTCCGTCGCTTGGCAGCACCTCCCCGTCCTGGTGAAACAAGCACGTGTCCAAAGTGTGGCACAGGGGCCATCTGCGTGACGTGGCTCATTACAGAAATAAAACCTGGCAAAAGTCGAAAAATAGAGCAAAAAGGGATAATGTAACTAGAAAAAAATGTCTGCAGATTCTCCAATCCTCCAGGTCATGTTAATCCCCACAAGCTTGAAATGAGGCAACCAACAAGAAGAGTCCAGTTTCCTCCGTTCTGCCTTTTGCAGAGTAACTAGAAAATGCTAAAATGTTGACACTGTATGTATACTTTTTTATTCTAAATATCAAAGGACAGCTGGACAGCCCGGACATAAATACAGTAGAAGAAGACAAGTAGATCGGCAGTGTTCAACTTCAAGGTGGAAGCCAGCATTTCAAGACTTCAGTACAAATTGCCTGTGAGAAAATGTCAAACGCCATTTCCACAACTTTCCAGAATGAAAGATGACACATTAAAGGAAATATTGCATTATTATGATATATTACTATTTATTATAATTAAATAGTACCATAAGAGTGGTTTATTTGGTCTCAAAAATGTTGACAATAATATAGTTTAGCGTCAATTTGTGTGATCATAAACGTTTGAAAAAGCACCTGCATTGTTCTGCGACTCTGTTTGTCTAGTCATATGTTTTCATTGCACTTTTCTTCACCTTAATGTTAAAATCTCATCTCATGTCGTTCTCATGGACCCAATCTCATGCATGGTCTCGTCCTGTGACCCTCAACAACTGGCCAACACGGCCTGGAAGAAGGGGCGCATATGACGGTTTCACATTCATTTTTTTTACCTAATAATTTCAACTTTTTCGTTAATTCTGTCACCGTGGTTACACAAAATGTTACAAAAAGTATGTTGCACACTCTGTGCCATTGAGATGCATCGTACGTACGTGTAATGAAGGAACATTCTGTGTGTGTACCCGATTTATTCACCCAAGTTGTACATTTTTCCGTGAACCGTCGACATGGTTGCACGTGTTACAATGTTGCAAAATGCACATAGCAACCTTCACACCATTGAGCAGCATAAGATATAATAAATAAGTTGAGGAACAATAAGATAGGCTGTACTGCTTTGCAATTAGCAGCCTCTGATGTTGGAAAGTAGCAACAGAAGCAGTCATACAACCAGAGGTCGCTATCTCACTCAAATGTGAAAGCCAACACCAAAAAATGTACTTAAAAGTTTAAAAAGTAACATCCTTCAGACACTAACTAGAAACAAATGATATTATTTTTGGTTCCCAGCCTCTTTTTAGGCACCATATCCATGTATATTGTTCAAGAGGTGTAGCTGGGAAAACCAAAAGCTCATTCTAGAACCATGACCTGAAAGTGCCTGCAGCAAAGGTAGAGCAGCAGTACAGGTGATGCCATTTCAGTGGAGTCCCAATACGGACAATTTAAAACAGATAATGAATAGGGAGCAAATATGAGCAGCAAAGTCAACTGCTGTGTCTGGGATAGGCTTTAAACTATGTAAAAGAGGTAAATACCAAGATAAAGACTCATAAACACATGTCTGGCCCCCCCATGTGCCAATAGCCATGTCAAAACTCAACGTCTTAAACTGATCTTACGTTCTTAAACCCACATTGAAAGGTCCCCAGCATTGGGTTTTTCAAGTGACGTTGTAAAAACAGAAAAATACATTCTTCCAAATCATTTAGGCTGAAATAGTAAGACAGCCTAAAACATTAAAAAAAAGGCAGGAAGTGTCTCCATTCTGTGTCATGTCGTTCTCATTCAGCGGCTCCCCGTTATCAGAGATTTATATTTTTACTTTGTCGAGCTGTTCAGCAGCGGTGGATGGTTAATGGAATTAAAATCAATGACAATCGAAGTCCTCTTGGGCTGGAATTGCCTACCGCAAGAAGACAAAAAAACATGAAAGCAGAAATGTTAATCAATAAAACTGTACGCATCCTACCCAACGGTCTAGTTCGCCAACGTTTGATGACACCATTAGACTGGGGAGCGAGGCAATGGAATTTAACATACTTAGTGAGAATTGCCTTTGCACAGCGTACAAGTAAATCGGGGTAGTCGCAGTAATTGTGGAGTCAGAAACACAAGTCTTATGTTCCACCAAGTTTCACGAGTATACTTGGGATGACCGACCTTCCAATTCAGAACGCGTTTCGGGTGGCTGGTGGGGTTTGGTGTGTTGAGGGTCTATGTCTTTTTTTTTCCCCTCTCGTAAGTGTTTGTGGAGCGTTACAACTGGCGTGCGAGGTGTCTGACGCAGAGGGGAGGGTCCAGAAGATCAACGTCATATTTGTTTACGACGCATCACACGTACTGTAGAAGAAAAAGAGCACTTCATTTGCTCACCCTACAGGACAGTATGGGTAGTCTCGCCTCACTGGAGCGTTTTTTTCTTTTTAATTATTAGTTATCTGAGCTATTTTTTAATGTTATCAGTATGATATCATAATTTCTATCAGCAAAAGAGCAGCAGCAGCAGCGTCCTTCAAGGCCGATGGGGTGCCTTTGTTTGTCAGTGTAAAGCTAAAGTAGGAGTATGTTTATGCTCAAACATGCGAAAAGTCCTCTCACTATGTTTAAAACCATGCTATGTTTGCCATTGCACAGATTCAATTATACTTATCTAGAGTGGAAACGACGGCACACAATTGTTACATCATCTCACAGCGACAAGTGAAAAATTCAGTTTTCACAGCCCAGACAAGAAATCTGAAGCTGGAGTGTTCAAAAATCTTCAGCCTGGCAGTAGTTTTCCAAATGCTCAATTTTTACAGACAAAAGCCTGTGTTTGTGTGTGGATGAAGGCCAAAGTGCCACCGTGCATGGCCGCCTCAGTACTGCGCTTTCCCTAATCCACTAAGTTTTATGGACAATGTGCTACAGCTGTCCAGCTTCACAGAGCGGACCGCGTCACGGAGCATCAAACTGCAGTCCAGACTTACAGATGCTGTTTAAGTCTAAGTCTAAGTCTCAAAGTGTACATACTGTAAGTGCTGTGTTCTACTCACATTTCACCTTGGGCGTACATGAAGGGCGCGCTACAAACTCTGGCTGACCTGATAACTGGATTGGAGCTAAAACAGTCCGACTCACTCCTTAATATTCTGAGGACTTCAACAGAGCAAAACTAAACCATGAAGTTGAAAATAAAAGCAGCACAGTGACAGTTCCACCAGAGACAGTTACACTCTGGATCCCTGCAACGCCACAAGAAAAGACACACATTGTGACGTTCCCTGTTTAATCCAGCTAATACCAGCCTACAGGCGCAAACTTCAATCTGCAAAGCCTGTGGTGAACACAGTGGATGTGGACCAACTAAACAAAGCTGGAACAACGGGACTGTTTGGACCGGACAGATTGGAGTGTCTTTGAATCTTTAAGTAGCAGCTTAGACAAATATACAGACACTGGGACATTCTACATCAGCTTTGACGAAGCCACGAGTGTCCCAAAACGTTGCGCACGTTCAACAACAGGCAGTGGTTCACAGCTAGGCTCTGCCAACTCGGCCAGGATGATGAGGACACCAACGGGAGTGGGGATATGGTCCTGTACAAGCAGACCAGAAATCAGCTGACGAAAGAAATTAACATCAGCATCACGTCAATGTGACGAGGCCTGCAAGCCGTCACCAACTCCACGAGACCATTTCCTTAAAAATGAAGGCCAATTCTACTGCAGATTTGAAAATAAACATTTTCACATGCCAACCGCCACCAGCTACGGTCATCGTAGCTCCAATGACTCCCATCCACTACCCCGTTGTGGTTCTCTTGTCAATGGCTGCCATCACACCTGTGACTCCCCCCTGTGCTCCTCCAACCTATATTACCCATCCACAAACAGGATTTTCAAACAATAAAAGATCAAGTAAGTTCCTAGCCTGGACGGCGTCTCTCCCTCCTGCCTCAAAGTCTGCGCTGATCAACTGGCTCCAGTTTTCACTCAGATCTTCAATCAATCTCTAGACCTGTGTGAAGTTCAATCCGGCTTCAAACGTTCTACCATCAACCAAATCCCCAAGAAACCTGCAAGCACGGGACTGAATGACTACAGTCCTGCCACTCTGACATCTGAGGTCATGAAGTCATTCCAATGCCTTGTGTTAGACCACTTGAAATGCATCATGAAATGGATCAATACCCTCCTCCAACAACCTACCAGGGTGGTAAATCCCATAAGTGGACTGGTCGAAGGATAAAGGGGATTTCTTTTAATGTCATTCGGAAATCAAACATAATGATATTTCACATTAACAACCTTGGGTCCATCCGTGTCAACTAGTCCTTGGCTCCTTAGACACTCCCACTACATAAAAGTTATGATTACTATCATAACATGTCACATATTCTCATTTCATCTAAGATTTTATTTTCCAATCGTACACTAGATTAGAATTAAACGTCCATGAAGATGGATGAAGACGACGACGAATGACTTTTCTGGTAGGCTACTGTTAAACTAACCATGTTACATACACTGTTCAGCACTGTTTAACGAGCCGCGTTAGCTGCGCTGTTTGGAAAAAAGCATTTATGGAATTAGAGGTTGAAACGATATTTCTGTGCAACATCTTCCTGTGTACTAAATATCCCACGGTACGGCGTGGACACGTGCGAATTATAGGCAGGTACTAGCTATGTACAAATCTTTTTTTCTCTTTAAATTTAGAGGGCGCAGCTTACATATGGCTGTGCTCTATCGTCCGGAAATTACAGTATTTTTTATATAACAGAAAAGATTTAAGGATAGCTTTCCTGTAGAACAGATCTATACCTATAAACTAAATAGCTTTTTGTTAACCTTACTGTATTTACACGGCAGTATGCGCGGCGTTGGAAGCTCCCGTGCACTAATTTGGACTGTTACAATGGAGTCCTGTGCATGAACTAGGTACTCACTTGTACTGTATTCTTGCCATGTTGAGTAGTCTCCTTGAGGCGGTCATCTCTGGTGTGTCATGGTACTTATCAGAAAGATAGACCACTTCCTTAATTCCTAGGCAGAGGGTGAAAGCATGAGAATGATGATAGCAAGAGAATGATAGTAGTAATTATATTTGACGCTGACCGGCCACAACATTATTATCATTTGCACTCGTAAATGAGATCAAACTTATAAGTGGCAGCAGATTAAGGAAACTTAAATTGACTCCTGAGTCACTCACACTGTACACACTAAACGTGAAGGACATAATATATATAATATATATGAAACAATAATAAAAAGAGAACAACACACTTTCTTCTCTTGAGGTTTATTGGGAGGAAGAAGTACAAGTGGCAGGAGACGCTGCAGGAGAATCTGCAGAAGGTGCTGACATAGACGGTACAGGATGACTTCCTGAATCAACATGAGGGTCAGTGGGATACAGCGTTGATTCTGGTCTTCCAGAACACTGCTTAGTTATCACTGTCACTTTCATAGGGGCAGATCCTTCCACATGGTCAAGGATGCGATCTTTATCTTTAAGGACAGACGTCACAGTTTCTCTGCTCGCAGAGCTTCTGATGATTTTCATTTCTATGGTGATGGCTTTTCTTTACGCTTGGTAGACATATTGAAGCGCAAAGACTCAATTATAAGCAATGAAGTGAATGAGGCACATTCTGTATCCATCTGCAGCGTCTTGCGCACAGCTGCATGTACAGTACATATTCATCCTCCGTGCGCGTGCTGATTGTCCAGTGTTTACAGACCACAATTAAATAATTAATTAATTCATAGGAGTGCCGTAACCACAAAACTCGCAACGACATAACCCAAGGACGACCTGTAATCATAAAAGATGTCAGCGTGTGTGTTTGTGCATGCATGTTGTCAACACCAACCTGCTTGGATGATAAGCTTAGCACACTCATTGCAGGGAAACAGCGCAACATACATGGTGCAGCCCTTCACGTCAGCACTGTTCTTGTTCATGATGGCATTGAGCTCTGCATGACACACTGTGGAGCAAACCACAATTCATTTTTTTTTTATGACAACTAGATAACTATTAATTGTTCCAAACACAAAAAGTAAACATGGGTACAGAAATGATCCCTGTTTATTTCTGTCCATCCAGATTAAACGTTTGTTTTACCCCAATTCAACACAGACAGTCGAATAACAAGTAAAACCTGATATTTTTTTCCATCAGAGAAGGTCAGAGACTGTCAAGAAAAAACGCAAATAAATTTAATAATTAATTTTCCTATTCTGCCATCTACAGCTCAGCGTGTGCTAGTACTGGTGACTGACCACTGTATGATGAAGTCATCTACAGGGTCTGGACACAGAGGTAAAAATGCCTGTTATACAATTAGATTTACTTCACGGTGTATATTAATTAGCATTTCTGCATATGCACCAGAATTAGCCAAAAGGCTATTTTTCCTCCGTTATTCTTGGACAGACTTTTAAAAATTGTCTCCCCAAAAAACAATAAAATACATTATACAATGCACAATGCCATATATTTATCTTTTTTTAAAGAATTGAATAATAAATTGTACTCTAAACATTTTTACTTATGTGTCCACACATGAGGGACAAACTATATAATGCTGCGAGCATTTTTCTTTTAATGTCAAAAGGTTTCTTTAAAAATGAATTGGCGATGAAGTTAATACTGCTTATGTAGTTTTCAGACACTGTAGCGGGTGATCGTTTTCAATGTGCCAGATCAAAAGGGAGTCATATTCTCACCGTAGGGATATTTAGTGTCCAGTCGGTCGTCAGCTGATCGAGCCCAAGGCAACTGGTCATCATCACAACCATTGGGCATACCATTGTAGCCAATACCAACAATCTTATTCTCCTGGTTCACAATGCAGGCACCCACCTGCAATTACAAATAAAACATCACGATCATTGTGACCAAAATGATTATAAATACTAGCAGGATATTAGGCCCATACTTATTTTTAAGTACAAAAATATTGTTATTGTCGTCAATTGACTTGCCTTTTCGGCGTGTTTTGTTCGAGCAGAATAAATAGCGCGCCAGCGTATGACACATCTACTATGACTTCTTCCTAAGGTTGGTTGTGCAGGTTGTGCACAACTTTTGCGCATTGCACTGTTGACTTTCTAATTGCAGTAGAATAATTAACGTTAATTGCGAAAATTACATTTTGAGATTCGATCATGTACAAGGTTATTAATAAACCATACACCTTTTGGTCCCTACCTGTAATAAGGGAAGAAAGGATCATTTCAGTCCAATCTCAAATATGTTGCCTGTTATATATTGTTATCTATTACCAAATATATCTGAAAAGTAGCACACATACTTGGATATTGATATGAATTTATCTGTATCATGAAAGGTACACATTGAATGCTCTCTGCAGACTGAAATCTGAGTAAAAGTGCAGCTCTCAAGTTGAACAGACATGCCTTAAGATCTCGCAAGATTAAAGCACCCGCGATCACCGCCTCATACACAGAAGAGATCCGTGTTGATCATTTAGCGACATTATCGCTATATTTAGCCAGTAATTGTGCACATATGAATGTTTCTTGCGTCATGCATTTATTCGGTAATTAAATATCAACAAAGGTGAAGAATCTGGCAACACAAGTATGGGCGTCCAAAGTGTGGCGCAGAGACCAATAGTGAAATGTGCCACATTGCAAAAATAAAACAAACAAAAACCCAACAAAAGCAGAAAAATGGAACAAAAAGGCATAAAGCAGCTAGAAAAAGCTTAAATGTCAATACTAATAACTAATAAAAACACAAAGATTTGTCTTTAAATGTGTATGTTTTTTTGTTTTATCATAAATTGTTTTTATTTTAAATTCCAAATGTCAAAGGACAGCCCTGACGTAAATAAACAAAGACAAGTAGATAAACAGCGAGCTGTATTATTATTATTAT
This sequence comes from Dunckerocampus dactyliophorus, assembly GCF_027744805.1. Taxonomy (NCBI): domain Eukaryota; kingdom Metazoa; phylum Chordata; class Actinopteri; order Syngnathiformes; family Syngnathidae; genus Dunckerocampus; species Dunckerocampus dactyliophorus. The sequence continues at coordinate 25,963,337 of NC_072824.1, read as the reverse complement.
TATTATTATTATTCAGTATATTATCATAACGGTGGTTTATTTGGTCACGAAAAATGTTGACAACAATATCTTTGAGCGTCAATTAGTGGGATATAAAGTTGTCTGGTACAGTTCTCCTCCATCTAGTAGTCCGTCCCGTGTCCATTGCCATACTATCAGCTATGCATCAATGACCATGCATGATGTCGACAGATCACATGCAACTCCAGCAAATTCTGTGAGACTTGAGCTTAGAGAACGTCTAAAAACCAGCAAGCGTGTCTTTCGCTTTTACAGTGTTCCCCTAGGTTTAGGGCTTTGGGGGGGACGAGGCTAATGAACACTGACAAACAATCATGCACATACCCAGCGTAGTCATAAAATGACTAATCTGCCACCTTTCATAATAGATATCAATAGAAAAACTTCAAAATAATCCAAAGTCAAAAACCATAACATGCTCACTGATTCGCAAATACATTTGCACACAAAAACGTGTTGTATAATGAGTGCAATTCCCTCTGCCATGCACGACACTGACGCCAACAAGGGCCAGACATGACATGCATTGTGTAAGATTAATAATATCAGACTATTTGTTTAATAAAATTTAATCGTTTCTCTCCAGTTACCTTTGGGGTGCACACGTACTTAAAGACTGTGTGTGTGTGTGTGTTGGCAGTGGGGGTATTGGGTGGACAAGCACCCATACATATTATATACAGTATGTCTCTACTCCACAACTGCATCTCGCAAACTTGCAGAATAGAAAGCATCCAAAATTACCCACAAAGTAAAAATAAAAATGTGTAATTTAATTAATACCATGAAGAGACAGAAGAAATGCTGTCATTTAAGATAAGACTATTTAGTTTCTTTAATAACTAAATAATGTACACGTATAGCCCTGTTGTGTAAAATTAACTTTTCAAGAAACTTCTAAGAGGGCAACAATAAAAATTGTACAGTGTACTGTACTTGGTTTTTAATCACAGTTGTGTGACATGGCGTGTGAAAAAGGTTGCTGGAATAGAAAAATATAACAAATAAATCTAATAAAATAAAAAACACTGAATGACCGAAGGACAATCAGCTAGAAAAGCCATCAGGTACTGACATGCACTTTCAGAATAAACCTGAAATTGCACTTTGCCTTCCCGTGTGCAAAATAAAGTTTGCAATAGTTAAATAATATGGAATTAAAAATAAAATGTAAATGAAAAGACCTGTGAGTTGGGGTCTTTGCTCCTCTGTGCTGACAAGAAGGCCACAGCCATGAAGTAGTCAGGCCATTCCAGGTAGTCTTCCCTCTTCTTAGTGATGATGCTGCACACAAGAACATCACCTTTTCGTGCATGATTACTTCAAATGCTCACATTTGCGTCAACCTTTGCAAACGCCATGCTGTAACTCATGAGTTCAATGCAATGAGAAATAAACGTATTTTTTAAATAAATCATGACGTCATAATAAGCAGAAATGAAAGTATTTTCTCACTAAATGGTGACGTCATTGTAAACAGAAATAAAAATATGCTGACAGACAATTTGACGACTTCAAAGTTTGTGGCTGTGTGGAGACAAAATAGAGCCTACCTATTACAAGTGTCAGCCGTGTCTTCCATGATATTAAAAAAACAGCTTTTTACTGATATCACGATGTTAGAACGCCGTGAAAAACAACGAACTATGACTAGTAACTGATATAAAGTATGCAATCTACGGAAGACGACTACAGTACAACATACCACGATACTAACCCGGAAGACATTTCCCGCCGTGATAGACAATATGTTGTCTTTTCCCGATTTTAGTTTTACAGGTCTGATCAGAGACCTGTAATAAAATTAGTTTTGTTGGACAAATCAGTCATAATATTGTGTTTTGGTGATTACCCCTAAACATTAGCTTATTCTACGTATAAATGTAAAATAATTGCGTAACTTTTAAATATTAATGATATGTACAGCTAAAAAGCAGACGCCTGTCAGTCTTAAATGGGGGAGAACGTTTATGACTGTTGTTATCCGCTCTAATACTGCCATCTAGTGGGCAAAACTATATTTATTGAAGAGTGTAAATAGAACACATACACACCACCATAAAAAGTAATACTAAGAACTATATAATTGAAGTGAGGTTATTTTGTTTTTCAAAATACTGTATACTAAATAAAAACTAATAATACAGCAACATGTAACCACACAGCGCAAATTGGAGAAAAAAAAGGGCATTTTGTGAGGAAAAAAAAAACATGCATCACCATTAGTTTACATGTTCCGTTTATATTTGGTATTAAAAAATATTTGGAGCTATTAAAACAGCAGTATTGTGAAGTACTGTTAAAACGTAAAAAAATGTATGATTTATTCTATGAACTAGATTAACACTAATTATGTCATACGTCTGTTAAATGTAATTGTCCTCCACAATATTTAATGGGGTTACGGCATAAACTGTTGATGTTCCTGGTGTCTCAGGTGTGTCACATTGCTAATCCTGTGTGTGCTCTGTCTAAGGTGCAAAAAGACGTCTACTATTGGCTGAATCATTGGCTCTGGAACACTTGGGAGGATGCTTTGAGGAAATAAAAAGGCTCCCACTCTCTCTTCCTCACAGGTGCTGGGCTGCCATACTGGGTTTGTCTGGCTTTTGTTATCCTTCCAACACTCATCACATCATGGTCACACGCTTACTCACCTGATAACACTGACAGCCAAAAGCCCAATCTTAATTGTGGCAATTGAGTTATTCTTTGTTCAAATAAATCATAACATGTGGCAGAATTAATAGAAAGAGACAAGAAAATACAACATAAACATGTAAAAACAAATTCTGACATAGGACATAAATTATGCTATTAGGCCAAAATCAACAATTTATTCATATTTATTCACAGTCCGGCAACAACGATCATCGAGTAAAAGAAATAAAAGGAAGAGCAAGTCACACAAAATGAATCGGTAAAACCTAGCATTATTTTGTACCATTGGCGTTATTTTGTGTCATGTACGGAACATGGTACAATGTCTAATATTCATTGGAAATGTGGACATTTCCAATGAATTAAACATTATCAACTAAGAGTGTAAAAAATGTGAATAAACTGCATAAAGTGGTGGCATTGCATGAAATATGGCATACTATCCCTACCATTATATTAGGGAGGTGCCCCACGGGTGCTTGATGAGTGAGTGTTCAACATAGCACACAGTGCAAATAAATGCATCATCTGCAAGTTAATGAAGCACAACAGTACTGTACAGCATCACCGGAAATATTTCCATTTACAGAATCTATAAACTCTATTTTATAGCTTTTTGGAATTCTGCTAAATGAAAATGTGACCCATCGCCAACTGCTTGTTTGTGTGTACATCCATACCTTTTAAGTCTCACAAAAGATAATGATCCACCAAAGCTAAAAGATCAAGCCACAGAGTGATGTGTTAACAATCAAGCTGCTGTGAATACTGGAACGTTATGGTATTACAAAAAAAGCCTAAACAATGGATCCGTTTTTTGTGGAGGATTCTGTGTTGTTCATCAGAGGTACTCGGAGGTACTCTTCAGCCTACAAGTCGAGATACAAGAACAACAAACTAAATACAGTATTTATTAAAAAGCTATGTCAGCAGAGTGATGACTTACATGTTGGTGATACGATGTAGTCTGTCTTTTAAATCATCCTGGACAAAGACAAAAGAAATATTGAATTGAAAAGCATTAGGAGCCTCAAGGTCTTCAAATCCGGCCTTTACAACAATAATGCCATGTATATTAACACCTCTTAGTGTGATACATTGCGGGGATAAACCACTGAAAGCTACCACAATAATACACATATTGTTAAATTTACTTTGTTAATAAACCGAGAATAAACCAAATGAAAATGCACCACTTCGTAAACAAATGGATGGGCTGGAAGGAAAAGTGGAAGCTTTATAGAAGCAAAATGATGAAAAGTATCGCATTATATCGCAAATGACATGCAGAGTGCATGATTTGGAGCAGTCGACGCGCATGGTCAATGTAATTGTGACTGCGCCTCATACGTAGGTCTTATGCCAGGGCAGCTGACAACGAAGGATGACAAGATGTTGCTCCAACAGAGCAATAGGTGACCAAATGTCTGCAGCCAACGGAGGTGGATGTGTATGTCAGCAACATCGATACATGCATCCCAATATCTGACAGGAATAACAACACAACACCTGTCATCATCATAAAGTTGAACAACAGGAAATGTTTGAATTGTTGAGGCAGAGAAGTAAGCTGAAAGCTGAAAGCTGAAAGAAACAAACGTCTGACAAACGTCTGAGCATCTGACAAAACACAATGCTGACATCGCCAAGAAGGTGCGCGACTTAAAATAAAAAAAAATTCAAGGCACTTGGAGCGCCAACTGCAAAATCTACATCAAGTTAAATGGAGGGCTGGGGGAAGTCAGGTACTTGTTGTCAAAGACATCAAAGAACTGGACAAATATTGTAATAAATATATTACATCGCATCGACTACAAAGCAATTAAAGACAACTCACAAGGACTTGATGCAGCTTAGCGTCAACATCCTCAATGTTTTAATTGTTTTACTAATTCAAACGTACTCCTATTTATTATTAACAATTTATTGCCAGCCCATCATTCATCAAATTTTTACTTATTCCCTTCCCTTAAAGGGAAACTGCACTTTTTGGGGGAATTTTGCCCATCATGCACAATCCTTATGTGAGACATGAACACATATTTCTGTGCGTTCTAAAGATATAAAAACAGATTAAAAAAAGAAACACTTATTGGAACCACTTATTCTGCCGATAGAGCCTTTTGAAAAAGCCTCCAAAAAGTGCCAACAATGCTCCATTTACATATAATGTGACGTGTACATTAACCAAGCTTCAGCAACATTGTTATTATTATTTAGATTGTTACGCCGATCAAAGTACGTTACTTACGCATTGACAGTTAGTCTGATAGCGACTAGCTTCACCACAGCACACCTGCAGCATATCAGCGTATCAACAACGCCTCAGACCACTACCAAAAAGGTAATGCTAAATATTGGACCTGCCGTCACTGCTGCTGTGCTTTTATTTCTGGGTTTGGAAAAGTTAATGCTAGCTGTAGGCGTTCGTTTCTATTTTGCTATATGAAATCAATGCACCAAGGACGGACGTTCCCACAATGCTTAAAAATGTCCAAAATACTGTATTACATGTCATCATGAATGTACCTATTACTACATGGTTACAGCATGTATATAAAAGCATAAAACCTTGTTGGAGGTTTTTGGAGGTGGTTTTAATAGCGGCCTTTGTACAGCATTGGTGTGTACCATTATGTGCAGTAATGAGCCGTCTCTTTTTACTGTATATCTTTACAATGCACAAAAAAGAGAAACATATGCATTCATGTCTCACATAAAGACTGTGGATGATGGGCACAATTCCAAAATAAAGTGCAGTTTTCCTTTAACACTGCACAAGGTTTGCGGTGCCATTTGAACTGCTATTTGCTTTTTCACATTTTTAACACCATTCATTCCTTTTCATACATTCCTTTCCTTTCAGAGCGAAAGTGAAATATTGTAAGCGTCAACAAGTAAAAGTTAGGGTGTGAATGAATTATCAGTAATAGACGTGGGAAACAGGTAGGATTAAATATAAGATCTGCTTCTTCAAACTCCTTTTCAGACATGGTGAATTGTGCAAATGTAAACATGTGATGTCCCTTAACTTGTAACTTGTTCCGCATGTCTGAAACACATAAACATACCATGCCATACCATAACAAATTGAGCACATAATTGATCATACCTAATATTGTGGCCATAATACCTAATATTTGTGATGCACATGTATTCATCTTTCGAACGCATATTGTTTTGAGAAGCCAAACTCTTTACTTAAGCGTCCCCAGCAACAAACCAGAACTATATTCCTCATCACAGAAATCCGACCAGGCTCACTCGGCTCACGGGACGAAGTCGGGGGTAAGTCAGTGTTAATGCACTACACTGCTGATGGGGATGTCATACAGCTTCATGTCAAAAAATCAGAACTATCCCTTTAATGCACAGTGCCGTGTCTCACCTGAGAAGCGTCAGACATGGAGCTGACATAGTGGGATGGGGCAGATGGCTGGCATGTTGGAAGAACACTCCGCTATGACAAAGAGACAATAAAAAAAGACGTCATATTTTTGACAATACACTGAGCAATCCGGAACAAGCTGATGGTACATCAAGTCAAATTGTACAGATGACTGCAGAAACAAAAAAGGTCATCTTACAAATCAGCAGCATTTACAAGCAAATGCCGTTAGTAGGGCACAACACTTTAGCTAGGTCAGAACTACACATTGGTAGTATGATTGGAAAGTGTGAACATTTATCTAGTACTTGTAAATGCAGCAGTATAGAGCAGCAGAATTGCTCAGATCCTTTCTTTGATCACATCTGTTGAGGCAGACTGTGTGGTGCACAGTCGTCGTTTCCAGAAGTCCAATGCAAGACGTGGTCATATATATGCCAGCAACGTTCCACTAGGCTGTTTGAATGGCAAACTAGAGAGGTGCTAATAAAAGACACACAGTGTAAACTTACTACAAAACGGGATTATAAGAAGTATGAGTAACATTTGTTTATACTGTACACCTTATTTTGCAATGTATTTATTTCTCAGCATTAGGAAGGAAGAGCAGCATTAGAGCAGATTAGTGTGCATGCAAGGCTAATAAGAGTGGAAGTTTTACACACTGCCTCAACAACCTGACTAAGCACAGTGCATACATACTAAGCTCACTCTGAAGAGCTCAAGAGGAAATACTTCAAGCTGTTTACCCTCGAGACACCTCCCTGCAGAGACATTATAGGTATGTGCAACGGCAGTAGTTCTGTTTTAGGAGTGGAACTACTGCTACAAAAAATCATAGACAATCATTCACACCTATGGGCAATTTAGAGTCGCCAATTAACCTAACATGCATATTTTTGGGAGGAAACCAGAGTACGCGGAGAAACCCCCCGCACCCTACACACACACACATGGGGAGAACATGCAAACTCCACACAGAGATGCCCAATGGAGGTTTGACCCCAGATCTTCCAGATCTCCTGACTGTGTGGCCAACATGTTAACTAACCACTAGGCCACCGTGCGGCCCACACAGATAATGTTGGTATAGCTGATTATGGCACAGACATATTTTGCCACAAAAATGATCTCAGCCTCGTGCGTGTGTATATACAGTATCTTACAAAAGTGAGTACACCCGTCATATTTCAGCAACCATTTTATTTTATCTCCTGAAGGGACAATACTATAGAAATCTAATTTGTACAACAAGAGTAGTCACTGCACAGCTTGTATAGGCATATAGATTTAATATACAAACACAGCTGAAAAAAAACTTTCCTCTTCAAATGCATTTCTGCATTGACAACCTTTTCAATCAAAAATGATTTTGTTTTGTCTTTTCAATGAAAATGACGTGTAGAGGTGATGTTTGGCTGCATGTGTCCTACCTTTGCATGGTCCAGTTCCAGTTTAGTTTCCAGTAATAGGACTCTACTGTTAAGATTTTCCCAGCTCTCCTTAGATATTGTGATGACTTCTTCCTTCTGTAACAATACAATAGGACAGCATAGTCACACTTCATTCACTTTAGTTTATTTGAACGGCTCTTTTTCTAGGGTGGAATGATTATACAATGTACATCTTTAATGGACTGAATTGGATGCACACTTATTTGGGATTTTCTTGATTTTACACAGGGCGGAACTACACATACAGGTTCGTAAATATTCTGATTTATAATGGTACACATATTGGTAATGGGATTATTCGTCTACTCTGTAAATCCAGTGCAGCCCAGTCTTTGCTTGCAGAAGTCATGGCAAGTGATATTGCCAAGGAGAAGCCAGAGCTTGAAAATCCCCTTCAGTTGTTAAAACCTTAAAATCTCCTGTTGGGGAATACCTGGCCTTCCCGGTGAAATACATAAACGGAAAACAAAGACACGTGGATAAGACAAAAGCGGTGTGCCAACATTGTTTAGTATAGATGAGGAACAGGACTACAAGCTGGAACTACTCTTATGATTATGATGTACTTTTACACCCCAATACATTTTCTAGCTAAAAGTTTAGTGATGGCTTGCCAAGTGACATTTAAGTAAATATTAGTGGGATTGTATATATACGGTAATCCCTCATTTATGGCAGTTAATTTGTTCTAGAGCAGACCGTGATAAGTGAATTTCCGTGAAGTAGAAATCCTTCTTTTTATTTATTTCTTAATTATTATTTATTTTGTGGTATTTTCATAGAATATAGAAAACCTGTTTACGACCTTCTAAATACGGTTTTGAATATTATTACAGCCCTCCAGACATAAAATAGTAATCACCCACAGTCATCTTTACTCTCATATTACACAATATAGTCGACATGATAACAGAAAATAAGACATATAGACTCACATGTTAGCATTGGGAGAGTCACATTATCACCACGTACTGCCTGCGGTGGCTAGCATCTCATCAATGTAACATTACTGACACCTAATGACTAGTGCAGGACACTACATATAATCGCAACATGGCTTTGAATGAGTCTTCAGAGTGCCTTATAAAAAAAAATATGTATAGATATATTCCATTGTAACTTGTATGCATGTTTAAATAAATTTTAACCATTACCATTATATTAGTATTTTAGCTCATTTAGCCATTTTAATGCTTGAAAAGGCTCTATTTAGGTCAAAAATACTTCAGATTTGCTTGATTTCATTTTTTACTAATAATAGGCCATATTCAACCACAAAACAGCAGTCATTTATTAATTACTATTAATTACCACGATATTCGAAGTGCAAAGTGGCGAGGGACGACTGTAGTACATTTGAACCTGTCATTTTGTAAATTTGAGAACAATCTAAATATAAATCGATCATGTGCACCCAATTGGGTGTTTTTTTTCCATTATTGAAGATGTACATTTTATAATTATTCCACCCTTCAAAACGAATGTTTCAAATAATTGTTTATGTCTATAACCATAATGGTGGTAATAATATAATTAATCCACACAATGCCACTGTTCTAATAGATGAATAAAAATAAAATAAAGAAGATGTGTCTAATCACTTTTTCAGAGTTACTTCGGCTCTCTCGCTCCTGCAGACGTTCCTCCAGGGCACTGAGCCTTTGAAGACCACAAAGAAGACTCTCAATTTGAACTTCCAATGCAGAAAGCCGTTGCTCAATATTGGAAGACTGAAAGACATCATGACATTGTGCATAAATTATTAGAAATTATCAGTGGGCGTAAGTGTGATGTCTTAAAATACACAGTATTTGTATATTGAGTGACAAATTTACATAATACGCCTTAGGTTTCTAAGTACTGTGTAGTTAGTAGTTTCATTTTAATTTGACCTGATCACTTTGGCTCAGACAAAGTACTTCTACCAAAGCTTCTTTTTGCATCACAACAAGCTACAAGCATAGTGCGGCCTAAAGAGTGAAGAAAACAACTGGTTTCTTTTCACCTAAATTATGCCAAATTATTTGTCAGACAACATGTAGAGTTCTTAACTAGTATTTGCAGGGCAATTAGATTTAAAACATCCTTACTAAAAAGGCAACATCCTCCTTCTGTTCCTTTTCAGCCAGCTGGTTTGTCACATTTTCAGGAGAATTAGATGAGTGCACGTCATCATGCGAGGGTTCCATTCCGCTGTGACATGGCAGCGATTCCCCTATTTGCATGTGATTCACAACAAGAGGACTGTCACAGACCTGAAGCAAAAGAGAAATGGAGCTAATCATATATTATTCCCAAGATCAAGCATTACAGCAACAGCTTCCCTCCATTGCACAGCACAGCTTCATCAGCAGATAAACTAGCTGCACTTCAGCCAAAAAAGAATTTTCATTGCTTGATTTTTTTTTTTAGTGGCCCTCAGCATATTGTAAAAATAAAGGTAATTAATTATTAATGAGATATATTAATACACAATACACTAATTTGCTTTGTCACAAAGCTAAGATATGGATGTTTTGTTCAGATATCTTACCATATTTTAATTCATTTTTATGTACATTATATATTATTTTAGTTTTTATTTTTAAATCATATTTATTGGAGAATTATCTGCAAGCAGTTTGCAACTTTTATATTTAATTTTAAAATCATTACTATACTTACAATATACGGCTTGGTAAATGGTGGATGAGCTTCTCTTCTGACATCCTTGTGTGATCCACGATATCTAACTTTGGGCTTAGAGAACACACACAAAAAAAGTGTAACGTCCCAGGAAAGCAGATGTAAATTGACAAAACACATCCACATCCTGCAGAGGACTTCTAATGACAATGCATTTATTAGACCGTGTCCAGCAGAGACAGTTAAAGTTGGCATAAATAAAAAGTATGCTCTGATGCAATCATATAACTCCATTGCTAATACATATACAAGCATATTTAGCATTTGAACGGTTTGACATGAAAATACACGGCATCAGAAACGTACGTACCTTTTTCACCTCATTGTGTCTTTGCAGGACCAAGTCAATGACGTCACAAATTGCGGCAATTTTTCTTTGAGGGAAACCCCTCTGAAGAAACTGTTGCTTGGAGAGGATGGGTTTATAGTGGAAGGTATCTCGTAGAATCTTAATATGAAAATGAAGGAAGTTGAAAAGATGTGGAACGAAACAAATTGTTAAAACTTGTTGCTGCTGACCTAACGTTGATGATACAAAAAGCATATGGCTGAGATGAAACTTGCTCAAGGGCATTTAACTAAATACAGTGGGGGCGGATGTACTGTATATACTGTATTTGAGACTGCGTGGATATTTTTGGCCCTGTGAAAATGAATTGAAAATGAACATGCACATTTTATAACCATTCACTATACACTGTATGCAATGTAGTGTACCTTATAGAGAGTGTCTATGAATCTCAGGTCAGTTTTGCTTGTCAGCTCCAGCCCATCTATCACAAGTTGCTCAGCAAAAGGTGACGAGAAGGTGGTGAGAACGAAGCTCAGTATTGGCAGAAAAGCTGAGGGTTCTCCTTTGGATAGGCTGATTTAAAATTAAACAGAAGTAGAAAACAAAACCGTTGCCATACAGCACACGATAAAGCAATTATCACTGCCCACAAGAGGGACAAAAACAAGTTCAAATATTACACAGGCTGTGTGTCAAATTGACTACTTCCCCAGTAGACTTATATATGTAAACAATGTGTACAATGTACTGACACTGAGAGTGCACATTTTGACAGTGTAGTGCTGTCCCAAATCCATTATACTTTCCAAAATGACACAATATTTACCTGCTTCTTGTTCTTCTCTCTTTTTTAATGGTGAATTGCAACCACCCAACATTTGGATTGCCCGATGAAATATCTTGCCAGGCTTTTCCGCCCATATTTCTCGATTTTAAAATCAAATAAAATGTATTTATTATTCCTTTTCCATTTGCATTTTTTATGAAGCATGTAACTTACAATGTTCACTACTTTCCACCTCGGGGTAGCTCCTCAGCCGCCCTATTTCATATTAGTCCCACCTCTTCCGCTAATTAGCCAAGATGGTGACTATTGAGGGTAGGGCGTGTCCATCACTGTGTACTCACCATGAGTACAACATCCGGGTACTACTCTGCATTTGCGGTATTTATCTTTGTAAATGCGCTTATTGCAAACGAACGCTAAGTGTAAGTACGCCAATTGAGACACAGCCTACGTCGACTAATCATTTCAGCCCTATAATGACAACTGAAGATACAACTGGTTTGTAAAAGTGGTGGCTCTGAAAACTGTGTAGCAAGCATAAACGGTGTCTCGATATGAACATGTTTTCCATTTGTCATGACGGACAAGCCATCAAGTGGTAACTGCTCACCCACTGTAGTCGACATGTCCTGGGTACTTTACCACCCGCAAGAGCGTTTCCAGTTTTCTAAGGCTGACTTGCACATCTCCAGAAGACTGCATTTTGTCGCTTTGAAAACAGAAAAAGTTAAAATAATGTTTGTCATTTTCTCCGACTCTTTGTTTCTAAAATACAGTTCAAACAGCAAACGTGTATCATAATGTTGTTAAGTATTTGCTTACCTCAACGGACTGTGTTAAAGTATGTTGAAATAAGTCATTCAAACGACGTAGGTAGGCCTAACTGGATGTTTGGACATTTTTTGTTTCTACCGGGTTTCAAAACAACAAAAGTGGATTGGCTCCTCTTGTCACGTGAGACTGACGTAACAAACGTCAGTGACGTTAGTTGAGTATCTTAGATAACAGTGCGCGGAAAGGGGGAGGGGCCAGGATGACGGCAGAGGAGGAGGGTTTAACATATAACTAGTGATGGGAATTTCTGCTCGTTTAAGGGAGACGGTTCATTTGGTTCGGCTACTTTAAACAGCCGACTCTTTGGGCTCCCAAATCGCTTCTCAGATTTTTTTTGTTGCTTGAGTTGATTTCTCACCAAAATAAGTGTAAAATGAATTTATAATGTAGAAATATAATTAGATCAAATGTTTATTAATTATATGCATTTATTTATATGCTCAAATTGGTCCAGATTGCTGCAAAAACAAATTATAAAACACAAAAACAAAGACTCACCTCAGTTAGACAAAAAGGTCCTATCTGATTGTATTCTTTATAAAATTCCAACTATTTATAGTGAAACAACACACCATCAACAAAATATTACCTTACCAAATGTAAATTGAACTGTGTTTGCTAGTCTTTAATGAAAATTGGCATTCAGAAAAACAAAGTGCCTCGGATTTTGTTTATTTTATCAATATTCCTTCATCTTTCCAGTTTGCTTGTGTGTGTAACCCCTCCCTCCTCTTTCTGCTTAGTATCGGTACATACGGTACCACACGTTTTGGCCATTCACGTGCGGCTTTAACAGAAAAAAACGATAAAAAATGACGTCTCGTTTACTTCAAAGAACCGTTTCAAGGACACGCTTCGCTCGCGACCGACACATCACTAATGATAACAGTGTTATCGACAGTATGGACGACTCCCCCGGATCCAAAGCAGCAATTATCTTGGCTTTAATCACTGAATATTTCTCTTATATTCTTACGTAGCAAAATGGAATGACGACAGAGTAAATCTCACTTCAGGGAAACTACATTTGCAGCTGTCATTGTGTACAGGTTGAGCTGTCACAGGAATCTTTCAACTCCGGTAGGTGATTAGTGTTTCATTCATACGAAAACCTTAGCAAACACGCCTTACGAGATAAATACGAATATTTTAAGCTATAAGTAACACATGGAAGTCAACACACTCTTTGTCAATATAAAAATAGCTTGCAATGCTAAGTCATCAAACTGGTGGTTGGTGGCCCAGAGAAGTCCTTTATAGCCAATAGCGTTGCGAATCGGAAGTTCAAGTGAACTAAAGATTGATTCTCATTGGAGGGAGGGCGGGACTACGCGTCAACCTAGCTAATTTGCTAGAAGTTCCAGTGTTGATGTTGACGACAACTCAGGGATTGTTTATGTAACACAGCTGACTAACTGACCTGCCCACTAAAATGCCAACATCGGAGACAACTTTGCCCATCCATCCATCCATTATATCCTCAATATAACTTTGCCATATTGTTTTATTCGTCACTTTATTTGTCATTGTTATCCTGCCTTATATCCTCAATATAACTTTGCCATATTTTTTTATTCGTCACTTCATTTGTCATTGGTTATCCTGACACTTTGAAGTGCCAGGATAACAACTGCCTCACTTCTGCCAACAACGTAAGAAAAAGCAGACTTGTTTTTATTAATGAAAAGAAAATTAACCAAAAAAGTAGCATTTTTAATACGCCAACAATTGATGTTAAACTCTGATATAGTTCTTGAAATCAGTCAGGGTTTCATTATCACATTCTTATTGTTTATAGACGCAATCAGGTCAATTTTAGTTGGAAAATAAACCTTATTGTGTCATATTTATGTAAATCAAAAATTCAGTATCAACGAATGCAGAATTATTGTGAATTTACAGTATTAAGTTATGACGTATTACTATTATGTTGTAGTATTATTATGATGTATTATTATTTATTCATTATGTATTATTGCACTACAAGCTTGATATGATCTGTCCCGTTGGTTAAATTATTGTTATCTATTCTTCTTCTTATTTCTTATTTTTCTTGTCTGTCATGTCGTGCCTTGGTTATTTTATTTTGTGATTTAAGTGATTAAGTTCATTACGACATTTTGCAGAGCTGCTGGAAATGCGAATTTGTCTCGGAGATTAATAAAGTATCTATCTGTTTTAACATATGCATAGACCAGTAATTCAAGCAGCTTGTCCAGCCTTGTGAAAAAAAAATAACAAATTCTGCCAATAGTCAATTATAATTGTGTATGAATTTTGATGACAAAGCCCACAGAATACTTTTCATATTTTGTTGACCAACATTGCTGTGTCAAAAATCAGTAAAAGGATGTGCAGTGCATGGAATGTTTGCAATTGCATGACACACATAATGAAAATTCTGTTCACCAACAAATACCAATGTATTGCATATGCAGTGTAATCTGTCCTCATTTTCCCTGTATAGGTTTCTATTGTTGCTTGTTTTGATCAACACTGACTGTTGCACTGAATTGTCTTGTTTGTGGATTTCCATTAATGTCATATCATAATGATAGCCATTGTTTGGAATATTTTATTGATATTAAGAATGGAAAACTTCATGTGATTTACTAAAATTTTACTGAAACAGTTAGATGATATGACTGTAAATGAGTGTGCATCATGTACTGTAAATGACGGGCTTGTAATTTTCAATGTCCTGCTGCACAGATGGGTCAGGCACTGTGGAGGCTGCCACCCAGACAACAGCAGCAGCTTCAGGAAGAACTTGTCGGCCGGCTTGCTGACACAGGAGGAGCAAGACGAGAGCAAGGTAACTTTGACTGTCGCGTCGCTTTTTTTAATTGCTCCTGTCAGCGGACACAGTTGGACATGTTTACGTTTACACACACTCACCATGGGTATGAATGTCCAAAAATCCAAAGAAAAAGATTCCCTCTTTCCCAGGGCGGGATGAGCGGCCACTGAGAAGAGTTCCACAGCATTGTTATGGCCCTGACATATACCATTTGCTGAAAACACGCAGAGGAGGTAGGATGAAAGTATTTGAGTATTTTTTTTATTATGCTGCTGATTCATGTTATGTCCATTTTGTTCTATTTCTTATGACTTGCTTTGCTTTATTGCTTTAGTTGTTGCTGTATTTCTTTATGGTGTGTATAACTGGAATAACTGGAAAATAAATAAATATACAGGCAATTGGTAAGTATAATTTTAACATTAACGCAAGTGTAAAAGTAATCTCAAGACTTGAAAAAAATAAACAATCAAGACAGGCAATGGTGATTTGCATTGCAGATGCTACTGTATTACAGTATTTATTTCCTGTAATTAAGGCACTTGTCATGGGCATGAATGTCCCATTCATTTCGGGTCCCTAATGATGTATTTGTTCTTTATGTAGGGGGGATGTACATCTTCTGTGATTTTTAAAAACAAGAATTGTCTGCATTTTTATTTTAAGAATTTCTCCAATCCATGCAAATATATACATATACTCCTACTTTAGGAAGGCCATTCCGGAAGATTATTATTAACTTGACTGAGCCGTTCCAAAAAAGAGTTTTGATGTTTGTTTGGGTTCATTGTCCTTTTGGAACACCCAATTGTGTCCACGTTTCAGCCGTCTAGTTTTGCATGATTCCATCCACTTTATACAGTGTACACACACCACTGGCAGCAAAACAGCCCCAGAACATGATGTCTCTGACCATAAAACTTGGTTCCAGAAAGCACTTGGCTAATCCATGTGGGCTGCTGCAAATTTCAGTCAAGCCTGAAGCTGTCAATTTAATAGCAGGGTCTTCCTTCTTGACATTTGGTGTTCCTGGGTTGTTCCTGAATATCCTAACCAATTTCCTGTCATCTGGGGCTCATGCTTTTTCCAGACTTTAGCAAATGGTGACACATCCAAATAACTTAAATTAAAACTACGGTAACTCGTTTGAACTGATGATTTTGGAATGTGCACTTGCTTAGAAATGTACTGAAAAGACGTTTGTAACGTGTGTAAATCTACAGTTGTCCTTCTTAGATCTTCACTGAGTTATTTGAAGGTATCCACGGGGTATTAAAAAGTCTCAAATCCAATCATTTGAATTTAAGGCCTTAAAATGTCAATCTGTTTTAAAATCTCGTAAAATAGTCTGGTTTATTTGTTTCAGACATGCTTAACAAGTTACATTAAGGAACATCACATGGATACATTTACCCAATTCAAAATGTATTAAATCCCAAAAAATTGATAAATGTTACTTCATTTAAAACATATGCAAAAACTTCAGAAAACACAACTATAAAACAAAACTAAAGTACCTGTCAGCCCAGTCAGAATTTATCGGGCATAATCATACAGCGTGCTGTGCTTGCACCGCGGGCCTCCGATTTTTCTTCATGTCTTTTTGTACTTTTTGCCAGCATGGATGTGAAATGGGTCTTAAATTGTATTCAATGTGGTCTTTAAAAAGTCTTTGGACTTTCCCATTATTTTATATATTGGTTGTTCCAATGAGTGCTGCCAAACAGTTTTTTTTATGCTGGGAAAGAGAAACTATCAGCCGCAGTCAATCATGATCACGAACAAGAAGCAAATAGACCTTCAATATGTTATGTACCGATTTTGTGTCCATGAAACACACAATTTAGGCCTGTCCCTTTCGGAAAATACTCAACCAAAGAGCAGTCAAAAACCTCGGGGACTATTGCAGGCCTGCACAAGACTGGAATGGATGTTTGGTGACAAAGAGACCACGGTAATCATTTGCAATAATTCGGAAATGAAGTACATCCTAAGTCGGAGTAAATATGGATTTCCCACAACCAGAAGGGGATCAAACACTTATTATTCCCACTTTATGAATATATTTGACTCTGTGTGTACAAAAAATCCCAAATAAATTCAAACGTGTGCAGCCTTGAATAAATCTTGTTAGACCAACGTATAGGGTGTATAAGCATTCCCCCTGGAAAAAGAACAGATAAATCATTAACAGGCCAAAATGAATAGGTCATCCAGGTCATCCATGCCCATGATGAGTGGATATAAACTTTTGACCTCAACTGCGTATCTGACTTTTTAAAATTCCATACCGGCTCTTCATTTTTTGTTATTGTAGGCAAAGAGCAGCATGGTTTTATAGATTTGGAGATGCTCCCACCAGAGTTAGGCATAACCATACTGTCATACCTGAATGCCACTGATCTGTGTCTGGCTGGCTGTGTGTGGCAGGACCTAGGAAATGATGAATATCTCTGGCAGGGGTAAGGAGATTTAGATCTGTTTTTTGTCTCCCTATTTGTGTGACTACACAGCAATGGCATTTTGCCACATGTTTGCAGTAAATGTCTTTTTTTCCTAAACGAGTCGTGTTGATAAACCTTGTGTGTGGATCTCCCAGGCTCTGTAAGTCCACATGGGGTCACTGCTCCATCTACAACAGAAGGCTGCCTGCTGGTTTCTCATATAGAAGACTATATCTACAGCTAGATGAAGGCAGCCTCACATTCAACGCAAACCCACAGGAGGTAACACATGCCGAACATCAAAGATCACACGTCATCCTGTCCCCCAGCCTATGCTCCTGTGTCTGGATGTTCTGATGCACTGAGGCCCCTTTAAGGCTGCATGATGTATGATCTGTCTGTGTCCCTTCCCTATAGGGTATCAGTTATTTCATGTCTAAGGGCATACTAGGGGATCACCCCACGGAGCTGGCTAAGTTCATCTTCTACACCCGACGGCTCAACTGGAAGATGCTGAGGATTTATCTGGATGAGAGGTAACGCATGCTTGAAAACTCACCAGCACCATATCTTACATCAAGACATATATGCTTTATTATATGTCTTTGTATATGTTTTTCAATGCTTATACATTTTAAAGTAAAAATAAACCGTGTTAAATTAATGATGTCACTTGAGTTATCTATTGGCATAGAGTGTATGCTTTTCCAGTCCATTACTACCAGTGTAAAAATGAAAAAAATATGACATGGACATTGTATCTTCTTGTGTGTGTGCAGGCGTGATGTTTTGGATGAGCTGGTGACCCTTCATAACTTCAGCAATCAGTTCCTACCCAATGCTCTGAGGGATTTCTTCAGACACATTCATGCACCGGAGGAGAGAGGAGAGTATCTGGAAACGCTCATCACCAAATTTAGCCACCGGTTTTGTACCTGCAACCCTGGTCTTGTTCGGGAGCTGGGACTCAGCCCTGGTTAGTGCTTGAACACCACCACACAAAACAGAACACAATACGAACTCATTTTGTTGCAGTTTTAGGCCTAATGCCATGACATAAATACCTCAAACATCTTATGTTACCAAATAGATCAAACTCAGTTAGTTTTAATATTCATTTGCTTCGTTTTTTCCCCCCAAATATACATTTATTTGTATAAGCATGTTGGCTCGGGATACAGCAAAGATGAGTGTCAGGATTTAAACTTAAAATGCATTTATATATCGTACATATATTAAGAATATTTTGTGAACCGTGCTAAATGGTCGACCCAAGTTGACTGAAGATATAATAATCTTATCAATAACTAGTGAATTTTCCCATGTCAGAAAATAATTCGAACCAGTAGATCAGGATTGTCCATAATGGAGGCCGGGGGTCATTTGAGGCCTGCAACTCTTGTTTTTTTTATTGGCCCGCCATATATTCTAAGAAGACAATGAAGGACAGCCCCCATCAGAATATTAAAAGAAGGTTTAGGGCTAAAAAGTATTTAAAAAAAAAAAAAAAAGATTATGGGGAATTAATTGGCATAGCATAGTATGCATGTCTTGTAAGGCTTATGCCACTGCTGACCTAAATTAACAGCACTGAGAATTAAAATCTTTTTTTTACTTGTTCCTGTAAGCCCTTCAAAGAAAATTATATTTTTAATGCGAAAAATGTAATTAGTGTTTTTATTTATGAATTGTAAAATGTATTGTAAAGAAAAAAATAGCAACGTACATTATGTATTTATATTTTTGGATTGTATGCCTTTACAAAAAAACGAACAAAAATCATAATGTACATTCAAATTCATTGTGAGTGTTTTTCAAAAAATGAAAAATTTACAACGTACAATATAATTTAGCCCTTTTTAAAATTTTGAGTTTTACAAAAAACTGAATTTTATATATATGAAATTTATATATATTATATTTATTTAATAAGATGTATTCCTCAACATAAAAATGTGTTTTCCAGCTGTTATCGAATTCAAAAAGCCACCATATAAAATATTATTTATTGGGCTATTATGTGTGAGGAAAAAAAGACTAGTTTATTGTTTCTGTGCCAAATAAATAACAACAATGCATTTTTCAGTATGCTTGGAAACCCCTGCAATGATCATAGGCCTCTTTTCCTTCAGTTGTGTCACTGTGACTCAACAAATGGGTGTGAGATGCTGCCAAAAATTCGACAGGTGGCAAAAATGAGATAGCATTAGCAACAAATCCCTAGATCCCGAACTGAAGTATCTTCCTTGCCAGACCATACTGAAGCCATCTGTAATACTTACTTGTGTGATTAGTGGACTTAGTGTAATGGCTTGTAGGGCACGGATGAATGGTCGTTGCCTCTGTCAGCGCAACGTTTTCATCTGGTTTAGAAAGGGAAATGTAGAAGCACAGAGCATATTTTTAGCACGTGTCTCCTTAAGCGTTATTCGTCTATTAGTTTATTCATGACTTTTTACTGCATGGTTTCTGTGATGTCGTGTGGTTGCTTTGGACCCCAGATGCAGAGACAAAGGCACATGACTGTTACATGACAGCTACTGCAGAATGTTTCCTATACGTCACTTCAGGACTTGATGAGTTGAAGTCAAGCACAAAGCTGTATAGTACACATTTGAACACATTGAAAGTATTCTCTATGGCTTCTTATGCTTTCAGCACATTTCTGAGTTCTCTGCAGGGTGCGATCACATGTTCCGCTTTGTGTTTGCAGACGCCGTGTACGTTCTGTGCTACAGTCTGATCCTGCTGTCCATCGATCTAACCAGTCCTCACGTCAAAAACAAAATGTCAAAGAGGGAGTTCATCAGGAACACTCGCAGAGCGGCACATAACGTCTCGGATGATTTTGTGGGTCATCTTTACGACAACATATACTTGATCGGCCACGTGGCTGCATAGCTCCACTCAGCAGCTCTCTGACAGAAATCCTCGCACTGCACCAGAGTACGAATCAGCGACTCTGAAACGTATGGAAAATTGTGAAGAAAAAACATGCAATGCCCTCCCGGAAGCATAACAACAACGTACTCTGTAGAGCATTTTCCACTGCACTGTGGGAGAGACAATGCTACCAAATCGTCTGAATGTTCTTAGATTTATGTCTTTTTTTTAAATATGTTTAAACAAAGCGAAGGCAAGGGAGGATGGTTTAAATTCAAACCATAAAGACGAGCTCTGGTACTGCACTGACACCTAGTACTACTAAAGCGGTGGAAGGACGAGTCCTTAGACTGTCAGACACAGGGACAGTTTTTCCTTTTCAATGCTGACTACTTCATAATCACCAGCAGGACTATTATGTTCAAGCGGAAGATATAACCCACTAATATCACTTAGTACAAGCACGTGTGATCAGTTGAGGTTGTTACTGGAATCCTCTTCCACTTCTCCATGATGACATGACACTACATACAGTGGGGAAAATTAGTATTTGATCCCCTGCTGATTTTGTAGGTTTACGCCCCTTATCACGATATGAAGAGTCCATCATTTTTATGTTAGGTTTATTGTAACAAAGAGAGGCAGAATGTTAAAAAGAAATCTGGCAAAATTAATATTAAACATACATTAATTTGTATTGGATTGAGAGAAATAAGTATTTGATCCCCTACCAGCCAGCAAGCATTCTGATGCATAACAGACCGGTCTGTCCATGAAGTACACAAGTTAGAAAGTACTCCTAATCTCAACTCATTATGTGGATAAAAGACACCGCTTCCATTCAAACACCACCACCATGGGCAAGACAAAGAGCTGTCAAAGGGCCTCAGTGACATGATGATAGACCTGTACAAGCCTGGAATGGAGTACAAGAGCATCAGCAAGAAGCATGTTGAGAAAAAGGGTCAGTTTATTTTAATAAGTTTATTTGACAGTGGACATCTGAATGAGTCAGACAAGGCTTGGGAGAATGTGATGTGGTCACATGAGACCAAAATTGAACTCTGTGGAATCAAGTGGACTGGACGTGCTTAGAGGCAGAGAAATGGTGAATATGAGCCCAGCAACGCCGTGAAACAGTCTGCTTTGGGAATGTTTCTCTGACCAAAATCCCTCCTGGGAGAAACGTCTGACATCTGTGCTCGTTCTCAAGTCTCGTTATCAAGTATTTCTCCACCAAGGAAATTACAAATACAAATTCATTTATAATGTTCAAGGGGGGGAGGGGGAGGATTTCTGGACTGTGCATATCTTGGTAACCCTTAAAAAAATCAATAGGGGATCGAATACTTATTTTCCACTGTACTGCAATTCATATTTCCCTTCAGCAAACCACAGCTTGGCAGCACTCATGCCGCTACCGGTATCACGCCATACAAGCTGTACACTGACTACTCTAAAGTACTAAATATCATTTCTATAGTATTGTCTTTAGGCAATATGTATAAAAAATGTTCAGGGTGTACTCACTACAGTGAGTAAGCGTAGTGAAGCAGTTTGAACTGGAGTGATTTCCACAACATAGCCTTTTAGTCACTGACAAACAATCAAAATTACAATTTAGATAATAGGCTGCACAATGTCCTAGTGGTTAGTATGATGGCCTTACGTTGGGACAACGATGGTTCAGATTTCCGTGTGAAGTTTGCATGTGCGCCGTGTGTGTAAAAAAAAAAAAAAAAAAAAATCCATTATCTTTTCAGTTGTTGTCTTAACACGAAACATTGCTTTTTGAAATGATCGTGTCCCTGTTGGAGAACGTCTTGGTTTGCTTGTAAATGCTATTCATTTTGTCACTTTCCCACACTGATGAAGGATAGTGTATAGAAATTATGAACACCATTTATGGAAATGCTTCCTTGGTGATTTGAATGCTATGTAAGTGGATTTCGTCACCAATGGTTAACTTATTAAAACTTGGCTACCGTGTTTGGCTGAGACATGTAGCTATGAAGAAATGTGGTCCAATGCTGGTGCAATTTTTTTTAACTAGAAAATACATGCAGTTTATGGACTAGCAAGAAGAACTACGTTACTGGCATAGTGACACCTGGCCACACCAGACCACACCAGCTACTAACTACTAGCTGGCTACTAGCTACAAGCTGGGTAGCAACTAACTTCACCACACACTCGCTCATAGCGCGTCAGCGCAGCGCTCACAATGCCTCAGACCACGAAAGGTAATGCTACATGTTGGAGCTGCCACCACTGCTGCTATGTTTTTGTTTTTGAGTTTGGAAAAGTAAACGCTAGGAGTAGCGTTTGTTTCTATGTTGCTATGTGAAATAAATGCGCCCAGGAAGGAAGTTCCTTAAAGTGACCAAAGTACGGCAAAAATTTAAGTATTACACGTTATCATGAATGTACCTTTTACATGGTCACAGTATGGATATAAAGGTTTTTGGAGGTTTTTTAATAGCGGGCTTTGTAGGCAGAATAGGGGTGTTCCATAAAGGGCATTAATGAGCTGCCTCTTTTTTTGCTGATTTTATATCTTTAGAAGAGAAAAAGACATGTACATTCTTGTCTCACAACAATTCCAAATAAAGTGTAGAAAGCAAGTAAAAAGTAAAAGTGTTCAAGAACAGTCAAGTTAAAACGTTTAAAATAGTGTTCATTCATGTAGCACTAGTTCAACATAAAATACAGTGTCCCCTCACTACATCGCCGTTCACCTTTCATGGGTTCGCTGTTCGTTTTCTAAGTCCAATTTTGGATATTTGACAGCATATGAACGTGCATCGTGTTCTGCGTCCTGATTGGCTTTAGACCATTGTCAATCTTCTTTGTGCCGTCATTAGCAAACTAGCTATCTGAGCTGCTTGCTAACCGCCAATAAACACAGAAGAAGCAGCTAAATCTTTGGTTTAAGGAGTAGGGCGAGGAGAAGGACGACGGCAGGAGGAATATGTTTTAACGAGGATACAAAAACACTACAGCCGAAAGGCGCCAGGACGATGCACGGCCAGAGCACTGAATACAGTATGTGTGAGTCAATAACTTATTGTGTCCAATCTCGTAGATTGATCATTGTTAATCAACTTTGAGAGTGTTTAAATGTGAGGAAATGTTAACGCCTGTCTGAGAAAAGTGTATAAAGTGTATTGGGAGGGGTTTTACAGCCTTAAAACATATAACTGCAAACCAATAAAGTTGGCTACTTCGTGGACTTCACTTTTTGCGGGCTATTTTTGGTAACCTATCCACAGCAATAAACGAGGGAACACTGTAAACCTGCTATATAACAAATGTAGCCTGTTTCGAACACAACACAAGTTTCTTGTGAAAGTGTAACAACTTTCACATTAATGCTCAGCAATTTAAATTACTTACAGAAAGACTGACGCCATATATAAAAACTGGACTAAAAGCACAATCCAATTGTAAAATGTTATATACGGGGTGTCCCAAAAGTCTAAACATTATACAAAAACGTTTGATTTAATTAATAATGAATTCATACACAATTGTTTTAATTAATCTTTTTAAAATAATTACATTAAAACAATGGAAAAAAACTGAAATACTAAATATATAATAAATGTAAATTGTTGTAATATGTTTTTTTTCAGAATTGCATAATACACTCCAGATCAAAATTTTAAGACCAGTTGAAAAAACAAGAATTGACATTTTGCACTGTTGGATCTCAGTAGAACTTCAAAATGCAAAAAGAAGAAATGGGAGTGAGACACAAAACAATTTGAGTAAGCCATTTATCATTAAACTGAAATAGGCTGATGAAAAGCTTCTGACCATAGATTAAAAAAAAAAATACTAAGCCCTCCCTAAAATAGAATGAACATTTTCCAAAAAAGGACTCAGTTATGAGTGTGCACCATTCTTGTTATCACCTCAAAAATCGGTTTGTGCGTACTTGATGCCAGTGTTTCCACCAACTGTCTGGAACTGATGTCCATTTCTGCAAACTTCCCTTGCCATCCATCTCCAAATGTTCTCAATTGTATTTAGATCAGGGGAACATGCAGGATGGTCCAAAAGATTGATGTTATTCCTCTTGAAGAAGTCCTTTGTCAGGCGTGCATTGTGAAATGCGGCGTTGTCCTGTCGAAAAAGCCAGTCATTACCACGCAGACGAGGGCATTCAGTCATGAGGGATGCCCCCTGCATCTCCGCATAGCCAGCTGCCGTTTGACAGCCTTGCACAACCTGAAACGCCATTGTTCCATTGAAGGAAAAAGCAGCCCAGATCATGATGGCGCCCCTCCACTGTGCCGTGTGGAAAACATCTCAGGTGGGACCTCCTTGTCATGCCAGTAACTTTGGAAGCCTTTAGGATCGTCAAGTTTACATTTTTTCTCATCAGAGAATCAAACTTTCATCCACCTTTCAATGTCCCATGTTTGGTGTTCGCGTGCAAATTCCAAACAGGGAATTTTGTGGCACTGAAGAGACGAACACCTTTTTTGTTCTTAAAACCCTTCTCTCGCATATGCCGTCCGATGGTTATTGGACTGCACACAGCACCAGTCACAAGCATCATTTGGGCTGAGGATCGTCCCATGTCTTGACGGACAGCCAATCGGATCCTCCGACTCAGGGCCAGTGACATTTTTTGGGTCTAACGCTTGACTTTTTTGTTCCATAACAATCAGGATCTTTTAAGAAGTTGAAAAAAAACTCTTATTGCATACAACCTCAGCAGCAATGGCGTGCTGCGAGAGGACTTGCTCATGATACAGTAGACCATCAAGCACATCTGTCTAAATTGACCCACTCCAACCTAGCAGAAGATGCCGTAGCTTGGTTTCAGTCTGACTGTGTACTGTATGTTGGTGGCATTATGTCATCTTACCTCAAATGCCCAGCAGGGCTCCCACAAGGCTCTATTCTGGGACCAGTATTGTTTTCTGTTTCTATAAACGACCTGCCAAATGTGTGTTATAAAGTTCACTTTCAAATGTATGCTGATGACACTTATTTTTACACCTGCTAAAAGCACACAGCAAGCATCACCCATTCTCAGCTCTAACCAACGTACAGCATTGGCTCTTTAAATCCTGTCTGCTACTGAACAGAAAAAACTGTTGCTATGATGTTCACCAAAAGAGAGGTCCAATGTGTTCCTGGGAGTTGTGGAGTTGATCTTGTACAGGATGGCACTCATGGGAAACGCCATCAAATTCAGTTTACATAACTTTAAACAAATCAGACCATCAATGACAACCAATTCTGCTAAAATGTTACATTCAATGATGTTTTCTCACATCAACTACTGAATCGCAACCTGGACCCTCACTGGAGACACAATATTAAAACCAATAGAAACATTATTCAAAAAATACATAAAAATACTTGATCAAAAGCCTCTGTCATTCCACCTGTGCAATATTTTGGAAAAATATCAAATGCATAATTTAAAAAATAAAAAAAAATGTTATTAATTAATTGCTGTTTAATTTTTAAAGCTCTTCATGGACTTGCCCCACCTCCACTTTCTAAGTATATTAAACTCTGGACTGACAGAGGCTTCTGCCCATAGTTACCTCCAGAGGAGGCGTGGAGATTCCACACAGGAAAACAGCATTTGGACAAACAGTTCTGTCACTTCAAGGAAGTCACTTTTGGAACAGCCTCCCAACAAGCATTAGATATGTCCCACATATTGCACACAGTTTCCTCACAATTCCCAGTCATGGCATCACTTGGAATAATTTTATTTTTTTAATGTTAATTTTATGGACGTGCGTTTGTGTTTTTACTGGATATTACATATTTTATATTGTCCTTCTGTTTTTATTTTCCTGCCTCAGGACTACATATGAAAATGAGCAAATGTGCTAGAATCTGGTTCATTTACAGCCTGTACAGAAGTATCAGACTGTTCATTAATGTGCACTGCCCCGAATAAACAGATAAATAAAAATAAAGATGCAGCTCAACAAGCCCACCGCCCTCAAAGAAAGAATGCTTTTTTACCTTTTCCATCATCAGGACAGCTTGAATAACTGACAGAAAATGACATTGAATCCACATTTTTCCAAAGTTTTGGCTTGTATAAGCTGTGGTCTTAAACTTATGATAAACTGATTTCACTTTAATGGTTGTTTGCAATAAATTGCTGACTCAAAAATTATTTTGTCTCACTCCCATCTCTTCTTTTTGCATTTTTAAGCTCTTCTTAGAACCTCCTTAAGATCCAACAGCGCAAGATGTAAATTCTTGCAATTTTTCTACTGGTCTTAAAATTGTAAAGAGGTGTATATATTCATATTTGTCCATGTGTTTTTAGGAACACCCTGGAAAATACAAATTAATAAAACGGAATACACAAAAACAAGACTCTTGCACTTTAAGGGAGAGCTGCATGTTCACATCTCGCATGTAAACCCGGAAATGATGCAAGCTAGGCCGTGACTTCTTCTTGGCACCTCAATTCCTCATTGGCACCTCTCACGTACAACCAATCCTACACCTTCTTCTTCTTTGCATTGATTGGCGCGCTGCATCGTTGAACTTCTTCCAGCCATTGGCTGCCGGAAAAAAAAAAACATGAACAGTCCCAGGTAGCAACGATGCTCATTGGAAAAAAGAGTAAAAGTATCCATTTTGGTTTGGTAAATATATTGAAGTAAGACATAAAATACAAAGTTGTTTTTTTTTAAACGACTTAAGTACAGTAACAAAGTATTTACACACTGGACAAAATCGTATACTGTGCATGTATTTCTATTTCCAGCAGTTTCCTTTGTAATTTATGCTTTAAATAGCTGTATAAATAAATATGTTAAATGGAAATCATCACAAAAATGAGAGCATAAAAAATGCTTGGATGAGTATTTGACCACTTTTTAATCCTTATTTTTACAATTAATAAAACAAATGAAACCTATCTTGTATGACAGCACCTACATGTATGTGTTTGTGTGTGTGTGTTTGTGTGTGTGTGTGTGTTTTAGATCAAGCAGCCAAAAAGTAAATCCTCTCCAGACACAATATGACCTCTGACACCTGACCTCTGTGAGTGTGTGTGTGAGAGCCAAGGAGCGAGAGCTGGGTGGTGTTTAAGGTACAGCAAATAGGAAGAGAGTGGAGGGCAAAGATACATGACCTGTCATTTAAACATGCAATCACTCACACACACACTTCAAGTTTATTCATACTTGGATGGTACTAAGAGTACTAATATTGTAGTATTTCATGTTAGGAAAATAAATAGCTAAACTGCAATTATTGATGGTGGTTATCATCATTCTGATACATACAGGGTGTCCCTAAAGTCTGGACACATTATACAGTTATTCATTTAACTTATAATTATTACTTATAATAATTTAATTTATATATTTGATATAAATAAATAATATACTTTTTTTGTCCTGTCCAGCCGTCAGGGCAGTATTGTTGATCTAAATGCCCTTACATGCTAAACAGATTGTCTCCCTCTTCCCCTGTTATATAGATTTTATTTGACTTTATTTCATGTTTTGTTGCAAATTGGGAGGGGACGCACGGGAGCAGGAGGGGATAGACAAGAAGAGAAAAGAAAACAGAGGGGAGAGTGCGGGGACAAGAGGGGGACAATAGAGAGAGAGAGACAAGAATAACAGCAACAACAACAACTGCAACGACAATAACATGTCTATGAAGGCCATAAAGACCATAATGGAGAGGACAAAATAATATCAACAGCCACAGTGATATTACTAAATTGAAACGGTCATACTCATTGTTGGTAATAACAGTAATGGAAATATTAACCATGGTAGTGAACAGAAGGACAATAACTGTAATGCACATAATTGTAATAATTATAATCTTATTGCCAACATCACCATCACTGTAATAAAACTAACAACATGATAACACCATAATAAACCAGTGAGTTATGTGGGGAAGTAGCCTACAGTACTTATGTACTGTGAGTGTGTATATACTGTACACATTTTTAATGGCATTATTTTAATTATCATTATTAATCAGTGACTACAGTACTTACTGTACTGTACTGTGAGTGTGTATATATATATACTGTATATATATATATTTTAATTAAAATTAAATTATCATTATTATAATGCCTCATTGGCAAAAGTTTGGACGGCCCTTGTCCGAGTGCATTCTAAATGGAAGTATTGAAGTGTGCAAAATAACGAATGAAATGTAACATTTGCATTCCTTATTTTTATTATACTGATTTTGATTCTTCCATTTACTCCGTGCTTCATATCCTGTATATACAGTATACACAGAAGCAGACCACACACACAAAGTCGTACAAGGAGATATGTTAGAATGAGGGTGGATGCAAATTGTGGCCGTGAGGTGATAACAGTGGGGCTTGGTGTGCAGTTCAAGGGCACCTTGATAGTCAAGAAGCACATGAGCATCTCGGCCACCAGCTTCCATTTTTGTTTTTTCATTTTTTCAACACTACACTGCTTCTGATGATGATGATGATGCTGACCCAATCGGGGTCTGATGATGATGAGGAGGATGAAGGCCTGGTGTTTATTTAGGCCGGCCCGGAGCAGCGAGCCCGGGTCGTCGTCTGGTGGCGTCCCTGCCCGGAGAGGTACACTTAAGCTTGAAGGAGATGATGGATGGCCTCCCGAGCTCCGTCTCTGCACTTCATCAGCATGGAAGTCAATGCTGCTGACACACACACACACACACACACACACACACACAAACACACGATGTAGGCTGATTCAGACACCTCTAGTCCTTAACACACCGCAAATACTTGAGAGCTTCTGCTGCTACGACATTCACACACACACATCTTCTCGTTGAATGATTGTAAATGCTTTAATGTGTCGTTATGGTGGAAAATTGCCTTGTGTGTCCGTATCACAAGAAAAGGTTCTGGGTTCTGGTCGCAGCTTAGTTTACTCTACCTTTCCTATCAAAGTCATGAACCTAACACGCAAGTTGGGGCTTTATTATTTCTCCTGTGATGGCCAAGATAGGTTTTGGAACCTGACGCAGACACAAGAGACGTGAATGTTTAACAACACAATTTATTCAAAGATATACAAAACTACATATGGATATGGCAACAATAAAAAATTGACAAAACAAAGACAACAAAACAAACACAAAGCCACAGCCAGGGCCTTGGAGAAAATAAAAGACTGATAAAAACAAGCTGAGAAAACAACTTACTTGGAACGGAGCAACAAGGCAGTCCAGGAAGATTCTGGGTAAACAAAAAGTAACAACTAAAACTTACCTGTAACGAAGGATGAAAAAAGACTGAACATACAACAATAAACCAGATTTATCTTGGAAGCTCATAGCAAGCAAAGAAGGAAGCAAGGAAGTAGTGCCACAGAATAGAGAACTCAGCTAAACGCACGGAAACCCATGAGGAATAATTTGTGTTTCTGAATTGTTGATTGCGTCCACCTGCCTTGCCCCACCCACAGTCACCAAACCAAGTTGTCTGCAAAAAGAGCAGAAAACAGAAAATGACAGACATAAACCGGAAGTGACCGAGTTGTTGGGAATGCAGATCATGACACCTTCTTAGGTGTGTGATTTTTTGTTTTCCCCCACATGTGGAGCGTTTGTCGTTTGCTTGTGTTTGTGAGGTGAAGTCATGTCATGAATTCAGTGTGTGGAATTCAATGTTGTTTACTGCTTCGAAGAAATGAGAGTTGCATTACGGGCGCAGAAAGACATGGTCAACCCTGAGTATGGGTGTCACAAGATCTCGTGTCACGAGATCTCGCAAGATTAAACATGACGCTATTTCTCGTTTAGTGAAAAGCTGTCTCGCAAGACCAGGGCAGCCAGAGGTTTATCAGACTCTGAGATATGGCATGGCTCCTGTGAATGATAATATACTAAATATGGAAGCAGTAGTGCGTGAGACAGGATTGGAACCACATATTAAGTGCTTCACACACACTATAAACCTTGCAGTCCTACCTGCATTTGTGTTTTCCCCGCGTCATTCATTTGCTGGGCGGTTGAGATGGGAGACGCTTCTTTTCATCAAAGTTCAACAGCTACCACAGTGTAGCAGAAGCTGTAGTAATTCTTGATTTGAGCAAACTTACTTAAGATTTGGCAGATCAAAACACGATCGCTGCATAAGACTTAAAAATGTGTTATTAGCTTCCATTTTGAAAATCCAATAAATCTTTATCTAATTTTTAGTTTTTGTTTCAACAGTTAACGCTAAGCATCATGTTTAGGTCATGTATGAAAACTTATAAAACATTTCTGAATGTACCTACATTGTTTTGTGACTCAGTTAAATAAGTCTCTTTGTCCAGTCCTATATTTTCTCACTTACATTCTCACTCACTTACATTTTCTCACTTACTTTCTTGAAAGTAAGGTTAAAATATCGTCCCGTCTCATCTTCTTCTTTTGAACCCAATATATGTATCGTCTCATTTCATGTATAGTGTATCGTGATACCCCTTTCCCACAGTGTTAATAGGACCTGAGGCCTGGGAGCTTGACGTTTGAGGGTTCTGCACAGGATCTTAGTTGTTGGGCCACGATTTGCTCATGTCTTACTGTACATAGATAGATAGGTCCATAATGGTTCTGGATTCTGCCACCTACTACACCTACTTGGCTTCGTTACTCTTGTTTCGGTCACTGTGATCCACACTAAAGTAATGGTAGGAAAGTCGCAAAACCACAGAAACCACCTCATCTAAACACAAGAGCACATACACTATTTCTGTTTAATTAGTTTTTCTAATTGTATTATACAGTATATGTATTAGTATTCAAATGCACTACAATTATACAGTAATCCCCGATTTATTCCGCTTAATTGGTTCCAGACCCGACCGTGATAAGTGAATTTCCTTGTAGTAGGGTTCCTTATTTAAAAAATGAATATATTTGTAGCGCATAGAATGCCTGTTTATGACCTTCTAAATACGGTTTTTAACATTATTAGAGCCCTCTAGGCATGAAATAACACCCATATAATCACCTTTACACTTGTATAGTAGACATAAATAGTAGATATAAATAAGACATATTAGACATAAATAAGAGATAACAGACTCACACGTTAGCATTGGCAGAGTTCCTTGTTCCTTGGCTATTGTCTCTTCAGTGTAACATTACTGACACCTAGTGACCAATGTAAAATACTACTTATCACCTCTTTACGTCTTTGTAATGCCTTATATTTGTATGTTAGTTCATTTAGCCATTTTTATTCATTTTTTATCGGCCATATTTAACCATGAAACGGCATGATTTAAAAAAAATTTAAAATCTTGATAGTGAAGCTGCGAAATTCAAACTGCAATGTGGCAAGGGACGACTGGAAAGCTAATTTTAAACTCATTTAACAATTTGAATTCTTTCATAGGGTGTCAGATATTACAATAAATAATGCAGTATGTAGTATATGCATATGTGTGATGTTGGATTCAGCTACAGCATATATTGTATAACAGGCAACAGAAGAAGTGATGACAGACTGCTGGTTTTGCGTCCTTTGCAAGCAGCTGTTCTTCAAAGTCTTGTTGCTTCCTCGTCTCAACGCACATCAGATGTTGTCCAACACTCGGCTGCAGATGGCACAGCCACACAGCACAAGCACAGACCTTCCCTTTCATGATTTATTAGTTTAGAAGAAGTGCAAAGACGCAAATGTTGTTAGATGACATTTTTTCCCTCTGTTCTGTGTTCATCTGCTCGTAGATTTACTGCAGCGAGTGTAGCTTCAGGACAGCAACGAGCTGAGAGCTTGTGTTTTCATCACAGACAGGAAGGAAGGAGGAAATTGAATGAGGTGAGAAGTGAGCATTATGGGAATGAAACAAAATGTTGCTGGACTTAACAGATGGAAGAAAAAATGAGAAATTACACTTTTATCATGTACAATAACATGCTGTATGCAATGTAATAAATAATGCACAAGCATAAAAGATTGACATCAAATATAAGAACTGGAATCAAGGTTCCATCGAATCCAATTGTCGGTACATATAATATAATATGCATACGTGATACAAAAATGTTTAATTAAAAATTAATTAGTGCATAAAAATGTTATAATTATTTTTTAAAAATTAAACAATTTTAAAAAATTGCTTAAATATATTTTTGTTGTAATAATAAAAATATATTCCTATTAATAAATTAAATAAAAAAGAAGAATTTTTATATTATATATATATATATATATATATATATATATATATATATATATATATATATATATATATATATATATTACTTTTTTAAATAAAACTTTTAATAATACATGTATTTTTGTCTATGTGTCTTTAGGGACCACCCTGTAGAATCATTAAATAAAATGGAAAACACAAAAACAAGACTAGAGTGCAGTTGAAGAGAGAGCTGCATGTTCACATGGGCTGCAGGCCAGAGGAAGCACATAGCACGATAAGATGAAAAAGCCCTTGTTTCCACTTGGGAGACACTTTTCTGGCAGATCCACTCCAGACTGTTCCATCAAAGATAAAGTGAGTTGAGACACTTCAAGAGTGGACGTGAAATGGCTGCAGTATTTCCTCCAATGCAGTCCTACTTTACAGATGCCAATCAGGCCATAAAAAAGGGCTTTGGACACTTGTGTTGTGATGTGGTCCTTGGAATGCATTTGACAGAAAACAAACACAAAAGCCCAAAGTAAGAATGTACGGCAAATATGTGATTCATTTCCAAGATATTGATAATAATAATGGTATTGTCACGGCCTGCCTAGGTTCTCGGACCCAGATGCAGACACGATACATGATTGTTGTACAAAACAGTTTACAATAATAATCTAATATAATATTATTAGGGCTGTCAAAGTTAACAAGTTACGCCACTATTTTTTTGTGCGCATGTCCTGTTTGATCCTCGGCTGGCGCATAGTTTGAGAAAGCAGCGGTCAAGATGGAGCTACAAGCTGGAGCAAATATTGAGCAGAA
This sequence comes from Dunckerocampus dactyliophorus, assembly GCF_027744805.1. Classification (NCBI taxonomy): domain Eukaryota; kingdom Metazoa; phylum Chordata; class Actinopteri; order Syngnathiformes; family Syngnathidae; genus Dunckerocampus; species Dunckerocampus dactyliophorus. The sequence goes on along the minus strand of NC_072824.1, from coordinate 25,930,135 downwards.
ATGGAGAAAGAAAGGGGTATTTTGATAAAGTGCAAATTTTGTTTCAAAACCCTGGCAGATGGCTCTCGCAACAAGACCAAAGTTATTTGTATATACTGTCGCTGTGATTGGAATTGTCACGGACTACGTTGTTATTACTTGTTACTTGCCCGAGAGAAGGTACTGACGACTGCCTGTATTTTTTACTGACATTTATACAGCGGTACCTTGGCATATGAGTGTCCCAAATGACGAGTGTTTTTTTTTACAAGTCAGCTGTCTCTGGGCTGATTTTTTGCTTGGCATTGCGAGCTAAAATTTGGGTACGAGCTGCTAGTTAACATCAGGCATACCCGAGGACAGCTACGTAGGGGCTGCTGTCAATTCAGCACTAACAACAGCTAGCATTAGCTAGCATTAGCAGTGCACTAGCTAGTCATCGACACATAAGGAAAACATACGTACATTATAGAGATCTAATTTATCTTATTCATTATGTATTGTGTAAACCTAGACAGGAACAACACCAAATTAAAAGCACGAAATGAATACAGACCTACTATCCACCAGTACCAGCCTGGACTTGTTTTTCAGAGAGGTTGTGTACCACAAATATGAACATTAGCACTAAATAAGGTCATCAGATCTTACCTTTATACGTATATTACCACATAGTATCAGCATTTGGGAGAAATGTGGTGAAAGAAAAAGGGTAAAAATACAGTATAGTAGTCTATCTGTGCGGCGTGGGACAATGTAGAAGGTGCATTCAAGAACCGTCACACAGTAGGACAAATTTCTGCTTGTATTAAACATTCAAAAACTGTGGGCTTTCTAACTGTATATTATTTTTGAATAACATAACGGCCCATATTTCTGAAATTGATTCCAAGGTCATTGGTCACATTGGTGGAGCTCTAGCAGGACTTCTAGTTAAGTGAGAGAGCAGCCGTCAAGAGAGAAAGGCTTGTCATCTAAATCAATTCAATTATTTTTCGGGTTATTTGCTTAGCTTTCTGACTGTCACCCACATATGGGCGAGTGTTGTCCACATGGCTGTGTTTGCTGCTGTTTGACTGATGACCACACCGTGAGCCTCGAAAACTCACCATACTCCATCCCATGTTTGTTCTTCAAATGCCGTGTTAAATTAAAGCTTTTTAACGTGCTACCCCCGCACGATCGTTTTCGTGGCACGTGTTGGCAGTGAAGTTTCACACGGCAGACATGATTCTGTTTGTTTTAGCATGCTTGCGCAGTGTGAAAGAAAGTGGGTAGAGGACGCTGCCCAAGACTTTAGTTAGGGCAAGACACCACACCGCACACATGGATCTCTGCAGGTTGCAATAGTAATAGCCACAGGTGATCGACTTTTGTGAGGCATATGCCGATCACACGATCTTTCACGGAAATCGGCCGATACTGATTGGTAGCCCATCGTTTGTAACATCCCTACTGAACATACAAAAACTACGAATCACAAACTTAGCATGGAAGCTACTAGCAAGCTCAAAGGAGACATGGAAGCCATGACATAGAGTAGAGAACTCAGGTCTACACAGGGAATCATAAGGAATAAATTTGGCATCTTCCTGGTATGGACGAAGGGCTTATGCAACAAGCTAATCACAGATTGTGTCCATCTGTCTTGTTGCTCCGACCCCAGCCAACAGACCAAGTTGCCAGAAACATAGAACAGACACAGGAAACGGCAGAGTGAAAAGGAAACTACAACAATAAAAGCACTGATTGTCATGCAGAGCAAAAAGATTGAACCTGGAACTTGACACAGCTACTACCTCTCAACATATCAACTGTTACACATTTCTGTCTGTGTGCAGTTTACACTTTTATTAGCTTTTGCCGGAGACAGCGACACAGACGCAAGGAAAAGGGGTCTTGAATTTATGCTCGGCTTGTCTTTAGTGTGGTGAGTGTGTTTGTTACGTGGTGTATCTCTCTCTGGCAGCAGAAAGCTCTGATATAAACAAATGTATGTGTCAAAGCACAATGCATTGCGCAATCTCGTGCAAGTATCACAAGATTTCGTCTTGTGCTGGTGATCCAAGATGGCGGCGTAAACAAATAAGCGGGCGAATGCAAATCAAGGCAAACTTTTAGCAAAATTTTTGGATGTTAACCGAAAAACACACGGACGTTAACCAAGGTACCACTGAATTTCCATAAATAAGGCTTGTGTCTCGGTGTCACATCCGCATGGCTCAAGAAGCCCTGATTGCTGAGTGCCACCAGGTAACAACATTTTAAATTGTCTTTCCCCTTTCCCCTAGGTGTCCAAAGTGGGCCTGGGGGCCATTCTAAAAATATTAGCAGTAATTTTACAAGAATAAAGTGAAAATATTAAGAGAAAAAAATAGTAATCTAACAGGAAAACATTGTAATTTGACGAGACTAACGTCCTAATATTATGAGGAAAAATAATATTATTTATTATAGTATTTTTTTAAAGTCGCAATATTATGAGAAACAAACAAAATAAAGCTGTAATTTTTGGAAAATTAGGTTGGGGAAAAAGTTATAATACTATGGGAATAAAGTCATAACATTTTGAGAAGAACATTTACAAAGATTATTTAGAAGAAAGTTAAAATATTTGGATAATTAAAAAAAAAACAACAACAGCAAAAATGGGGGAAAAAAAGCAAAGACCCAAGTTCATATTAATAATACACTTTTTCACCTTATATCACAAAGCTGAGATGCAGTTGTTCTTGAAATATATGTAACTTCTTTGCATATCTACTTGTACATGTGCTGGTTAAGAAAATATCAAAGTGGCCCTTACATCCTCTCATTTTTGAGTATGTGGCCCATTGTGGAAAAAGTTTGGACACCCCTGCCCTGTGGGGTTACATGACAGAAAATAAGGGTGAACCACTGGTGTAGACCACATGTATTTGGTGTAGACATTGACATGGTGCATGAAAACACATGTTTAGGTGTCATAATAGATGCTACAATTAGCTGGAACTCGCACTCACATTAAAAAGATACAACATAAAGTGTCAAAAACACTTTAATACGGACTTATACTGAATAAAGCAAAACACATTGTGGACCAAAAATGACTCCATACTCTACGCTGTCCTCCGGTGTTACCATACATAAATTACTGTGTGGAGATATGGGGAAATAATTACAAAAAAGCACACTTCATTCACCAACTGTACTACAAAAAGGGCCGTTATGATAACACACAATGTTGCTTATCGAGAACACACAAACTCTCTATTCATTAAATCACAAAAATTCACTAATTCACTCACTCCCTATTAGAAAATGGTAATATGTGAACCAGTTAAATACAGGAATTGAACACACAATCAGTAATTGTTGACACATGGAGAAGTGGTAGCATTAAAGAAGCTTGTTGAATTGTGCAAGTGTAAACATGTGATGTGCTTGTATGTAACTTTGTTAAGCATGTTCCAATTAAACTAAACCACATTTTGCCATTAGCTTTAAACATAATTATTATCATCACCTTTCTTTTTTGATTGGCCGTGACAAATCCCAGCGGGACGCTACTTCGTGGTGATGCGTGCGGCGTCTATTTTAACTTAAATTGAAGTTTTTATATGTTTCCCGGCACTGTAAAGGGCCGCGCATACATCTTCAGAGGGATAATTACACATCTGACCACAATACCAAATTGTTTGAACTTCAAAACCTAGGCAGGATTGCCAAAGCAATCGTGGGGGGCACGCTTGTCGTTAATGTATGGAGCTCCCATCCTAGCTTGCATTACAACGTAGACGAGGAAAGGTCACCCAAAGGCGTCTCAGCTCCAACCATCTGTTAACCATTTGTGGAAAGATGTCCCATATTGGACGTCACACTCTGTCACTCCTTCATATGCTCACTGGGACACCTCCCCTAACAGGAGATCTGAGCTAAGGTGTGTACAGATGCTTTTTGGGTAAAACTCAGTGCCAACTTTGGAAAACCATTTCTGTTCTGCTCAGACTACTACTAGAACTTTCCACCGTTTGGATTTTCATTGGACCCTGGATGCAGGGAAGGAAGCAAGCAAAAACAAAGTCTTTCATGGTTGCCCACAATGAGGAGTAACAAGGAAACTAGAAAACAAAAGCAAAAAGGAAAAGTGAAAGACTACTTAGTAGATCTGCACCAAAAAAACATTCCTGGGGTGAAGCAACGAGGCCGGCAGGAAGACGGGGGAACTGAGAAAAGACTGCACAAAAAAACCTCTCCCAAAAGAGCCCCCTCTCCCAAGGAGAGTCTATCCCAGCTGACTTTTAGTGAGTGGTGGGGTGCACCCTGGACTGGTCACCAGTCAATCACAGGACACATATGTGCAAACAGACGGGACGGAACCCACGCTGCGGGGTGGACTATTGGTCATGATTATTTTTTAGAACTTTTGTTGAGACAAAATGTTTCAAATAACCATGGCACTTTTTTTAAAGCTTACATTGCATATTTGTCTTTATTTGTGAAATGCATCCAGTGGCGTCACAGTAAAAAAAAAAATAGCACAATGTTGCTGCTGCCAGCTCTGCCTCGGTTTCGGTTGATATCGGTATCGATAATGAAGTGCTGGACAATATCGGTATATTAAAGTTATATTAAACATTACATATCTTACATAGTCTGGCCTGGATACGTCATCCACTATTACAAAGAGATCCTGCAAAACAGCCGCATCAGAAAGGTCCTGTTATAAGCATTTTAGAAGCCTTGACTCTCCATCATGACATGAATACTTTTTGTGGTGTGACATAAAATATTCAAAATTGAGTACACAAGACGCTAATAGGCCAGTGAGACAGAAAAATGTCAGGTTAATCCCAACTTGATCTGCCTGTGTAACAGGGGATGCAGGTTCAGAGGACATTACAGCCTCAGCATTACTCCACTGACATTTCCCTTTTTAATAGTCCGCACTGTTGTTTCACTGACAGCGAGTGACCGAACTGTGAGTATAAATGCACATTAAAGGATGTGTTCATGTCTCACATAAGGATTGTGGTTGATGGGGGAAAATTCCAAAAAAACGTGCAGTTTTCCTTTAAGGAGTAACAATTGGGAGTAATGCGGATATAAGTGGGATTTGGAAGTGTGAGAAAGGAAGATGACAAGACAGATTAGAATCCACAGCAAGGCAAATTACACTAGTATAAAATATAAAATAGGATATAACTACCTACAATCACCAGATACTATTCACAACAGCAAAACAGTAAACCTGCGGAAAAACAAACAAGAGACAGTGGAGCAGAAGGGCAGCTTTAATGGTCTCATGAGGCAATCCAAAGACGCGGCACGTGACTTTTATTTTAAACTAGGATTGGTCTTTGTGTTTTTCTAACAAGGAAAGTGCATCCAAGTGAGATTGCAAAATAAAGAGAGACTTAAAGTGATTTGGTGAATGAACAGAATTAAATGAATGCATATCACAGCTGCTGCGCAGTTTGTGTTTAAACTGCAGCCAAATAACACGTCATATTCAACCCAAAAAAGAACACGCCTTTGCTTTCCCTGCAAGGAAATTCAAATGACACTGTTCTATACAGTACCAAGTAAGTCAGGGAGGGGTTTTTTTGCATTACACAATAAAATTGTATACGTTACTCAGTGTTCTTATCCTTATTCCGTCATTTTTTGACACTCAACTACTTTCACATTTCTTAACCCATTCTCACCAGATGGAGAGGTCTACAGTTGGAGGGCCTTCTTGAACAACTGAAGTTTTAGTACCTAATTGCTGGCAAAGCTAACTGGAACCTGTACAGCAATCACTTGCAGTTTCCACAGTTGTGGTCACTGGAGGGTTTTTGTACTTTTCAGTCCATTACAGATCTTGGAAGTGTGTTAAGTCGGTAGACTAAGATGTTGCCCCCTTGGGATCATTGTTAAAAATTATATATATTCAAAATTGAAGTCTACTGTAATTCCTTTCTAATTTCTTTCCTAATTACAATAAGGTTCGGGTCCAAATTAGGCATGGTCTAGCCTGTGGTTCATAGTTCTCATCAAGCCATAGTTTGCCCGTTAAGCTTTTTAACCAGGCCGCCCAACTTTTCCAAATTATTTTATTAATACGTTTAACACTGAAGCTGTCATCGGAAACGGGATTTGGAAAAAAACAGAGAAATTGATCATTTTGATCACCTTTTATTTATTTATTTATTAGGGGTGCAATGTGTATCTATTTGATACAGTGGTCTCGGTCGGATTCCACGATGAATCGAATGATCCGGTAACCTAATCAGTCAGCTGACATCAAAGTCCCCTATTGATTCGCTGTTGGTCCTCCTCAGCAAAGATGAAATCCCTGTAGGCAAAAACAATCAGTGGTGTCTTTTAAGGGGCATGCAAAACTACCTTTTTCATCTTTATTATCCAAATTCCGGATAACATAACTCAGCAGTATGATGCATATATAGTGGTTAGCGTCCGCCCCGGTTAGCGCGTTTCTCGGTTACTGTAAAAAATCAATGACACAGTTTTGCCTCGGATTGTGTGCATTCTCCGGTTAGCATACAATATGGTGCGTTATTAATACACTGTGTGAGTCCAACTGTGTTCTTAATGTATCTTTTTAATCACAAAACATCTTTCCTTATTAGCATCCTATTCGCTCACTAAATAAAATGGCAACCGGAACTGGAAGTTATATCACCCGTCTATGATGTCATCTACTTTTGACTCTCAAAAATGTCAACAAAAACACGTTTTTATAGATTTACATAAATAAATTTGAATACAAACAAATTTGAATAAATACAATTTTAAATGCATATAAATGAACATTTAAGGTTACTTTTGCCATTATTGAAGACATGACTGTTCCTAAGGACACAAAGTGGCAATGAGCTCAACCACCACCACTTTCTTGTTTTGACATGAGTTGTTTCCTGAATGCAATAGTGTTTCTCACCCCAATACCGCATCCCAAAATGGAGCCAAAGAAAGTAGCAAGTGCCAGCATTTTGATAAAGAAGGTTACAAACACTATCGCATTCAAGAACTGATGAACAAAACAGGAAGATGGTGTCTGTGAGGTGTCTCGCTGCCACTTGGGAACAGCAGTATTTAATGAAGGTGCCCTTAAATGTTCATTTAGCCCTTTCAGTTGTTGTTTATAAGCATTTAGAATTATTTTATGTATGTAAAACTATAATTAGAAAACTATAAAAATGCGTTAACTGTCGGTTCCATTTTGTTTGCTAGCTAATAGGATGCTAACAAGGAAGGACATTTTCTGATAAAAAACAAAAAACAATTAAGAATACAAATGGGCTCACGCAGTGAATTAATAACACGACAAGACGCACGCCATATTGTACGCTAACCAGAGAAGGCACGCAAACCGAGGCGAAATAGTGGTGTAAATTTTCAACGTTAACCGTAAACCACAAAACACGCTAACCGGGGTGGACGCTAACAGAGGTCCCACTGTGCATGTAACTGTAGATATATATATATATATATCCGTATACATATATATATATATATGTATGTATATATATACACACACACACACACACACACACACACACACACACACACAGTAGATACAGTAGTCGCTGGTTGACCCAACACTCCATCCATGTGCCTGTGCTACTTGTGTAAAAATGTGCCCACGCAGTTCTAGATGATGTTAAGGTTAAGAGCAAATATATTTTAGTCATTGTCCCTTTTGGAGACGAAGCTTCTTTTCACATAGAAGTCATAAGTTTGTGGTGTGTGTGTGAATGTGTGTGTGTGTGTGTAAGTCTGCCTCTGTTTTCAATCTTATATACTTTTTTTTAACTTTCAGACTACATTTACTATATAGGCATCACATTCTTTTAATGGCCAGCATAGTAGTAAAAATAGACCAAGTCTGCTAGATTGCTTTTCCTAACATCTACCAAAAGCCTTCAATCATGTTTTTTTGTTTTGTTTTGTTTTTTAAGTTTCTTTCTTTAATTTTAATTTCAGAATATGCCATGGGCCAATAAAAGACAAGCTGTGGGCTCCAAACGTGCTTCCTGGCCGCACTTTGGGCACACCTGTTTCCGGCTTCTTGCTCTTTTTTTCAACTTTTGCTGCTGTTTTTTTCCCCGCTTTTCTTGTTTAATTCTGTTGTATTTAGGCGATGCCACAGGCCCATGAAAACAAGCTGCTGGCTGCAAAAAATGGCCCCCGGGCCACTCTTTGGACACCCGTGCAATAGATGTATGTCAGTTCAGATGTGACAGTTTTGGAGAGCATATCACCTAATAGCACTTTTCAAATGTCCACATGGACAGCATCTAAATGTTCTGTTAAAACAACATCAAAAACATGTGATCTACACACACTACACTCCCTTAATGGCTGCCATTTATCATCTTTACAATCACACACACACACACACACACACACACACAGGTCAGACACTTAACCTGCTTTAATTAACGTCATCAAGATATTGTGTAAAAATCAATACCAGACATAAGCTTTCATATTTCAAACGAAAAGGCGTTTCTCACATATGAATAATGCTTGAAGTCATCTTTATTATTATCCTTTTTAATGAACACTTTTAAATATGCATTATAGTCACAGTGCATTTGAATATACACAACAGTTCAATACATGTATATAATTTATCTTATAAAAAAAAATCAAGCACTAAACAAATAAGAATTCTTTTTTTCTAGTTTTTGTGTGACAGATGGAAGAAAAAAATCTGAAGAAATTAATATTTAAATGTACACATTTTTGAATAAAATAGCATCAATATCGTATGACTATACAAACACTGATGCTACCACAGTCATATAATAATGATAATAAATACAATAATAATGATAATAAATAATAATAGTAATGATAGAAGGTGTACAAGTGAATAGCATTAATGGCATTGATGAGGTGATTATGAAATGTTTTACAGCGCCTTAGAAATATGTCAGCTCCTATTGTTTTACGAGCGCTGGAACCATTCCTCCGTTTAGATTTTCACATAAATCTTCAAGTCTTTTTGTTTTTGGTATCACGTCCACGTTGCAGCCATCATGTCATTGTGTGACTTGAATTTGTGTGACATAAGCAGTCCTCAAACTTGTTAACTGCAGACAACAAAAAGAAGTATATTTTATTTTCTCCACAATAATAATAATAATACATTGTACAGCAGAATATATGTCATTCGTTAATCATTATTAATAATGTTTTGCATAATCTATATCCTGCATTTATTTATACATTATGCAATATTTACTGTATGTCAGTCCTTCCCACTTCCTTCCTTCCATCCTTCCTTCCATTCTATTTATTCACTTATCTTTAATCTCTTTATTCATTGTAATTTATTTACACATCTTGTGTAGCTACCAAAACAAACTGATCATTAGTTTGATTGACTCACTGTGATGAACCCTGACAGGAAAAGTCAAATTATACAGTATACAATTACAATGAATTGTATTCATTTATCATTTTTTCTATATTATCTTTTTATTTACTATTATTTTTCACATAAGCATTTTTTTCATCTTTTATTTTCTAAGAATACGCTATATTCTGTCAGTTACTTATTTAATCATTTATCTTTATTTCAGGGATGTCAAAAGTACGGCCCATTTGCGGCCTGGAACTTTTTTTTTTGTAGTAGCAGAAATGGGGGGAAGCAAAAAGTGTTATTCTAAAGCAGCGCTTTTCAAATAACAGTGAGGTTATTACGTTCTTACTGCAAATTGTAATATTTAAGCACAGACACGCTGCATCGTGCAATCATGTGATGTCCTTTAATGTAACTTTGTTAAGTATGTGTTAAACAAACCCATTTTGAAAACGTTTCATTCTAGCATGTTTAGCATCTCTTGATTGTTCCTCAGATGAGTATTGCGGTGTCAGATGGGGTGAGAGCAGAAGACTGACGACAGCAGCATGCTTCATTAGCCACAAAACCCTGAGACAAACATGACAACAGCGCCACCAAACACACTTGTCTTTGCTGGTAAGTGCACAGAGGCTCCACTGTCCCCGTTCTGCACGTTGTGTTGTTGCTAGAGTGCACTTTTACTGCTTTTCTACGCATTTCCCTCCACGCTGAGCTTGCATCTTTTTATTCTGCACTCTACACATAAGTCACTTTTACAGCATTTGTACTATTTTATACATGCAAAAACACCATGACTGTGTCTCATGGAATATTTTTGTCAACACACTTCAATAAGTATACTGTAGCTGTACAGTGTATACTGTTCCTGAGTGTATAAATTTTGTCTAGTGCTGTCCCAAATTCATCACTGTTTTTGCGGGGGTTGCCCTCCGGGACCACCAGTGACTGGTAGAAATTTGCGAGCAACTGAGACACCTTTTGCGGCACGGCTCACTCAGTCTCCCCCTCCAAACCCTCCTGTTAGCTTTACACATTGACGTTCTCCTCCGATTTCAGATCAACATTTGCAATAAAAGTAACTGTTGTTACATTCGAATCAGCTCCAAAGCTCTCCTTTCCTCTTCAATATGCCTCACAAACATATTAAACACATTTTAGGTATAAAACGTACAAGTACTCACCACTAATGAATGATGATGAAATCAGAGTCACGGTGTAGAAGTTACTGTATACACACAGCAACTATGGTGCGTTCAGTGACCCCCAAACGAAGTGCAAAACCTCAACGCTTGATGAAAACAAATGATCAGTGAAGCATAGACAAAAACGTGTAAAAAATGGTGGCCTTTTTTTAAAACAGTGGTAGAGGCATGCTGGGCATTTTACCTGCATTATCACATACTCAATTATTATCAACCTACGGTGAATGAGATGTGTTTTTTGTAGAAAAAACACAAATTTATGGTGCCGTGAATGCAGAATGTGCAGGGATCCACTGCATTTACTTTCTTCTTCACTGCTTTTTAATGGTGAATTGCAATCACTCATGTTAGTCCCTCACGTTCTGCTATATCGTCAAGAAGACGACTGTTGAGGGCGGTAAGTATTCAGCAACGCACGCTCACCATTTTGAGCGATTTGAGTGCAACAGTGCGCTGCATTTTGTCAGATACTAAGGATCAATCCACCAATCCAGTGTTTGTACAATATATGCTAAACTATCTGAACAAAACATCTTAGCTTTGTGTTGTAATAATATATATCTATATATAATAATATATCTCATTAATAATCCATTCATTTTATTTTTACAATATGCCGAGGACCGATAAAAAATTAGCTTTTTGTTTTCCAAGCATGAATCATCTCCTGTTGTAAATGTTTAGTGTACACTAAATTTCTTAGATGCTCCGTGTTACACAAATATTCAAAATGTGACTATCCTCCACTCGTTTGTAGTAAAACAAAGGTGTTTTATTATGAAATGATGTAATAACATTGTCTGATACACATCATGTTGCCTCTTCCAAAGGACAAGTGTATCGAAGCTTTTTACCATCTTTATGTTGCACTAACTTACTTTCTCTTTTTCCATGTGTGGTTGTATCAGCACTTTTATGTGTGTGTGCGTGTATGTAAGGGATATACTCTTGGCCTTGGGAAAAATCAGAGTGCGACAGACTGACGGAAAACAGACTGTGGCATAGAGCTTCCTCTCACTAATGAATTCCTGATCACTTTTACACACACACACACGCACACACACACACACCCACACACACACACACACACACACACACGCGTGCACGAACATACACACACCAGACAAAGGCCTTTTCGGTATACAATCACTTATGCTGAGCATCAGTTTTACAAAAGTGTATTACATAATGTTCTGAACAGAAAAAACTATATGCATTTTTTGGTTTGTTTGTTGTTTTTTAATAATAAATGCAGTTTTTTGTATGCAAAGTGCTGCAGAAACATTAAATGACTGGTCGACTGGCCTCATGCAAGGTTCAAGGAGGTAATAAGTCCAAGGGTGAGCAATCATCTCTTCCAGATGGTTTGATGCGAGCCTCTCATCAAATGCTGCACAACGTCTTAGCAGGAACCACCATGCATTATCACTGTCAACCAACAGGGGGCAGAATAGACTCCTTCACAGTGGCAGTGGAATTTCAAAGGAAGAAAGTCCATTTTTTTTAAACTAAGAGAAACATACAAAGACATTGTTTATGTAGTTTATTTAAAAAAAAACATCCAACATAGGTCAAGGTATGCTAAGCACTTAAATATAGTACTACTCAACTGTACTACAAAAAATTGCAAATTTTAGAGTCAAATTTTACCGCTCATTTTGGAAATAATTAACAAGCAATAAGTCACTAATGTTATTTGTTTTAAAATGTAAATAATCTATAGACAGCATTTTTTAAAAGTTTAACTTAATGAATATATTATTCCTGATTATCCAAATGCCAATAAACACTTTGAAGACAAATACATTTTGTCAATGATTATTTATTTTTAATTAATGTATTTTTTAAATTTAAACAATTAAGTCATACAGAAGCATAATAGCAGAATTTATTGAAATTAAGGCCAATCTTTTAAAATCAAACAATCAGATGAATATTCTTTTTTTTTCTTTTTTTTTTAACCAACATTTTATGTATTTTTTTTTTCTTCTAATCGGCTATCCAATGCATCAGTCACCAATAAGATTGGATGAGCTGCGGTGGTGTGAAAGGTGTTTGCCCCCTTCCTGATTTCTTTTTATGCATGTTTGTCACAATGAAATGTTTCAGATCATCAAACTAATTTAAATATTAGTCAATGACAACACAACTGAACGCAAAATGCAGTTTTTAAATGAAACCTTTTATTATTAAAGGAGAAAAAAGAGAAAAAAGATTGCCCCCTAAATCTAATAACTGGTTGGGCCACCCTTAGCAGCAACAACTGCAATCAGGAATTGCAGTAACTTGCAATGAGTCTCTTACAGCGCTGTGGAGGAATTTTAGCCCACTCATCTTTGCAGAATTGTTGTAATTCAGTCACATTGGAGGGTTTTCCAGCATCCATCCATCGATTTTCTAAGCCGCTTCTCCTCATTAGGGTCACGGGGGTATGCTGGAGCCTATCTCAGCTGACTTCGGGCGACAGGCCGGGTACACCGTGGACTGGTCGCCAGCCAATCGCAGGGCTTTTCCAGCATGAAGCACCTTTTTTAAGGTCATGCCACAGCATGTCAATAGGATTCATTTCAGGACTTTGAGTAGGCCACTTCAAAGTCTTCATTTTGTATGTCTTCAGCCATTCAGAGGTGGACTTGCTGATGTGTTTTGGATCATTGTCCTGCTGCAGAACTCAAGTTGGTTTCAGCTTGAAGTCACAAAGAGATGGCCGGACATTCTCCTTCAGGATTTTTGATAGACAGAAGAATTCCTGGCTCCATTTATCACAGCAACCCTTCCAGGTCGTAAAGCAGCAAAGCAGATCCAGACCATCACACTACCACCACCATATTTTACTTTTGGTATGATGTTCTTTTTCTGGAAACCTACGTTACTTTTACGCCAGATGTAATGGGATACACACCTTCCAAAAAGTTAAACTTTTGTCTCATCAGACTATTTTCCCATAGGTCTTGGGGATCATCGATATGTTTTCTGGCAAATTGAGATGAACCTTAATGTTTTTGTGTTTTCGTTTTGGAACTCCGTTTTTGGAAAAACATTTTTGCCCAGTGTCTTTCTTATGATGGAGTCATGAACACTGACCTTAACTGAGGCAAGTGAAGCCTTCAGTTCTTTGAATGTTGTTGTGGGGTCTTTTGTGACCTCTTGGATGTGTTCATGGGGTAATTCTGGTTGGCCGGCCACTCCTGGGAAGGTTCACCACTGTTCCATGTTTTTGCCATTTGTGGATAATAGTTCTCACTGTGGTTTGCTGGCGTCCCAAAGCTTTAGAAATGGCTTTATAACCTGTATAACCAGACTGAGAGATCTCAATTAATCTCATTTTTGTTTTAGCAGGGCGGAAATCACTTTTTCACACAGTGCCATGTAGGTTTGGATTTTTTTTCTCCCTTAATCATAAAAAGTTTCATTTAAACACTGCATTTTGTGTTCAGTTGTGTTGTCATTGACTAATATGTAAATGTGTTTGATGATCTGAAACATTTAAGTGTGACAAAAATGCAAAAAAATAAGAAATCAGGAAGGGGGAAAACACTTTTTCACACAAGAAACACGATATCCTTCTTTAGTGTAATTTCCAAAAACAAGAAGAGAAGTTGTCTTATTTTGAGGTTTGTCTTATATTGTGGCAAATATGGTGATTACCTCGTTGATGGATGGATTCCTTTGAGCCCCTGGTAGTCTTGGGCAGCTAGCAACTGCCCATTCAGAGGCTGTGGTTGGATCTGTGGAACAAACAGTAGACCGGTAGGTATTCCAGGTATTAACATCCACCTCAATAAGAACAAAATTTGAAGTGCAATTTGAATTGTTCGTGAATGCAGAGACAGCGACGCAGCTGTAAGCAAAAAGAGTCTTTAATAAAGGCTCACATGGAGCAAAATTGTCAAGAACAAAGAGGACAAACTAAAATCTACGGTACATTCACAAAAACACAAAAAGGCACAATGGAAAAAGCAAACGAAAAAACAAGATATGAAAATTAGTTGGCTAATCTAAAAGGCAAAGTTGGGACAAATCAACACTGCACTCAGAATGACAGTGCAAGTAAGAACTAATACGTTCTGGAACTGAAATAAAGTTAAAAAGAAACAAAACAAAACAATCAATAACAAAATGATGGTACCAAAAGTACCATCCCACTGTGCTTATGAATGTACTGATAGCACTGGTCTACAACCAACATGCTGCTGAAATGGAAGTAGTCATTCTTGACTAATATGCCCACAATTGGCAATGAAGGTAGGCCACACAATGTTGAATACAGAACCTATATTCAATTCACAAGAAGAGCCTCGTTGAATCTTTATAATCTTGTGACCGTATGCACATGAAGTGTATGGAGACATTTCACATTGTGTATTACTCCCTATATGTTACTGTGTAATAAAGAACCTCGCATATCCTTAAGATTTTAGTTAATACGATTTTATGATGGTCATATTCTTGTTCAGCAGCCCAAAATTGACCAAATGGTGATATGTTTTATCTCAGAAGCAGACATTTTTTGAAAATTTGTAGACCAGTGTAGCTGAGAGGCTTCCGGTGTGACCAGTTGTTCCGTCCCACACCGGTAGTCAGGTGCTCAAGTTGTCGGAACCAAATACAAAATAAAAGACAGCATGAGAAAATACATAATATTATCGGCCCCATATCGGCATAAAAATGTAATGTCGACTGATATCAGTATCGGGTTTCTCCCTATCATGATAACCGATAATAAAAAACTGCTATATATATACAGTAGGCCTATGGACTCACGTACTTGCCGTCATCGAGGCATCCTGCGGCGCCAACACGTGGAAATACCTCGCCACGCCATGTGCTATTCCTCGCAGTCGGAACTGGATTTCATATACTGAAACCACGGGCGTGGGTGTGCCGCAGATAGCACCGACGTTAGCGTAACTCGTTACCTTGTAACGGTGCCGGTGCAGTCTCGTCGTCTCTGTTTAGACAGATCGATAGATAGATAGACCACCCTTGTTTCTTCAGTTTTTTGTTCATTTTAATGTCTGATACAACTAAAGGTACCTTTGTTTGGACAAATATAATAATGACAACAAGAATACCTCATAAGAGTTACATTTTTTGGCAGCACAATGCTATAGCTATTCATGTAAGAACTCACGGTATTATCAACAAAACCATGGAAGTTGCTAGATATAAGCTCTTAAATTAAACTCTTATGAACTATATTTGTTGTCATCATGTTAGCATCAAAATGGATCAATAAACTGTAGAAACAAGGGTGGTCTAATCATTTTCTCCATGACTGTAGATAGATACAGTAGATACTTTATTAATCTCCAAGGGAAATGTCTAAAACAATACTGGGGTCACCGCAATGTGTTAATTCTATGGCATGTGTGATGTTACACATATCGGTATCGGAAATTGAGATTTGGACAATATTGGCATATCGGTTATCGGCAAAAAAAGCCAATATCGGCAGCATTCAGTAGAACACAGACTTCAACACAGATCGAATCGTTAAGAAAACTAGGGGGAAAAAAACGCGGTGCGTGGAATTTCTGTTTGTCCGATCACATTGTGGTGAGAGACTGCTTCAGCAGCATGCATTGTGACAACAATACATGGCAATGAATGGTGCTGTTAACACACACACAAATCAAAAGACTATGATGTCTGTCCTGTGTAATGAAACATGTGAGGGAACTCTTCCATCATGATTTCAATGGCAACCAGTTAAACAATAACGCAACATGCACGTCAGGCCACGCACATGTGCACCAAATGCTTTTCCTTCCAGTCCAAGAGTGTTTTTTTGATCCTCCACTTGGCTTTCATTTGAGAGTTTTGCTTAGTGAACTTCTCCTTCTCAGCCTAATGTAATATGTGTAGACACCTGTACTGTGTGTGGCAATGATATTTCAACCAGAGTTGTAGAAAACAGACTAAAAAACTACTCATGGTATTGGCTTGGAAGTACTATAGTAAGTAATAAAATTGCCTTGCGCATACTAATACCACGTCAGCTCAAACACGGATGCATATGAAAGAAATGAATAGGTTTCAATTTCAATTAGTTTTGGCCTCTCGTCCACACACAAACGTAGGTTTTTGGCCTTAAAAACTGAGCTCTTGGAAAACTCTGGCTTCTGTGTTTAAGTAGACGGGTAAAACTGAGGTTGTTTTTGTCCGGTTCATGAGAAATGTGTGACAATCATGTTTTTAAACGGAATTTAACAGCAGTACATTAAGTTATTGACTTATGGGTATTTAATTTCGTGTAGCAGTAGACGTGCGTGTGCGCACCTTAAACAAACGTTTAAAAGAAAAAAACATTTGTGTTGTTTCCAGGGCTCCGTGTCAGAGGGCACTGATTTTAAAGATAACGTACACACACGTTGTACATCTAATATCTCACTATATCCATGAACAGACATGTTATAATGCGCGACCAAGTTACCTGTGGTTGCTTTTTCAAGCATCTGGATGGCCAAAACATGCATGACAGCTGGTGAATGTGTTTTTATGTGGACAGACATTTTTTTAAACTCCATTCGTGTGGATGGAGATTTTTTTTTTAACGCCAGAGTGGGAGAAATGTGAGTTTGTGTAGACGTAGCCTTGGTATACATTCAGGAAAAAAGCACATGACTGACCACCACAGTGATTTTAAAACACACATACACACACACAGACACACACACGCACACACACACACACACGCACACACTTAGGGTCAGGTTAGTAACTGTTGAGCTTTAATAGGGTACTTACCTGAACTGCTCACACAATAAATCTTGTGCTACAAAGGGTATTTAGTTTTCAGCTGGGGACACTAAACACAGATTAGGCATGGACATTTTTTATTAACACATTTAAGAATGTACAGTTCACTCTTTTTTTATTATTAAAAATTCTGACTTGTATGCTTCTCTTTTTTTTTCAAAATGTCATACGTGATAGTTCATGTTTTTAACACATATCCTCGCATCAAGCTACTCGGGGCCTCTCTGCACTTTAGTTACATCTGCAGAAAGGGTGGCTTTGATTAACAAAACACCACAATTCTTCTGTCAAGTATTCATGAAAAGGATATATGTATTTTTTTTATTAACCCATAAGAATGTATATGTACTTAAAATAAAATATACAGTAATCCCTCGTTTATTGCGGTTAATTGGTTCCAGACCTGACCGTGATAAGTGAATCCCCATGGAGTAAGATTCCCTTTTTAAATATTTTTGTAGTTAGGGCATAGAAAACCTGTTTACAACATTCTAAATGCTGTTTTAACCTTATCAGAGCCCTCTAGACATGAAATAGTCACTTTTACACTCGTATTACCAAATATAGTAGACATAATAAGCCATTTAAGACATAAATAAGAGTCATGCTCTTGTGTGTTGCTATAAATGTCTTGTCTAGGTGAGCTGAGTGCCAGGCAGATGGGGAAGTGACATCAGGGGTTCAGAGTTGCGTTTTAGGTTGGCTTGGGTCAGAGATTATTGTGAGATAATTCCAACTTTCAAGAAAAGCCTGTTGTTCCAGCGATCAAGTCTACAGTTTGTGTATCTCACCGAAGAGTACAGTAACATTACTGACACCTAGCTACCAGTGTAAAATGCTAAAAGTCATTCATAGAGTCATTGAACGCCTTATATTTGTATTTTAGTTCATTTTGCCACTTTTATTCTTGAAAAAGCTTAATTTAAAAAAACCTACATAAAATTTGCATCAATATGCATGTTTTTGACTAATAGGCGTATTCAACCATGAAACTGCACGATAAATAATTTTTTTTTTTTTTAAGCCCGCGATAGACTGAAGCCATGAAATTTGAACCGCGAAGTGGCGAGGGACGACTGTAGCGCCGACCAAGTGGAACACATAGAAGACATTTGTGCCAGGTTTTTTTTCTAAAATACAACTGATTCTTGTTGGACTGCAACATCTGTCAAACATTTTATGGTCTTCTTTATGAAGGTCTTCTTCATGAACACATACGCTCATGCGCAAACACAAAGGCAGTAAAAAGGACACATCAATTCAATCTTGACCAAATTCAGTTAACCTTCTGTTTCTTGGGCCAGAGCCACAAGGCGATGGGGCAATCAAGATGCAACAAACACTCACACAACAGTGCACACTACAATACACACTATTGGGCCCATTGGTACATGTTAACTGAATTAAGGCCAGTCCAGACCCTTGTCTGGACATCATCATTGAGGCATCTGGTCAGCTCCTTTCCCTGGATGTCCCTCTCTCCTGTTTGTCTCTTTTGCCCAGAGCTACATTCTGTACACGGCACCTCACGTTAGTGGACAACATATAAAAAAGACATATATAGTGTTTTTTTAGAAAGAATGTTTTCAAAATAAGTTAAATAACAACTGATAACTCATGTATCTCAGTCGTACCACTGCGCGTTGTCCATTGTTGTGTAAGTGTTGCACAGTGTTCACATGCACGGATGAAGACCGCTGCGACGCGAGACTATGTGAAATACACACACAACAATAGACGACGAGAGACAAAGTAACACTGAGCGATTGGGAGGTCTGATTTTTACGAGTAAGGGGGTAAGTCACTGTTGATGCACTACACTGCTGATGGGGATGTCAAAAAATCCGAACTATCCCTTTAAGTTGAACTCTCTCACCCTATTACATCAGACGGTCACATCGTCTTGCATCTAATTAAAAGTAATTTAAGGATGCCTTTCATATAGAACAGGTCTATACATTATTTTGTTAAACAAAAGAAATAGTCTTATCATATTTACATCACAGCATGTCATTTTTGTCTCTACACGGTCATGCTGACAATTAATTTTGTTATAGGTCTTTCTAATGCAGGGGTCACCAACGTGGTGCCCGCGGGCACCAGGTAAGCCCCCCACGACCACATGAGGTGCCCGCAAGCCTGCTTTTCATTCAGGTTTTCAGTTAATAATGAAAGAACAGTAGAAAGAAATGCATTCTAAAATACAAAATATGAGTTGTGGACACCAGCGTTTTGTTAATGTTCTGGTAAAACAAGCATATTCGCTTTGTTTGGGTTTAAAATAAGCTCTGAAAATAAATGTTACAAAAATGAGTAGCTCTTGGCCATTTTCATTTTGTAAAAGTAGCTCTCACAAGGAAAAACGTTGGTGACCCCTGTTCTAATGCTTTCTCTTAAGGAAGTTTGTGAAATGTAACCGTGGAGGCGCGATCACAATACAGTTGACTATGCTGCATGCATGCATGTGTGCACATGTTTGTATCAATCAATCGGTGTATCAATTATCAGCCGAATCACCCCCAACCCACACACGGCTGTTTGTGATGTATCTTCTAAAATACTACAAATTCTAAGTCAAAGATGTGTGCTGTAACATGTTCATGGTAAATATATTCCTTATTTGAAAATAAATCAACTTGACACTTCTTTATGTAGCACAAACGTTGCAACGCATGGCGGCGGGTGTAATCAATAAAGTTTTTAATTAACAAAGGGTGAGTTCAAATGGAGCGGAATGATTTACAAAAATACAAAGTAGCAAAGTAACAAAGAAAGGCAAGGAGACTCTGCTTGCTAACGTAAACTTACCACGGAAGTGGGGAACAGGAATGCACACAAAAATAATAATAATAATTGCAGGAACTAGAAATATTGCTTACAGGGATGCAGTGTGATGCATTGAGCATAATTCCAGGAACGGCTGGAGTCCAAACTTCTAACAAGACATGTAACGACAAATTAAGACAATGCAAGCATTTTAAATAATCCATTAACTCGCAGAGAGTCCAACAAAAGGAAAGTCACCCTGATTACTAATCAGACACAAGTGCATGCATAGTTCCCACCAACTAAAGTAAAGGTGCGGCATACGGTGCATAACAGGAAACAGAAATACAAAATAAGAGTGACAAACAGGAAAGAAAGCTAGAAACAAACATGAAACAGTGACATTCATGGAGTGGCTTACAGCATTTTTGCTATTGTGACAAATACGTTGCATCAGGCTTTCCATATCAAATTTAAGGCTAAAAGCCAGATAGCCATTATTTTCCTAGATTTTTTTTTGTAAACTGCAAAAAAAAAATAAAGGGAACACTTAATCAATCACAATGTCAATCACACTTCTGTGAAATCAAACTGTCCACTTAGGAAGCAACACAGACAATCAATTTCATATGCTGTTGTGCAAATGGAATAGACAACAGGTGGACAGTAATACACCCCCAATAATAATGATGATAATAATAATAATAATAATGCATTTTATTTCCATGGATCATTTTTGTGTGATTTTGTTGTCAGCACATTCAACTATGTTAAGAAGAAAGTATTTAATAGTGATATTTCATTCATTCAGATTTAGGATGTGTTATTTTAGTGTTCCCTTTATTTTTTTGAGCAGTGTATACATTTGTTGAGGAAATATCGTGTAATATTATGTAACGGATGTAACTGGCTACACAAGTGTACGTTGGTAAAACCTCGCTCCGTCAGCCTTAAGAGCTTCACTGAACGCTCGGTCGACAGTCCAGGCTTTTGTCTCGTCTCTCATTCTGAAGGTCCTGCGTTTGAGTCCCTGCGCGGGCAGTGTGACGCAGGTGGGTTACATGGACAACAAGTTGAATTGTAATATGTAACACCCTATTAAAGCATTAAAGTTGTTAAATGGCTTGAAAATGACATACAAAGCTACCTGACACACTGCCACTTTGGGGAAGCCACATCCTGGGGTAGTCACATGGCAACCACTCCAAAATGTTCCTGATATGTCACTTAGGGATTTCACAAGTTCAAGTGACGCAAACATCTGCTCCCATTTAAAGTGTTCTTACGGCTTCGTATGGGTTAAAAGGAATAAACAAAACCTCTGCTTCATACTCCTTTTCGGACATGTTGAACAATGTGTACAATTGTGATGTGTCTCTTATTGTGCTTTGTAAATATTTTAACATGTTCTAAATAAACCTTCAGAACAAAAAAAAAAATGCTGAATTCCACATGAGAAAGCACTTCGGCAAGGAAAAAACGTCCTCTCACATAAGAAGAAACCTTGACCAGAATCAGGAAGTAAAAGACTTTCACACAGAGATTCCAGAGACAGCCAAGCCGGAATAACTTTCACCTATTGCTGTATGTGCACCTTCACACAGCACTTCCATGAATGACCGAATCAATTAAAGGTATTTACTACTATCAAGCAACGTAAGAGAACATGAACAACAAAGGATAGGATCATATTCAAAACTAAACAATATGACACAAAGGGTGGAATACGTATACATGGAGTACAAGCACCAAGGAGACACGACGACAGGGCGCCCTCACTACAGTGGGATAATCGTACACAGGTGGACCACATTAGAGTGGGTCAGATAATCACTGGAGCAGGAAACACAGAAGTGCTGGAATGATCTAGAACAAGAAAAAAAAAAAGTGTCTTCCCTGGAAAGAGTTTGTAATGATGAAAGTATCCTCAAGACAAGCAGTCACCAGGTTTCAGGAGTTTGGAACTTAATCAGCCATCCACCAGTCCACAAGCTGAAGGACCTAAGGAATGTTCTGGAGTAGACGTTCTCTTCTACCTTCCCCAACCTCATGGAGATGATGGAGTGTTTGAGGAGCAAAAGCCGAACTTCTGAACGTATGATTTGGTCATATTTTGTAGTCAGAGCAAACAGAACTGGTGGATTTATTAATACCAGTTCAATTTTAGGTTTGGTTCTGTCACATCAGTCAGAAAAGTAAGTCTTTTGCTGTGATGGTGTCCTACACTCGCTGTACAGTGGGAACATTGATTGGTTCAGTTTACCCCCTTACAAATATACCAACAGCCCATCATTTTTATGTACCTGTATATATGTATGTAATGCAAAAAAACAAAAACAAAAGAACTGTACTGTAATGATCTACAGTTACATTCTCAAGGAGTTGAAGAACTACTAGATAACTACGACAATTATAGAGGCACATAACTTTTTTACACCTGGTTGGGTCCACAAATTAGGTGTTAAGGCCATGAAAGGCAATGTTGGACTAATTTGTGCATGGGTATGAACCAGAGTTACCACAGTTACCTTGAAAAGGTAATCTGATTACTGATTACCCCTTTAAAAGGTAACAGCTACTTTACTAATGACTTTATTTTAAAAGTAACTAAGTAAAAACGACAACACAACCGGTTTTGCCAATACCGATACCAATTTTTGTGGCTGGAACTGATTGATGCGTTACAACAGGCAGCCTTAACGAGTCGCATCATTGCAGCTGGAAGATTTTTTGAAGGTGCACTTCACGTCATGTGCGGCGTGCCGGTGTGGCGTGTGCTGCCACCTGTGCTGGCGTGTGCTGCGGCGGGGTGTGTGCCTGTTGAGTGGCAAGGCATACGAGTGTGTTCCGTGGTCAAAATGTGTGCCTGTTTGTCACTCTCCGGGAGGGGATTGATAATGCACTTATTTTTCCTAATATTTTTGCTATCGACCAGCAAAATCCCAAAGGTCGACGGGTTTGATACTTATCTCTCCCCTCCCTCCAATGGGTTGTTTCCTGTGTGTTGCCACATGTGAGTTGTCCTTGTGCTGAAAACGTGACTTGCTGCATGCATGATGTCACTCCCCTGGACGCAAGAAGAAAGTTAATACAGTACAGTCGTTCCCTCGCTATATCGCAGTTTTTCTGAAATTAATTAATAAATTGTTTCTGTTTCATGGTAGACTATGGTCTATTATTAGTCAAAACATATTGAAATACAAGTGACATGTAGTATGCTTGTCACTAAGCGGCAGTAGTGACACAAAGAGAGACATTACCTTACATTACATTACTTTAACACTGTAAGTCATGAAGTCAGCCATGTCATGTCCGGGATGACATAGTGAATAAAAGTTCTTCTCCCATCCTGTGTGGAAGTGGTAAGTTTCTGGTTTCTTAAATTTAGACTAAATAAATTTGAGGCTACCTGGTTAGCTCGCTAGCGTGCTAGCTAGCGGTCGTCTTGAGTCCCTGCAGCATAAGAGTTGCAATGTGGTGTAAACTATGAATAATAGGAGTGTAAAGATGACTATAGTGGTGTTATTTCATGTCTACAGGGCTCTAATAATGAATTTTTTTTAAGTATCTATAAAGTCACAGACAGGTTTTCTATGCTCCGAGTACGAAAATATTGAATTTATTAACATTGAATTCTATATTGCGGAAATTCAATGAAAGCGGTCGGGTCTGGAACCAATTAACCGCTATAAATGAGGGACGACTGTATATCTTTTAATTAAGGAAAATGACAAAAACTTGACAAAATACTTGCATAAGTAACTTTAATCTGATTGCTGATTTGGAAATAGTAATGCGTTAGATTACTCGTTACTGAAAGTGGTCATTTTAGAGTAACGCGTTACTTAGGCAACACTGATTGTCAAGAAAGTGGATTATAACTTTTTCTGCAGTCTTCTTCTCAAATATTTAGCTGTCATCTATAATTGGGGTCTGCATTTGCTTTAATGATGTGACGTTAATGTCTTTCCTCAATGTTTTGTTACATTTTTCAGTTGCTTCCCTGTTGTTCAGGAAAAGTTTGCATAAATTTAGATTTTGTAGATGGCAAAAGTTCCAACAATATCTTCACTTTGGTTTTATTATAAATTTTGCTTGTTGCTGGTCACTGCAAACTTGAGAGTGTTCAGACTTTGCTCCACTCTACGAGAGTGACAGGTTCAGCAGCCAGCTATCTCTGTGTTTTTTTGGTTGACTTGAACTATTTTTCCTTTATGATACACTATCTTAGGAACGCTGTAATAACATTTTCCCGAAATTAACCATTTCCACACACAGAACAGTGCTTGTGTGCAGCATTTAACTGTGACTTCACTTGCCGGCTCGTTACAAATACAGCTGTTTTTTTTTGTTGTTTGTTTGTTTTTTTTAAGTATTCACATGTAGGGTTGCAACTAACAATTATTTTCATATTTGATTAATCTGAAGCTTGTTGCTTCAATTCATCGAGTAATCAGTTAGGCCCTACACCAGGGGTCAGAAGAAATAGAGTGTAATTCTGCATAGACAGATTCCTTTGTCTTCTCTGCCAACAACGCTGGCTTACCTGTATGCTTGATAGCTGGTGAGAAATTAGCACACAAAAAACGGTGAATACGTTTTCAAAACAAGCACCAAGTCATCGCTGCAGTCCAGCCCTGCACACGCCGGGCCCAAACCAGACAGTCGAACAGCGTTAACCAGCGAGCTAAAAGAAACTGGCTATCAATTCAATGGGCGTCCAGTAGTGAGGTTTAACCAACGTACTGTCACGACCCCACTAGTTGGCATCCGTTAAACATGCCCACTGCACTAATGCTTGTTTATTCTGTTGTTGTAATGATTATGTTATGCGGCTCCAGGCTATTTGTCTTTAGTGGGCGAGAGGGCAAGATTGCTCTTTTGATGGTAAAGAACCAAATCAATATCATATAACATATCAGAAAAGAGGCAAAAACATGATTGAACGTCAGAACTGATGTGTGTGAATATCTTCTTTTGTCTTATGCACAAAGATAAAAGATCTGCTTTCATGGATGACTCAGGAAATTAAAAAATATTCACATTTGAGAGGCTGAAACCAGATGAATATTTCCATTTTTAAATTAAAAAAACAATCAAATACCAAAATAGTTGCCGATTAACTGGATAATCGATGAATCATGGATTAATCAATTAATTGTTGCAGCTCTATACGCTTGTGTGACCCCATTCCATGCCCCATCTATTATTTAATGAAAAAAATCTCTTTCAGTTAAAGAGAACAAAAAAATATGCAATTAATCCCAAAACCTTGTGATTTAATTTTGTTTTAATTCACAACCCAATTAATGACTCGTGCGTGTGTGTAGGTGTGTATGCATGTGTGTGTGCGCTCTTGTGGGCACACAAGCATTTTAGCGTGTGAGCACAACAGATAAGAATTGCTATCTTAACTCTTTCCACAGTGAGGTCACTGAAACACACAAGCCATGTGAAAGTGTGTGCGCACGCGTGTTTGTGTGTGTGCGAGTACACGGTGGAATAATTTAACACTGTTGGACCCACAGTCTGGTTCCCATGGCATTAGCAGTGGTAGTGCAGTCCAGGAGATAGCACAGCATAAGTGTGTGGATGTGTGTGCGTGTGTGCGTGTGTGTGTGTGTGACAGAGAGGTGCCAGTGTTATCAGCAAAGCAGTAGACGGTTATGCTACACTAACAGGAATGTCTCTCGTCAGTCTTGACACATTCCAGCTGTCCGGCTTTTCTCTTTCTCACTCATACACACTTGTTGTCTTTCTCAGATGTACACATGTACACAACGCTGCTCACTTAATGAACTGGTCGTCACCACTGAGTGACTACAGCACAGCAGCTTGGTTAACATATTGTACGTACATTTACACACTTACAAAATTAAAAAACACACATCAGTGTTCCCCCTGCGTTTCTCGCTGTGGGAGGCACACTGGGCAAAAACGCATGCACGTAGCATAGCCGACTAATGCGATTGCTCCTCGACGGTTACGTTTGGTGTGCACACACGCACGTGTGTCTGTGTATGTGTTGGAGGGATTGGGCTGATAATACATTGATACAAACACGTGCATACGTGTATACAGGCATGCTTGCAGTGTATCCGACTGTATTGTAATTGCTCCTCCACAGTTACATTTCACAAACATTCATGATAGAAAGCAACCAAAAGATTCCAAAATAATCCATGAAGTCAGAATGAAGACGTGTCAATTAATTAATCTCTCCTCTACATGTGATACAGAGAACAGGTAAACTGTATCGGTGTGATGATAAGTTTGTGGCCACCCCACCCCCTCTTCCCAAAGCTGCAAACCTAGTAGAGACACTAGTTGGGAAAATGTTAGAAAGTGTGAGCGACAGAGGAGAGTGAGTCAAACGTTCGCCAGACGGTCTGCAAAGATAGCAAACATGAACAAATATTTCACAAAACTGAGTTGCATGGTACAATAACAATAATAATACAATGTAAGTTCAAATCCAAAGCAAGAGGAAAAGGCAAATTTGGCTAAATGTGTGCATGTGGGAATTTGGTGGGGGTGGGTAAAGTCAGTGGACGGGAATAAAAGGGCTAAAGGTTGGGAGGGGGCGCACTTACCTGTTTTAGATCCATGAGAATGATGGCATCCATCAAACCAAACACAGGAAAGTCATTTAGGTTAACAGCGTAATCACAGGCGCCAGCCATG
The DNA here is from genome assembly GCF_027744805.1 of Dunckerocampus dactyliophorus. Taxonomy (NCBI): domain Eukaryota; kingdom Metazoa; phylum Chordata; class Actinopteri; order Syngnathiformes; family Syngnathidae; genus Dunckerocampus; species Dunckerocampus dactyliophorus. The sequence goes on along the minus strand of NC_072824.1, from coordinate 25,903,381 downwards.
GCATTGAGGGTGTGCGCCTGTGTCTTTTTGTGTGTGGCACACTTAGCAAACAAACACTTATTTGGATTAAAATGGTGGCAAATGAACTGTTTTTTTTTTATTTCTGAGGTTGAGATTGGTGTCTTAATATCATTGAGAATTTTTTACTGTTGTCTTACCATGTCTGAATAATAGTGAAGATATGTGGAAAGAACACACAAACGCTTTATTCCTAAAATCACAATGACCGAAACTCACTGATCTACTACATTTTCAAACAGATAAAATCACGTACACATCAAACCTCAGCTTTCTACCCAATAATGGTCAATATTTTTTTGCAACAGGAGAGGAGAAATATATCAGGGAAAAACACAATTTTAAACATTTGGAAACATGCACAACACTAAACACTAGGGGCGTAACAAATACATGTACAGTCGTCCCTCACTTCATTGCGGTTCGAACATCGTTCCCTCACTCTTATTGCCGTTTTTTCAAAATGAACGTATAAATTAAAAAAAACCTGTTTATGACCTTCTAAAAACATTTTTTGTAGATATTAAAAAACACTTCGATAGTCACCTTTACACTCGTATTACTTAATATAGTAGACATGATAAGAGATAATAAGACATAACTCATTGGGAAAGTTCCTTGTTGTATCTCGAACGTAATGTGGGTCGATCGCATGGCATAAAATGACGTTTGTCACTTGATTGATATACAGGACAGACAGTCTAAAATTAATCTGCCATACATAGACGTACACTCTGAAAATAGTGCTAGCTTTGTTTACATCACATTACTCTCCGCTGGTGCAAAGGCGACAGGAATGACACAAGAGATGGCCGCCGCTTTAACAATACTGTAGCAATCTACAGCGCTAACTAATTAGCCTCCGATTTATTTATTCTATGGCTGACTTAATGTAGGTAATGTCTATCAATGTAACATTACTGACGCCTAGTAGTGACCAGAATACATACCTTTGTCTTTCAATATTTTTTGACTAATAGTAAGCCATAGTCAACCATGAAACAGCAATCATTTATTAATTCATTCATTTCTGAGAAACTGCGAAGGAGCTATATTTGAACCACGATGTCGTGAGGGACAACTGTATTTTGGTCACTAAGCAACAGTAATGAGGGCCGCACGGTGGCCTAGTGGTTAGCATGTTGGCCGGCCACACAGTCAGGAGATCGGAAAGATCAGGGTTCGAATCTCCGTTGTGGAGTTTGCATGTTCTCCGGTTTCCTCCCACATGTTAATTGGCGACTCTAAATTGTCCATAGGTATGAATGTGTATGGTTGTGCGCCTGAAGGCAGCTGGGACCCGTGGCCCTAGTGAGGATAAGCGACATAGAAGATGGATGGCATCAGTAATGACACAAAACATTGATCAGACATGACATTACATTACCTTAACACTGCATGGAGTCAGCCATGGCAGGTCCGACATGATGAAGTGAAAAAAACTTCTCTTCCCATTGGACGTGGTTAAGTTTACTATACTTACTATACTTGAAGGTGTGACCATTTCTAGTGTCCCTGCAGTGAATTCCAGTGCCTGTGCATTAGTAATGTGGTGTAAACAAAGAATAATGGGAGTGTAAAAGTGACAATAGGGGTGTTATTTCATGTCTACAGGGCTAATAAAAATTAAAAAAAAAATGTATTTAGAAAGTCATAAACAGGTTTTCTATGCTCTACCTACGAAAATATTAAATGTATTAATATTGGGTCGTACTTCATGGAAATTCACTTAAAGCCCGGTCACACCGCCCGAACTTTGCTGTAGCGTTCCTGGAGCTGTGAAAAAAATTCATCACCGCTCGTAACCGTTCACCACCGTTTAACAGAAGTTGGCCCCCGTTAAGGCAACGCCGTATCCGCTCGGCCACCGCTGATGGTCCCTCCTACCGCTCCGAAAGTTTTGAGCCGCACAAAATATTGCAAGCGGTGAGGAGCCGGCAATTTTCCACCACGGCAAAATTCATCACCGCTCCAACAACGCCCAGTCAAAGTTTGGCGCTGCTAGACGCGAGTTCGTGGCCGCTTGGGTCCGCTAGGCCAACACAGAAATCTTGAACGCTGGACCACTGCTGCTTCGCCAGCTTTGCCCGGGCGGTGATTATATATATATATATATATTATATAATATCAGACACCACAGTGTCTGATATTGTTTATCCTCAATTTACCAGTTATTATCTTATTACTAAATAAAGTATTAGCCAACATATTAGTGTTTTTATTTATTTATTTTTTTAAATGTATTTTTCTTATTCCATACTACCCAATGTTTCGGCCAATTTTTACCCCTTTTATTTACAAATGTATTGTTTTGTTATCAAATAAGCTTTCTGCTTTACAACTTTACAATTACACATTTTACTCAGGGATATTATATCAGTAATTATTGAGATATGGAGAAGGGGTAGGATTAAATAAGATCTGCTTCTTCCTACACTTTTTCAGACACGCGGAAGTGTAAACATGTCATGATCTTTAATGTAACTTTGTGAAGCATGTTGTCAATAAACTAAACCATCATTCCCGCTCTTTCTTGGTAGAGTTTTAGCTGAGTTATTTATGGTGTATCAGTAAGTTTTTCCAACTATTGGAATTGTTGAAATTCCATGTTGGTCAATAACCTTCAAGAGACAGGTTAAATACAACTACAAACATGTACAAATAACATTGTGGGTGTTTGTGGAAGAGTAATTATAAGTACTTACCTCTAATACGTGTGTCGTTTCCGTGAGCGGTGCTATAAGGCGCCATTAAGATGTCGCTCTTAGCAACCTTGTTAGGGCGGGTCATGTGACCTGTTGTCATCCATTATCTAATGAGGGCCAAGATAACACACTTGTTTAGACTGCACAGAAAAAGAAGCAGAAAGAGAGGAATGAGGGCTGGTGTGTGTGTGTGTGTGTGTGTGTGTGTGTGTGTGTGTGTGGCTTTGATAATTTTCTTTGGCTCCAGTCTGACACCTTTAAATGGTTGTCATCAGAAACCACATGCTACACACACACACGCACACACACACAGAGGTATTTAGGTGTAATAGGCCTCTCAGCAGTAATATGTCTGCAGCTAAACCCTCTTCACTTGAAACAACCTCAAAATCACCTTTTGTACACTGACATAGGAAATTCAACTTCTAAACTGTAAGTTATTAGGCTTATAAATGCGGTGACATATTCAAATTATAAATGTGATGAAATAATCTTATATTCTGTCATTGTTGAAAACCAACCAAAATTCTTCCGTTGTTCTTATTTCATCATTTTTTGACACTCAACTACTTCCACATTTCTCAACCACAGGGTTTCCGCTACATGTAATTGATCGTGGCAGTGCGCCACTACAAAATAAAAGCCGTCACAACTTGAAAACAATTTTAAGTAATATTTTGTATGAATGGCTATATATGCAATATAGATAGATATATGGCTTATTATTTACGCACATACTGACAACAGTTAGTTTGAAAACGATTTAAAATGTCCTGAAAATGTTTCACTGCACTTTATTTTGATAAGAATGCACTGGAATTGCCTGTGAGCAGATACGCAATACGTTCTGTGTTGACTTTCACTTTGTTTCTTATTATCATGTGCAAATGTGCAGTCAATTTTTCTTTTTTTTTTTAGCATTTGTGTACCTGTATACTGTATATGTGTATACTGTATATGTATATATGTGCATACTTGTGAAGGTGCAGATGTAAGTGTATCTATATGTATGTGCATGTTTGTATGTGTATGTACACACATGTATGTATTAGCAATTGATGTGCTACAAAAAGGGGATAGGATTAAATAAACTCTGCTTCTTCCTACTCCTTTTCGGACATATGCATGTTCGAAATAAATTAAACCAAACCAATTGACGACAGCGTGTCACCTGCTCAGCCTATCTATGCCAGCGTGTTCTGGCATTTTTGTTTCCATGCCTGGCTGGTGGCATCTCACTAGCTCGTTTTTGTTCCCCCACGGGCAAGCTGCGAGCTACGATTATCATCACAACTTACTTTTTTAAAGTGTCACTTAACAATCTTGTTCTCTTGTTATCATGATAATACTTATGGCTTATCTTCAAAACACTAGTTGTGTGTCGTAGTTGTGCAACACAAACACGTAGTGTGTCCAGCTTTAGACAGTGATGCTATCACAGTGCTCTCCAACAGGTGGCTCACCAGATGCTGTTTAGTAGTTTACCAAAGTGTTCTATTCAAACATGACGCCTGCATTTAATGACAAATGAGCACACTGAGTGGAGATGCGCTTTGTAAATACATTGGAATTTAAATGTTTGCAGTGTTCTCAGCAACTTTCAATTAAATTAGGTTTTGCAATGTTCTCGGTTCATATTCTGCTATCTATTGAAAAATGTTAAATAAGTTAAGAAATAAATAAGTCATAAAAAATTGCTATTTGTCATTAAATAAAATGCAGATGCAGCAGCGGCAGTCCACCCTCCCATGCAGCCCACCTCCACAGCTTCAAAAAATCCTTTTGAAGGGGAAACCTTCAAACCGTTCCAAAATATTCAGCTCAGTCGGAATGCATTGTCTGTTTACAAGTTCCACATTTCTCGACAGATTCATTCAGCTCATTCAGGACATTCAGAATAAAACTACAGTATTCACATCCCAAAAATCTAAGATAAAATATGTTAATTTATTAGTCCCACAAGGGGAAATTTCAGGTTTACAGTGCAAAAACACGGTAATACAAATCAGAGGTTGTACTGTATATACTACTTGTATATACACCTATACAGTATACATGTTGACCAAGTCACAGGTTTACAATAGTTTACGGTTATTGCGCTTGTTCATGGCAAATTTGTACTTTTCCTGAAATTCCAGATTCCACACACATAACGCAAATAAGTATTCTTACCATTTCCGTATTTCCCAACAGATTGAAACCATTCAAACACTGAAACATTCAGGCTAACAATTTTCCACGTAATTCCACATTTTTTTTGTATTGCATTACATGCAGTGCGGCTTCAACTCTTCAGCATTCACGCTCAATTTATACACAAGTGGCCTTCTCCAGATTTACGTTGTTGGTTTGCATAGTACATATATACATTTTTACATACATATTTTAAACTCGTTCGAGCTAAGACATTACAAATGAGCATGTAGTTTCATCTGTGTAGGCTCTCAGTCGTACAGGAGTTGTCCATCGAGGAAAAGGCTTCTTGAGACGTCATCTGTACTTCTGTGTAGAAGGTGTCGGACGTTTCGCTCCTCATCCGAAGAGCTTCGTCAGCAAACTAATAAGTGCTGGTAGCTTAGGCCTTAAATACAGTAAGAGTGGGCGGAATTGGTGTGCCAACACCCTCCTCCTATTGGTTCGTTACACTAAGCCTGGGCGGAGCAGTGGTATAATCCTATCCTGTTATTCACACCTACGATAAAAGGGAAGTGTCGCTCCCTGAATTGGGTATGTGTCGCTCCCTGATCAGAGTCGTTCATACCCAATTCAGGGAGCGACACTTCCCTTTTATCGTAGGTGTGAATAACAGGATAGGATTATACCACTGCTCCGCCCAGGCTTAGTGTAACGAACCAATAGGAGGAGGGTGTTGGCACACCAATTCCGCCCACTCTTACTGTATTTAAGGCCTAAGCTACCAGCACTTATTAGTTTGCTGACGAAGCTCTTCGGATGAGGAGCGAAACGTCCGACACCTTCTACACAGAAGTACAGATGACGTCTCAAGAAGCCTTTTCCTCCATGTAGTTTCATGTTCCATACATGTGGAGCAGCGTCATACCCATTTGAGCTGACATCCAAAAGAAAACATTTTGTTTGCTTTTATGCATGTAAGCAAGAAGAGTAATCCCAACAGTTTCTGAAATTAGAGAATTTGTGTTTTCCAGTGATATGCATCACATTATGGTCATCCAAGAGACAGCGTCACAGCAGCTCAGAGAAAATGAGGCTTTCATACAAAGCAGAGTGGCTGTTCTATGGTGAGTTTTCATCTAAACTAACTTTTCAAACTTTCTCTCTTGTCCTAATGGGTGGCGTGCTGCTGTCCGAAAGGTTTGTGGTTGCATTTGTGTGTGTGCACAAAGGGTCACAGAGGCCATTTTGGGTCATTGTGTCAAAAGAGACAGACAAAAAGTTTCTGATCTTTGACCCCGGCTTGTGCCTAGGTCACGAGGTGTAGAGCCTTCCTGGTAAACACTCACACACACACACACACACACACACACACACTTTCCTTGTTAATGGCTATTTTGTGTGGTGTATTTTGAGGTTGTGTCTGTGGTATAAATAGATTCACCTTTGCCCTAAGGAAGGGCAATCAGAAGAACTGTTCGCAAAAGAACATTGGCTACGTTCACACGGCAGTGTATGACCAATTCTGATTTTTTTGTTAAGGTCCGATCTGTAGTCATGATTACACCTAATTATGTAGTCGTTCACATTACCAAAAAAATCCGAAAACGTGGAAGCGGTGCATCCGGGAAGTGACGCGCATGCGCAAAACATGACATCATACTCATTGGCGTGTGTTGATGGAAGTAAACATTGCCCCGGTTTGTGCTCTCCTTGGCGCATTTGTGGCAATTTCAAGGATTTTGTGCAACGGGAGTCGACATTTTCTTAAATGATTCTGCGTAGGGGATTAAGAAGAAAGAGGGCAAGAATTTTGGCTATGGCAGTCCTTGGAGAACTTGCTGCGATGCCTGTTCCGAGGAGCGTGTTGGAGCCAGGAGTGGTGAGACATTGACCTGAGCTGCTTTGCAAACACTTTTTTAAAATAATTTTTACATCTTTTTATCTTTTTATCCAAGTCTTGCATGGCAAAACTCGCCATTCGATGACGTATGGGTCGGATATACAGTATACGTCCTGACTGTTCAGACTGCTAGATCGGATACATGTAGCGTTTATAGCTTCATGTGAACAACAGAACACAGAAAGTGTTGTGTGTATATTTTTGTTGAATGTATTTTGATGTGAAAAGATTATGGTGTTTCGATGTTAAAGTGTTGTAATAAAATAATTTGGAAAAGTTGGCCGTAGTTTGCCCATGAATCGAGTAGAGTCATCATTCCCTGTACGCAAATGTCTTTTCAGGTGTCATCAATTCCTCTCTCTGATCTTAACGATTAATGTAATATTGTAAGAAGGACAAACAGAAGTCTGTAAAATGTGTATGAACCTCCTTCCTTTCATAAGTGGTTTTAAAGCCTTGTAAATGGGAGTAATATGCACTAAAAATGGTTTCCACTGAGACATAAAAAAATTTGAATACATAAGAATACCTGACCGTTTTCTCCCTGGAATCCACATTTCCACAAATCAAAACAAAATCTTCCTTGATCAGAATCCAAATTACTGTAGATGTGACTCTTCCTTGGCCGGTGTCACAAACACTTTGAATACTGCCAAGTGCAAAAAGGCAAAACTATTGTTTTCACCTGGTGTGTTAGTGTGTTCATTTGCTAGCACGATTTTAAAAACTACAGATTTTCAGAAACTACAGTAGTACCCCGCATAACATAAACCTCCTTTTACATAAATTCCACTGAACATAAAGAATTTATGTAACGTTTTTGCTTCGTATTACAGAAGAAATTCCATATAACATAAAGCGTCAAGTCAGTGCAAGTCTTTTTTTTTTTCAATCAACTTTATTAATGCCTCAAGTCGGTACAAGGCACCGCCTCCGCTCTCATCTCATTGGCTGATTATCGGGGCACCGCCTACGCTCTCATCTCATTGGCTGACTTATACAGCACGTACTTGAGTTTGTGTGAGAGACAGGCTTCTCCCTTCAACCTCCTTCCTCTTCGTAGTCCCCCTGAAACTAACTTAAACAATTAAGTTAAGTTACAAATTAAAATTTGGCACACAGCATTATCGTGTAGTGCGTGTGCGTTTGTCTGTGAGACCAGCTGACTCTTAGACTCTTTGAGTCGCGTTTCGACTCAGGCTAGTCCTCCTCCTCCTTCCTGCCTCCACTTGCACTCCTGATCAAGACATCTCGTGAACGGTAAGATTGTTTTTGTTTTTCAGTTTTATTCATTTACAGTAATCTTATTTATTACCTTATTTTATATTGGAATGTAACTGTACTATGTTTATGCTAACATTTTCTTATATTTTCCCACCATATTTGGTGGACTTTGAATATTTTTACATGTATTTTACGCTTCGTACAACATAAAATCCCTATAACGTAAAGGTTCTCGGAACGGATTATTTACGTTGTAGGGGCGTCTACTGTACTGATTTTCAGAAAACTTTGTGGCAAGAATAAAACACTGTGGAATTTATATTCTCTCTCATTGCTCTCAATCACACTGTGCCACGCCAAATAAAGGACCCAATACTGTATGTAAAATGTAACTTTATGAAGCGGCTTGTAGAAAGTAATAAGTTGTTATTATTTCATTTTGCTGAGGAGTTGTAGAAATGTGAAGATGGAGTTTTTACTATTTCACTTCTATGGCCTTTGGCCTCGACTCCAAATCTGACTTTCTCTTGCAATAGTACATGCACAGGGCCCAAACTGGATGTGTTGTAAAATCCCGCCTTTTTCAACCACTTTGTGTAAAATTGTCTATGACTACTGTATGACCACAATAACGCGTACCGTATATTTTCAAACATGCACATTTCCCCCACACCGGTGTTAAAAAAAAAATCTCCATCCACAAGAGTGCAGTATTTAAAAATTGTCTGTCCTCATTAAAGCACATGCATTAATGCATATAAGATAAATAAGATAAGACCATCTTGTTTGCTTGATAAAAGGACAACGCATAGACCTTTTCTACATGAAAGGTATCCTTAAATTACTTCTGTTAGGATCAGGCACCATATTAAAATGTAATTAACTATAAATACATTGAAAAAGATGAAAATTGTGTATAGAACAAGCGTAAAACTTGTCAAGACAAGCAGTAAGCTGTACATGATGTCCACAAGTACCATAAGAGGGGAGATGATTGATGAGGATGTCAGAAGAGATCATAAAGAGCCGATAAGCAGACTGAATTAGTGCTTGTCTGTAAACGGACTGACAGCTGATACACAGATTACATCAGACTCACCCTCATTAGTGCAGACATCACCTGCTGCAGCCTGAGGCTGACACTCAAATACACGCATGCTGTGTACAGATGACTATCTCAAATTGCTTGTGGCTTAAGAGCAGATGCTAAGCACGTCCATTCGGTTTTGAGCATTTATTTTGACAATTTTTTTTTTAAAACCTAACATACAGTGGGTAGTAAGTATAAAAGTAAGTATTTGATCCACGGCTGATTTAGATGATGATTTATGTGATTTAGATGGACAGTCAACACTTTAATTCATTTAATTTGTATTTGATTGAGTGAAATAAGTATTTCATCTTAATACAAAATGTGACCCAGTAGAGGCGGTCCTCACTTTACAATGTTTTGTGGTTACGTACGCACTATAACACTTATATGTAATACTGATGAGAAGTTTCACCACTTTGAGCTATAATACAGCAGAAATATTACATTTGACAATACATAATACATTTTTCATTTCAACAGCAGAAGCATGTATGCCAATTTAAAAAATAGCAAGCAATACATTTAATTAATTTATCTTAATGAATTAGCCATCGCTTAAGACACAGTGGTGTGAGAAAGTGTTTGCCCCATTCCTTTTTTTTTTGGCATGTTTGTCACCCTTAAATGTTTCAGATCATCAAACAAATTTAAATATTAGTCAATGACAACACCACTGAACACAAAATGCAGTTTTTTAATGAAAGTTTTTTATAAAAATCCAAACCTACATGGCCCTGTGTGAAAAAGTGATCGCCCCCTAAAGCTAATAACTGGTTGGGCCACCCTTAGCAGCAACGGTTAATGTAATATTGTAAGTAAGACAAACAAAAGTTTGTACAATATGTGTCAACTTCCTTCCTTTAATATTGGTTCTTAAAGTCTTGTAAGTGGGAGTAATATGCATTAAAACTGATTTCCACTGAGACATAAAACAATTAGAAGAATACATGACCATTGTTCGGTGTCATCCTGTGGAATCCAAATTTCCACAAATCAAAACTAAAGCTAACAAGTGGTTGGGCCACCCTTAGCAGCAACAACTGCAATCAAGCGTTTGTGATAACTTGCAATGAGTCTTTTACAGCGCTGTGGAGGAATTTTGGCCCACTCATCTTTGCAGAATTGTTGTAATTCAGCCACATTGGAGGCTTTTCCAGCATGAAGCGCCTTTTTAAGGTCATGACACAGCATCTCAATAGGATTCAGGTCAGGACTTTGACTAGGCCACTCACCCCCACCAGGGTGGCCCAACCAGTTATTAGGTTTGGGGGGCAATCACTTTTTCACACAGTGCCATGTAGGTTTGGATTTTTTTTTTCTCCCTTAATAATAAAAAGTTTCATTTGAAAACTAGATTTTGTGTTCAGTGGTGTTGTCATTGACTAATATTTAAATTTGTTTGATGATCTGAAACATTTAAGTGTGACAAACACTAACAAAAAAATAACAAATCAGGAAGGGGGCAAACATTTTGTCACACCACTGTATATACAGCATATATTTATATCATGATTTACTTTTCATTATTTTTTTATTCATTCATTCATTCATTCATTCATCTTCTGTGCCGCGCATTCTCACTAGGGTCCCGGGTATGCTGGAGCCTATCCCAGCTGACTTCGGGCGAAAGACGGGGTACAGACAGGGGACTGATCACCAGTCAATCGGGCACAAGCAACCATTCACTCTCACATTCATACCTATGGAATGCTAGCATGCTAAACACCAGGCCACCGTGCTGCGATTTTATTCTTTATTTACAATTAATTATTATGAATTAAATTACACTTTTGTTTATAATATATTTATATTCTACCTGTATTTTATATGTCCAGACTTTAAGGTCACCCTGTATACTTCAGAGTCAGTTGTATACCACACGCACACATACTCATATTTACATTCACACACACTCTCACACACACACACACACGCACGCACGCACACACGCACGCGACACACTTCGGCCTGTAAAGAAACACATCTAGATGAAAGCGGTGGGGGTTTTTTTATCTCCTTCTCTCACTGGGAAACTCTGCAACTACTATTGTACATACACACACACACACGTACACGTTCACACACTGTGTAGTTGATGAGTTGTGTGGCAGATATATGGGCAGGAATTTGGCCGTAAAAAATGTTCAGAATAACCCTTAGCTTTTCCACTCTAGAAACTTTTGGTGGGGGGTTGGGCAACATGCTAAGAGTTGGAAATGGGAAACACGGTAGCAGCTTCAAAACACTGTTGGACCTGTTTTATACGTCAATAATGAAAATATTGACTTTTAATAATATTTCTTCATCACCAGCCCATAACCCTGCTTGAATGGTGAAAGTCACTCAAACAACTTAAACCAAATTTTAAGGCACGTTTGGAATAATAACAGTGTAAAACGGCACAGAGCCAAATGGACAGAATACCTGTTTGTTAAATACACTAAAACCAATACAATGTTGAGTAAGGTTGTATATTCATCAGATGTGGTTTTTATTTTAGACACATTTTTAGATTCTGACCAAAGTGTGAGCATATTTTCAGCAGATTTAGAGACTATTGTGATAATAATGTTCACAAATGTTCACAATCATTAAACTAGGGTCGGTCCGATATCCTTAAACAAGTGGATTATATAATTGGATTATACTGGCCTTCATCTAAAATTTCCAACATATGCACTCCAATAGTGTCCAGCATGCAGAGCCCAAGTGATCACAACAACAGCGTGTGCTAACATGTTAACAACAGCAAGGAGTCAGAGTCCGAAATACTGACAACTTTCATACGACCATCCACATCACGCATTTGAAGCAGCATCCCCAAAACCACAGCTCCCTCAAACCAACGCTGTCCGAAACATTTGCAAAGACACGCCCACGAGACGGCAAAAAGGCATTAGCTAAAACAGAAAAGAGCCAGCCCTTGTCGGTGGTGAGTGTTGTCGGGTTTATTGATGCTTTGTTGAGCATTTCGAGCGTGGCTGCATTGTGCTTATCCTCCACTACAATGCCAATAAAACTATACTCCAGATGCATAAAGAAGTAAATGGGTCCGTTTTTCTCATACCTACTGTTGGTAACTATTGTCATATACATGATACAGAGAGCAGATGATACATTATAAACATGACCATGTATTGACAGAAATGGCAAATAAGATAAGGCAATTTAGTTTGTATTATAACGAGGTATAGGTCTGTTTTATATGAAAGGCATCCTTAAATGACTTCTGTTGTGATCTTGTGCCGTATACTATAGAAAATGAAATATTACATTAACTTCTCCTTCGTGGAGGGGTCGGGGCACCCACTAATATAATGGTAGGGGAAGCAGTTATTTCATCAGTGCCCTGAACTGAGGACGTTAGTAGATGAAACAAAGCCAAAAGATTTATGTTGCTACTTTGTTATTCAGTGGAATCATCGAATCATTTTTAAGAATACATACAGGTATGACAAATGTGGGCCAAATCAACTTGTCCGAAGGAAGCAATTTGTTGGCCAATATTGCTTGTTGATAAGATTTGTTTCCTCAGTCATCCCAGAACTGACTTGTGCAAAGTGTCCATAGGTCACAATGTTTTATGTGTGTGTGTGTGTGTGTGTGTGTGTGTGTGTGTGTGTCAAGCTGCTAGGTTGATTATCCAGACAGGATATAAAAGCTGGGTGGCCTTCTATTGGCCTGCTGTCTCCTCTACTCAGCATCATGGGCCTCACTCACCTGATCCTCATAAAAAGCACTTTATTAACCACTCTGAAGAGCTTGGTGTGCATGTGTGTGTGTGTGTGTGTGTGTGTATGCTGTACAGTTCTGTTAAATCTTTGTCATTATTTTAGTATTATTATGACATTTGACTCTCATGGCTACTTTTTTGTCAAATACATGTATTAATTACATTTTGTTGTAACAATGAGATGCATGTATCATTTTTCCATTTCTTATTTTAACACATAAGAACACTTTAAATGTGTTAAAATGTGTCCTGTACGGCTTTGTGCCTGGCTTAATCTCATGAAGTCTTTAAGTGACAGGAAACATTTTGGAGCGGTTTTCATGTGACAGTCATGTGACTATCCCAGGATATGGTTTCCCCCAAATGGCAGTGTGTCAGCTAAGCTACTGTAGCTATTTCCCACAAGCTTATTTTTTGCCATTAAAGCTCATTTTAAATGCGTTTAAAACAAGTGTCACAAAGACACCCGGCTCATGAGACGAGACGATACATGAGATTTGTCTCCACGAGATTTTAACATTTATTTTAAGGAAAGTAAAATGAAAAAACATAGGATTTTTTTATTTAACTGAGTCAAAAAACAATGCATGTGTGTTTTGGAATGTTTATGCAAATAAACCACTAATGTTATCATAATATATGATAAAAATATATATTCACTATATATACATAATAATTTATTATCATACTTAGGGGTGTCACGAGCACCCAACTCACAAGAGAAGACAATACACGAGATTGGGTTCCCAAGACGGGACGAGATTTTAACATTATTTTAAGTACAATGAAAAAAGTGTAAGCTATTTTTGATGACACCCTTATTTTGTTGGCACAAGTAAACCGGCTGTAGTGCATATAGTGAAGGCCGGAAGTGTGTTGTGTGGGATGAGAGGGTCTCCTTCCTTTTGCTAAAACAGTCGCACTGTGTACATGAATAAACTTGCATCCTGCTGTTGTGGCGCTCAGCCTTTATTTACACCAAATTTCCACATGGCGCTGAAGAAGACAAAGCCTTTGAATGCATTTTTGTTCTTAAAAGCCTTCTCCCGCAGATGCCGTATGATGGTTATTTGACAGCACTCCACATCAGCAACAACCTTAATTTGGGCCAAGGATCGTCTTACTGCCTCCAACCTCAGCAATGGCGCGCTGTGAGATGCTTTGCATATGCAGTTTAACAATCCGACCACCTTCAAAGAGAGAAAGCTTTTTTGCCTTAGCCATCAAGAGATTATGACAGTGTGAATATTTCACAGAAAATGACATTGAATCCACATTTTTGCCAATATTTTGGCTTTTAAAGGCTATGATGTTAAACTTTATTACAGGACAGAAACCTCAGATGAGGCCGCAGCGAGTCTCTCCTTTCATCTGAGTGGCCAAAAGCAGTCTACCGTGTGAGTGTACTCAGTGAGTGCACTGAGTTGGATCATGGAGCCTGCCGGTTTCTGTTTGTTTGAATAATATAATGTTGCAGAAACGTTTACTACACGCCTTTTTACTACACAGCCTTTGTAATGTCGTTAATGTAAGTGTGACATCATTATTCTTAGTAATATGGTGACAATTTAATACAGAGGAATGTCATACGGGAGACGCTTGCAGTACTCTCGTCGTCCCGAAGGTGCTGTCCTTTCATAGAGAGGAAAAGCCATAGTTTTTTTGTTGTTTTTTTTTACAGCAGAACCAGCTGGAGAGCCACAGGTCAAATGAATTAAAAATATTTTTCTTCTCTGCTGAATGAGTGAATGAATTTGTCTGTCAAGACGGATGATTATAAATTTAAGTTCACCAGAAGGTGATCACATTTTTACAACAAAGTATCGGAACTTTTCCTGGAGAAGGATAGGGTGCGTGTACTTCATATACAAAAAGATAAGACCGCAAACGTTTTTCAGTTCATCAAAAAATAATTCAACGGGTTAAATGGGACTAAGAAGCATTTGAAAACAACATTTTAACAAAAGTGAAGTTGTTATCGTCTTAATGAGCAACCTGCATTAACATAAAAAAACCCTCCAAACCAACCAACCATGCAACTTACCGCACGTCATCAGGAGAACATAATAACAGATTCCATGGATTTTAGATTAGCTTCATCTTTGGTTCTCATGCTCTTTTGGACAGACAGTTGGGGAGGGGATGATAAAAGTCAGAGAGGAATGTTGCATAAGTCATATAAAAGATGTCCTCCCTCACACAGAAAAAGAGGCCAAAAGCTGAAAAAAACATGGAAAATTCTACATAATTTTTTCTAAAAAGAAAGAGATAAGCAAAGAGAATTTATAGTCGGCAAGACAGTAAAAAATATCAGAGCAAACAGCCTCTGTGATGCGCAGTGGTATTCCTGCAAATGTCAGCAAGTCTATCAACTTTGTGCAACTGTAACTGAAATTCCACGTTAATAAGCATAAATGAATCGAAAGTTATGCACCACTTCATCAGTCCATTATGTTGGTCTTTTAGGGAAGATGGCATTGGGCAAGAGGCAGGGTAGGCCCAGGATTAATCGTCAGAATCAGATCACAATCATCCTTACCGCACCAGGTGAAATCTTGCACGGGGCTCCAGGGCGAGGGTGATTGACTGTTATCCTATGTTTCTTCCATTTCTGAATGTCTCTCTCTCACCAAGCCGGTTATTGATGGTCTTGTAGTCCATTCCAGTATTGTACAGGTCCATAATCTTGTCCTTGAGCTTTGGCAGCTCTTTGGTCCTTCCAATGGCAGTAGAGAAGTTTGAATAGAATAGACTGTTTCTGTGACAGGTGTCTTTTATCCGCTTAATGGGTTGACTATTAGGAGTACTTTTTTAAAGGGACAGGACTGTTTCGTGCTTTTCATAGACTCATAATCAGGGTCAGAATGCTGGCTGGTTGGTTGGCGACCAAATACGTATTTTACTCAATCAAATAAAAATGTATTTATAATGTTTTTATCATTATTATTTTACATTCTGTCTCTCTCTGTTGCAATAAACATATCATCTAAATGATGTCTTGCTCATATCTTTCTAAGAGGGTAATCTTACAAAATCAACAGGGGATCAAATACTTATTTTCCAATCATACTAGCCTTCAAAGAAAAAAAATTGTGACCGTTAGCAATATGTACTGTACGCGCTAAGCTGTTAAAATTATTTTGGTATTGTTAAACTAGGTATAATTTAATTTATAATTTACATGCGATTGAGTGTAAATTCAGACAGAAAGCAGGGTATTGTGGTAATGATGATGCCTTTATATGAATATAGAGGTGCTTTCTCCATTAATGTACTGTTATGCTAGAATGCAATGGAAGGACTGAGAAGTCAGTAACCACTCACAGCTGGAAAACATAAAACTAATTTGGGGGCAGCTTTGGCTTAGTCTGTAAGTCTTTTCAGTAGCTTGGACATTGGCTTTGCCCCATTTGTATTCCCCAATACTGAACGCGCCCTCTTGATCAGCCTTTTCAGCTGTCTGGTGTCCCTTGTTGTAATACTGTATTGTCACCCCCAGCAGACAGCTGCAAAAGTCAAGGCACTACAGACTACAGACCAGGCTTCTCTGGGAGAAAAAGCTTGCTCTGGCCCTTTTCCTTGAGCACGTCCGTGTTTATGGACCACTTCAAGTTGCAGTCTAGTTACACACCCAAATATTTGTCAACCTTGACTGCTTCGATGATATCACCTTTTACAGTGACTGGCTGTACAGGGTCTTACTTCTACGAAAGTCAATGACCATCTCCTTGGTCTTGCCAATGTTTAGGGGTAGGCTATTCATCATTATTGTAGGAGCTAACACAGAAGAACTACTTTTCTAGAGTAATGATACAGGGCCTCGCTCACAACGCCTCACGCCACTACAGAGAGGTAATGGGCCCACTCCAAACTCATCTGTACTGACTGGGAAACAAGAACAAGCAGATGAACAACTACAAATAGACAACCAAATTATCTGTAAAGTAGTAGCCCACATGCCATGTTTTGTTTGTACACGGCTGGATGGATTGTGTATATAGCTGTGATGTGAGGTGTTTCAGAATCAGTTTCATGGTGACTTACTCGATGGGCAGTTGTCCGGCTGGCTCGGGGCATCTTTTTTAGTTGATTTTGGATAGGTGCAAAAAACTTTGTACCACTGCAGGGTTTGTTAGTGCTAACAATTCTTTGTTCGTTGTGATGCAGTCTCTTGGAGTAACGTCCTCCTCGCCATATCCATGAAGTCTTTCCACTGTGAAACACTCAATTTCATGCACGGCTTGGCAAGCTCCACATTTACACGACCAAGTCATACCGGACCTGGCTCTCTAGGCCCATCTTCTCCGACATCTCACTTCTTGCTTACTCTGCTTCAAAACCTGTAGCTCATTGCCCGTGTATTTCGGCTCAAACGGATAAGGTTCTGGATCCTCATTTGTCCAAAAGTAGTCGGCGGTGGCTCACGTAGTCTGCCATTATTAGTAGCAGCAAACACAGACATGCGCTTTCTATGCTGCTGTTGTTGACTGAAGTGGCATTCGTTGCTATGGGCTCTGTGAAATCAATGCGCTCAGGAAAGAAGTTCAGGTAATGCTCAATATGACCAAAACATGGTAAAATATTGTGAGTATTACATGCTACCATGAATGTGCTTGTTACTGCATGGTCACAACATGTATAGAAAACTTTTTTAGAGGGCTTTATAGTCAAAATAGGTGAGTCCCATTATGTGCATTGTTAGCTCCTTTTCTTCTCATTCAACACACAGAAAAGGGAAAGACGTGTTCATGTTTCACATCAGGATTGTGATGGTGGGTAAAGTTCTGAAAAAAGTGCAGTTTTCCGTTAAGAAAGGCTTTCAACTGCCAACTATCGCTCAGGGGCATGCCATGTTTGGCGATTTGCCCACACGGATATTTAGATCTAATAAGACTATGTCCACATGAACACACATTCCCCTGTTAAAAATATCTAGTAACTGCAACTGCAGTTGACTTGATGGCATTATAACGCCTCTGTTCATCAATATAGTGATATATTAATTATTATTTTTCAATTATTTCATTATAATTATATATATTTAATAATTTTTCAAATCAGTGCTGGAGCCCAGGAAGTTTTTTTCATCACCCGTGTCAGCCATAAGACTACTAGGGATGAGGGAGTACACCACTATCTGTGTCTGTATCTGTATCTGTTCACCCATCTAAATTATCTGTATCCATAGCTGCACTCGGAGTGGGCGGGGCATAAACCGGAAGTGGCCGTGGTTTAACCAGAAATGGGTGGAGCTTGGTACATTACGTCGGTACAGTCTAGAATCAATTTTAAAGTCCTTTGCTCCATCATACTTGGCTGAGCTTTTAACTGTCCGTCACCGAGGATGAAATACACAAAATGGGGTGATCGTGCTTTTGCAGCGTTTGCCCCCACACCTTGGACCTCCCTTCCACCTGCGCTACAAGTTATCAGTTTTTAAATCTCATTTAAAAAGTCATTTATTCAGACTGGCTTTTGACACATGATGATTATATGTATTTTAGTTGTGATTCTGTGCATGTATTTTTATTTTGTTTTAGTTGTTTTTATTATTATTATTTGATCTTACCATGTTCTTATTTGCTATAACCTGTGTTTACTCTTGTGAAGCATTTTGGGCACCATTGGGGTGTTGTAAGGTGCTATACAAATAAACTTTGATTTGATTTGATCAGGATGTAACTTTGACAAGTCTGGAGCCCAGATGGCACATCAATGGCCTAAGCTCAATTGGAGCTCAATTTGGACTCCTGGCTCTCATTTTTTATTTTTATATTTGTCCACCAGATGATGCTACTTTTTCCCATTCAAAGCATGCAACAAAAATTCTTACCTTGTACTGTTTTCTCCAAGGTGCCTTGATGTCTCTATTGATGTTAAAGTATATGGTGTAAAAATAAAGTCTTTCTCTTTTTTTCCCAGAAAAAAAGGTTGGTGGCAAAATAATGTTATGGTATGAAAAAACACATGGAATTTGCAAGACACCCCTGAATAATAATCCGCCAAGTCTATTTTTTTCTGCAAATTAGACATGTCCTTTTGAGATCATATTTAACTGGAAAATGATATGTGGTTCAGGTTACACATCTACCAAAGTGACCCCTATCTAACCTTCCTACTAATACCAGCTGACATTAGAACAGACTATTTGGCTCCTTTAATTGGCTTTTCAAACACTTTGTTGTCCAGTCAGATTTTGTGGCTGGATGAAGGTGACACACAGACAAACTGGCAGCACAATTACAATAATAACACAAAATCTACTACCGCTCTTTTATGCTTGTGTGTGTGTGTGTGTGTGTTTGCAGCTTTAAACTATTACACAGGGTTTTTCTCCTTGAGACCCTGACCTGAGTGGTGCTGCCACACACACGGACACACACATCCTGTGTTTTGTGTTCCTGCAAAGCGAGAACAGTCCATCCATTGGCAATGACTTTAAAATGTAGCTTCCTGGCTTTAATTACCATATTCTTTCATCATCCCCTGCATACTTTTATGTATGATTTCATTATGTATTTATTGTTATTTGTTGTGGAACCACACACAAACCAAAAGCCAAGAATTTTTGTTAAGATACAGAAACTGTCAGTAAGGTTATGTGCTCACATACACAGATTTTTTTAAAAAGGGATATTTTTGGGGTCGTTTTGTACTTTTGTACACACGCAAATGTAGGTTTTTGTTCTTAAAAACTGAGCTTTTTGGAAAACTCCGGCCAGGGTGAAGCTGTTCAAAAACTGCCTTTTCTGGATTTGTATATGAACAGGTAAAAGTGAGCTTTTTGCCTTGTGTCATAACAAATATGTGATATTATCTCACGTATTTAAACCAGTGACGTAATGTCCGGGGAGGCACGTGAGGCTCTGAATAACATAAAATAGTTAATTAATAGTTGCCCATGGAACTGTATTATAATTTTTTTTTCTGTGTGATTCCTATCATTTTTAACATTTTCTTAAGTGAAAATCGCTGGATTTGCACATTTCCCGATCAAATACAGGGTAGAAACCTAAGATGAGGCTGCCGCGAGCGTCTCTTCTCGGCTTAGTGCGCAAGCCCTGGGTGCTGTCTGAGTGCACTTGGATCATGGCACCTGCCAGTTTGTGTTTGTCAGCATATGGCCAATAATATAATGTTGCAGAAACATTTATTATACACCATGACTTTCTACAGCATGTGTAATGTCTCTAATGTAAGTGTGACATCATTATTCTTGCTAATCGGTCAATAAAATACACAGAAATGTCATTCGGAAGGCACTTGCAGTACTCACGTCATCCTGAAGGGGTGAGGGTGTGCGTGAGCTGGAAGGTGCTTGTCATTGCTAGCATTCCATTGAGAAGACAATCCAGCGGTTTTATGCTCTGCTGAATGAATAAATGAATTTTACTGCCAAGATGGAAGATTATATACCCAAGCTCACCAGCAGGTGATCAGGCTTTTACAACAAGGTATCAAAACTTTTCCTCAAGAAGGATAGGGTGCATGTACTTCATATACAGATAAAAAGTAAACACCAATGTTTTCCAGTTGATTAAAACAAAAAACAATTAAAACAATTAAAAAGGAGTCAGTGCCTCACCAGCCATGAACCTCACCACACGTCACTAATGTAAGTCTTTTTTAACAACAGAAACAGAACACGAGTAATACAATTATTGGCTTACAGATGCTGATTTCGTCACTGACGGTCTAGTGCAGGGGTATTGAACTAAAATTCAAATAGGTCCAGATGCAGAAAATATCCTCAAGCTAGCGTCCAGTCAGGTCCCCATGACTTTCACTCGTCCCACTGTCCTCTTTATTCGTATCTATGACTTACTTCTATCTTCTTTCTCTGTATGTCGCATTCATTCTCCCGTGTCACTCACATCACTTGTCTTTCATCTATCTCTGTTGTATGTAGAGTTGCGATGTTTAGCGCCAATGCAAAAATTGGATTGGCTGAGTAGCATCACGTGGGAATTAGTCAGTGGACTAATGAACAGCCATTACCCCAGTATAGTGCGTTCCAAATAAACACACCCATGACCTTAATATAATTCATCAATAAGTTTCACTCCTCTATAAATTTTCATGGAAAGTTATAAAACAAAACAACATGTAATCAAAATACTGTCATTTTCTTTAGTTTGGTGAAGATAAATATGTTAAACTTACATCTGAAAAATATTTGATCTCCTGCCAGGACCACATCTCAGTGAGAAACGCACAGTGGAAGAGTGAACAAACTGTTTTACAAGGTGTTTTATTTGCTGTGTTTATTTAACCATATTTTTCTGCAGATTATATGAACCAAGTTATAAGAAATTAATAAGAAATTATTTTAGGTCTCAAATAGTTGGGCGGGCTCCCCTGGGGGGATGAGGGGGGGGCGACAAACTGTCAGGGGGGGCGTGAGAGGCACGGAGGACTTTCAATGTTAGTGCAGGCCTGCTAACATGTATGACTTTGTTGTACTCAGCATGCAATTTGACTCCTGAATACGCTTGTATGCTTCTCTGCTTTTTGTTGCATTTCGCTGGTTTCAGTTTCGAGTTCAGTCTGTACAGTACAGATAAATAAATAGATATTATCAGTTTCTCATTATTATTTCAAACCGGGGGGGCCCCAAAACATTCCTGCCTGGTAAACCCCATCAAACATGACTGTGATATGTCATTGGGGAAATGTCAGAATTCTCACTATTACATTTAAGTCAGTATAGATTTGTGCTT
Organism: Dunckerocampus dactyliophorus; assembly: GCF_027744805.1. Lineage (NCBI taxonomy): Eukaryota > Metazoa > Chordata > Actinopteri > Syngnathiformes > Syngnathidae > Dunckerocampus > Dunckerocampus dactyliophorus. Next base: position 25,881,852 of record NC_072824.1, on the reverse strand, counting down.
GCACATTTTATGCACAGCCAGGGTTGGTGTATACGCTGTATGCACAGTCAGACCACTTTACTTCACATTTTACCCAGGTCGGTAGTCAAATGATGGACAACAAACAAATGTAACAAGAATTCCAGCTTTCAGCAACGCACCAAGATTTCCAAAGGTGTATTCAATCCAAATATATCAATGGAACAGATTACAAGATTATCTTAAATGGGCTACTTTCATTAAATCATAATAAGAGTGAAAAAAAACTACTACTGGCAGAAACCCCACAAGGTGTTAGTGTGGCCTCAGTCATTATCATTGCTACTCCCCCTATATAGCAAATTACATTCTAGATCAGGCATACACAAACTATTGTGATGGTGTTACGCTTCACGTCACTTTTTCATTTGCATTTAGTGAAAGTGCTCAGGCCAAAACACTCGAAAGTTTGGTTTTATTTGACCTTAAAAGATGCCACCTGAAATAGCTTGAAGGTGAGCAAGTAACATTGTGTAAGTACAGTCAAACCTAGCGGCCACTAAAGGGAAACGGCAAAAGTGGCCGCTATAGGCAGGTGGCCGTTATATACAGGTGGCCGCTAAGACAGGTTTGACTGTACATTTTGCTCAATGAATGCATAACTCTTGCATGTAGGATTCATTTTAACAATCTAACATTTTTTGCACATTCCCTGTGTTCTGTATTGCATATGGGAAATTGTCCAGTATTTCCAGGGTGTACCGGTTGATGGCAATGGGTGGTGAGGAGTCTGCATCCTGGACCATGATGGTGCTGAAAGCTGTCTGCCAGCCATATTTAAGTCACAAAATTCCATAAAAATAAACCACGTCTTCCTTTTTTAAGTATTGGATCAGGCACCGTAAAAAGTACCTATTTGGCACCATCCATTTATCCATCTATCTTCTTGTGTTTATCCAAGGGCGGGTTGCCGGCGCAGCAGCCTAAGCAAAGAAGCCCAGATCTTTTCCAAGTTCACTTTGTCCAGCTGCTCCCGAGGGGAATCCGATGCATTCCCAGGCAAGTTGGGAGACATAGCCTATCCAACGTGTCCTGGGCCTTCCTCAAGGCCTCCTGCCGGACGGATGTGCCCTGAACACCTCCACCGGGATGCGTTCAGAAGGCATCCTGAACAGATGCCAGAGCCACCTCATCCGGCTCCACTCTATGTGGATTAGCAGTGGCTCTACTCCAAGCTCCTCCCGCTCCTGACAGAGCTTCTCACCATATCTCTAAGGGAGAGCCCCGCCACCCTATGGAAGAAACTCATTTCGGCGATCTTGTCCTTTCATTCACTACTCTATTTTCAGTACCGGATAATATGTAAACAATACCCAATCCTAGTCTATCATGTCATGTTCCAGTTACCAATCTCTCATCCAGTGTCGAGGTTCCTCAACACCTGATACAGACTTTATTGTTATGACTCGCCATCATTTCATTTATTGAAAGTCATTCAGACTGTGGGCAAATGATATCTAGACGAGAGAAGATGATCACAACTGAAGATGTTGAACTCCCTGAAGACAACATAACATGTGCAGGACAGCTACAAATACCTGAGGATTCCACAAGCGAATGGCAACAATGAGCAGGCAGCTCGAAGGTCAACCACAGCCAAATACCTAGAGAGGGTGAAGCAGATCCTGAAGGGTCAGCTGAACAGCAAGAATAAGATCCAGACCATTAACACCTATGCTCTACCAGTAATCACATACCCCGCTAGAAGAGATGTAAGCCACTGATGTCAAGGCAAAAAAGCTCCTTACAATGCATGGAGGTATTACACCCCAAGTCCTGCATCCTGAGGCTGTACACAAAGTGACAAACTGGAGAAATACCGAGGGAAAATGTGGGGTGTGAAGACAACAGTGGTGCCAGTAGTGATCGGACCACTGGGGGCAGGAGATCCAGGAGATACAAGGAACAACATCTGACATTTCTGTCCTGAAGGGCGCAATACTGTGAACAACTAAGATCCTGCGGGGAACTCTCAAGCTTTCAGTCCTCTGGTAGACGACCCAAGCTGGAAGGAGATACCGTTGCTTGAACATTTGGTATAGCAAACTACACAAACCAATTATTGCAACCCTCCCTTCTTATGCCCCTGGAAATTTGGGCTCCAGCTTTTTCTATAATTGAGTGTGATCTTCAAGACTGTGTCTTCCTGACACAGCTACAAGGCTTAACTCTGTACAGCAAGTACTTGTGTGTCTCTTTGTGTCTGCAGGCTACATGTTAATGACTAACACTAACGAAGAAAAATGATCCCTTTAGATTGAAGCGCTCTGCGAGAGCGAGACAAAGGCGGGCACTCTTGACATGTTGCTTGTCAGTGTGTGAATGGCTTCCCAGTGACATATTCGGTCTTTCCTTGTCAAAGACATGAGAGACTAGGACACTAATCACTGAGGCTGTGCTCCATGCCGCACAATAGTCTGCAGTGTGTGTGTGTGATGGTGGTCTGGCCATTCTTTCATGGCCCTAATGAGGTAAGCAACAACACGCCTGAGGCCATGCAGGAGACAGGACATGCACACACACACACACACACACACACGGTCACAGAGGCAAGTCTAAAGATAGTTACTGCTTGAGTTGTCAAACTTCAGCCGGGTGAATAATAAGGTCAGAGGGAGTTAACCTCATCAGCTCAGACTGATGAACGAATGTTTAGAAGTGATACTCATTATTTACTCCACGTCTTTGTTCATCTGGTAACGCATTTTGCTCCACTCTACTCGCCATGAAGGAAACCTGTGACAGATAAGACGGCGTTCATGCAAATTGTTCATTTGCATGCAGCAGATGAGGCTCCATTATGGGACAGTGACTGCAAGACTGCTTATCAGGTTGGTTGCATTGCTAAATATGCCCCGTGCACAATAATGCATCACATGCACTTTTGTTTGCAAAACCTCACATAGCTGATGTTGGACAGTGCACTTTACACTGGTGTGACTCAACTTCTTGTTGGTCACCTATGCATTTATGGTGTGCTAGTCTAGTGTTAGGCGCTGTCTGACACGGAAACGTTCCTGGGATTTATTTTTTTTTGCTAGTTGAAAAGAATTTGCATCCACAATGTGCCGGATTAGTCATCCAGAAAGGAACGGATAACTGGGTGAAAACGATGCAATACGCAAGGCACACCTACGTGTGGCACAGTAAACAGACACACAGACGGAACCAGGTGACACACCAAACTCTAGAAGAAGAAAGAACCCATGCACATAAGTCTGTCATCTTCCGTTTTCCAAGGCTCGACTAGACATATGAGGAAGTGAAATTACCTTTGCGAGTCGTTTTGGAGTGCGAGAGAACGTCGAATGGGGTGAGTCATGCCAGTCGAAATATTCAGATATTATGTTGGCTCGTCTTCAAAGCTCATTTTTGGTCATGTGACGGCAGCTGGGTGGCAATGGTTCGGTGATGGCTCATCATTTTTATAAAGAAGCGGTTTGCTTGTCTACATGGAAACGACAAACCGGCGTTTTCAGTTTTTTCGCACTCTGGAAGCCATTTTCAAAAAACACAGTTTCAGACGTTGTTTCCTTGTGGATGAAATGCTGAAACGATAAAACACTTTCCTGTTCTGACCCGAAAATGTTTCCATGTGGATAGCCCCTTAATGACAAGAGCTCGCTTTATTACTTTACTTCACGGGTTTGATACGGCTGATGCAGACTTCCCCCCCTCTTATTTTTCCATCTTATTTTTATGCTACAAAATGTTGGCGCTATATTTATGCTGATATTGAATAATTGGGCACTTATACACTTGTAGCGTTTAAAGGAAGCAGTATGAGAAAATGGCCCATTTTCTGTTTGAGGCAACTCTTTCTACATTTCCAATTTTTACAAGCATTTTGGACTTCCAACAATATTTTAATTTCGGTTTAATATGAAATTTTGCTCCACTCAACGAAAGCAACAGGTTCAGCAGGCACCTTTCTCCTCATTTTTGTTGGTTGTTTCTTGAACTTTTTCCACTTTATGATGGACTATCTCAGTAATAACTCCCGAAATCCCGATTTGTACAGTTTCCACGTGCTGCATTTTTGCTTTAACTTCACAGGACTAGCTGCCAGTACTCTTGTTTAACCCCATATGCTTGAATCCATGACGACAACAACCGTCATGTGCAACCCAGGAGGGGCATGAATGGTTCTTATGCCAGATGCCCTTCCTGACACAACCCTACCTGGGTATCAAAGCCATGCCCTCTGCCCTGAAAGGCATGTACCATTACACCACCAGGGCTATGCCAACAGCCTTATGTAGGAGGGAAAATAATTGCGGTATTTGAGTATTATTTAATTTGAACGTTCCTCCCTTACAAAGATATGAGTAGTGCATCATTTTTATCATTTATTTTGTTGGATTCCAAAATATGTCTTAGTACTTGGTGTAGAAACCCTTGTTGGCAAGCACACAGGTCAGACGTTTCTTGCAGTTGCACACATCTCAATATGTATTTTGGTCAGAGAAACATCCCCAAAGCAGGATGCTTCCACCTCCATGTTTGACAGCAGGGATGGTGTTGTATTCGTCAAACACGTCCGGTCAACTTGACGCCCAAGAGCTCAGTTGTGGTCTCACCTGACCACATGACATCGTATTATTCTCATATTGTCTTCCGTAGTTCTTTCTCATTATTAGCCATTGAGCCATACAAATAGCTTCATAACAGTGTCAGCATGTGTATTAAAACTATTGTAGATTTAAAGGCTTTCCTTGTCTCACAACGCACACACACATATGCATGACTATGAGGTCATTTGGGATCATTAGGAGCAATGTCGTTGTCCAATGCCACAAGGTCAGACTGTTAATTATATTGGCCTTAACATGAGACGGTAGAACACACACACAGCTGAATACAGTTGCCTATACAGCAGAATAGAATAGGCTAATGTGATTGTGGTCATGACAAGACATCAAAAATGAAACATGACTCACTGATGGGGCCACCAAGGAAGAGAGACAGACTGTCCGTGTTTATGTCCAAGACATAAGGACAAAAGTATGGGGGGGGGGAAAGGAAATGAGGAAACACAAGTATGGTTTAGTAACTAAGCAGTATTTTTTAAGAGGAATTTCATTTTAAAACATATTGAGGGCTTATTTAGCAACTCTAGACAGCCTGTAGTGCTGAACATTGTGTTAAGGTTTGGCTATGATATGTTGATTATTAGTTTGAGTTTCTCTACTGATTATATGCAAGTGTGTGCATGTTTTATACCAGGACACTTTACGACACTGACAGTGTTGTGTTGCTGCTAGTGCCACTAATAGAAGCATTGACATGGTCATGGCCATTTCGGACAAATTGTTCATTTCCTGTGTTAAACATCTTACACACTTCCAATAACGTATGTGTTTAGAATGTGTAACAATAGACAGTTTATGCAGCAATGAAAGGAAGAATAATATAAAATTCATAAATAGAAAAAAACGAGACGGTAACATTTGTGTAGTTCATGAACACTGCTGAATATACAGTGGTGTGAAAAAGTTACTCATTTCTTATTATTTTTGCATATTTGTCACACTTAAATGTTTCAGATCATCAAACAAATTTAAATATTAGTCATTGATAACACAACTGAACACAACATGCAGTTTTTAAATGAAACTTTTTATTATTAAGGGAGAAAAAAATCCAAACCTACATGGCGCTGTGTGAAAAAGTGATTACCCCCCACTAAAAGATAACTGAGATTAATTGAGATCTAACAGTTTGGAAAGGCTTATAAAGTCATTTCTAAAGCTTTGGGACTCCAGCGAACCACAGTGAGAGCCATTATTCACAAATGGAGAAAACATGGAACAGTGGTTAACCTTCCCAGGAGTGGCCGGCCAACCAAAATTATCCCAAGAGCGCAGCGACCACTCATCCAAGAGGTCACAAAAGACCCCACAACAACATCCAAAGAACTGCAGGCCTCTACCGCTACAATTTGGAAAAGATGTCGTAACCACCCCGTCAATGTCATGTGACCAGAAGAATAACAGGAAGCCGGTATACGAAATAACAACAATGTTGGGCTTGAGAGATGTTTGTGCTGCAGTTGGTGCTATTAGCACCAACCAACCAAGTGCCTTTTTCTCTGGCTCCTTAACTTACGTGCTCATTTACAAAATGTAGCCGTTTGTTCCTTTCAGCTTACTTCTTTGCTTCAACAATACTGTTTTGTATTTCTTGTTGGTGAACGTATAACACATGTGGTGTTGTAATTTGCCAAATGAATGCATGATACTGTAGGTCAGGGGTCGCCAACCTGTCGATCGTGAGCTACTAGTCGATCTTTGGGATTTTGCGGTCGATTGCGGGAATATTTAGCAAAAATAAGTATTTTCACATCAGTGCCCTCAGCGACCAACAGGCTAACATTTTGTCCACTGAAAACGCCTGTACGCCTTGCCGCTATCCAGGCAGCAACCCGCAAGCCTCAGCAAGGAGCCCAGTACCCAATACCCGGCCGGAGGTACACTAGTATACTGGCTCACCTCGTAAACCGACTCGCCTCCCGACACTAGCAAAAAGGTCAAGTGAGAGAGGGAGGGATTGACAGAGCACTGCAGCGATGTGCCTGCGCACACAACAGTGATGTTGTAACGTTAATAGGGCTCAAAATCGGCCTTTGCTACCTCAAAGTTAAGGCACAAATAGAACTCCATAGACAAGCACCTTCCAAAAAGTCTTTGAGCCGTGACAACGCCGCTCGTTGTAGCGCATTGACCAGCCCCTCTCTCCTCAATTTGCATCGCCCGTCCACAACTAGAAAAAAGTACAGCAAAAGGCACAATGAGAAAAAGCTGAAATGTGTGTTTTTTTTTAAATTGTCCTTTCTCCCCGTTTGAGATGGAGGACAAGATCAATTGCACTGGTATCATTATCACTGCATTATCTCGTGGTACAGTATTGATACACTTGCGTCATAGATCGACACTGTTGCTTTCTGAGTGCAGTTGAGTATTTAATGAATGATTAAGACTAAACTATTTTAACAATGTAATGTGTCTCTGGAGATACTCAGTTAAGTCGGAAAATAATAGACTCTTTGTATTGTGACTGAATTTATGTGTGTGGTTTTTTTTAATTCAGTGTGACTGAAATTGTTTTCATTTCTAATTTGCCAGTAAAACATTAACTTTTCACAACCTTTGTGATTTCAACCACCCGACTGTAAAGTCCAAAAATCTCTATTAGAATTGCTATCCAAAGACGGAGAAGGGAGCCAAAAGCATCTTTACAAACCACAATGGATTACCGTGACAAATCAGCGTGTGACGTTGTTTATTCAAAAGACTGTTGCTGGAAGAATAATTACAAACACAGTGTCTGGACTGCATGTTAACCGCAGAGAAATGAAACAGTATGTATCACAAACGCACAGGAGCTAATGAAAACAATAACAGTGGAAATGAACAAATTAAAGTGATTGGATCATCTGACCTGGAACAAATCAAAAATAATGTTATTTGGTAATAGTAGAAAAGACAAACATAATGAAAACAGTTGTTTATGTGTCATAATCGATGCTGAAATGAGCTGGAAATCTCACATTTAAAATATACAACTTAAAGTGTCAAGAAACACTTCAATACAGTAGAGAACACACAAGCCCTTTATTCCTAAAAGATCTGGCACATTTTCAAACAGATAAAATTATCCACAAAGCAAACATTATTTGCTATCCAAAAATGTACAACATTTTTTTCAACAAGAGAAAGCAAAATAAGGCCTAAGGGCAAAAATTACATTTAAAATCTTTGTACGCACACCCAAAACTTGTATCATATCAATATGTGGAATTAAAATATGGAACAGAATGAGAAAAGAAATCAACAATGTAGAGTCGTCTCTCGCCACATGACGCTTCAAATTTCAGGGGTTCACCTTTTTTCAAAATATGCAGAAAAATTACTAAATGAACTAAAATATAAGTCATTCCGAAAACGCTGTAAAAGACATGTTGATATGTTGTATTCTGCACTGGTCACTACGTGTCAGCAATGTTACTGTAATGTTGTAATGTTGACCTTATACATTCTTTTGTTTTTCTTTTTAACCGATCCAGCCAGTAGGGCAAATGGTACTGTTGATCTCGATGGCCTTGCATGCTAAACAGATTTGCTCTGCCAGGGAAAAGCATAAAATTCATTATCACGATCGGGTCTGGAACCAGTTAACCGCGATAAACCGCGAGTGACTACTGTGCTAATAATGTGGTAACATGAGCCACAAACAGTACAAACATATGGTGTTTACAAGGTATAAGGAGGAAGAATGCTGAACCACAGTGTCTGATATAATTTATCTTATCGGAGTTTGACGGCTGCCGCTGTGTTAAATGTCCAAGCAGAACTTTTAGTACCGTAATCCCCGGTGTATAAGACGCACCGGTGTTTAAGCCGCATCCACTGAATTTAGAGAGAAAAATTGATTTGTACATACATATGTAAGCCGCACATGTCATAAAATGGCATATTGTGGCACGCACAACTCCGTGGGAACCAAGCAGTTTGTTATTTGACAGGAGCCAATCATGAGCTATGAAAAAACTCACAACGAGCTTGTCAACCCATTGGAAATTGCAGGAGGTCATTATTCAGTATAACAGTCCGACTCACGGTGTCATCTTACAAATAACGCTAAACTCATCACACAGCAACTTAACACTCAAAAGGTAGCTAAGAAATATACAATACAAGTACCAATACGAGTTTAAAATAAAAAAACACAAATTTAGCTTATTCCCGTAATTCATTTCGTCCCAGAAAAGCATTTCATTCAAAGCATTTCAAACTCGTACAACACTTTGGGTATAAAGTAAACCACGACCATTCCTTTTCTAGCTCACCTTTCTGTATCGCCTCCATGTTCACACTGAGGGAGTAGAACATTCAGTCAACAGATGGGAAAACACTGCGCATGAGGAAGATATCCTGTTGCTTTAAATAGATATGTAAGCTTTCAGCCTTGGCAGGTGCCTGTGTTCCCCAAATGTAATGTATTTTTTGTATCCTCCTTTTTGAACTGCTAATTTCATAGCTGAGCCTGTATTTGCTCGCTCTATCTATCCACTGTCTTCTTGACAGTACAGAGAGACTCTGCCAAAGTCATCTTTGGAAAGCTACAAAACATCCTTATCCACTTTAGCCTTTTTAATGTTATAAATACATTTCTACTTATTATGTTGTCATGTGGTTTACTTTAGTTATTCATTGTTTGGAAAGCAATGCTGTAGCTATCTGTATGAATGAGTTTGTTGGTCCTAAAACCAGCTAGAAAAAGGCTATCTTTTCTGGGTGTAAGCTACCATGTATAGCCCTCCATCCATTTTCTGATACAAGATGTTATTCCAAACATGCTAAAATAGAAGTTATTGATATACTATACATCACACATAAAATTCAAATCCACCCCGGCTGTGGCTCCACTGCTCACAAGTGCTTTCTGGAAAAGCGGCTGTGAAATGTAAACATGTTGAAGTATCTCCATACTTAACAGAGCAGAGTCCAGCGTCTTCTCCAGGAAAATACAAAACATCAGTAACCATTGTTTATTTACTTAACCTCCTTAAACCACGGGCGCCAATTTTGATAATTTTGATCTTGGTATGAAAGAAAAGAGGAGACTTTGATGATTACTGTAGATGTGAAAATATCAGTGGTGTGCAGTCAGGGCCAGCAAAGCCTCTGCTGGGGCCGAACAACTACCAGAAGCACTGACATAAATTTACAATAGGAATTATATTAATTTATTCCCAACAGTGTATTATCTTCGTGTAGTTGTGTGTTTCTTGGCTGCACTGCTTCCAGTATGTTAGATGTTTGTCTGATTAGATTTCAACTTCTATGTGTTGCTATATCAATGTAATGTGCCCAGGGCCTTCAGAATCAGGAGTGCTGGCCAATGTCACATACTACCCTATTAGCAATGAGGCTGTCAACATTGTGTATGGTGGGAATGGTTTACTGCTGACCTTGGCTCAAGATACTGTGGAAGGAATACTTCAAAGACCTTCTCAATCCCACCGACACATCTTCCAATGAGAAAGCGATGCCTGGGAGCTCCATAGTGGGCTCCCCTATGTCTGGGGCTGAGGTTGCCAAGGTGGTCAAAAAGCTCCTTTATGGCAGGGCTCTGGAAGTGGATGAAATCCGGCCAGAGGTCCTTAAGGCAGTGGATGCTGTGGGGTTGACTTGGTTGATGCGATTCTTCAGCATCGTGTGGATATATCACTGGCGATGCATCTGCATTTGCAGACCGGGGTGGTGGTTCCCCTTTTTAAGAAGGGAGACTGGAGGATGTGTTTCAACTATCATGGGATCAGACTCCTCAGTCTTCCTGGTAAGGTCTATTCAGGGGTTCTGGAGAGGAGCATCCGCCGGATAACTGAATCTCAGATTCAGGAGGAGCAGTGTGGTGTTCGTCCTGGTCGTAGAACTGTGGGCCAACTCTACACTCTCAGCGGGGTCCTTGAGAGTGCACGGGAGTTTTCCCAGTCCACATGTTTTTTGTGGACTTGGAGAAGACATTCGACCGTGTTCTTCCAGGAATCCTGTGGGGAGTACCCCGGGACTACAGGGTACAGGATGGTACAGGACCATCTAATTTACTCCCTGTATGACCGGTGTCATAGTTTGGGCCGTATTACCGGCAATAAGTTGAAATCATTTCCAGTGAGGGTTGGACTCCACCAGGGCTACGTTTTGTCACAAATGAGTCTGTTCATTACTTTTATGGACAGAATTTCTAAGCACAGCCAGGGCATTGAGGGGATCCGATTTGGTGGCACCAGGATTGGGTCTCTGCTTTTTGCAGATGATGTGGTCTTGCTGGCTTCATCGGGCCGCGATCTTCAACTCTCACTTAATTGGTTTGCAGCCGAGTGTGGAGCAGCTGGGATGAGAATCACCACCTTTAAGTCTACGTCCAAGTCCATGGTTGCCATCACCGGGTTATGGATGAGAACCTGCCCCAAGTGGAAGAGTACCACCGGATCCTGTTCACGAGTGAGGTAAGGATGGAACGCAAGATCGACATGCGGATTGACAGTGATGCGGCCTCTGCATTGGTTCCTTGTGATGAAGAGGGAGCTGAGCCGAAAGGCAAAGCTCTCAAATTACCGGTCGATCTAAATTCCTACCCTCACGTGTGGTCATGAGCTTTGGGTAGTGAGTGAAAGGACAAGATCGCCGATACAAGCAGCCAAAATGGGTTTTCTCGGTGGGGTGTCGGGCTCTCCCTTAGAGATAAGGTGAGAAGCACTGCCATCCGGGAGAAACACGGAGTAGAACCGCTGCTCCTCCACATTGAAAGACGCCAGATGAGATGACTCGGGCATCTGGTCAGGATGCCTCCCGGACGTCTCCCTGGGGAGGTGTTCAGTGCACGTCCAATCGGTAGGGCCTCGGGGACACATTGGAGAGTCTTTTATCTCTCAGCTGGCTTGGGAACACCTCGAAAATCCGCTGGGAGGAGCTGGACAAAGTTGCCGGGAAGAGGGAAGTCTCGGCTTCCCTGCTTAGGCTGCTGCCCGTACGATCCACGACTCAGATAATGTATAGATTCATCCCTTATATCCAATATTAATATCCAATATTTATATCCACAAATTACAGTGTATCCAATTATTCTCACTGTTACCTCCTGAAATGAGAATTGGGCCCCTTTAAATGCTTCCATTGCTGTGTACAGTAATCCTTGTTTATTGTGGTTAACTGGGTCCAGACCTGACCTTGATAGGTGAATTTCCACAAAGTAGAATTCCTTATTTAGAACTGGAATATTTTCATAGTTACAGCATAGAAAACTTGTTTTTGACATTGTAAATAGAATACAGTTATTAACATTGCTAGAGCCCTCTAGAGATGAAATAACACCCCTATAATCACTTTTACACTCTTATTACCCAATATAGTAAACCTAATCAGAGAAAATAAGCCATTTAAGACATAAATAAGACTTGTGCTTGTTTGTGTTGGTATAAATGTGTATCGGACAAGTGGAGGACAGAAAGTGGAATACAGCCACAACAGTAGCCTGTGTTATTGTTATTATTATTGTTCTTGTTATTCTTATTGTTATTATTATGTTATTATTTTTGTGCCTGTTGTGAAATAATCCAATAAAAACCTTTTGTTCCGTCAATTAAGTCTGATGCTTGTGTGCCTCATCAAACATTATAGGAACATTGCTGACACAGAGTGCTAAATTTGCTTAATTTAGGCAAAAATACGTAAATTTGCTTAAACATTCACATTTTTGGACTAATAATAGGCCGTATTTAACCATGAAACAGCGTGATTGAAAATGAACATTGTTATTGTCACAATACTGAAAACATTTGCTGAACATATAAAAACCACATAAAGCATTGCAAAATCAAGAAATATCTGTCTTACAAGTGTCTGGTGTGTATTCTTTTCAACAATTCCTTGTTGGAAAATCCCAAACAAAAAAATGCAGCCAGAAAAGACATACCAATGCTTGCTGAACTGTATTCTCAAGCTGACGCACAAAGCACATAGGAGCTATTGTATGACTTCAGAAGTGTTTGCCCCTGAAAAATGTTGATTAAAACCTGAATTTCACTGGGATTCCACTGTAGAAGCCTGTTATATATACAATACATCCTAGATTTGAACAGTTGCTTTCAGGACATAATCTATCTTGTGTATTCTATGTGTGTGTGCGTGCGTGTGGGTGTGTGTGTGTGTGTGTGCGTGTATAATATCCCTGACCTTCTGCCAAATACCCACTAAAATGCAGTCATCCATTTAACCTTGTAAAACAAATATTAGAGGGGAACCAGAAATGAATGTGCCTTCAAATAAAAGAACGCTGAAAGAAAATACTGAAAATGGCCTCTGCTACCTTGGCCAACCTGTTTCTGTGTTGTTCTTCATATAAATAATTAGTAATTAAAACTGTCACAGCCATTCATACCGTATACAGGTAATGACGCTCCCATGTGCATTCATGTGAAATGCGTCTCGCTCAATCGCAGATAAGTCATAAAAGTTTCGACCGTGGAAAACGGTTTCCAAGTAAATTCATGCTGACGTCGTTGTTCTCTGAGAAATATCACTTGATCACCTTTTCTAACCTTCCACACCACTGAACAAGTAAAGAAAGCATACGTGATATATCGGATTCATATTGGTATCGGCAGATTTTCAAGGCTGCAATATTCGAATCGTATCGGAAGTGGAAAAGTTGTATCGGGACACCCCCCCCCGGTACAGCTCAGTGTGAAAGCACTTATGCACTCACAAGACATTGTAAGCGTGAGTACGAAAGTGCGCCGGGAGAGACACAGCCAAAGTCTAAGTCATGGGGCCGAAAATGTGTGTCGGCAGACACGTCAGAGTGAAAGTGGCAGCTCTTCTAAAGGGTGACTTTCTAAATGCTGCCATATGGAGACAGGAAGCATACTGATGACCTATTGTAACACACCTTGCCACCAGCTAAATGATGTATAGATAGCGTTCTTGTCACTAAAGACTAAACATTAACTACTGCTGATTTCATATTACACACACTTGCATGACAGGAATGTGTTTAAGTAAGAACAGATAGGTCTTATGGAAAGTGCAAACAAAGTTTGGACTCCCCCTTAATGAACTCATAATTAACTACACACACACAAGGCCCATGCAATCCATTAATCATGACGGCTGCTTTCTGGTAGTGCTGATTTCTCTTCCAAAAGGAAACTCCTGGAGTATTCCACCATAGTAATGATGATAAATTGAATCATTTTCACTTTGTGATGAAAAGGTTGATAATACAGCAGGGATAACGGGAAAAGAAATGATATCAGCACGCTGAGAGTTTCTTCCTTTACTGTAATCAGTTACTCATGTGGGCTATTTGTTTTCACACAGGATAATGCAAAACGTTCCGAAACACAGTATCAGCATTTGTCTTTTAGGGTTAGGGAAACATTATTGTTAGAGTCAAAATAAATAAGGAAACATGTCAAGCTCGGTTTCCGTATTTTTGTATGAGCTAAAATTTTATCTACGTTTTCGTGAACGAACTCGTTTTTTTTGTACAATATTGCACAGATAAAACAAGTCACTTATGTCATGCGGTGCATTACAGTTGTGCTTTTATTGTTACATTTCCTGTTTCGACCTGCATTTCCTGTTGATGCATCTTAGTGCAGTGATCCCCAACCCCCCTGCCGTGGCCCGGTGCTGGGCCGTGGGTCATTTGGTACCGGGTCGCACAGGAAGAAAAAATAATTTCCATGATGTTTTATTTTGAAAAGTGGCTGGATTCTCACTCTCACTCTCACTTGACGCATGTCCATTGTGGTGTGCTAACCTTCTCTCACCGCACAGATAGACTACTAGTGTATTTTTAGCATTTTTCTTTCACCTCATATTTGGTGTCAAATGCTGATACTATGTGGGAATGCATAAAGGTAAGTTTTCATGACTTATTGAGTGCTAATTTGCACATTTGTCCCAAGGGAATTCATGCTAGCACACTGCCTTTTACCACACACATCAAACAGCGATGTAATAATCTCTCTGGAAAAACTCCAGAGATAAGATAAATTAGATCTATTTTTTGTATAGTTGTAATAAATTATTTCTGGATAAAATTCGCATTGGGGTCCAAAAACCAGGTCTGCACTAAAACCTAGCTTGCCAACCCAAAGGGTAAATAAAATCTATCCTCCTTGATACTATTAACTACCAGATGAGTATTTGAATGTGTTTTAATATCAAATCTGAACAATTCATTCTCAATCATCATGTTTCAATGCACACAATATTCCTGCACTAACTACAATATAGTCAGTATTGTGTACAAATAAACACCTTTGTCAGATGGCCAATTGTGAATGAAAGATCTTGCAAGTCAAGCAGAGGAGGCAGCGAGGAAAAGGGAGCAAGGGAAAGTCTACAAGATCACCAAAATATAATATTGAGTGGCAAACCAATGACTGAGACACAAATAGCATTTGATAACAGAGTCACAATAAGAAGCCTGCTAGGCAGAGCACTTTCAGGAAATGCTAAATAGACCAGTACCCACAACAGAACCGGATGTCCGGCATGAAGAGAATGACCTGGAAATTGGCATTGAATCCCCAACAAAAGTAGTAATTATCTCAGCCATTAAGTCTCTAAAAATGGAAAAGCTCTGGGCCAAGATGACCTGAATGCAGAGCTTTTCAAAGCAGACCCAGACCTCACCTGTAAACTCCTTCAACCACCATTCGAAACCTTCCGGGAGAAAAAAACAAATACCTGACGACTGGTCAGAAGGAATTATCGTAAAAATACCAACTGCTGCAGAATTGCACTCCTGTCGATCCCAGTCTAAATTATGGCAAAAATCATTGTGCAGCATCAGCAGCAGTAGATGAGAAACTCAGGAATGAACGGGCAGGATTCCGAAAGCAGAAGGGGTGTATTGGCCAGATATTTGCACTATGGAGAACAATCCACAGAAAATGGCAGAAGAAAATGTAGCAAGATGGATCTCATCAAGACCTTCTGTGCCAACTTTAAACGGTCGCTGACATGATTTTTCAAATTTGCTTAAAAATATTCTATATTGTCTGTATTTATGTTCTACATTTTTCGTTTTTTTTTAAATGCACGTTAAATGAGTAAACATTACATTTTTGTACGTTGCAGCGGCCATGTTGGTCGTCAGTCGTCAGAAAAGGGACGCTTGCCAAGTGACGTCAGCAAAGGCGCAGCTCTCACCTTAGGCAGAGTAAACAAACACGAGAGAACGGACGAGACAGAAGATGTTCACAGTGATTATAGCAAAGATTTGAGAGACGTGTCTTTAGTTTTCAAGGAGGAATAAACATCTGGAGATGGAATGGAGAACTTGCAGGGCATGGAATGAATTGGAACCACCGACGATGGGACTCTATGACTATATGATTATATGATGCTGGGGTGACAAAGACATGGAGATGAAGACTGGTCGGCTTCAAACACATAAAGGTAAGTTGCTTATCCTTCAATTATTGTTTTAAATCAGCTTCTTAATGAGCGTAAAGCGCTCTTTGGGGCCTTTTTTATTGTGTTCAAAGTGGCAAGACAGCATCCCAAGAGCAGCTCTTCACTGGACACCTGAAGGTAAAAGAAAGAGAGGACAACCCCACGAACCTGACGTGGGAAGGTGTCCAGAAAACAGCCCAGAATCGAACAAAGTGGAGAACCTTCGTTGCTGCCATATACTGGCCAGGAGACAAACCGGGCAAAACTAAGCAATTCTGAATCAAGGTAATTGGTCGGTTCTGAATAACCTGTACCAACTCCAATATTAGCTCACTGCTCATAAAGCAAAGAATTTGGGGGATTTGTTTGGGTCTGGCATGGTGTGGAACGGATGCGGTAAAGGTTTAGACTAGGTCTCTAGACTAATGTGGCCCTCAGCAAACAAAGTTTGGACACTCCTGACGTAAGAAGATGTCCACTCGGAAATAAGGAAGAATGTAAAGTTATAATTGAGAGTTGAAAGGTGGAATTGAGAATCCTATTTAAATGACAAACATTCATACGTCACACCTTTGTGTCCAGCCTCAAAGGTCTGTTTGGACGCTTTGGCAACAATCGTGTGAAAGATGTGTTGTGTTCTCACACGGTGTGAAGGTATCATCTTGTCTTTCCTGTCACTCAGGTTTCAAGGTGACCATTTTGCAAAGGGGTAATCCCTCAGATTAAGTGTCCTTTTAGTTGGGGACGAGCAGGGCTGTCTGACTGGTGGGAAGGACTTGCTGATCATATGGAAAGCCTGAGGAAAGCACTTTGATTCGCATGTCCTGCTAGAAACATGACCCTGCGCTGACGTGAGAACGGTGAGCACAAGACGCCACAATCTCATTCATTTTAAACACTGGAAAATCTACTAATGAACAAAATAGAAGATGTTTCTCACATTCAAACTTTATTGTTGTTCTATATCGCTTATCCTCATTAGGGTCCTGGGTACGCTGGAGCCTATCCCAGCGGACTTTGTGCGAGCGGCGGGGTATACCCTGGACTGGTGGCCAACCAATCGCAGGGCACATATAGACAAACAACCATTCACTCTTACATTCATACCTGTGGACAATTTAGCGACGCCAATTAACCTAACATGCATGTTTTTGGAATGTGGGAGGAAACCGGAGTACCCGGAGAAACCCCACACCCGCACGGGGAGAACATGCAAACTCCACACAGAAATGCCCAACGGAGATTCGAACCCAGATCTTCCAGACTGTGTGGCCAACATGCTAACCACTCGGCCACCGTATATATATTATATACATATAATAACTGTAGATTTTTGGTAAATATATTTTATTCGTTCATTCATTCAGATTTCATACAGTATATATTGTCACCTACATTGTTTTTGTTTTAAAATTGTTTAAATGCTACATTATTTCAAAGTGCATATGTATTATTTATTTATTTAATAATAATTATTTAGATGAAACTGTTTTCTACATTGTATGTACATCATGTGTATAATAACATATGAAATAATGAAATTAGATAGAAACTTTAGGGACACCCTGTGGAGTAGAATAGAAAAGGTATATATTCCCCATCGGACCATAAAAATGTAACCATGTAATAAATTAAAATATGTCATGTAAAATAACTCACTGCAAATGTATTAAAATCGATACATGAAGTTCAAAAGAAGAAAGCAACTTTTTACATTCCAGTGTTGATGTAAATTATATTAAACTAATTATAAAGGATTCAATATATTATTTTTGTCTAATTGGATGCATTTTTGCTTGTGTCCAGAGTTTAGGGAGACCCCGTGTGCAATTGAATCCAGACAGCAACAGCACTTGAAGAATGTACCTGTACGTCATCACACAGCCTGACACACACACGCACACACACACACCTTTACTTTCTCTCCTTTGCACACACACACGCACACGCAGTGCTACTCCGTCAGGTTTATTTATACTAAGAAGTAGATGAGAGGAGATGGGGGAGGTGCGTGTGTGTGCAAAAGAAAGAAAGATCAGGAGTCTGACCGACTGACCTACAGTCTAATTATATATCATTATCAGGAGACACAAACTCATCTAAATTACTGCAACAGCTCCCATTCACATGGATGGATTACACAGAGCAGGCACACACACACACACACACACACATTCAAGCTTTAACAAATATAAATCACTGCAGCCTCCAGTCTGACTCCTCATCTTCTACACAACTCCACAGAAATAAGCACTTGGACCTGTTTCTGCCATATTAATTATTACTATTAGCTCCACAGCCTTTCGGCCACAGCCAATTAACTAATTATTCATTGCAACTATTCTAACTAACTCTGCAGCATGATTGACGGTGCTGCAACCACAAGATGGAATCATGGAATTGAGTTGAGTTGAAAACAACCCTTTTAAAAGCACGTGTGTATTCGTAACGTCGGATTTAACCACGAATCGGCTTTTATGAGCATTTACAAGTGCGACATTTAACCCCAAAGCAGGGATGTCCAAAGTGTGGCCCGGGGGGGGGGCATTTGTGGCCCATGGCGGCTGTTTTTTTTTTATTGGCCCGTTGTAAAAATATAATTTAACAAGAAAACTACAAAACAGCAACAATTGCTAATTCCGCTGTAATTTTAGAAGAATTAACGCAAAATATTTAACCTGACAAGAAAAGGTCGGAATTTTATGAGAATAACGTAATATTGTGAGGAAAAATAACGATTTTACCATCATAAAGTTGAAATATGCGAAACAAACAAAACAAACGAGTAAAGTTGTCACTTTTCAGGTTGCGGAAAAAGTTACAATGCCACGAAAATAAAGCCAAAATATTATGGGAATAAAATCCTAATTTATAAAAAAGTTGAAGAAAGTTGACATTTTACGAGAATAAAGTCAAAATATTAAGTAAAAAATGTGGTATTCTAATGAGAAAAACATTTAAGATTTTATGATTTTACAATTATGAGGGGAAAAAATGTCATTTTAGTAACATAGAGTTGAACTATTCAAGACAAAATACTGTTTTTTGTAAAAAAAAAAAAAAAAAAAAAAAAAAAAAAAGATCAGAAACAAACAAAACAAAATAGAGATGTCATTTTTGGAAAATTAGGTTGCGGAAAAGTTTGAATATTATGGGAAGAAAGTCATAATATTATGAGAAGAAAATGTACAAAGATTATTTAAGAAGAAAGTAAAAAATGTTTGGGATAAAGGAGGAAAAATGGTCGGAATAACAGAGCAAAGTTCATAGTAATAATACACTTTTTCACTTTAATTTTTGCTTTACAAAATATCAAAATGGTCCTTGCATCCTTTCATTTTTTTAGTTTTTGGCTCTCGCCGGAGAAAGATTGGACACCCTTGCCCTAAAGTGAAGCATTGGCATAAATGCTCATGAAGCAGACTGAAAAAAAAGAAAGAAAAATATGAAAACCCCTGTTGTCAAAAGTAAAAGAAAGCTTCGTTTTCGGTGGAATGATCTAATCGGTACATTTAAAAGCATCCGTATTTAATATAATCCGGATTTATTCAAACGACCCGTTCTAGCCTTTGTAAAACAATAAATAAAACAGCAATGATATGATAACTGACAATCCACAATGAATGAAGGGAAAATATAAAGACACAACCGGAGCTTTCTTCCATAGCTTTACGTCATCATTTGCTTTTCCATTAAAGTGACAATTAGACCGTGGATACAAATGACCTCCGTATTCTATTCTCTTTTTCCCCCTGACGTTTATGTCCTTTATTATGTTATATACAACTTACCTTAACGCTGAAGTAGAATACATGGCAAACTGACATCGAGGAACATTCATATTATTGATTTTATACGGTGACCTGCCCGCATCGATAATTCATAACGTACAGAAGCAAGTTGATAGCAGACTGCCGTGGATGGGTGAATAACATCTATTTATAAGAATCCAGGCTGTAGCGAAGTGCTGTTTGGTCCGAATTAAAATTCAAGTTATTTAACACGAGTTTTAATTACTATTAAAAGCCACATCCTTTCAAAGCTAAATAACAGTACACAACAATTGAACTGATCTCTCCCCCCCCCCCTTTTCGGCTATTCCCTATTAGGGGTCGCCACATGCGAGTCCGTGTTAACAAAAACACATAGAAAGCGCGTCCTTAAAGTCCAGACGCATAGGCACGCATGCATACTGTATATTATGCAGTTATTAAAAAAAATAATAATATATATATATTATAAATGTATTTGTATCCATACGGTACATGTTTTTGTATTTAATTTCATTTACTAATTGTAATATTGTATTTGTATGATTATGTGTAGAGCATGTTTTATATATTATACGTTTTCATGTTTCATTACAATTGTTTATTTTTTTATATTTATTTATGAATTCTATAATTTATGTATCTTATATGAGTATATTAGCCGTCCAGACTTTAGGAACACCCTGTACATTAATACATAGAAATATACATACAGGCGTACAGTTTAGCGTGTAGTACATTTTATTGCTTATGCCTAAAAGCAAATGCGTGGTTGTCAGTTTGAAATTGTCCTTTCTTTTCACTGAAAGGAAAATGTTACGTTCGAGGATGATCTAAGGTGTTTTTGCAGTGTGCACGTTTGTATTTTATTCTAACTAACATGTTGCAACCCTTGGTTTTCTGCTTTTTCCCTGACAAAATGTGTGGTTGAGGTGGAATGAGCTTTTCAACTGACCTGGTCTTGGTTTAGTTGGCCCATGATCTTGCACGTGCTGATAAGATGAAAACACACAAGTCAAGAAGAGGCAATCCCTTCAATTCAACCTCTTTTTAAAGTCTCTAAACATGAATCATTTATTCTATTCATTCATTTTATTTCGCTTAATGATATTTGATATATATATTATGTTTTATTACACAAATGTCTTGTGTTTTTTGACTATATGTGTGTTTTCCTATACAGCACAACTTGTTTACGTGCTTTATAAATAAACTTATCATGGTATTGTTTTATTATTAGTAGACTTTTTTAAATATTTGTTTTAATTTATATTATATTCTTGTTATATTCTTATTCGTGTACACGTGGCTGCAGTGAGAAAGTCATTTCCTGCAACGGATAGATACAACTATCAGTTTATATAACTTGATATACGTCGTGCACAAGTACCATGTGTTTTAATGAATAATAATAATAACAAATAATGAGAAAAGCATTTGTGATTTTTAATCTTTCATTTGAATTTGAAAAGAAGCAGTTTCTATATCATGCATATAAAACACGTGGTAATTGCCCAATAAAAAATACATAGCAACTAAATTACTTACATGTTTTTTTTTTGTAATAAATTGTTAAAATAAATTAATAATAATATTTTTTTAAACCGTGGAAAAACGCGCAAGTAGATTTTAAAAGGTAAATTAGTAAAATCATTGCTTCGCAAGTGCAATTTAAAAAAGAAAGAGATCCATATTTATCGATAAACATTATAAAAGATAAATAACATTCGCACATTCACGACTAAAGCTAAAATGACCTGACAGGCGGGATGTTGCTCGCGGGCCTTGACTTTGAAACCGGTGAGAGGATGTGAGTGTGCGCGCGCGTGTGTGTGTGTGTGTGTTACAGACGAGGCCGGTGGAGGGTAGAAGGTTGCTGATTGGTCCTCCCCCCGGTAGTAAAAATGACGTCACACGCGGTCTTCCTGTCTTGCGGTCCAGTCTGCAGCAAAGCTGGACGTGTCTTCTGGGGTCCTGCACACATTGGTCCTGTCCACCAAGCCGCTGAGATGCTGCAGCAGCAGAAAAGTTTGAGATGAGCTAAAAAGGTAAAAAGACAAGAAAATGCATATTTCAATATATTTATGTAAAGTATAAATAGTGTGTATTTATTGTAGGATTAGGCACCATGTCGTAGGACGAGGACATCAGTAGACAGCAGGCCGGGTCCAGGATGTTTGTTGTGTCAACGCGGACGTGGTGATGTGCTGAGGACATTATTCATAGTTATTTTAATTTGAAGGAGATATATATATTTCAAAAGAACTTGCGGGAGATCCAGCATGAGTGTGCTTTCAGGCTTCCCTCACCATCCGGTCATGCACCACCACGACAGCCACCATTACTCCCTGCACGGAGACACCGGAGCTCCTCCGTACTTCACCAGCTGGCTCATCAGTCACGCCGATGTTTCTCCCACCGAGTACGGCATGGCGCCGGGATACAGCCCCGACTACCACGGAAACACTCCGGGCAGCCTGGACCCCCACCACCACCACCACCACCACCACCACTATGGACATGCTGGACATGGTGGACACGGCCCCGTGTCCGTTAACGGAGCCCCGGTGGGCGTGCACCACCACCCCCGCACGGTCAAGAGGAGACCGACCGCCAACCGGAAGGAGAGGCGGAGGACGCAAAGCATCAACTCGGCGTTCGCGGAGCTGCGGGAATGTATCCCCAACGTCCCCGCAGACACCAAGCTGTCCAAAATCAAGACACTCCGCCTGGCCACCAGCTACATCTCTTACCTGATGGACATCCTGGACAAGGACGGACAGCACGGAGACACTCAGGCTTTCAAGGCCGACCTCAAGAAGACGGATGGCCGGGACGAGCGGAGGAAGAGGGACACGGTAAGACCAAACATTTGTCCTCAAACTCCACTTCTTCGTACTTTTAGTACTGGATTGGATTTCACGTGTAGGATACAGTAGTTCATATTGTGGGCACGTGCAGTCAAATCGACTTGAAATATGTGTCCCTAAAGTCTGGACACAATAGGCAAATACATTTAAAATTGTTAATTTAAAATATGTAGAATATAAATAAATAACATCTGTTCTTCTTTTAATTTAATTGATCGATGTTCTCATTGTGTTTACTGTTACACATAATACATTTGTATGTGTTAGCTTGTGACATAAGCCGTATTGTTAAAAGAATCATTTATTTAACGTATTATTTTGGAATTATGTGTATATATATATATATATATATATATATTTACAAGCTGTGTTTGTAGACTCAGACACTAAAACGAGAAGTGTGGAAAACAAGTTGCCATCCAATGTACCGTTTTACGATCTATTGACATATTTGATGGACAGAGAAAACATGTTGTTCAAGGGGATCTGCGTGATGACGTCATTTGAGGGCTCTTAATATTTCTAATTGAGCTTATCAAGTCTAATGACAATCATTAAAGGCAGACTCAAGCGTTATAGGAACGGTTGGGGATATTGTAATATATTTGTATAGCAGAAGCACACAAATAACGTACGCAGAGTGATTGCTGTACTAATATGCACTTTTAGGATGATATGCATTTTTTCAATGAATCACGTATACTAATAATAAGCAAGTAACAACAGTTTGCTGCGTGGCATTATGAAGTAAAAATGTATGCATGGATGACATGAAAACATGGGAATAGTTCCAAAAGGCTTTAAATCGCCGTTAAATACATTTACCATACATGCATACATGTGAGCATTTGGTCATAATACCATACCATACTGACACCGGTCCACAATAAAACCACAATAATAAAACAAAATCTTTATAATGCTGACCCTCATTGTGAATGGACAACAGTGTTCAGCCTCTCTCCTTATTGTGCCCTACTACATTTTTATTTCTTATAAACGTTTTGATGCTTTTAATGCTTATATTTAAATGTATAGCGAAAAAATATATATTTATACTAACGCTTGTGTTTTTAGGTTGTGCCGATTTCCTCTCTAGTGAGTTTAGCAAATAGCTACGATGCCACTCAGTCGTATAGCTTATGGATCACGTAATATAATACAGCAGGGGTGTCCCAAGTGTGGCCAGGGGGACATTTGCGGGCCGCAATAATATAATTTAATTTGTAGTATAATGTAACGAAGTTGCAATGTGAATGCATTAACAGTCATAATAATAAGCCTTTGTCACCTGTAACACAATCTGCTTTCTGTGCAGCTGGAAAAAGTTTGGACACCCCTGATGAACAGAGTGTGCCCAAAATCTGGACATATAATATGCGTACGTTATACACTCAATTAATTCATAAACATAAAATATATCTTTTTTTAATTGCTACTTGTCAAATAACACGTATAAATGTGTTATTATTAGTAGTAGTATTTATAATAATCACGAATAAATATCTTGCAGTTACTAAATTAGACGAACAAGTTAAGACATTTGTTTATATTGTGTGTATATAAAATTTGACTTACTAAATATAAATATGTTTAGTGTGCACACAAAGGAAATGTGGAGTTGACGTCAGTCTTGCAAAGCGGGTCAAACTTTTGCATCACAAATCATGCGATGTTATTTCAAGGTGGTATTTGTTCACATTACAATTGAATAAGGATTCATTTGTTGAAAATATGCATGTTTACCTTTGTGTCAGCCAAGTCAGGTTTTTAGCATATTGGTTGTCCATAATTTATTATGTGGAATATGTATGGCAATATTTATTATGTGGGAAAATAGATATGCACAAAGGCAATACATCTGTGTATTTAATATGTGGCAGTCTACGGGCAGCATGCACAGTAAATGATGATATCATCATGTCTGCTCGTCTGGAGTGATTTCCTTCATCGTTGAAAGCAGACAGGCAGAAAGTTTTCTACACTCCAATACGAAACTCAGTTATAGGAAGGCGTGGATTATATAATACTGGATAAAGCTGAAACTGTGCAGAGTAAAGACGATTCCCCTCCAAATAATCGCAATGCTGCACACGCTGCTGCTCATCAACAACGAAGCTGTTAAACTCTTTAGTCGAAACAGTGTCTCCTTAAGCGTGCCAGTAAGGGTCAGTGCCATGATAATTATATTCCAATTATATGTGCCCCCATGTTCAACGTAGTATTACGTGTTATTATATGATTAGTATTACTATTATTATTATTTCAAAGTGATTTAGAACTTGTTGGGACAGATTATTGGCAGCTTTGTTGTCGAAGTAGATCACTTACTCACCGGACCAAGGCTGTCCAAACCTCTTCATCCCAGAGTGGCAATACATAAATATGACACTTGCGTTTATTAAACGATTACAGGTCAATTATGCGAAGCAGTTATAGCAAAACTCGTCTAAGGAAAGAACAACAGCCCATGAATTAAAATTGGAATATACAGTATATAGACATATATATATAATCGCTGTCGTGCGATTCCTGAATGAACCCATACGAACCAATATTTGGTATTTTGTCTTTATGTGCTTATCTTGATGCTATCCAAAATGTTTTGGGACAACGTGACATAGATGTCCATCAGGGTGTCCGAAGTGCGGACCTAATTTTTTAAGAATTGGCACTCAGCATAGTCTAAAAGTAGAACTGGGGGGGATGGAAAAAGGTGTAACGTAATGAGAAAAAGTTGACATGCGTACCAGGCTGACATGCAGCCTGGCTGTTTTTTGTTTGTTTGTTTACATGTATTTCACTTTAGCATTTAGCCTTTTTTGTTTGACTAAATTAAACATATCAATATGTCCCTATTTTGAGTAAACAGTTTACTTGGACAGAAAATGGTACATTTACTACTTCCACAAAGTGCTAAATACTGCATCCAAGCAATACGCATTGCCCACTCGTGTCCTTTTCATAAAACAGTGTTGTCGTAGAAATACGTACACTAAAGTTTAATGTTTGTACTTAACTATTTCTGTTAAGGTCACTTTGCATTTCTATTTTAGTATATTTTCAAATAAAAATGGATACTTTTACTGTGATTCATTTCCAATTAGCATCTTCCCCACGCAATACTTTTAGTGTGGTTTCGACAGCCAATGGCTGCAACAAGTACTCTGATGCCGCGAGCCAATCAATGCAAAGAAGAAGGAGAAGACGGTGTATGATTGGTTGTTTGTGTGAGGCGCCAACGTAAACAGGAAATTATAACCTGGCGTTTAGCATTTCGGTGCGATATGGACAACAACAGCGAACGAGTATTTTTAATGTTATTTTGCTGGCAGAGCATTTTTAAAAGGTAAAAACAGTACATTTCTTCTTATTTGATACTTAAGTATAGCAGCTCTTTTAAGACGTTGACTCAAGTCGTGTTCCTTTTGTTCCTGATACAAAAATGTTTATCACTGCTGTGTCTTCATGTATGTTTTAATGTCAGCAGAATGACCAGGAAGGACAATTAGAGACAGTTAAATAAGTGCTGTCCTATTTAATCAATAACGTAATCAATGGTGATGTAAATTACTGATTTCATGTCACTTATTGCCAAAAAAAACCCAACTTGACGAACTAATTACAATAACTAGAATAATAATTTATAAACGAGTCAATAATACCTTTTGTGCTTGATGTTAATATGATAATTGTTATATACCGTATCTGTGTGTTTAATACATAATGATGCAAAATTAAACTGATAAAAATGACAATATAATATCAATGAAAATAATGTCACAATTAATTTCTGCCTTGTTTTACAGTTTCCGTCTATGGAGCGTGGTTTTTGTGATAAAACTAAGTAAATTGTTGAAATAATATTTCATTGATTAAATACTGAAATGATTTATCCATCCATCCATCTTCTATGCCGCTTATGCTACTAGGCTCACAGGTATGCTGGAGCCTATCCCAGCTGACTTCGGGCAAGAGGCGGGAGGCCACCGTGCGGCTGAAATGATTTACTTGCACTGTAAATAACTGCCCATGAATTAACTTAATTGTGAAATAATTATTATCACACATAATTACACTAAATTCATATGTATTTGTTTTTGTAATTATGTATTTTTTGTTGTAGTTGTATCTGTCTTGATTCAGTATATAGCCTGTTCACATGTACAAGGCGATCATATAAATTGAGGAGGTAGTTTTGTATCCTCATCCACCATAATGTTGCATAGAAATAAATATGCAGTTTTTCTTCACACCTCATCCATTTTTACACTGTAATCTTTTTATTTCATTCTTTTTGTCATTAATATCTATCACCGTTGTGTTTTTTTCTGTACATACTCCACATATATGGCTGGTAAATGTTGCAGTGCAGGAGTGTACACCAAAACATCTGTTACAACTGATTCACCGTGACTACTACTATTTATATTTTTAAGTAGTATATGTAATATCAACATTATGATACTTTTAAAATTCCTGTTGATCGCTGTTTGTGGCAGTTCCAATGTTGTTTAACCCATAGGAATCCATTTAAAGTCAAATGATGGCATATCACAGAGCAAGCGGGACACACAGAAGACATTTGTGATGTTTATTTCCAAAATGCTACTAATTACAGATGTGTGACGTTACAAATATGTTACATGAAATGTGTTCTTTATTTGAAAAGAACTCAACTTGACACTTTTTGTGTCGCACAAACGTACTTTGAATTGAAGGCGAAATGGCTGATATTTTCCAAGCTTGTTTTATATACTTTCATGAAAGAAATATTATAAGAACAGTTGAAATATAATATTTGACGCCATGTTAAAGCATTACAATTGTTAAATGGCTTTAAAATGACCTTTACGTGGGAAAAAAAAAGCTTTTTGGGAATGAGCTAGCTTACCTGACACAATGCCATTTTGAGGAAGCCATATCTTGGGATAGTCACATGACTGTCACATGACAACCACACCAAAATGTTTCCTATTATGTCACTTGTAGGGACTTCCCGAGTTCAAGTCAAGCACAAAGCTCTATAGGAAACATTTAAATTCTTCTTTTGGGGTTCAAATAATATAAAATATCACACAGTGCTTTTAGTAGTTTGAGTATATAGAGGAATTAGTCACAGCCTTGTTGTCAATACATTGTAAAGTGGTGGCAGTATTTAATGAAGCTTATGAAGTATATTTCAAATGGTTATCGACTAGATCAATTTAACTGTGCCAGCGATGTGTTTCTCTGCAATAATAATAATCATTTCTGCAGGCGGATATCCCCAAGACGGTGTCATCATCGTCGTCGTCTTCAGCGGGCGACAAGAAGACAAAAGGAAGGACAGGATGGCCCCAACATGTCTGGGCTCTGGAACTGAAACAGTAGCTGAAACATCTGTGCAGGTTGATTGCACTCACAGGAACTTAAAGTCATCATCTCGTGTCTGGTGTGGACGTCCAACCAAAGGACAGACGACATGTAGTCCCCGTAGAAGCGTACGGTGATGTATTTCTACACTTTTCTACTGTTTGCTGAGAATGAAAATGCATTCAGTACACTTGCAATTACCGTGAAACCAGGAGTGTCCATAGTGCGGCCCAGGGGCCATTTTCAGCCCACAGGTTGTTTTGTATTATTTTATATTCACGAATGGGATATATTATTATTAATTATACCAATTTGCTTTGTCATCTACAACACAAAGATAGTCAAAAAGGCATAATATAACAAGTAAATGTCACAAGGTTTGCATTCTCAAACCACCCACAAAGGGCAAGTAATTGAGACGCCAACACGAGGTCATCAAACCAGACGCCTCCCTCACTCCTGGTGCAACCAAAAATAACACAAAACGTGGAACACACAATGTAACTGCGCCACACGGACGACGCGTGTATCTAAATAAACACTTACACGAGTGTACGTGCAAAACAATACTCTTTTATACAAATGTACAACCTGCAAAGCACGCCGGGTACTTTCCTGTTTGGGAAGTGCACGCATTCGCATCCCAACATGCATGCCGAGCATGACTACTTTCTGTGCAGCTCAAGCTTTTCCAATGTAGGCCTGTGTAGTTTTCCTACCAATAAACGACCTAATTATGGAGATTATAAGCACAAAATGGTGGGTTTTCCCCCAAATAAGAACATTTTTAAAGATAATGTTTTTATTAAAAAAAATACATAAATGGATGCTGAATAGTGTATATGCGGGTATCCACTGTAATACGCGTTGTCACCTATAACAGAGCTGACATGCAGGCTACATTGGATTGATTTGAGCCTTTTTTACAAAATAAACAAATATTTACCAAACATGCTGATCAATTAAATACATGTAAAGGAAAAACATATCAGCTTTGTGGTATAGCTGACAAAGGGACCCTCTTGAAATCAGTATTATTACAACAAAATCATCTTTCTGAGGACTTTAGCATACTTGAAAACAGGCCGTCGGCCATTTTGGTTTGCAGGTAACATTTTTGATCAATTTGGACCATTTCCAGTTTGTCTTAGTTTTCTGTGTCATGCAATGTGGGTCGTGTTTAATTTTGTTTTTAGGATATGTGAGGGACAGTAAAAATAAAACGAGCCGCGGGCCGCATTTTGGACACCCCTGACTTGAGTTGCGTTGTTGTCTTCAAAGAAATGAGAGCGAACGCAATTGATTGGTGATCGTTTGACACATTCATCCAGGGCCCCATAAATAACATCTAACTACACACACACACGCACGCACACACACGGCAGACCAGCTGGCTCTCAGCTTTATTTAACTTGATATATTTATGTGCAATGCGGCCGTAAGGACGAGCCAAACTACCACGCCACTGAATGCCAGTATACAAAATACACGGTGTCCCTAAAGTCTAGATATATAATATGCACAAACAATACACACATACATTACACACACAAAAATATAAATAACAAATATAGACTAAATTAAATATCATTTTTTTAAATAATTACAATGAATTAATAAAAATAAAAATAATATATATATTATGTATAATATTAACAATATATATTTATATTTATACATTAAATAAAAAAAATAAAAAATAGATTTGTACATGCATATTGTGTCCAGACTTTAGGGATACCCCGTACTAGATATGTGTCATAATTACACTACAAGGTGTTTGTGAAGTCTTTGTGTTTCTGTACGGGCTGGGCTGTAAATACATGTTGTGACGACACAGTGTCCGTGTTGTGAAGTGTAAATAATAATAATAATGCTAAGTGTATAGGATGTAACCTGTGTCATGAATTGAATAAATGTTTACATGGTAACTTTTTTATGTTGTTCAGTTATTTGGATTTCTTATTCTGTTTGACTGTTTCACATATTGATGAATATACTGTATTTAATAGCTCTGTCTGCACTCAAAACAGTTGAGGTTTATTGTTACAGACAGACTACATCAGGGGTGTCCGAAGTGTGGCCCATTTTCGGTCATAAGCTTGTTTTTTTTTTGGCCCTCGACATATTGTAAAAATAAAATGAACTGACTGTGAATGAGATGTTGAGATGAGATCATTAGATATTGGCTTAGTATCTTTAAAGTACCAAATATAGCAACGTGCCACCCCATCCTTCAATTGGACACCCCTGTCTTATATGATCTGTGTGTGTTTATAATCAATACACCCACCTGCCCAATGAAATACTACAACACAGTCCACTGAGCCCTGACGGCAATTATTGACAGCCAGTCATCGATTGCTAAGGTCTGACAAACCTCTTGGTATGTTGATGGAAGGAGACAAGACAACAAAACGTTGGACGCTTGAGAGACGGACGTAATGGAGAACGGACCAATGTTGAGAAAACTGGCATCACACGCATGACCTTTTAATGACCTCCTTTAGTTCTGTTCGCTTGTGTTCTTTCACCGCTGAAATCATTAATTCACCAACATAATCATGATAATATTGATATTCAACATGCCTCCAAACACGTCCAGTCCACCTGATGCCAAGGAGCTGCATTTTATTCGTCATTCAGGTGCTGATTGTAAAATTTCAGGTGGGCCTGTGCATGTGTCTCCTTTAGCAGGGGAACCTTGCAGGCACTGCAGGATCTCAATCCATCGCAGCCAAGTGTGTTGCTAATGCTTTTCTTGATGACTGTGCTCCCAACTCCCTTGACATCATTAACCAGCTGCTCCCTTGCAATTCTGGGCTGGTCCCTCACCTTTCTCACAATCATTTTTACCTTACCAGGTGACATCTTGCATTTAGCTCCAGAGAGAAGGCGACTGACTGTTATTTTGTATTTCTTATTTAATTGTTGTGTCAACTGTGGTCTCTGCCTGACCAAGCTTTCTGTTGATGTTCTTGTAGCCCATTCTGTTTCCATTTCAGGTGTCTTTTATCCACATAATTCACCGAGGTAAACTTACAAAATCAGCAGGGGACCAAATACTTGTTTTCCCCGCTGAATATGTTTAAGTACACGTTTGCATTATGGATGGTAATGGTTCAGTTTGTTTTGAGCATGCAAAACAGTTCACATAGCAGTACATCACATTTACACTCGCACAATTCAACATGTCTGAAAAGGAGTATCGTTGTCTTTAAATTCTTAGAATTTCAGAAATATATGAATTAATAAATTATACTGTTTTGTGGTTGCATACGGTTTATTAGTCAAAACATAGGCATATTTAAGCGAATGCTGCAATGTTTTTTTTGTCTAAATTAAGCATTTTCAAGCATAACAATGGCTAAATACACTTAAATACAACATAAGGCATTCCAAAAGACGCATTCAAAGACATTGGTGATAGGTAGTATTCTACACTGGTCACTAGGTGTCAGTAATGTTACCGTAATGTTCGGTGAGACACAAAACCACCAGACTTGATCACTGAAACAACAGGCTTTTTTGCAGGTTTGAATGATCAACACAGCAGTCACAATTATCCCTAATAATAATCCCTAATATAAACAAGAGCTACTGTTGCAGCAAGATGAAACTCATCTCTGAACCCCTGACGTCACTTCCTGTCTTCCCCTCACTCAGCTCCCCTAGGGAACACATTTATAGCAACACACACAAGTCTTATTTATGTCTTAAATGGCTAATTTTCTCTTATTATGTCTAATACATTTGGTAATACGAGTGTAAAGGTGACTATAGGGGTGTTATTTCATGTCTAGAGGGCTCTAATAATGTAAGGTATTAACAGGTTTTGTATGCTGTAACTATGAAAATATTTTATTGATAAATAAGGTATCGTACGTCGCCAACATTCACTTATCACGGTCGGGTCTGGAACCAATTAACCGCAACATACGAGGGATCAATGTATAGGAAAAGGCAGATCTTATTTAATCCTACCCTTTCTCAGTTTTTTATGACACAATAATGTTTTAATGCAATAAAAAGACCAGAGCTGATCTGTCTTTGGGGTGTTTACACGTGACAGGCTACAAGCTGATAAATACTCCATCATTTTGTCTGTTTGTTTCTGTGACGATACCGTTTTCAAGCTCGACAATGTCAACATTTAAAAACTCAAAGTGTTGAAAAATGACCCATCCTTCCCATCCAGCTTCAATGCCGCTTATACTCGCAAGGGTTGCGGGGCTATGCTGGAACCTATCCCAGCTGACTTGGGACAAGAGGTGGGATACACCCTGGACTGGTCGCCAGCCAATGGCAGGGCACATATAGACAAACAACCACTCACATTCATACCTATTGACAATTTAGAGTCACCAATTAACCTAAAATGCATGTTTTTGGAATGTGGGAGGAAACCGGAGTACGCGGAGAAAACCCACGCACGCACGGGGAGAACATGCAAACTCCACACAGGGATGCCCAACAGAGATTCGAATTTGAAAAATGGCATCGTAATTAAGTGATTATCATGAAGTAGAGGTGTAACGGTACGCCATAATCATGGTTGGCTACGTACCTCCGTTTTAACGTCACAGTTTGGCTCATTTTGTACAGTCGACGAAAATATAGACGCAACACCTTTTGTTTTTACTCCCATCTTTCATGAGCTAAACTCAAAGCTCTAGAACCTTTTCTGCGTATACAAAAGGCGAGTCTCTCTCCAATCTTGTTGACAAATCTGTCTAAACGTCTTAGTGAGCACTTCTTCTTTGCTGAGATAATGCATCCACCTGATTAGACAGCATGATTATTGCACAGGTGTGCGTTAGCCTGGCCACAACAAAAGGCCATTCCAAAATGGGCAGTTTTACTGAAATTGCCCAATATTTGCCGCAATGCCCCGCCCACTCCCACGTGTCATTGCGCCAGTGAAGTAGTTTGATCGGCGTAATAATGTTAATAAGAATAATAATAACAATGGTTCATATGCACATCACATTATATGTAAATGGAGCCTTGTTGCCGCTTTTCGGAGACTTTTCAGACGACTTTGTAGACGGAATAAGTACCGTAAGTCCCATATGTCAGTAGCTGTCTCTTTTTATCTGTTTTTATATCGGTAGAACGCACAGAACAGACAAAGACATATGTGTTTATGTCTCACATAAGGATTGTGGATGATGGGCAAAATTCCCCATGCCTGGATTGACCCATTCATCCAATCACGTTGTTTTGTTGTTATAATAGGTTATGACAACACTTTTAGAAGTTAGAGGTCATAAATGCACTGTACCCCCCACAAAAACACACCGTGGACTTTGTGTTTCTATTATTATCATTCACTCATTCATTTTCTAGGGCGCATATTCTCAATAGGGTCGTGGGGGTATGCTGTAACCTATCCCAGCTGACTTGTAGCGCGAGAGACGGGGTACACCCTGGAGTGGTCGCCAGCCAATTGCGGACAACCATTCACATTCGCATTCATACTCATGGGCATTTTAGACTCTAAATTTAGACTCTAAACTCTAAAACAAAGTGACGTTTACGCGATCGACCCAAACTACCTTGCCGATCTACCGGTAGCTCGCGATGGACGTAATGGCCACCCCTGATTTAGACTCTCCACTTACCTAACATGCATATTTTTAGAATGTGGGAGGAAGCCGGAGTACCCGGAAACTCCACTCGAACCACCAGGCCACCACGCGGCCCATTATCATTAATATCATAAATATTATTTTAGCGAGGTTATTATGATGCTGCGTATTTACTGTACGTGTGATATGTGTGTCTAATAGTGTAGTTTGACGGTGTCTTCAGCTTGCACAGACCCGAGTCACCACACTGTAATATAAATAGTCATAACGTAGCATACATTCCTCGCATGTACAGTATACGGTGCGTCTGCTCACATGTCCTGTTCCTTTTTCTGTGCAATGGACCGACTGGTGAGCATGATGGATCGCTAAGGCTGCAAGAGAATTTCTCCCTGCAATAATAGCAAAACATCTGGCAGCCATTACTTCACGCAGATCCTCCCCTTTCCCACTCCAGCCTTCTTTATAGCCTACCAGACATTGTGTCTCTGCTTTTTTGTCCTTCATAAGGTGGCGCCATTTCTACCTACTGTATATTTGTCTGCTCTATTTTTTTTCCTGTTTTGTTGAGTGGTGAGCGCTTGGTGACCATGTGCACATATTTGAGCGAATATTTGGGTGAATAATGAGCAGCGCTTATAAACCGGTGATGCAATATGCAAGATTATGTTGAAGTTAGCAAAGACAGCGGAGAAGGCGAAGGGAGGTAACGTTGGAAACAAACCCTGAAGTCATTTCAGTCCCACCATAACGACTACACTGCTACATTTTACACCTACACGTTTACGACACAAAGATACTTTCAATAAAAGAGGCATTTTCTGAATGTTTACCATTTTTACAAATGATTTTTCTTGCAGCGAAACCAAAAACAGATTGCCCATTGCTCCCTTTTTATTGACCAGATAAAAACTGGGGAAAAAAAGGGGGCAAAAAGGGATAAACCACAGGTGCTTTGGACTCAAGGAAAACATGCGTCTTCGCTATAACATGTTTAATGTCTGCTTTGAACAAGAATCAAACATACAGTAGATATCACATTATTTTATCCCTGACAGTCTTGCTTTTATTGTTGGAATTTCCTGTTCATACCTGCCGTTTCCTGTTTCTCAGACAGCTTGGTCTGGTGGCTGGAGCGGAGCAATGAGGCTGGCAGACCTAATCAGCAATTAACATCATTTATCAGCCTCGTGTCCGCACCAGGAGGACGCCAGATTATTCCTCATGGTTTCCCCGTGTTGTGTTGACCTGGGTTCTCCATTCTGTGACGCTGCGTTTTAATTCGCCTTTTGTTCCAGGTACGTTTCTCTGGCGTTTTCCTGGACTGCCTTGTTGTTCCCTTCCTAGCTATTATTGCTGGGTTGCCTGGTAAATTTACTGCATAGCAGTATTGTAGGGAAAAAAGTAACAACAACAAACTGAAATGAGAAAAAATACAACGCGAAGTAGGATTCCTGACTTGTAAATGGAATATTTTTACAGTTAGAAGTTAGAAAACCTGTTTACGACCTTCTAAATACGGTTTTTAACATTATTAGAGCCCTCTAGACATGAAATAACACCCCTATCGTCACTCTTACACACTCGTATAGCCCAATATAGTGGACAAAATAAGAGTAAATTAGCCATTTAAGACAAAAATAAGAATCATGCAGGTGTGTGTTACTATAAATTTGTTCCCAAGGGAACCTGACAGAGTGGCGAACAGGAAAGGACGTCGGGGTTCAGGGCTGAGTATCAGCTTTGTGTGGGTCACAGCCACAACAGCAGCCCATGTTTTTATTAGGGATTATTGTGTCTGTTGTGAGATCTTTCAAACCTGCAATAAAAGCCTGTGGTTTCGGCGACCAAGGGGGTGTACGGCGAAAGTGGCTCCACAAACCCAGGCTTTGTGCTCAAGATGCAACCCAACAAAACACCCGCGACCGTGGTTATCAACTTACTTTGTCAAGTCCGGTTTTCGGCTTTGTGCTCAGTGCGTGTTCACATGAAAAGGGGGCGTCATATTATTCTACTTCCGCCGAAAAGCGAAGCAATCCCAGCCAGTGTATTTTTAAGCCTGGACATAACCTGGTCCCGGCCAGGCTATGAGCTTAGCTTCAGTTACCATGGCGATACAGCTGCTTCGCTGAACACGCAAGTCCGGCTTTCCACTCAACACGGCTAGCTAACCCACTAAACTCGCTTCGCAGAATACCCCCCCAAGTGTGATGCTTGTGTGTCTCACCAAACATTACAGTAACACTATTGACACCTAGTGACCAATGTAGAATACTGCATGTCACCAATGTCATTGAATTCGTCTCTTGAATGCCTTATATTTGTATTTTATTTAATTTAGCCATTGTTATGCTTGAAAATGCTTATTTCAGGCTTAAAATACGTAACTGCTTAACTAACAATAACCATAAAACGGAACGATTTATTCATTCATATAGTTTTCAGAAACCGTGATAGAGTGAAGCTGCAAAATTCGAACAGTGATGTGGTGAGGGACGACGCTATGTAAACCCATATACAACTTATATACAGTACACAGTTATTTTTGTTCTTTTTCCAGGATGGAATGATGGCACGACATACATCATCAATGGTTTTTTTTTAACTACACTTGGTTGCACAAGTTTGAATTTATTTGGGAGTGATTTATTTGATTTTGGTTTTATTTTGAGTTATTTATTACCATTTCAAATTTGCGTTTGTTTGACCCAAAACTTAATTTGTGGAAAAACCCGCCATTTTGTGCTTATAATCACCATAATTAGGCCATTTATTAGTAAAAAGCATCTAACTTGCCCGACGTCGGTAGAGCTTGAGTTACACAGAAAGTAGTCAGAGACAAACTTCAACCCCAACACTTGCCTCAAATGCAGAGCAAAATATCCCTTTAATGGTGTTCTGATGTTATAATGTAATCTAAATGTACTACATTCATCATACACGTCAGCGACCTTCCTACCACACCCTGTCTTCAGTATGACTACGCCCAAGACGTTGCTCTCCTGTGCTCCGATAAAGGTTGGTCCAGTGTGGAGGCAGCTCCACAGAAAGACGTGGCACTGAATCAATGAGATAGAAACTGAGGACAGCAAAAACCACCACCACAGCCGTCCACGTCAAAAACAAGGAGTGAACCTGAACGGACCACCTCAACCTCACAACGCCTTCCCCTGCCTACCTGGGTGTCAAGCTGGACAGGCAATTAACTTCCAAGCAACATCTTGAAGCACTTTGTGCCAAATTGACCTCTAGAATCTCCTTCGTTGCCTTGCAGGCTCATCTTGGGGAGCCAGCACCTCCAACCTTCACACGGGGGCCCTCGCCCTCGTCTGCAGCTGCGCGGAATATGCAGTCCTAGCATGATGTTGACGCATGTGAAGAAAGACAGCTGGACACAGCGCTAAACGACAACCTCAGCATCGTCACATGGGGCCTGCATCCAGGGGGACAGTTTGCTGGGCTTTGCACCTGCATCCTACGGAGAAAGCACCACACTTCCAAACAACAAAGACAAGGTCCTGCCACATAATCTACACGAGTGCCCCATACTGCATCCACACGAAGACCCTGGCCCTCCCCGATCCTGACACAGTGAACTGGTTGCGACATTTGGAGCAGATCGCATAGCAGTCTTGAAAAGATCAACAATTATACAGACAAAAGTGACTTTTTATCACAAACTGGTACAGGAATATCAGTACCACCTGGGTGACACACTATACCGGACCTTGCATGTGCAATAACTGCTTCATATTCTGCTGGTGTGCATTTTTAAACGAGGTAATACTGGAGTTGATACATGCATATGCCTGGGGTCCCAACGCAGCCCAGCCTTTGGCGAGTGGGAGTCTCGGCTAGCGATAGAGCCAAGCAGAAGCCAGAGCTTGAAAACCCTCTTCCGTCGTCTCATGCTTGGGAATGCTTGACCTTCCCGGTGAAATATGTAAATGGACAAAGACAAGTGGAGAAGATGAAAGCAGGGCGCTGCCGTTGTTCATTCGAGATAGGGACCGGGGGCTACAAGCCGGAGCTCTTCGGGCTGCGCTTCAGCCAATAATAAACTTTACTAAAAATCCAATAATCATTCAGACTCCTCACACTGTTACTGTTGTACTTGTCTGCATTTATTAAAAAAATTATATATTTTTGTAATTTTGAAAACTTAAAACTTTACAAGAAAAAGCTATAGTAAGTAAGCAAGTGTATTTCGTAATTTCACATGAAAAAGTACCAGTAATTACTTTACAAGACAACATTGCAACGTCGGAATATGAGAAAAAAAGAAAACATTTCAAATTTTGAAAAAAATCTTAGCCTTCAAATGAAAAAAAATGAATTTTTATGAGAAAACACCTTAATTTTATTAGAAAAAAAGCCAGAATATGACAAAAAAAAGAAGAAACGAATACAATTTTACAGGATGAAAGTCATAATATTGTGTGAAAGGGTCTCAATTTGACAAGGAAACCTCAACTTTTACGAGAATAAAGTGGTTATATTCTGAGAAAAGTAGGAATTTTACCAGAAAAAAGTTGCAATTGTGGAAGATGCAAATTGTAATCACAAGCTTTACCTGCCTGAAGAATTAATTTCCAGCATTTTGCAATTTTTTGTTTCATTTTACAAAAGCAAAGCAGTGAGCAAAAGTGTGACCCAGGGGATATTTGCGGCTGTTTTTTTTTTTATTGTCCCGTGGCAAATTAAAAAATATACACAAGTTTAACAGAAAAAAAACCCCAAAAAACAACAAACAAAAAACAGCAAAAACGGAACAATCAGCATTCTTTTACAAGAATAAAGTCACAATGTTTACAGAAAAAAAAGTTGCACTCTGAAGAGAAAAAAATATGAATTTTACGAGAATACATTTTAAACTTATTGTGAGGAAAAATAACGTAATTTAAGTAACAAAGTTGACATATTAATGAAAAAAATGTTTTTGAAAAAAGTTTAAATATTGTAATAAACAAGCAAAACAACGAATAAAGTTGTAATTTTTGGAAAATCAAGTTGTGGAAAAGAGTTAATAAAGTTCATAATGTTAATAAAGTCAAATAAAATGATTTAAAAAGTCGCAATTTTGTGGGAATAATGTCATAATTCCAAGAAGAAATTTTACAAGAACAAAGCTGAAATAGTTGAATAATTTAAGAGAAAAAACAGCACAAATGAGGAAAAAAACTGATGGAATTTTAAAACAATTATGTCAAAATAGGACTTTGACTAGGCCACTCCAAAGTCTTCATTTTGTTTTTCGTCAGCCATTCAGAGGTGGACCTGCTGGTGTGTGGTCATCAGACCACAGAGTATTTTGCCAAAGGTCTCGGGGATCATCAAGATGTTTTCTGGCAAAATTTTTAAAAAGTGGCCTTTATGTTCTTTTTGTTCAACAGTGGTTTTCGTCTTGGAACTCTGCCATGCAGGCCGTTTTTGCCCAGCGTCTTTCTGATGGTGGAGTCATGAACACTGACCTTAACTGAGGCAAGTGAGGCCTGCAGTTCTTTGGATGTTGCTGTGGGGTCTTTTGTGACCTCTTGGATGAGTCGTTGCTGTGCTCTTGGGGTCATTTTGGTTGGCCGGCCACTCCTGGGAAGGTTCACCACTGTTCCATGTTTTCGCCATTTGCAGATAATGACTCTCACTGTGCTTTGCTGGAGTCCTAACGCTTTAGAAATAGCTTTATATCCTTTTCCAGACTGATAGATCTCAATTAATCTCAGTTAAGTTGTGTTTTAACGAGGGGGGACGACCACTTTTTCACACAGTCATGTAGGTTAGAATTTTTCTTTAAAGGTTTTCATTTAAAAACAGGATTTTGTGTTCAGTTGTGTTGTCTTGTTGACTAATATTTATATTTGTTTGATGATCTGAAACATGTAAGTGTGACAAACATGGAAAAAAATAAGAAATCAGGGAGGGGGCTAACACTTTTTCACAGCCACTGTATGATCTGCTAACAAACTTCTGTTGCCCCCTCTGAAAAATTGGTTGTCGGTTGTTAAGAGATACAAATTGTCCAACCACACAGTTAAGTAACATCAACCCCCCCCCGGAACACACACATACACACACATGAACACAGCATGCTGTAACTCCTGAGACCACCCGGGACCCGACAGACCACCAGGCTGTCCAGTCCGCGGGTGCGTGTTTTTGATCAGCAGGTCTGGGAACATGAATAAAACCTGGTAAAAGGTGGACAAACACACACACATGCAAAGCCATAATACTGTCACACGCACGGAGACACACAGTCACACACATGGCCACTAATGGAGTCCTGCTTTTTATGTCTTTTTTCTTTGTGTGTGTGTGTAAAACACCATTAGAGCTGTGTGTGACATGATGAGAACTAATGGGCTGACTGATCGGGGCACACACAGTAGGGGGTTGAGTGTTCGGATGGGGATTAACATGGGGGACACCAGGAACAAGTCCAGGACTAATAAATTAGAGTTCAGCTGGTGCTGAAATACTGCAATAAGAATAACTTGGAATATCTCCTAATGCTTGTACTGCAATAAGTACAACTTGGAATGTCTGTAATGAAATACCCCGCGATGCAAAATGATCATTTTATGCTCTGTTTTACGTTGTGTGTGAGCTGCTCTCGCTGTACTCGACAAGACTTTTGCTTTTTCTGTAATCATTCAACTCTAATTTGGACATGAAAGGAAGCTGGAGAAAGCAATTTGTGTAGACACGGTGTGTGAACGCTGCAGAGCCCAAGCTGAACTGAAACGCTGCGCGGAAAATGTGAAATTGTGGTAAAAGAGGGAATTATTGGAATGTGGAAAATTGTTAGCCTGAAGGGCCACACAGTGGCGAGTGGTTAGCATGTTGGCCTCACAGTCAGGAGATGGAGAGTTCGAATTTTTTGTTTTGTTTTTGTTTGGGCATCTGTGTGGAGTTTCCATGTTCTCCCCATGTGTGAGTTTTATCCGGGTACTGCGGCCAAACATGCGTTTTTGGTTAAGACTGTAAAAAAGGGGTGTCCAAAGTGTGGCCCCTGGGGACAATTTGGGGCCCGTTGCTTGTTTTTTAATGGTCCGGGGCACATTGTAGAAATAGAATAAAACAAAAAAAACAGCAAAAATGAAAAAAATGACCGAAAAGGCAAAATGTAAAGAGAAGCAGCTGAAATGTTGACACTAATAATAAAACAAAATCATACAGTCCTGTGAAAAAGTGTTTGCCTCCTTCCGTTTTTTTTGTGTGCATGTTTGTCACACTTAAGTATTTCAGATCATCAAACAAATTTCAATATTAGTCAATGACATCACAACTGAACACAAAATGTTTTTTTTTATTAATGGAGAAGAAATATCCAAACCTACATGGCCCTGTGTGAAAAAGTGATTGCCCTCCCGCCAGAAAGAAATTGAGATCAATCAGTGTGGAAAAGGTTATAAAAACTTTTCTAAAGCGTTGGGACTCCAGCAAACCACAGTGAGAGCCATTACCCACAAATGGCGAAAACATGGAACAGTTGTGAACCTTACCAGGAGTGGCCGGCCAACCAAAATGACCAAAAGAGCACAGGGACTACTCATCCAAGAGGTCACAAAAGACCCCACAACAACATCCAAAGAACTGCAGGCCTCACTTGCCTCAGTTAAGGTCAGTGTTCATGACTCCATCATAAGAAAGACACTGGGCAAAAACGGCCTGCATGGCAGAGTTCCAAGACAAAAACCACTGCTGAACAAAAAGAACATTAAGGCTTGTTTCAATTTTGCCAGAAAACATCTTGCTGATCCCCAAGACCTTTGGGAAAATACTCTGTGGTCTGACAAGATAAAGGTAGAACTTTTTGGAAGGTGTGTGTCCTGTTACATCTAGGGGGAAAGCATTTCAGAAAAAAACCCATCATACCAACAGTAAAATATGGTGGTGGTAGTGTGATGCTGTGGGGCTGTTTCGCTTTTTTTGTGTTCAGTTGTGTTGTCATTGACTAATATTTAAATTTGTTTGATGATTTGAAACATTTAAGTGTGACAAAAATATAAAAAAATCAGGAAGGGGGGCAAACAATTTTCAACTTGCTGCAAGTTTTGAGGCTAGATTGATTGTTGGAGCTAGTGCTTCTGTAGCCAAACGAATTTTTGCATCACAGCACACAACTGTCTGTCACAAGATGGCGCAGTGGTGTTTTTGAACGCCAAAGCATACAGACACAAAAGGTCCAAAAATACAAACGTTTAAGAACAAAAAGTGCACTTAAAGTGGATATGAGCAGGGAAAAACTAGCAAGAACGAAAAACAACTGTGACATAACGAAAAACAAAAAACGAAGTACAAACAAATCACTGGGTGAAGCCAAAAAAACATGAACTAAAGCACTAGGTAGCAAACTCAAGGACTGAAAACACTGGCAAGGAGCATGGACTGGCACTGGCACAGACACAAGAAGACAGTCCGGTGTCTGAGTGGAGTCAGATGAGAGCTAATAAAGGCTTAATAGGTGATGCCGTGTAGGTGTGCAGCAGGGCAGCAAGTGGCTCCGCCTAGGAACTCCAAAAAAGGCCCTTTGCAGAACAGAAAAGAGAGCAGCAGCACAGGGCACAAAACAGGATCATGACAGTTTTTTGTCCACTCATGGCTATGGTTTAAGTTTGCATATTAATTTAATTCCAAATTGAAGGAGGAAACTTCAACAATCCCGATAAAGCAGTATCTGAAGTACAAAATTACATACGACCAACGATAAAGCCTCATTTTCGAGGGAATCCCCACTCACAGTGATGCGCCGTGCGGGGATTGGAACACCAAAAAAAATGAAATCTTCAAGATGAAACACTCTCAATGCACAAAATAATCATCAAATGTTAATATAATGCACACAGAGCAATGAACAAAGTCGTGCTGTCTCTTTTCTGCTCTGTTCTCCTTGAGTCGCGAGGCGTTCAGGCACACCCGTAAGTGTGAGTGTTAGGCGCTAATTGTTTTTTAATTTTTATTCATATACCCCGCGTGACCATTTGTGCACCCGTACTCCACTTTGGGAACCTCAGGTCTAGGAAAATCTGTGCCTTGGCTCAATAAAACTTAGAAAACACTGCACTGCTGTGAGTCATGTTTTACTTTAGGATCGAATACTTGAATGAAGAATTGCTGCAATATGAGTGTCAGAAAGGTTTGCTCTTTAAGTGAAGACTCTTTATTGCAGCGCTGTGACACTCAAATTGAAAATGCATGTACAGTATACTACTTTAATAGACTGCAGATTTTTAGCTCCCAACTCAGGAAGAGCTTCGACGGTCGAAGGGTGATCAAATAACAATGTCTGATGAATGCTCTTCAAATAATCAACTCATAGATGAAGCCTACAGTATGTTGGTGAGGCGAAACCTGTCCATAGTTAGTTGAAGCAGTAGTAGTAGTATATGATGTTCGGGTTTTTTTGGAGCGGGAAATTCAGTTCAAAGCCTTATTCACGCTCCGTGCCATAGGGTGGCGCGCATGCGTCAATAAGCGGCTTGCCAACCGCCATTGAACCGAGGAAGAAAAAAAACGAAGAAGAAGAAGAAGAAGAAGAAGAAAAAGAAGAACAGGAATAAGGACTAAACGACATGGCAGCAAAATAAGACAGATACATCTCATTTGGAGTGGAAATGGGGGTAAATATATGTAAAGTACATTTTTATCGCGGCGAGTTATCTTTAGCAGTGTAATTTGTAATTGGCGACGTTCACTGCATAGTTTTATCGCGCGATTTACCAGTTTGTTGTGCCTGAACTAACTGATTGCAGTTGTTGTTCCGTGAAATCATTTATGTTTTGTAAATTTAAACACCGTTTGTTTTCACTTTCACTTTGTAACGGCGTACATGTATTGTTTAGTATAAATAGTCATGGTGGAATCCAATGCAATTGATTCAATGCTTAATTATCGTCATTCAACACACCTAAGTATATCTTACTTTTACTTTCTTGACATAATCTAATGTTTGCTGAAATGTGAGGCTGTGTTGTGTCATTCATTCTGTATGACAGTGGTG
Source organism: Dunckerocampus dactyliophorus (assembly GCF_027744805.1). Taxonomy (NCBI): domain Eukaryota; kingdom Metazoa; phylum Chordata; class Actinopteri; order Syngnathiformes; family Syngnathidae; genus Dunckerocampus; species Dunckerocampus dactyliophorus. The sequence goes on along the minus strand of NC_072824.1, from coordinate 25,838,274 downwards.
TCCAAAGTGTGCCCCCGGGGACATATGATGTCCTGAGCTCAATGTGTATCGTCCCTCTTTTATGACGTCACGAGGATGACTAACTAGTGGGGCTTAGCTCCTATGGGTGTCTAGTAATGTACATGTTTCATCTGCAGTAAACAATCATCACATGCTCCCCTCGAGGAATTTTACTATTTTTATATAACTTGGCAAAACATGGATACATTACAGTGTGGTATTTAACATCATTTTCAGTACATTACAATTTTCAATGAAGTGTTGCCTTTAAAATGAATGTTTTATAACAGACCGGGTTATGGTCACATTGACTGTAGTAATGTTATCCATAACGCTGTTTGTAAATTCCCGGGGTCAGTGAAGGCACCTTAGGCATGACAGGGTTTGACGGTGACGCGTGCTTGTCGGAAAACAAGGAAATGGATGGAATACACACACTTACCGTGCACGTTTGCACCCTAAATGTAACTATAGAGGAGCGATTGTGTTGCAGTTGGTTATGTTGCGTGCGTGCATGTGTGCACCTTTGTGTCGGTGACCTCCCCCACCACCACCCCAAAGCTGTAACGTGAGCGGAAACACTGCATCTTGTCATTCCATTCATCTCTTTGTTTTTAACCAAGACTTTCTTTCCCACTTAAGCGGTCTAGTACTCGGCGGCGTTACCATGAGGAAGTCATCTCTGATGAGGAGATTGACGGCAAGAGAATGTTTGATCTGGAGGAAAAGGTCCACAGCCAAAGATTCAACTCTGATCGGATCATTCGCATGCAAGGCAAAGGTAGAAAATGACATTCATTGGCACATACAGATGCTAATTATTAGAAATTCAGTGAGTCTAAATTGTTATATTGGTCATGAATTTCTGTCTTTTAGATTTAACTTACGAGTACATTCAAAGAGGCGGCTTGAAAGATCCAATCATCTTTGAGGAAACTGATAGCCTGGGGATAAAGTACATATTTTTTCTTGCACTTTTTCCCCTCCACATCACTCGTTATGACTAGATGTATAATACAGAGAAGATGAAGAATGTTTGTTTTATGCTCCATAGGATGCCAGAGCCAGACTTCAGTGTCAGTGATGTCAAGATGTTTGTTGGTAAGACTTATGTTCTTGTCGTACTTCACTTATCCACAATTGTTTAGCATTATTTAGTCTGAAGTCACACATATATATTACTTATATATAAAGGTGTTTGGTCAGTACTAGTTCTTTTTTTTTTTGCCTTTTTATACTCCAATTGATTTGAAATAAAACAATATGGAAGGAATTAAAGTGTAGATTTCACCTTGAAGACGTTGCATGCAAGCTATATTCAGTGTAGGATATTTGGACAGAGTGATGTATAGTGTGTTGTAAAAGTATTCACAGCGCTGCACTTCTTCCGCATTTGGTTATGTTACGGCCTTATTCCAAATAGAATGCATTCATTTTCCCCCTGAAAAATTCTACACATGATGTTTGGGAGTTAAAAAAAAATATATTAAAAACTCAAATCATATGTACATAAGTACTCACACTTTGCCGTGAAGCTGAAAATTGCGCTGCCCGGCTATCAAAACCAGAGGTTTCCAAACTTTTTCCACCATGGGCCAAATAATGAAAAATCATAGACGCATTTAGGGGCACTTTGATATTTTATTGCTGTTATATTGTTTTATTGTTGATGGTGTGCTGCGGGAAATTGTGCAATTTCCCATGTTCTTCAGTTGTTTCCAGAATGATTATTTATTTACTACAAACAGTGGCAGGCAGAACAATTAAATACTCGTCCATTAGATGGCAGAAGTGTCCACCTTATGCCCTTCATACTGTGTGCCACACACACGAAGCCGTGGGACGCTGTGCCATGCGATGTTTCTCATGTAAAATATGTCACAGAAAATGCAATATGTTTTTTTTCAATAATTTTAAAAGTGTGTAAGTATTATGTGTAGTGTTCTGGATAAAATATAAAGTGGTTCATCGCCATTTAAAAAGTGGGTATTGGATTGGAAGGTGCTTGCATTCACGTGTTGTATAATTAAGTTCATACTGTAATTACACTACAGTACCTTTTCGGTTTAATTAGTGGGTATCTTATTACTTGGACAACAGTTGTTGGTGTGTGTAATGCACCAAACACATTGGATATAATAGAATGACAGAATGAAAATGGCATTTTCCCTCCTATAATATAAACTAGAAGAAAATAATTCATTAGAAAACAGTACAAAATAATATCTGTACTTATTTCATCATTAAATTACTAATATATCAATATAATGAATTAATATTTAATTAGTTATAATAAATTTGATATTTTAAAGTGTTAGAATTCATGTCTTCATTCTGCCATTCTCCACTCAGGTAGCAGACGTATGATTGATGTCATGGATGTCAGCACTCAGAAGGGTACAGAGATGTCCATGGCCCAGTGGACACGTTACTACGAGAGTTCTCCGTGTCAGAGAGAGAAGCTCTACAATGTCATCAGTCTGGAATTCAGCCACACAAAGCTGGAAAACCTGGTCCAGAGGCCTTCCACAGTATGTACATACTTACCATAACTTCCGGTGTGTAAGCCGCTACTTTTTTCTGAAACGTTGACGCTTATATAGCAAATTTATGGCTAAATTCTAATCTTGTGACATCTCCTTGTACTTCAGAACTACTACTAATTGTTTAAATACTGTCAGTGAGGAAACGATAGCTCTTTCTTTGGCAGGAGCCAATCATGAGCTATCAGTGCACTCAAACGTGCTTGTCAACCCATTGGAAATCGCAGGAGGTCATTATATATACCAGTATAACAACATAACAGTCTGACTCACGGTGCCATCTTTCAAAGAGCACTTTACTAACAGTAAATTCATCACACAGCAACTTAACACTCAAAATGTGTATATACAAATATACAAACTTGTCCCAATATGAGTTTAAAATATTATATAAATATTATATAAAAAACATTTTAACGTTTTTGCATATGGCATTGCATCTGAGCAACACGTTCATTGGGGGTGCTGCAATGACGTCAGCTTCCCTCTGGGCTTTGGGCTCCGTGTCTTCTGGATCCCCCTGGTGGACAGAAGCACCATTGCAGCGCCATCCACCATTTTCTATGCTTTCTCCTCAAATTAAATGGTTTTCTCAAACAAAATGCATGATGGGAAAACTGTAAAATGATGTTTTTTTCCATATTAAACTCATATATGTTTCTATACAGACTTGATCAAAATCTTACGGCCAGTTGAAAAATTGCTAGAATTTGCATTTTGCACATTTGGATCTTAATGAGGTTTTAAGTAAAGCTACAATATGCAAAAGCAAGAAGGGGGAGTGAGACAAAAAACATTTGGAACTTGTAATTTATACAAACAAAAAAAGAAATACGTTGTAGACCAAAGGCTATAAAAGCCAAAATATGCTCAAAATTTTCATTTTCTGTCAGGCATTCACACTGTCATGCCCTCCTGATGGCTAAAGCTAAGAAACTTTGTCTTTTTGAACGTGGTCGGATTGTTGGGCTGCATAAGCAAGGCCTCTCGCAGCGTGCCATTGCTGCTGAGGCTGGGCGCAGAAAGACAGTCATTCTAAATTTTTTGAACGATCCTGAGCATTATGGAACAAAAAAGTCAAGTGGTAGACCCAAAAAAATCACACCGTCCTCGCTCATAAACCCATTATGATGGGGCTGTCTATGAATGCAGCTTTTCAATAGTCTGTACAGTAGGTGCTGGTGTGCATCGTAACTACGCTTCTTTAAACACCTCATACGTACCTGGTCTTCCAGAGAATAAGAAGTCGTTGCAGGAAGAATCAGTGTTGACAAATTAGCGACTTTGTTGCTACACTTGGTGAGTATTCAGATGCCTCTAGATACTCTGTTTCAAAAACGCAACTAGCGACAAATGTAGCAACTTTTTCTGGTCTTATTGGAGATTTTTGGAAACTTTTTTTGTATTGCTCTTGTCACCAAGGAGCGGGCACAGCTTTCACCCCCTCCCCCCATCATAAATCACTTCACAGGCGACTCAGTCTTGTGGCATTAAAAACATGACAAAAAGAAGCGACAAAAAGTTAATTTATAGTTCCAGTCATATTTGTTTTGCTTTTTATGTTGTTTACTCACTTCTTGTCTTTCTACTTTAGCAAAATTTGCCATTTACGGAAGCAGGAACTCTACTGCTAGTCTGACTGTACTGTATAGATTTTAGGAAAGTCACCAACAATGTCCGTTCTCTCTCTCCGTTTCCCCCTCTCAGCTAGATCTTATTGACTGGGTTGATAACATGTGGCCTCGTCACCTGAAAGAGAGGCAGAGGGACTCCACCAACTCAATCAGTGATATGCAGTATCCCAAAGTACAAAAGTAAGTGCTCCCCTCTTCTTTTACTCTGACAGAAATGATTACATGTTGACAGTTTGCTTACAGTGTTGCTGTATTTTTTTGCACGTTTGCTTACAATGTCGCTGTTTTTTTTTTTTGCACAGATACTGTCTGATGAGCGTGGAGGGCTGCTATACGGACTTTCACATCGACTTTGGAGGGACATCTGTGTGGTATCATGTTCTGAGAGGCAGCAAGGTGTGTGTGTCTACAATGTGTTCTGTGACTCTTACAATGTCAGTGTTTCTCCTACTATTGTATTAGGCACTCGCAGCACTACACTGCCTCTTCAAGAAGGCAAAGCTAATTTTATTTTAGTTTATTTGTATTTTTTTTATATAGAACTAGATCACTGCAGAAGTAATTGAAGGATATTTTCATATAGAACAGGTCTATTCACGTTTTTATCAAACAAACTAGTCTCATCTTATTTAAAGGACAGCTTGTCATTTCTGTCTCTACATGGTCGCAATTTATCATTTGCTCTGTGTTAATCTCACATTTATTAAATTACATGTTTTATCTGAACTTTTTTGATTATTTTGCCGTATTTGTTTTTATAAAAGTGTGTGAAATGTAACTGTGGAGGAGCGATTGCAATACAGTCGCCTAGGCTGCGTGCGTGTGCTTGTATGTGCGTGTGCGCTTGTGACGGCGTTCACGTACCAATAAAAAGATGTAAAACTAGGGGAAACACTGCAGTGGTGATTTAAGAATGCTGAATGCGTTGTTGTTGCTCACAGAGTCGACGTCAGGTCACATGCTCAGCCCTGACGAAGAACTGTAAAAGTAGGGGTGTCCAATGTGCGGCCCAGGAGCCATATGCGGCCCGAGGCTCGTTTTTATATTGGACCACAGCACATTGTATATATAAAATTAAACCAAAGAAACTGTAAAAATGGTTAAAAAAATAGATCAAGAGGCATAACGTATTGAGGAAAAGCTGTAACCTTTCTGCTAATACTAAACTAATAACTAATAATAGCACAAAGCTTCATCTTTAAATAGGACAGAGGTTTTTTGTTTTGTTTTTTAGAGAAATCTACAAAATTAAAAACTAAAACTAACAAAGATGGCTGGGGGTGTGCTCATTAAATTTTAGGGTTGACAAATCTGAAACAAAATTGCGCAAGTTCTTTCAAATAAAAATGTTATTTAGCAAAAGCTAAGATGCATCCCCATAAACATCCTCGCTGGTGTGTTCTCAGGTTTTCTGGTTGATCCCTCCCACTACTGAGAACTTAGAACTGTATGAAAACTGGGTGCTGTCTGGAAAGCAAGGTGATATTTTTCTGGGTGATCGAGCGTCTGAATGCCAGAGGATAGAACTTCGGCAAGGGTGTACCTTCATCATACCGTCAGGTGACTATCGACATACATGCTACATAATCAACTGTATGCACATATTAACCTATTCCGTTTGTTAGGTTGGATTCATGCCGTCTACACCCCTGTGGATTCTATTGTGTTTGGAGGAAATTTCCTCCATAGCTTTAACATTGCGATGCAGCTAAACATCTGCAATATAGAGGACCGCACACGGGTAGGTGCACACAAGCAGCTGACGTGAAGACACACGTTTCTCCAGTAATCTTCTGCTACCTTCACAGGTTCCAGTGAAGTTCCGTCACCCGTTCTATTATGAAATGTGCTGGTATGTGTTGGAGCGATACATCTTCAGTGTGACCAAGACATCGTATCTTACGCCAGATTTCCAGAAATTGTCTCTGGGCATCGGTATGAACACACAGACAGAATGTTGCTTTATTCTACAAAAAACTCCTTCCATGTGTCAAACGGAAAACTTGTGTCTGACGTGATCCAGCTGGTGTGAAAGAAGAGGATAAGAGTACACGTGAAGATGTTTCAGAGCAGCTCTCTGCAGTTCAAGTTCATTTCACTCCATTGGAGCTGGAGGGGCTGTGGACCTTGGTGGGCAAACTTGAGTCACTGCCATCCAACAAGAAGTGTGTCCCAGCAGGGATACACAATTCCATGGCACTCATCACACACATGAAGGTAACAGATGTATGTTTACAGACACCACTTTTGTTTACCGACCTGAAAATTGCTTTAAACTCTCCATAACAATTTTTTGCTGCCGTTTTTTTTATATATTTATATTTTATATTTATAAATATACATTTCTACTTATTTTCATATTTTTATACTTTCTTCAGAAATAATCTTTGTAAATGTTCTTCTCGTAATATTATGTCTTTGCTTTCACATTATATTTTCACTTAATTCCCCTAATATTATAACAAGGGCTGCCAAAGTTAACACGTTAACGGCTGTTTCCTTTAATGGCGCTATTTTTTTTAAATTTGTTTTACTAAGCCTGAATGTGATTTCTGTGAAAAAACAGCCTGTTTTTGGAGAAAAATAAAAATATATGTATTTTTGACCAAAAATCTACAAATTTGCGGGGCCGTCAATGCTGAATTGTGAATGTTATTATTTGATCCAATATTGTGTCTTTTCAAAACTGTAAAATACTGTAACAATAACAATAATGGGTGTCTTGCAGGCACTACTGAAGGAGCATGCTAATGACAATCCCAAACAGTCTTACACTGGAAAACCCATTGTCAGGTGGCCAAAGAGGGTAAGTGTCAATTTCGCATATAATATACTGATGGAATGCATTTACGCTGACACATCATCTTTCTCGTTAAATGCATTTGTTCTTTTTTTTTTTTTAGCAACCAAAAAAATGACATTGCACTTCACTTCCTACACACTATTATTTAATGTTTTGAATCCTTTTTTTGGTAACATGTATGCGTTATTATTAGCTTACTGCTATTTTCCCTTGACTTCTGATTTCAAAACTAATTTAGCAGTCTGTGGAAGGAGTTCCACCAGCACTCAAAATAACATAAGGCAGAAATGACAATAAAAACTAGGGATGTCCTGATCCGGTATTGATGTCTTATATTGGGCCGATATCAGCCAAAAAAAAAACAATATCTGATTATATTGGCCTGCATCTCATCTCCGATATTGGCACTCTGATACTAGCAGTCGAATCTAGGCTTCACCCCACCACCCAGTCCACAGTGTTTGCTAACGTGCGAACAAAGGAGCAGGAGTGATGTCAGCCGTGCATCAGTAAAAAGACATGGCAGCTGAGTGCAAAGCTTGTCATGCACAAGTTTCCCGTGGTGGCACAGAACTGGGGAAGATTTAATACGACTGACCTCATCGCGCATGAAGCAGCATCACACGGGAAACTCCCACAGGACTGGAAAATGTCATTAGCTGTATCAGAAAAGAGCGAGTCCCTGTCAGTGGTATGTAATGTTGAGTTTTAAACGCTTCATTGAGCACCCCGAACCTCGCTATAGTATGCCTAGCCGCCACTACATTGTGGATAAAACCTACTGTTGCGGACTATTGTTCTTTGTTTGACTAATATCACTTGATCAAGCCTTTTCTAACATTCCACACTACAAAATAGGTAATAAAAGTATGTATTGGATCAAAATGGGTATCGGACAATATTCAAGGCAGCAATATCGGTAGTGAAAAACTTGTATCGGGACACTCCTAATAAAAACAGGGTGTATTTGCCTTTGCACATTTGAATAGCACGCTCATTTGTCTTCAGGCCTTAAATTATCAGCCACCTCCTCCTCCACCACCGCATCTTCGTTCCAAACCGACCACTACTCCAGTTATGCCACGCCCACAGAAGCCTGCATCTTCCATGTCTGTTCTGAGAAGGCGTAGGGTCAGGTAATGAATGAATTACGAAAATTGTTGAAGACTCTGTTGATTACTATAAGGCATGTAATAATAATTCTGATAATCAATGATGAATAGCTTGTTGGCCTTGGTCTGTGTAGATGTGCCGCAATTTTAAGATGTCCAACATCACATACAAAGATAAGTGATTGAACTGTGTGATTTTCTTGTACTTTCGAACAGATGTAAGCGCTGTGAAGCCTGTATGAGAACTGAATGTGGAGACTGCAATTTCTGCAGAGACATGAAGAAGTTTGGAGGACCGGGGAAGCTAAAGCAAACCTGTGTGCTGCGCCAGTGTCTCTCAGTAAGGAACTTCTTTTCCCATATTCATTGTCGTTTTGTGAATGATCTTCAAACGTTTTTGAAAATTAGAATAAGGTAGATAGTCAGTGTATTCAGGGAGGCCACAAACTAACTAATTACTAGCTCTGTATCTTCACCATTAATACATTTTATACTGTCAAACAGTTTTCTATTCATACTGCCTTGAATATACAGTGGTTCGATATGTGTTACAGTTCATTTTTTTATGCTTGCTGATGTATCATGCGATTTAACATGGTTTTACATGCCATCATGTATCCCAACTCTGTAGTTTTGTGTGGGTTTCAAGCTCTATTCCTCCACCCCTCGAAATGTAAATGACTTCTGAATGGTACGGTTTTAGGGACATTAGACTTAACACTAATATTAATAACGTTCTATTTAGAGCTGCATCGATGAATGGATGATTAATCGATTATCCAGTTAATTGACAACTATTTTGTATTCAATGTCATCTTTTTTCTTTCATTTAAAATGTATATATCCTTTGATTTGTGTCTCAAATGTGATTTTTTTTTAAATTATTTCCTTAGTCATCCCTGAAAGTAGACCTATTATATTTGTGTTTTAGGCAAAACAGATATTCACACACATCAGCTTTGACTTTGAAAAACAGTGATGAACATTTTTGCCTCTTTTCTAATTATAATAACCACTCTAAATTGTCCATAGGTATGAATGTGAGCGTAAATGATTGTTTGTTTATATGTGCCCTGCGATTGGCTGGCGACCAGTCCAGTGTGTACCCCGCCTCTTGCCCAAAGTCAGCTGGGATAGGCTCCAGAATGCCCCCGCGACCCCAATGAGGAGAAGCGGCATAGAAAATGGATGGATGGGTGGATAATAATAATAATACATTTAATTTATAAGCGCCTTTCTAAAAACCCAAGGACACTGCACATGACAGATAAAACAACAAAAGATAAAAACAACATAAACAAGTCAAAGTGAGTATGCAGTCTTGACCAGATGAGTTTTGCGTCTGGATATGAAGATGGGGAGTGAGTCAATATTTCAGATGTCAGTTGGTAATGAGTTCCAGAGTTTTGGAGCAGGGTGGCTGACAGCTCTGCTCCCCATGGTGCTGAGGCGGGCAGAGGGCACAATGAGGTGAATGGAGGGAGAGGATCTGAGGGAGCCTGGCAGTGTGGAGGAGGTCAGTCGGGTGCACAGTGCTGAGGCTGTGGATGGCCTTGAAGGTATGTAGGAAGAGTTTGTAGTCTATTCTCTGCTTGTCCGGGAGCCAGTGAAGTTGCTGTAGGATAGGGGTGATATGACTTCAGTCGATGTCAGCAGGCTTCCGTCCCCACTGTAAACAGTGTGGACCGGGCACTGCTTTCCCTTTGAGGCGTCGGACGGTTTGCCAGAACCTCTTAGACGCCGACTGAAAGTCGTGTTCCATGGCCTCACCGAACTCCTCCCACACCAGAGTTTTTGCCTCAGCCACCGTCGAAGCCGCATACCGCTTGGCCTGCCGGCACCTGTCAGCTGCTTCAGGAGTCCCACAAGCCATACATACATGCTCAATGGGACTCCTCCTTCAGTTTGACACCGGCCCTGAACTCTGGTGTTCACCATTGAGTTCGGGGCTTGCCGCCACAACTGGCACCAACCTCCTTGCACCCGCCGCACTGATTGGCTGCCTCAGCAATGGAGGCACGGAATACGGCCCATTCGGACTCCATGTCCTCCCTCGGAATGCAGGCGAAGCTCTGCCAGATGTGACAGTTGAAGACTGAACGAACGGGAAACTCTGCCAGATGTTTCCAGCACACCATCACTACACGCTTGGGTCTCCGAGGTCTGTTTGACATCCTTCCCCACCATCTAATCCAACTCATCACCAGGTGGTGATAAGTTGACTTCTCAGCCCCTCTCTTCTTCCGTGTGTCCAGAACATGCGGACCCAGGTCTGATGATACGACTACAAAGTCGATCATAGAACTGCAGCGTAGGGTATCCTGGTGCCAAGTGCATTTGTGGACATCCTTATGTTCGAACATGGTGGTGGTTATGGACAAACTGTGGTTCACACAGAAGTCCAATAACATCACACTGCACGGGTTCAGATCGGGGAGGCCGTTCCTCCCAATCACGCCCCTCCGGGTCACATTTTCATTGCCCACATGGGCATTGGAGTCTCCCAGTAGAACTATGAAGTCACCAGCTGGGGTGCTGTCCAGTACAAACGACAGTCAGAACCCTTTCCTCAACCCGAAGGTGTAAGGAAATGAGCCTCTCGTTCACTCGGGATGACTCCAACACGGAGGCACCGAGTTGGGGGGCTATTAATAAGCCCGTACCAGCTCACCGCCTCTTGCCTGCAGCAACTCCAGAGTAGAACAAGGTCCAGCCCCTCTTGAGGAGTTTGGTTGCAGAACCCAAACTGTGGGTCGAGGTGAGTCCGACTATGTCTACTCGGAATGTCTCAACCTCTTGCACAAGTTGGGCTCCTTCCCCACCAGAGAAGTGACATTCCTGTCCCAAGAACCAGATTTAGCCACTGAAGATCAGGATGCCCAGGCACCCGTCCTTGAGACTGGTGATACCATAATTTTTGCCAGAGCTTGTAGATGATGAAAACAAGGGGCCCCAGGACAGAGCCATGAGGCATACCTGTAGTGACAGTGGAGAGGTTTCTGGTTGTGTGTTTGTGTGTTTGCATCCACAAGCAATAACAATATTCCCGTTTAGATGTTTATCATCATATTTCCAATATTCAGATCCTTCAGTATTTTGTGACGTTGCAAATTCGACAAATCCTCTCAAATTATTCGCATTTTGGCCCATCATCGTCACTTTTGTCAGTCAAATTTGTTCCTAAATAGCACTAAAATGCGCACGTCCACTGTCAAGCCAATACATTGACAGAGATGCGGACGCATGGTGATAATCCCACTCTTTTTTTTTTAATTTTTAGCCAGGACTTCCACTGTCTGCAGTTTGTGAAGTATGCAAGGAGCCGAATCAGGAGGAAACTGGAGATGGCTTCTATACTCTGATGGAATGTTCCAACTGTGCACAGATAGTCCACCCTGCTTGCCTCACGGTACTAAAACATTTGTTTTTATAATTTATTTCAATGTGAATGTGTACATTTTTTGTTACCTTTTAGTAATGGGTTTTATTTAAATTATGACAATGTGATGTGTGAGCTCTTTGGCATCAACTCGACTTGTTATGGACGCGGTTAAATGTAACCAAGGCTCAAGGTCTTATCATGTTTTTTTTGTCTTTCCCTTCTGTCCCAGGTTCGGGGTGAAGGAGTTATCAATAACGATCTACCAAGCTGTTGGGAATGTCCAAAGTGTGTCCAAGGGCTCACTGACACTGAGGTACACAACTGAAAATCTCTGACTAGCCCTCACCTCTTCATGCTTTATCTTTCTATCCTTCATCAGTTTATTTTTGCTTTATTTCTTATACATTCCTAGAAACGGAAATCTTCCTCTCTGCTGGACGCTCGCATGGCTAAAATCTTCCGACAACAAAGACACAGCCGTGATGGAGATTCTAGTGATGACGAAGATGAAGGTTGGTTTGTACTTCCACCAAATCTGATGAAATGAAGTCAATGAGCTTCATTAGCTGTGAGTTCTATAGATCTAGTTTTATGGACAGGTGTTTCTCAGCAAGAACATTTAATCCTCATGTATTCCATTCCAGGTGTGGAAACATTTCAAATATGATTAACAGACTTGAAAGAACTCAGAAATACACAGTGAGCTTGAATGCCTCATCAGTGCAGGGCGCACAGTGCTTGAAAGGAAGGAAACAGACACGGTGTTGTTAGTCGTTCTGTGTGTGTTCCACAAACGCATAAACCACACACACATAATAAAGATGATAAAAAGGATTCCCTGGCCACAATATGTCTATAGTGTCCCAACTCCAGAAGAACCAAGATATATTCTTCACATAAACGGTGTCATTAACACGTGGATGCTTTCTTTGGGTGCTGTTTGGTCATTATCATAACAGTGTATGAAAACCGAGACATACAGTATATGTAGCAATCATTTTCGGCGAAACTCGAGGTTCCACTGTGTCCGTGTTCCTGTGAACACAAACAGTTGTGAAATAATCGGGGTACTTTTTTGATCCACAGCTCGTCAAGCCAGACAGGAATGATGACACGAATACACTCGGATTGTGTAACTATGCTCATAACTAAATGCGGTGACCTTCAAATGCTTCATCGATTTTGTGTAGTGATTAGTGACACATGATTAATTTATCATGCCAACTATTTGATGATGATGTTGAGCTTTGATGACGTATGTTACTCCTCTAACACATTTTATTGTGATGGTCTCTGCAGCCACTCAGAGAAAAAGGATGCGTCTCCAACGAGGAGGAGGCCACTCTTCTTCTAGGAGGGGGTTTGGTAGCAATAGGAGGGGACTCCTCAAAGGAGGACTGGCCCTTAGAGGAAGCCGGGAAAGTCCACTGACTCTTGGAACTTCTTCCATTCTGAGGATGAAGACCATGAAGGACGGTGGCAGGAGGAGGAGAGGGGTGAGATTGAGGGGGGGCTCCAGGATCCAGCAAAGAGGAGCTTCAACTGACGAGTCTGATTATGGAGATGAAGAGGAAGAAGATGACGACAGTGTAAATGGAGACCAGGATCAGCGCCCTTATCAGCTTAGTAGGAGGTTCAAGACTGATGATGAGGAAGATGAGGACAGCGAGCGACAGGAGTTTGACCTCGACGAAGAGGAAGGGGACAATTTTGAAGATGAAGAGGGGCAGGAGGAGTTCTGGGATTCTGACGCAGAACCTCCAGTGCTCCTGGTGTCTGATCTGAATGATGACATCCTGTGTGGATCCTACCTGACTGTGACGCTTCAAAGCCCTAACAAGACCGAGAAACCAGGTAAGTACAAGTCATGTACGGTAGTTGGACGATAGAAAACAAAAAGATGTTGGCATTGCCAGTGTCAATCACAGATGACAGTTTTCATCAACTTATGACATTTCTCATAGAGTCATTGTCCTTCAAAACAGAGTCCACAGTTTCATCCTAGCTCTGGGTTTACCTCAAGAGGCGGGTCTATAGGCCAAGGGCTGGATCTATGGGCCAAGAGACAGATTTATCTGTCTCTGTCTAATGTTCCATTCCATTGCATTCCATTTCCTTCCGCTTATCTGTGTCCGGGCCACGGGGGCAGCAGTCTCAGTGGGGAAGTCCAGACTTCCTGGTCCCCAGCCACCTCTTCTAGTTCCACCGGGAGGACCCCAAGGCATTCCCAGGCCAGCTGTGGGACATAATCCCTCCAGCGTGTCCTAGGTCTGCCCCGGGGTCTTCTCCCGTGTGTGCATGCCCGGAACACCTCACCAGGGAAGCGTCCGGGGGGCGTCTCGACTAGATGCCCGAGCCACCTCACCTGGCTCCTCTACTCTGAGCCCTTCCCGGATGACCAAGCTCCTCACACTATCTCTTAGGGTGAGTCCAGCCATCCTGCGGAGGAAACTCATTTCCGCCGCTTGTATCCGTAATCTCATTTTTTCGGTCACGACCCAAAGCTCATGACCATAGGTCAGGGTGGGAACATAGATCGACCGGTAAATTGAGAACTTTGCCTTCCGGCTCAGTTCTCTCGTCACCACGACGGTCCGGTACAGCGAACGCATATCTGGTTCTTGGCACATGGAACATTACTTCTATCTGTCTAATGTCTGGAGATTTTTGCTTGACTTTTTCCCATTTTATGACTGACACAGGTTCTATAGTTCCCAAACTGGAAGCCGCCATGGGTTTTCGGACACAAAATGCAAGTGGACACCCGAGCTTCAACAGAAAGACCGCTCTTTCCAAAACTTCACGCAACACCCGTGATGGACCACTTCCACAAGGACCAGGAAGGTTGGACTTTTCATACAGTTAAATAGCACTAAATAGACCAAACAATATAGTATTTTAGGATGAACTCCATAACACTCAGGTCTCAATATGTTATCTTATACAGTCGCAGGACAGAGGCAAATGACTAAGAAATCTCCATGATGGAAGTTTCATGAAACACAAATCGAAAGAGCACATAAATTCCTGCATACACATTGACAGTTTCCATTCACTCACGATTGTGGTTAAGGTTGACAAAGAAGTGTTTGCATCTACAAGCAATAACAATATTTCTGTTTACATGTCAATCAGCATATTCATATTCAATATTCAGACCCCTTGGCATTTTGTGACGTCGAAAACTCGACCAGTCCTCTCAAATTATGTGCAATCTCACAATTTCCCACACATTTTGGCCAATCATCGTCACTTTAGCCAGTCTAATTTGTTCCTAAGTAGCGCTCAAATGCGCACATCAACCATCTAGCCAATCAAATGTGTCTCTGCATCACCCACCCGCGTCCTCACTTCCTTCCTTACATCGACAGAAATGTGGTGATAATCTCTCATTGTCGCTCATTTACCAACAAAAATCGCTGCTAGAAATCGCTCTCATCGGTTCCCCAATGTAAACTACCTGCAACGTGGAAAACAAACAAAAGTTTGCACTCGATAAGCACTTTTCAGTCATAAAACAAACACAGAGAATGTCTGCAACTTTTAGACGAGTGTTTATCTCTCAACCTGAAGGTTGCTGTGACCAAGTCCAAGTATCCTTAAGAAAGATAACGAACCCATCGTTAGGTGAATGACGTGAAAGTGAAAGTTCATTTTGCCATACAAGTCTGTTGGTGGGATATAAATGTAGCATGCTGATGGTGGGCATTATTTAATCTTTTAAAAGGGCCAGACCCCAGCACAGAGGGCAACATAGTTGCATTTATGGTATGGTATGGTTTATTTGCTTCAGACATGCTTAACAAGTTGCATTAAGGAACATCATCACATGATTACATATCTGAAAAAAAGAGTAGGACGAAGCAGGACTTATTCAGTCCTACCCCCCTCCATGTCTATTACTGATAATTCATTCACACCATATCTTTCATATGTTAACACTTTTCATTTGCTTACGTTGTATCATTTACATTTTGTTAAATTCCTGTGTGAAAAATAAAGGAAGGTGTTTAAAAAAAAACAATCAACACAGAATAACAGTTAAACTGCTGACACTAAAAACCTTGTGCAGTGTTAAGGAAAAAAGGAAATAAAACCTGGAAAATAAGGATAAAATGTGATAAAATAGGAAAAAGATGTTAATAAATTCTGCTGCTGGCTCTCAACGAAGGCGGTCGCATCTTTCCCCCCTCTCCTTTCCCTTATCTTCCTTGCTTTGCTTCTCATGTCTTGTTTTTGTCCTGTCTCATGCTTTTTAAGAGCCTCTCTCCGCTTTGCTCTCCAAATCTAAATCATGAAATCAACTGGTCTCTCCACACAATTGACAAAATCTTTTCGATAAGAAGCTCGGGGTCTGGGGAACCCATCTGCCCTGACGGAATGTTCACCGCCAGTTACGTGATGGACAGTTGGGGGAAGTGGAGGGTCATGTGCCTGGCGGTTCTACTTTCCGTTGAGGACATCAGAATCATCTACCTATTCGGAACCTTGATAACATGATTGTTGCTGATTGGGATTAGGCACTGCCCTGATGTAGCACAAAATTTGGAAGAGGGACACAACAGTCCAAGTGCCCAGCAGCTGCCCATCATGATTGAAGGATCAATCAAGAGACCAGAATGGACAACGGGTCAGCCGAGTCTGTTGGAATGCGGCTACCGCACTAACCTAAACAATCTAATCTGTATTTAATTTTTTGTGTTCAGTTGTGTTGTCAGTGACTAATATTTACATTTGCTTGATGATCTGAAGAATTTAAGTGTGACAAACATGCAAAAAACTAAGCAATCAGGAACACTTTTTCACATCACCAAAATACCCAAATCATCCATAATAAGCAATCAGGAACACTTTTTCACACCACAAAAATACCAAAATCATCCATGTATAACTTGTGCATGCACAGAAAAATACAACATTTTTTATTTTTCTAGTTACAGGTACAGGACAGTCAGGTAACTAAAGTTTTGTCATCTTGCAGGTCAAGTCTTCGAGGTAGCTATGTCACTCGCGGTACTGTAGAGCGGTCTGTGTCCTCAGAGGATGAGGACCTGGCTGCTTCATCTATCTCTACCACACCTCCATCCCTGCTGCTCACATCCTTTAAGGACGTGGATGAGAAGGGCGGAGAGAAGGACGTGTGGGTGTCTGTTTTCAAGTACCTGAATAGAGCTGACCTGCTAAAGTGCATGACCGTGTGCAAGGCCTGGTACAAGTGGTACGTTGTCCTCAAGATGATGCAGAGAAATTTGATGTTGAACATCCTGGAGTCACAGTTTTATTGCCTGCTGCAGGACATTTGACAAGAATCTTTGGAGCCATCTGGATGTGAGTCGGTGCAGCCCTCTGAGTAACAAGGCCTTGGCAGGCATCATAAAACACCAGCCCATCTCTTTGGACCTCTCATGGACCCCCCTTGCCAAAAGACAGCTCAACTGTCTTCTCAGCAGACTTCCAGGTACAACACACAAAGTACTAACATGCATGTTGACAGGTTGTGCAGCCTGATCCCTCTGTCTGTAACTGTAGGTCTTCGTGAATTAAGGCTTGCTGGGCTGTCGTGGTCGTGCCTGTCAGCTTTAGCCTCCCCCACTACGCCCTACCTTCGACTACTAGACCTGCGCTGGTGTGAAGGAATAAAAGATACTCAAATTAAAGAGCTCCTCACCCCACATGGTCAATTGCAACAGAAGTGTGTGTACTCGCAGGTTTTCTTCTCGCCTTACATTCTTTTGTTCCTTCTCAGGCTCGGAGTCGTCCCGCTGCAGACTGAAGAACATGCTGACATTGCACCTGTCCGGCCTGGAGATCAGCGAGTCCACTGTGAGACTGCTCCAGCGTCATATGCCACACCTGGAGAAGCTTGACTTAGCTCATTGCAAGAACATAACAGATTCGTTCGTAGCGGTGCTGGCTGCAGGCGGCACACAGATGCGCAACAATCTGAGTGAACTCACTCTAGCAGGTACCTCATTTGACATTTTCTCATTGTCTTGCTCCATCATCACTCTAATAAACCATTTCAATTGAATCTTAGAGATGATTTGATCCCACACGGCAGATTTTTAAAGCATGGTAGATGAAAATGAGTAATAAACAAGAACTATAATATAACCAGAGCAATTATGTGTGTTTATCTGATCAGGTTGTAGTCAGCTAACAGATGGATGTATGTCCTACCTGAAGAGAATGTCCTCTTTGACCTTCCTGGACATGAGAGGCTGCAAGGGCATCAGCATGCAGGCCTGCAACACTTTCATCTCTGACCTGTCGCACGTTGCTGTGTACTGCATGATGGAGGAGAAGCTCATCCAGTGTCTCAACTAAATGACAGCATGTGTTCTCACAGTGCCACAACTGACTACTGCAAGGTTTGTAGTTCAACCTTTAGCCCAAGCAACTAAAGAAGAAGACAGATGTTGTCGTACCTTGATTGGAAAAACACTACAGAGCTTTCTGAACCATGGTGGTGAAGGGCAGGCCCATCTTGTGTGCTCTATCGATTTGACACTGTGGACGACACTCAGCAATTGCAGAAAAAGCTGGGACATTGTCTTGATTTTCTTTTGGATGCCATTTTCACATTAAAGTAGTAATCTGAGTCATGATTTTATAGTAAATTATTATGCAAGTGACTTAAAATAAAAAAAGGGTCGGATTTTCAATACAATGCTGTCGTGTGATTCAGAAGATGTACATATAAGAATCAATATATACCTCTCGCCTGGACAAGGTCTCCAGGGCTGTGCTCTCACTGGAAAACAGGCCTGGGGGAGGGGCTTCATGAGCCACCCACGGACCCACCACCTCTCGGGCGAAGCAGCACAGTGGTCAAGTGCAGTGTGTGTTGGGAGGAAGCACATTACGATCCTTTAGTGGCCTCAACAGTCTCTGGACTTTTAAAATGAAAATCTGTAGAGCGAACTGAAACTTTTAGTTGCCAAGTGACAGCCTCAAAACCTTCAGGATTTGGAGAGAATCTGCAAAGAGTGGTGAACCAAAATCTCTTCTGTGTTGGGCATTGTTTACATATTATCTGATACATGTGCCAAATCCCCCACGACCCTAAAGAGGAGAAGTGGTATAGAAAATGGATGGATGGATGGATGTGCCAAATCGGTACTTAAAACAAGGAAAACATACACATTTTGTCCAGCAACGTCTTTTTATTTGTACGGAATTTTGTTACATGCAAGTTGAACAGAATAGTAATTCCAATATCTCAACAATATAAATGAAATGATAACCAAGATTCACAAAAGCTGGTCATAATTTTCACAGCAAAACCAGCAGCATTCCGCTGTTTAAGTACATAAATTCCGCCACAATTCCAGCAGAAATTAATTATTGATACACAATTGTGGCGATGTTAGACTAGCATTACAACGGTGTTTGCTGGTTAATCCTACAAGCAAGAGCAACGTATTAATTTAGCAAAATGAATGTTACTTGCAAAACATCACCTTCAAGCTGAGTCTGCATCTCACATCACTCAAGTTTGTTTTCCAGAGGAATGTACATTGTCATGCAATTCACAATTTCACAATCAGATGCTTTTAAATAATTAATTACACGCTTTTAAAGAATTATGTACAGTTTTTCACAGAAGCCCATTTTCAGCATAAGTTGAGAATTTTATAAGGCTAATTGATTATTTTAAAAAACATTTATCAATTATGTTGCGCATCTCAGCATGCTCTTCTGTATCAGTTTAGTATCTTAAGCATCAGCCGTTGTTTCACACAGTTTACTAAACTTGGTGTTTGGTGAAAAATACGCAACGCAACATCATTCTAGCCATCAGCAGTAGGGTTTCCAGGTTTGCATCAAATATGTTGTTTTTTTTCATTCTCGATAGTTCATGGCTCAGCGGTTGACATCGGATGACGTCAGTGTGTAGGGCCCCCTTGTGGCCGCTTATAGGAAGACAGACATAATGTTGACAGTTCATCACTAATTTGTTTAATATGCAATAACTCCTTCCCCACACACTCTTAAGGGATGTAAAATGAGAGACATTCTTTAAATATGGAAAAATGTAACAGAGCAATGTCTTAGAACAACAAACCTGATAACGAGAATGTAACTGATTGTTGCTGTTGAGATATAGTGAATATTTGGTTAAAAGCCTCGTTGCCGCGTAGTGGCGGAAATGCACTAAAACGTTTATATTGAAAACAACTTCCGCTTACTCATCGTTAAAAATGCATGAGCATCCGGTTTCAAGTACCGGAAGCACGCTTCATACCACCCTCCAGAGTAAAGGATCTCTTCTGTTTAATCTTCATTGTTTACTTCTTTAACACCTTAAAGTACACTGTTTTCGAATGACTCCTAACAGTAGCATTTAAATAACTTTTTAAAAAACAACAGTCAAAAATACAAGGGAAAAGGAAAAATCCCACGTACAGTGTGGTGTTTCATTTTGAAAGATCTAGTAGGAAGTACGTTATGCGGCAATGACGGTATCTTTTCGACAGTAGCACAGTGAATTCATACAAACGCGCAGTTGTCCTTATCACTTTGACTATTTTATATTTTGCCTTCAAACATTCATAAAAGATGAACACTGTTTTGTCCAGAGCGAACTCTCTTTTCGCCTTCTCTCTCAGCGTCATGGCAGCTTTAACGTTCGGCTGTTTCATCACCACAGCGTTTAAAGACAGAACAGTTCCTGTGGACGTCCGAGTCTCCGAAGTCTTGCTGTAAGCCTCTTTAATGTCCATTTTGAACACAACTCGACATGAAATATTCATTTTTTCCAAAACACCTGGACATGAAATGTCACCATCATAGGTACCGTGGTGACATTTTATCAGACGGTTTCAGCTGTAAATCCTGCAGTTGGTGGTTATTTTATTTAAGTGTTTCGACTGTGAAGATACTGTTGAATCAATATGCTAGTGCCAACATATACTGCATTTGACACCTGCGGGAAGTTACAACATATACACGTTACAGCGTTTAAGTTAAAATAATTTTGTGAAGATAACATTTCATTGTCGTTGGGGTGGAGATCAAAGCATCTCTCGACACATCGAGGTTGTGTCGATACTCACTTTACACTTGGTCTTTTGATTGTAGAAGTGCGTTCACATTGACAAGTGCTGTAGTGCACTGTCAGTCCTCGGATGTTGCACTCAAACTGGTGAGTACACAGTGATGGCCACTTACCCTCAATAGGCGCCATCTTGGCTACGTAGCGGAAGAGGAAGGAGTAGCTTGACTCCTTAGGGAACCGGAATACCCACGCACGCACGGGGAGAACATGCAAACTCCACACAGAGATGCCCAACTGAGATTCGAACACAGATCTTCCCGATCTCCTGACTGTGTGGCCATCATGTTAACCACTCGGCCACCTTGATGTTGACTTCTTCTTTGGATTTGTATCAACATTTGCAATAAATGTTCGTAAAAAAGTAATTTGACCGTGCACCCCAAGTACAATATTTCGCCTGGGAGGACAAGTATTTGTTGTGTGCGTGATATGTCACAGTATGCAAACAACAAAGTCGTCAGGCTTTTTTGTAGCCTTGTGTGAATGAGAGAGTTTCTTGGATTCTGCATACAACTTTTTTTTTATAGTATCACTTTATTGTTATTAACTATTGCCTCTGTTCTACAGGAAGAATGTTAATGACTTCACTGGGTCCAAAGAGCGCAGTGATCTGGGTTTCATCACCTTTGACCTCTCAGCTGATATCCTTTGGGGTGTACTTGCACCAATCCAACCACGAATGGGTCCACTTAACACCTAAAGTCCTGACAGATATGAACAATTCATATTTTAATGGTAGGTTTATTGTAACAGAGACAGAATGTAAAAGCAAATCCAGAAAAAACATAGTTGAGCAAGTAATTGAGTGAAATACATAAGTGATACAAAATATGACTTGGTGGAGAAACCCTTGTTGGCAAGCACAGAGGTCAGATGTTTCTTGTAGTTGGTCATCAGGGTTACACACGTCTCAGGAGGGATTTTGGTCAGAGGAACATCCCCAAACCAGAATGTTTCCACCTCCATGCCTGTGCATGTCCTTCAGCAAGAGGACATTGAGCACTGCAGGATCTCAGTCCATTACATTACCAACGCTTTTCTTGGTGAATGTGCTCCCAACTCCCTTGACATCACTAACCAGCTCTTCCTATGTAATTCTTGGCTGGTCCCTCACTTTTCACACAATCACCTTTAACCCACCAGGTGAACTCTTGCACGACGCTCCAGAGCAGGGCAATTGACTGTTATCCTCTTACATTTCTAATGCCACTGGATAGAGCCATACTTTATTAATCTCAAAGAAAAAATTGCAGTTCCAGTTGCTTGATGAAAAAATAGATACAATAAAAATTACGCAAAGGTGAGCGCTTTCTGACCAATCTCCCTACTGAGGGTTGTTTAGTCCATTCCAGTCTTGGGCAGACCGGTCTTTGGTGGACCATGGTGGTAGAGAGGTTTGAATGGAATAGACTGTTTTTGTGGCACATATGGTATGTGGACAATGCGTCTGTGTAGGCTCTCAGTCGTACAGGAGTTGTCCATCGAGGGAAAGGCTTCTTGAGACGTCATCTGTACTTCTGTGAAGAAAGTGTCGAACGTGGCCAGGGCCAAGCCAGAACAATAGATGCTAACTAGCCAGTATCAGAGTCGTTCATACCCAACTACAGGGAGCTCCACTTCTACACTATAAGAGGAGGGTGTTGGCACACCTATTCCGCCCACTCTTACTGTATTTAAGGCCTAGGCTACCAGCACTTGTTAGTTCGCTGACGAAGCTCTTCGGATGAGGAGCGAAACGTTCGACACTTTCTTCACAGAAGTACAGATGACGTCTCAAGAAGCCTTTCCCTCTATGGTATGTGGAGTTTATATGGAGTTGGTGACTGTTTTTGACTTATAGCTGCATCAAGTCTTTGTAAGTTGTGTCTTTAATATCCTTGTAGTCGAAATGATGTCATCTTAGATATTTGTCCAGTTCCTTGATGTTTAGTTGGACTTGTTTGGGCCTCCATTTAAGTTGCTTTTTTGGCAATGTCAGCGCTGCGTTTTGTCAGATGCTCATTGATGTAATGTGGAGGGAGGGGGGGTGCAGCTTGCTTCTCTGCCACCTTGTTTGTTGTTGGTGATTAGGTGTGGTGGTGGTGGTGGTGGTGGTGGTGGTATTCCCACGAGACATTGGAATGCATGTTGATGTTGTTGACGGCCACATCCAACACAATGATTGCAGAAAGTTGGCCACTCTTTACTCTTTTGAGGCAACATTATCTAGTTGTCCTCCTGTTTTTCAGCTGTGCTAGCGTCAGGCCTACGTGTAATTTGTAGTCCAGTCACAATCACATTGTTCACGTGCTTGGACTGTTCCAAATCAGCAATCCTGCACATAATTTGTGATATAATGCGATCCTTTTGCTTCTTTAAAGAATCCACTTTTTTTGTAATCCTGATTCACTTTCAGTCTTCATCATTGATTTCATGTTGTCATGCGTTTTCTTTTTCATTTTTTTTAATGTATTTCCATTTTTAAATGAGTTAAGATTAGAAATAGTTTAAAGCAGCAGGACTAATTTGTTTATTTCATGGACACAAACTTATTTCACTCAATGAAATACAAAATAATTTATCACCTTTTATTTTTTCTGGATTTTTTTTTTTTTTTTTTTTTTTTTTTTTTTTTTACATTCGGTCTCTCTTTTACAATAAACCTACCATAGAAATAATGATGGTTCATATCTTTGTAAGGAGGTAAACTAAGAGACTAGTTTCCCCCTGTGTGCATATGGTATGGGTAGCAGTTGCTCATTCTATAAGGACTTGGGCTTTGGAACAGGCAAAAGTAAAGTGCAGCTAGTTGTTGGGAGAGATGCCGCTGAATGGCGCTTGGCAAGAGAATGTACAGGTGCTGCTCAGTAAATTAGAATATGACCAAAAAGTTCATTTATTTCTGTAATTTCATTCAAAAAGTGAAACTAGTATATTATGGATATACAGTACATTCATTACACACAGACTGATATATTTAAAATCTTTATTTCATTTCATTTTTATGATTAGCACTGAAAACCAATGAAAATCCCAAATTCAGTATCTCAGAAAATTACATTACTTATGACCAGTTAAAAAAAAAAAACGATTTTAGAAATGTTGGCCAACTGAAAAGTATGAACATGTGCAGCACTCAATACGTGGTCGGGGCTCCTTTCGCCTGAATTACTGCAGCAATATGGCATGGCATGGAGTCGATCAGTCTGTGGCCCTCCTCTGGTGTTATGAGAGCCCAGGTTGCACTTGTAGTGGCCTTTAGCTCGTCTGCATTGTTGGGTCTGGCGTATGGCATTTTCCTCTTGACAATACCTCATAGATTTCGATGGGGTTGAGGTCAAGTGAATTTGCTTGCCAATTAAAGGACGGGGTTACCATGGTCCTTAAACCAGGTACTAAAGAACTAAATCTACTTTTTGGTCGTATTATAATTTATTGAGCAGCACCTATACACACCAATATTTCAAAATGGCATTTTTTAGTAAGGATCTGTTTTGTGGTTGACATTATTATAAGAATACACAGAAGTTATTTTACTTTTGCCTTAACTTTTGTACATTTGCAGCCTATTTTTGACTGGAATGTCAAACAGCTCTTTCTGTACTTGTCGGCCGAGTACACAACAAAAAGCAACGTAAGTTTATTGTCAACACGTACCTATCCACGTAAGAACTCATCACAATGTGAAACTGTTTATCTTGAAAGCTGCTGGATGTCACGGATAGGCAGTGGCCTGTAGGGCGCTAACTCTTTTGTGGTTGACTATGGCCTATGAGTCAGAAATATACATATTTAAGCAAAGTTGATGTACTTTTGGCCTACATTAAGCATTTTCAAGCCTAAAATGGTTAAATGAACTAAAAAATGTAAGGCATTCAGAAAACACATTGGAAGACATGTTTTCATATGTAGTATTCTACACTTTGTCACTAGGTGTCAGCAATATTACATTGTGTCTCATTGATGACACAATAGCCACAGCAGGTAGTACATGTGTGTCTATATTATGTCTTATTTTCTGTTATGTCTACTATATTGGGTAATATGAGTGTAAAGGTGACTATATGGGTGCTATTTCATGTCCAGAGGGCGTTAATAATGGTAAAAACCATACTGAGAAGGGTGTCAACAGGTTTTTTTATGCTCCTAAATACAAACATTTTTGATTTA
Source organism: Dunckerocampus dactyliophorus (assembly GCF_027744805.1). NCBI lineage: Eukaryota > Metazoa > Chordata > Actinopteri > Syngnathiformes > Syngnathidae > Dunckerocampus > Dunckerocampus dactyliophorus. The sequence goes on along the minus strand of NC_072824.1, from coordinate 25,813,590 downwards.
TAAATAACGAATCCTACTTCTCGAAAATTCACTTATCATGGTCGGATGGGGAACCAACTAACCGCGGTAAACAATCGATTACTGTAGTGTCTTAACAACACGGCTGTCTAAAATAAGAAACACAGGTATCCTATCATAATAGTTGCACATTACTTAAAGACACAGTCTCCAAGGCAGAAGCATATTAGAAAGTATTTCGTAATGAAAAAAGTGTCTAGTATGCTCTGCATTATTCAATTAGTGTGCCTATGCTCAACTCAGTGAATTATTACGGCCACTCAGTTAAGTTCAGTTGTATATATTTTTTGGACATAAGTCACACTTGACATATAAGTCGCAGGACCAGCCTAACTAAATACGGTATATACGAAAATACGGTACGTGAATACCAGACAGCCGTGAAAGACAGCCACGAGCACCAGTTATTTTATTCGGGCCTAATGATAATTTACAACAGTATTAATTGTGAAAAGAGACATTTTTTTGTTCAATCTGCTCTTTTAAACCACTGTTGGTTGCTTGCCAACGATGGGGTTATATATTTTTTGGGAGGGGGGGATAAAAAAATGTACAGTCATCTTGAGCCGGTGACATACAGCAGCTTTAACATGCCTGGATTGTTCTTGACTGAAAAAGGTCATGATAACGATGTGCTGATATCCACATTGAGCTTAGGACTCATGACGTCTGGTACATCTGGAGGAAAGTCTGTTTAATTAGGTCTCATGTCATTGGTTCTCTCTTTGCCAATCATTCTATAACTTGTCTGATAGCTCAGGAGCTGAATTTGAAAGAAATTTTGTTGGGATTTTTTCCCTCTTTTTTTTTTTTTAAATTACACGTGCTGAGTCAGCATGTTACGTTGATACTATGCTAAGAAGATGGAGATGGAGGATCTGAATCATGTCGAGTGAGTTTATTGCTCTGCAGCAGGCTACACGAATCTGCCGAGTCCAACTGCAAATTTTGATGTGAACCAATCCACAACATGAAAATGTGTGACTGTAAACATTATGCCAGATAAAACACGTCCTAACTCCTTCTGCTAATGATAAGTGTGTGTGTGTGTCAGTCTCTGAACCAGGTTGTGCTCTGGGATAAGATTGTCCTCCGGGGTGAAAACACCAAACTGAACCTCAAAGACACTAAATCCAAGTACTTCTTCTTTGACGATGGAAACGGGCTCAGGTAAGGCACAAATGTGGTTGATGGTTGGAAATTTCCTGGTCATTTATAGTAGCAGTTAACTAAAGTGGGTAACACACAAAAATTGTTACAAAACAGTTTTTTACACGTGTCAATAACAAAAAAATGTCATGTATTTGTTGTACAGCATTTGCTCCCATAACTTAATTAAAAACTTAATTTTGGTTCGTAAGCACGGGACTTGTTTGAGAAATAACAATCATTTCCAGACTATAGAGCGCACCTGTATTAAAGCCGCACCCACATGGGGTATTTAGTGCACAGAAAGTGTTAAGATTTTTTAAAAAATAATTCATTAGGGCTGTCAAATGATTAAAATGTTTAATCCGATGAATCACGGTATTCAAATTAATCATGATTAATCACTATGTCACGCTATGTCTTAAGTATGCTCATGTATTTTATTGAAAGAAAGATAAATGAAAGGCAGGATTATGTTTGTATAGTCCCAAATTAACTGAAAATTTGAATCAAGTTAAGAGATGGCACATGTGTGAATCGATTTACCTAACACTAGTTTCTTTAATAGTAGCAGAACGTTAGAATCACACTTAAACTGTGTTATCATGAGCAATGAAGGGTAGCGTTCAAAGACACCACGTGAAGTTGAATTTACATGTTTTGTAAGTTTTCTGGGATTTCCGAGCACACTTAATAAGTGCAAATTGTATTTACCAATTAAGAGTTACAAATTAAGTGATAAGAATATCCATTTATTGTTTTTCTTTGCACTTCTGTGTATTTAGACCACACATACGCGCATAATAAAGACATTGTTGTGATGTTCTGAGTGTCCGTGAATGCATCTCGCGGTCTGTCTAGTGACAATGAGGAAGTGTCGTTGCAATGACAAATGGACTAGAGACGTGTTTAAAGTTGGAGAAACATATATGGTGTCGGAATTTTACAGCTCTTGATGTGTTCAGGTGAGAATAAAGTTATCAAAATCATAAGAGCGTCAAACTCTGTAGGGAGCATACTCCGTGCCGCCATCTGTCGTCATAAGAGGCTTGCGCAGGAAAAAAATAACGTAATGAAGTAAATTAGTTGTAGCATTTAAAGCGCTATTTTTGACAGCCCTACTTTTAATTAAATAAATGCTTTTTTCCAAACCGTGTAGAACAGTGACACAGCTAGTTGAAACAGTAGCCTACCAAAAAAGTCAGTCATCGCTGTCCTCCTCCTCCTCGGAACTAAAACCACTAAAGCCGTTACCTTCAAGTGTTGGAACCGAACAGCCCCACAATTCCCTCAGCACATACGCCGCCGGTCTCACTCCCTCCCCAGCACGCAATTCAGCCCGCCGGCGACAGTGGACCTCCCGACACCGCTCCCGGCTGCTAAGATCCACCGGCAGACCGCCAGCACCTCTCCACGTGTTATCCATTATGAGTATTGATGTGCGGATCGATACTGAAATATCGATCCCTCCGATACCAGGTGTTTTAGGTTCTAATATCGAGTCTCAAATCAAAATATCATTACTTTGATACTTTTAATAATGTACATCAATAACAGGAACACAGTGTAAAATAAGTAAATTGTTGAGAGCTGATCTAAATGTTATGCAATTCTTTTAAAATAAATGATTAAATTACTGTCTGCTATGATTTGAAATACACTACTATGTCAAATTTACCCGACACGTTCGGTGTACTTGCACAAAGTATCGGATCGGAGTCGCTGATATCAACCTGAATTTTACTCTGTATCGAATCGGACAAATCAGTGGTATCGCACATTACTGCAGTATTATTACATTATTACAGTACCTGCAGATAAACACATATTAATAAGGTGCAGTTATTCAGTCCTGCTGTCTTTGGGAACCAACATAACCACAGGACCCAAAGGAGAGTAGAGTACACTTAAGCCTCCATTTTAAGCTTGGGAAAAATGGATGGTAGTAAAAAAAAAAACCAAAAAAACCCTCAATTTATCAATAGCCATTAAACTTTGACTTCACAATGAGTGGCTTGTTCTGATACTTACATGACTTTGGAATTCTGTGTCGCCAGGGCCAACAAGAACATCACTTTGACACTGTCATGGAACGTCGTTCCCAACGCTGGAATACTGCCGTTTGTAGTTGGGAGCGGATACGTCAGTATTCCCTTTCCTGATAAATATGAGACTACAAAGAGCTATTAGGGGGACAGATCTGATGACAGGCAAACTGATAACATTTGTCAAGTGGGAATTGCGGGGGGTTTGTAAAGTTTTCAAGATTCATTTGTTTCACCTTGGCGTCTAATCTCGCACATAACTGTGATGCGTTCATGGACCATTGAATAAAGTACACAAAAGGTGGTTTTGACCAAATGATGCAATATTTTTTTGTGTGTGCATGTCAGCGCACTGTGGGGGTGTGTGTACGGGCATGGCAGGGGTGGGTTTATGGTGGGGTAGTGGGCCATTCAGGAGGGTGTTGAACGAATGTGTGTGTGTGTGTGTGTGTGTGTGCGTGAATTACACTGATCATTTCAGCGGAGAGGGATGTGTTTGTGTCTTTGAGCAGGTGTTTGCGGCACTACAGAAACAAGGTGCTCATCCAAGCTGCCAGCAGGTGTTTGCGGCACTACAGAAACAAGGTGCTCATCCAAGCTGCCAGCAGGTGTTTGCGGCACTACAGAAACAAGGTGCTCATCCAAGCTGCCAGCAGGTGTTTGCGGCACTACAGAAACAAGGTGCTCATCCAAGCTGCAATTTTCTTGGCCTGTGAAAGAAAAACAAAATACATTTTTTACCCCTGAAATGATTTTAAGAGATTTACGCATTGTTTTCTGCATCGCTTGTGCACAAAAAACGCCTCTTGGGGCCCTCACATGTCTCTGTAAAATGACAAAAAAGTCATTGGTCTGCAATTGTGAAAACAGCTGACTGATGGAGGGCACTAAAAATGTTACAATATCACAACTTTTTTTCCCAATCAAGGTGCTTTTAACGGAAGTCAGTTCATTTTTGCCAGTGTCCAGTGTAGCAATTATTGTTTGGTGCGGACCCTAGATACAGAGACACGGACAGCAAGACCAAAAAGTAATAAATGTAGAGTGTAGTGAGGTATGCAGGAAGACAATAAGTACATTAAGTACCGTAGAGGGGGGGGGCAGCAAGTGTGTAGTAGAAAAGCAGTGGAGGTGGACAGGCCCTGAAAGCACTCAGTAACTTGGAGGATTCGCAAGAACAATGCGGCCTCTTCCTGCTGCAGCCGCTCCACTGAAAAGCACCACCATGGTATGGTGTGACATTTCCTGTTTTCACATCCTGTCCTGGCCGTACCAGAGTGTGATTAATTGTTTTTCATTGGGCCATTGATTTGAGCAGCATTAGGGCACGCTGCTGCATGTGATGTATCCCCTGAGAGGCTGCTGGATTTGCTGACATATAGCTTATAGTTCATATTTTTCATGCAACGGCACTTACATTGACAAAAGGCCAGTTTCAGTTGGAACCACCACGTAGATAGAGCAGAAATTGACGTTAGAAAACACATTAACTTGAACACACACACATTGTAACACCCAAATAAGACATGCAGTCGAACCTTGGTTAGCGTCCGCCGCAGTTGGCGTGTTTTTTTGGTTAACGTCGAAAATGTATGCCGCAATTTTGCCTCCGTCTGCTTGCATTCTTCGGTTAGCGTACAATATGGCGCATGAACGAATGCATCCAAAATGTGTTATTATAAAACGTCCTCCCTTGTTAGCATCCTATTTGCTAGCTAACATAATGGCAACTGGAACCAGAAGTCAGCTACGTTACGTCGACGGCGTATGTATGATGTCTTCAGTGGTTGACACTCAAAACTAACACAAAACCCATTTTTCTAGTTTTCCAATTATAAGTTTTACGTGCATAAAACCGTTGTAAATGCACATAAATGACAAATGAAAGGGATAAATGAACATTTAAGGTGACTTTTACCTTCACTGAAGACATGACTGTTCCCAAAGACACGATGCGGCTGTTTCCCCAAGAGGTATTTCTTGAATTTAATAGTGTCTCTCGCCTTCTTTGTCAAAATGCGGGCACTTGCAACTTTCTTTGGCTCTATTTTGAGTTGTTGAGGTGAGAAACACTGAATTTAAGAAATAACTAATTTTATAACAGGCAGATGGTGGTGGTTGATTTTGCTGCCGCACTGTGTCTTTGGGAACAGTCACAGAATCATGTCTTCACTGAAGGTAAAAGTCACCTTTAATGTTCATTTTGTTACGGCTGGCACTACGCCAGAAGTTTGGACCCCAAAACAGAGACAGAAGGCACAAAAACAAATCACTAGCAGGATTGGCACGAGGAGGACAACATGCTGGACATTGGTGAAGGTAGGCGACACAATGTGGCGTCGAGCAAACCTGGAAGCGTGGCTTATGAGTCCCAGTGGTTGCTGATGGGAAGCAGGCGTGCAGCTGCAGGTCCTCCTAGGGAGACCAAACAGCTGTACTGAAAACAGACAGCAGATGGCGGCAGAAACAGCAAAGTGGGCACATGACACATTTATCACTTTCATTCATCATTTCTATGCATTTAGACTTGGTTTCTGCATTTAAAACTACAAAAGCGTAGTTTTTGTTACCATTTTTGGCATATTGAAACAAACGGATGAATTGGATTTATTGGACATTATTTTTTTAAAGGAAAAAAGTGTTTGGTTCATGTCCATTTCAGTTAGCATGATGAGCAGTGCGAGTATTAGGGCCACATTGGAAAAAATATAATCTCTGAGATTTCGAGAATAAAGTCGTACATTTATGGGACAAAAAAAGTCGTAATATTACAAGACTAAAGTCATAATTTTAGAAGAATAAAATAAAGAAATATAACAAAGGAAGAATAGAGCATAGCTCTTCAGGAAGGAAGGAAACTTTCCTCTTGCTTCAGGCAAGCTTGTATTTACGTGGCAGCAAAACAGAGCAGTTCAGCACGAACAGATAAGCCCCCCCTGTGTCCCGCTTCCTTACCCCGCCCCCACCACATGCCCAAGGCCAACAGTCACATAAGTCGCCCTTTTCAGAGCTGTTTCAGGTAAGGCCTTATGACTTTATTCTTTCAGCCACATTGAAGAAAATTACAAAATTACTTTATTCTCGTAAATTTACGATTTTTTTTTCTCGTAAATTTACAACATTTTTCTCGTACATTTATGACTTCATTCTCGAAATCTCTGATTTTTTATAATTTTTTCAAAGTTGTAAATTTACGAGAATAAAGTTGTAAATTTGACACGACGACGTGTGATTATGACTTTATTCTTTCGGCCACATTGAAAAACTTATTTTAAAAAATCAGAGATTTTGAGAATAAAATGATACATTTACAAGAAAAAAGTTGTAAATGTACGACTTCATTCGCATAGATTTATGAATTTTTTTGTCATAAATTTACAAGGTTGAAAAAATTATAACAAATCTGAGATTTTGAGAATAAAGTCATAAATTCACAAGAAAAACGAGAAAATAAATCTTAAATTTACGAGAATAAAGTAATTTTGTAATTTTTTCAATGTGGCCGAAATAATAAAGTCGTAATATCACACGTCATCCTGTCATTAGCACCCTTCTCACTTTCCACATTGAAAAAATTTGAAAAAATCAGATTTCGAGAATAAAGTCATAAATTTACAAGAAAACGTTGAAAATTTTAAGAAAAAAAACCCTGTAAATTTACAAGAATAAAGTTGTAAATTTAAGTTTTTTTTTCCTTGTAAATATACAACTTTTACAACAACAAAAAAAACGTAAATTTTACGAGAAAAAAAATCGTAAATTTACAAGAATGAAGTTGTAAAATTAACGATTTTTTTCTCGTAAATGTACAACTTTTTTCTTGTAAATTTATTACTTTATTCTCGATATCTCAGATTTTTTTCAAATTTTTTCAATGTGGCCGAAATACTAACCAAGGTTCCACTGTATTAGATGTATTAGATTAGACATAGACTCACACATTAGCATTGGGAGAGTTCCTTCTTTTTTTGTAGACAGCGTGCTTCCCGCTGTCTTGTCAATGCAATGTAACGGCGGATGAATGACACCATGTCAGGCTGGCTGTAAATTAGTCAGCCTTTTTAATTGAAATAGACACAGGGTACTATGTCTTCCAGGCAGATGCTCAAAACACAGCATGAACAGTTCAACACTTACAGTTCAACACTAGTTCTCTTCTTGTACAGACTTATTTCCTAAAAGCTAGCTCTAACCCAGCAGAATGATGTCACTGCCCACCTTAGCCCCCACTAAACAGCAGCTCAGAACTACACAATACTCCCGTCACTACAGTAACATTACTGACACCTAGTGTAGAAGACTACATATTACGTCTTTGAATGTGTCTTCTGAATGCCTTATATTTGTACTTTTGTTCATTTAGCCATTTGTATGCTTGAAAATGCTTAATTTAGGCCAAGAAATGGTTCAATTTGCCGTGTTCAGCCACAAAAACAGCTCTGATTTATTTATTTTTGAAAAACCGTGATAGAGTGACAACGCAAAATTCGAACCATGAAATGCCGAGGGATGACAGTAATTATTGAAAGAAAATGACAGACATTAACAGTGGCGGGCCGCACGGTGGTCTAGTGGTTAGCATGTTGGCCACACAGTCACAGTCAGGAGATCGGGAAGACCTGGGTTCGAATCTCCATCTGGCGTGTCTGTGTGGAGTTTGCATGTTCTCCCCGTGCGTGCGTGGGTTTTCCCCGGGTACTCCGGTTTCCTCCCACATTCCAAAAACATGCATGTTAGGTTAATTGACGACTCTAAATTGTCCATAGGTATGAATGTGAGTGTGAATGGTTGTTTGTCTATATGTGCCCTGCGATTGGCTGGCGACCAGTCCAGGGTGTACACCGCCTCTCACCCGAAGTCAGCTGGGATAGGCTCCAGCATACCCGCGACCCTAGTGAGGAGAAACGGCATAGAAAATAGATGGATGGATTAACATCCATGGCCAGATATTAAAAGTACACTAGAATTAATTACTAAACTAAACAGAAAAATGACTCCCTAAATATAGCATGAAAGTTGCAAAACTGGCAGCACTGATCCCTCCTGCTACATAATTCTCCGGCAGACTAAGTGCGCATGAGGTGTGTGAACAAGCAGAGTGTCCCGTTATAATGTGTTTATGAGCAAGGATGAACAAGTAGAACCAAAATGAATTTGTGGCTGTCCAAAATTGTTTTCTTTGACTGACCCCCATTGTGCTTTGAGTTAGAGTCATTACATTACGGAATTAGGATATTCCTACATAGCTGTACAGTGGTACCCCGGTATTTGTTATTAAATCGCTCCAAAAGCTTCGACGAAAACCAAAGAGTACAAAAGCAGAGGCAGTTTAAATAGATAGATCCAATACGTCCCTTCCAGACACCCACAAATATTAACCAAAAAAAGTACATTTATTGCAAATATTTATTGCAAGTATTTATTGCGCGGAAAACACTGCAAAATATTTATAAATGGCTATTGTTGATGTGGTCTTCCTGTACATCCTGACAAAATCAAATTCGGTAGTGTTTCTCACCTTATCAAAGTGCTGGCCCAGTGGCGGGTTATTTATAGTCACACTCCATGAAAAAAATGCATGGACAGCGAGTCACCAACACATAGTGCGCTTTGTCTGGGCACCCGATTTTGCAAAACGATATAGTACAAGGCAAACGGACTGGTTTGTTACGTGCAATATTGTACAATAACACAGAAAATTGAAAACCCAAAGCAAAATTTGTGCCAAAAACGGAATCCGTACGTAAACCAAGGTTCGGCCGTATTCGCAATATCTAACTATGATGCCTGGAAGATGAACATGTTGATGAACATTGCATGTTTCCAGTGCGACCAAATTGCTTCTGTTGTAGGACTATAAAACGGTACATACATTGCACAGAAAGGTACAGACCCTGAAATTGCAGATGAGGAGAGAGAGCTTTGAAAAAGGGACTTCCCTGATCCTCCATCATCTGCAGGGAGGGAAAAGGACATACGCGTGTGCACACACACACACACACACACAGCCTCCTACACACACGCACATGCACACTGTGCTGAGCACTAGCAAGGAGCTTGAAACCGTTTTACCACAAACTCAAACAAAGGCACTCTAACCTGCCACAATGGAGGAGAACATGGATGAATCACAAAGCCAGAAAGGTATTTATTTTATGCTTCATTTCTTGATCTTGCATCAGCAGTGCCATTGTCCTCTTCATGCATCCTTAAGTATTACGTCTTGTCTTTGTGTTGTGGGCAGACAGCATCCATGTATCGCAAGTAGAGCAAAACATGTCATGTACAAATTCAGTGACATCTTCTTTTCTTTTTTTTTGGGCTTGTTTGTCATCATTGTTATTTAACACCGAGCGACTGCCATTGAGTTGATAATGCTGCAGAACATCCCACCATATTCTTGTGTCTTTTGATGAATGGATAATGAAGCAGCTTGAGGATGAGATGAAATGGCAGACTCTGGTGGGATGCTGTTGTTTTGCTTCGGAAGGCTGGATGGATCAATGGATGGACAGATGGACGGATGGACAGATGGATACATGGAATGGTTGAATGTATGGTTGGATGTAGACGTAGGAGTGGCATGGGGATTTAAAAAAAAAAAAAACCTCACAAAGAGAAATGAGAAGGGGGGTTAAATGGAGCAGTGATTGATGGATCTATTGGGGTTTTCTTTGTTAGCCTCCATTGTTGGCGCTTCATGCTTGTCTGAGCGCCTTTTTCTTGGCTCTCTACATGTCTCCCTCCATTTTCTCTGTCCATGAAGAGCCCCCTCACTGTTTTTCATCAGCACGTCTGACTGCATTCACTGGCTTCATCTATCCATCCCTCTGCCACTGCAGGTCTTGTTTTTAACGTCAATTTCTGCTCCTAACCATCACTTTGTCACCACCTCTCAGCATCCATGTTCTTTTCTTTTTCCTCATTTTAACACCGCCGGCCTCATTGGGCTCATATTCATTTTGTCTGTGTGTAACGTATCTCTTTTTTTTTCTTTTTTTTTTTTTTTTACATAACCTCCCTGTTTTTATTTATTATTTTTCTAGTTGTCGTCGGTCAGAATGGGCGTGTCCATGTTCTTCCATGCACCCCCAGCTTCAACATAAGCGCTTTCCGCTCACGTAGCAACCAAACAATGATGACCAAAAAAAATCAAATTGGATTTGAAATGGCATGTTTGTGTTGATTAGCACTGAATCCATGGGAATATGGGTGGATTATTTATTTATTTATGTATTCATGGAAGCGTTGTGTTGGAGCCAATGAGGTTTCTGGGCAGTTGATGTTTTTTTTCTTTTTTTCCATTGTTGTTCTTGGCTTTATTTGACACTACGTGTCTTGTGCCCTTTTATCTTTTTTATTTTAGTGTCGGAAGGGGCACATAATTCCACTGACAATATTTGTCTGGCTTGGCCTACGCCCACATCAGTACCCCCTCACCACCCATCCCCCCCAGCAAGCGCACCATATGAATCGTATAACTCAATTCAAGCTGCATCCAGACATAAGTAACTAAAAACATTAAATCTTGTTATCAAAATAGTCATCTTAGATTCAAACACTCAAACATATCTCCCAAATAAAACCCGTGACATTGGTGATTTTTCTAAATACTACTCATTCATGTCGAAGGTGTGTAATGTTGTAATGTATTCATCACTTGACACTTATTTTGTGTAGCAGTAATGTGCTTTTTGATTGGAACTGTGGCATTTATTGAGTGGCCCTTTGGCATTTTTGCTATTGTGACACGTCACATCAGGCTTTACATAGTAATGTTAAGGCTAAAAGCTCATGAGCGATATTTCCCTAGCTTGTTTTATATACATTCATTGAAGAAATATAGTAAGAACAATTGAATTGTACATTGTACGGTGCAGACAGACTAGCGAGGGAAGAGAGACACTCAACGTCCCAGAATGCAATTTTTCTTAAAGGGCCAGGCTCGTCCTTTAACGGCGTTCATACGCTGTAATAATAATTTTAAAAAGACACACTAAAAACATTGTGCGAAACAGCGAATCCACGAAAGGCGAACCGCGATAGAGCGAGGGAACACTGTATTGGACACCCTATTAAAGCATTCCAACTGTTAAATGGCTTCAAAATGAGCTTCAATTGCAAAAAAATCAGCTTTTGGAAATGAGCTAGCTTACCGGACACGCTGCCATTTTGGAGAAGCCATATAGTCACATGACACATGCCAACCACTCCAAAGCGTTTCTCATACAGTAATCACTTGCTACATCACCCTTCAAATTTTGAAAAATATATTAATTAACTCATTCAATCCTAGGCATTTTTGAAAGGACAGCCCCTTCAGTATAGGCCATTTTGGACGATTTCGACTGATCTTGAGATCAGGCGTTTGGGTTTATAAAAACATAGACTGAATAAGTGAACAAATCATCTCTGTTTGGTGTTGTGATTAAATATGTGCTATCATTAGTAAAAAAACAAAAAAAAGCATAATTAAGAACATGTTACATGTTTTTTGCCTGTGTTTTCAAGCATGAAAATGGCTACATGAAGTAAAATACAAACATAAGGTAATCAGAAGACACATTCAAAGCTTTTGCACTGATATGTGATATTCTACACTGGTCACAATGTTCGGCGAGACACACAAGCACCAGACTTGATCAACAGAACAACAGGATTTTATTGCAGGTTTGAGTTATCTCACAACAGGCACAATAATCCCTAACACGGGCTACTGTCGTTGCGACCGTAACCCATGACAACTCAAGCTCCGAACCCACAGCATCACTTCCTGTCCGTCCCATAGTCATCTCCCACACATTTACAGCAACACACACAAGCATGACAGCACGATAACACGAACACAATAATAATCAAAGACAATGTAGCGCAATGCGCAAGACTGAACACGGGCAGGCTTGGCAGGATCCAGATACAGTGCACTCTGAAGACAATTCCAACGATTAATTGCTGGAGTACACGGTCCAAAAGCCCAGATTTGTCAGTTTTCACATTTCCCAAAAACAAAGACCGGTATGTGTCATAAAAATGTTGTAGATTTATTACACTGGTAATTACAATGGTAATTGTAAATAAACCAAGAGTCCAACACAATGTATCTTGACTATAATAAATGCAAACATCGTTGCCCACAGCATTCTTCTCGACCAAACGGGTGATTTTCTTGTTTGATCAGAATTTGGCTAAAAAGCCGTACATGGTCACATGTACACATTACATTTTAACGGAAGGGACGGAAAACAGTTACAAAGTTATCGAATGTCAGCGTTAAAATGCAAACCAAAGTTGTATTTGACCGTGTATGTGAATAATGTTACACACCGTATGATTGCAGTTCTCATTTATGCACTTTAGCTTCAAATACTTGCGCCTTCATGTTACTTTCCGTAGCGTTGCATGATTTCATGTACTTGTACTGATTAAGTTCAAATGTACTGAAGAAAATTTTAATCATTTTTGGTTTATAAATGTGTTTATTTGTATGAATGTAAGCGTTGGTAACACAGTAGGACAAAAAGCGTCACAGAGGGAAGACGTTTCCTCAGGTTTTTATTGACATCTACATGTAGGTCACATTTGTGCAGTATAATGGACCCTTTACCATTTATTTATATTCAATAAGCAACATTCGCTCATTTCATCAAAGCGTACGCACTTCATTTTATACTCTGCTCAGATCAAGCTAATGCACGCTACATTTTATTGCATGCATTTTCGGCTTTGATAATAATGAGTCTTTGATAATAATGCCATTAAGGGTCATTACATTACACTGAGTGAGACAATAGCCACTGCAGAAAGCGCTGTACTTCTCCCAGTGCCAACATGTGTGAGTACACTGCATATTATGTCTTATTTATGTCCTGAATGGCTTATCTTCACTTATTATGTCGATTATATTGGGTGATACTAGTGTAAAGGTGACTGTAGGGGTGTAATTTCATGTATAGAGGGCTCTATTGTTAAAAAAAACACATTTAGAAGCTCGTAATCAGGTTTTGTATGCTCCAGCTATGAAAATATTTGATTTATGAATGAGGAATTTTAACACATTGAAAGTGTTCGTGTGCTTTTCTGCTGATTTGTCAGAGAGTTTGCCTCGTTATCTTGTGCCAGTGGTGCTCCCGTTGCTATCATTCTGCTGCCGTATGTTTGCGGGTGACGTCACAGACATAAACTGGAGGTGATGGACAAGCAGGACAAGGTACAGGCAGTGGGTACCACCACCTTGTACACCGTACACTCGGTTGTTTTTTTGCCATTGCAACTTCAAGTGGGAGGCAGAAGCGTCGTTTCCATTGCTGTTCAACCCATCTGACACCTTATTATTTCATTCTTCTCCTCCTAACATCAGTCACGCTAATCTTTCATTCCAGGACATCAGTTTCCATGAACATATCACACATATCGGTTCAACTTCATCCCATCTCCTCATTTTACTGTACAAACAGGATGCAGAAGCCGGAGGGGAAAAAAAGCATGTGGGTGTTAGGAAAAGCGGTCCTGAAATTTAAAAGTGAACCTCTCTTAGACCTTGCGCTGGAGAAAAGACATACCCAAAATAGATCATAGCTTTGTATGTACGTACGAGGTCTATGTGGATGATATTGGTATGAAAGTAAAGAGGGAGGAGACTTTGATGGTTATTTTAAGTGTGGAAATGTTCATATCTTAACTACGGAATAAGAGTAAATTAAGCTTCTTGTTCAGCGAGTTTCAGTGGCGGTGTTGTCTTTTGTTTTTATGAAATGATGACATGCTGGTGCTTGTGGTTTGTCTTCTGTTTTGGCACAATTGGTTTGGTTGAGCTTTTGTCTGGCGTCCATCCGGCTGTGTGGATATGTAGCATGTGTACAGTAGATACCCGCTTTTCCGTGGGGCACGAGACGAAAATCCGCAAGTAACTGATACTCCCATAAAAATGTCTATTTTTGACACACAGCTCGCTCCCAACCCTCCAAACCCTCTTGCTAGCTTGATGATAGATAGATTGATGGATCGACAGATTGTCATAAAATGTAAGATGATGGATAGACGGAGTCAAGGCGCACAAGTTTCTCACGGCAACTATGGTGCATTCAAGGGCTGCCGAACAAAGTGCGAAATCTCAAAGCTTGACGGGAAACAGTGACACCAAGATGTAAACATGTACAAATTGTGGGCTTTTTTTGAACAGTGGTACATGTATGCTGTACATTGTACCTGGATTACCAGGTATTTACACATGGTTACCGGCTCACGGTGAAGCTGCAGAAAAAAAATTTGTGGGGCTGTGATTGCGGACTCGTGAATAATGTGGGGATCCACTGTATATTGATACAAAATAGCAAAAACACCTTTACAGAATGAATGTCTATTTTACAGTTTTTGTGAATGACTGATAATGAAATGCTTTACACACACACATATATACATATATATATATATATATGATTAACACATTAAGACAAGACATCAGCATAATTAGAGCTAAATTATGTGACATGAGTAGTAACAAACTGCGCTAGGACATGGGACAAACAAATTTTAGGCCCGGTTAAAGAGGATTTGAGATACAGGATACAGGAAGTCATTTCCCTTTTTTAATTGCGCGACTACTCCAGTATGTGTGAGTAATGTTGAGCTTTATCGATGAAGTCGTGGCAAATCCTGGTATCTGTGCAGTATGTGCCTCATATCCATTTCATTATTATGACCACTAATGGAGAGCAACTTAATGGAGAGAAGAAGAAGTCGATAAAAATTGACTCGGCACACTTTGCTGCGGGTGTGTGATGGGTTGAGTGGAGGGGAACACAAAGAAGAGCAAAATAAAAGGTAGATTTTCTTTTTGCTTCTTTTGAATGTGGTTGTATTACTTCACATACAGTTAGGTCCGCATGGAATGGATTTTCGTACGTGTTTGTCACATGACAAAGATTCAAATTCCACATATGTTGTCACAGGCTGCTACAACGAGGGTCTGAGGGTCTACACCCGGACATATAATACGCACATATAATATACAGGGTCAGGCAAAATGATCTGACACATTTGTAGGTTAAATAAAAGGCAAATAAAGTAAAGAAACAAGAACGTGTTTTTATTTCCGAAAAGTACATATAATGCCATTCTGTTTCATTATGTTTTAAAAATGAAATCAGTCAAATGGGATCCATTATTGTCCACACACTCAATGCAGATCCAGTAGCTCTGGGTTGGTAACCCATAACAAGATGGTGTTTGGAGCTGGTACGGGATCATGTCTACCAAGGTTGAAGTGCAAACGGAACGCTCGTTGTGTTGCAGTTGCAGATTCGTTTGTTTCGATAAACGTTTCCGCAATGAAAGCGCGATGCTCACCAGTCCGATTCATGGCAGCAACTGAAAAAGAAACGAAAAACAATGGCGTTATAAAGAATCAAAGCAAAATGGTATTATATGAAAAAAATGGCATTATATGTCCTTTTCGAAAATAAAAACACTTTTTTGTTTCTTTACTTTATTTGCCTTTTATTTAACCTACAAATGTGTCAGATCATTTTGCCTGACCCTGTACATTATACAAAAAAGTGTCACTGAAATAATTCATCTAAAATAATACATTTAATAATTAATTACATTCAAAAATACATAAATTAATAATAAATACATTCAATATTTTATGATGTATTTATATTATGTATTTAATGTTAATATTTTGAAATATTTTTCTAATATACTGTATGTATTTTTGTGTCCAGACTTTAGGCATACGCTTTACATCGGCATAGAGAAACATTACTCATTTTTTATACTCATAATACTTTGTAACACTTACATTGAGTACTTTAATCAAGCAGCCCAACTCAAATAAAGTGAAACCGCTAAACCAAAAATGAAATAATTTTAATTTCACCGATTTGTTTGACGAAAATGTATATATTTGATGTGTATTACATGTGTGGCTTGTCTTAATGATGATGTGATACGTACATACATTTGATTTGATTTGAGCAAACAAAAGTGTGTTTGCAGGAATGTTTTTGGCACAATAGCAGTGAGTAATGGACGGAGGAATGGGGACTGTATGAACACTGACTGGCAGTTACAATCATTGCAGTAGTCAGCAGAGGAAGTGTGTGTGCGTGCGTGTGTGTGTGTGTGTGTGTGTGTGTGCAAGAATCAAAGAACAATTGGGGTTTCTGCTCCAAGGTTCCCACTAGAGTTGGAAAGTTTAATTCTCTTTAAAATCATTGTGGTAAATAAAAAAATAACACTGATAAATATGCATGCTGTTAACAAAAGTGACTGAAATAATAGGACGTGTAGTTATAATACCTCATAATACACAAAGGTACTGCATAATAATGCTAAATTACAAGAGACAGGAATATACAGGGTGGTGACATAGTGCGAAATGCATAATAGACCAATAGAAAAGAAATTTGTATATATATATATATATATATATAAATTAGTTGTATTGTTTTTTTATTTATAAATTTTAGATTTAATTAATTTTGTTTATATTAGTATGTATATTATCAATTTTACAAATATTTTAAATAATTTTATAATTATGATTTATTATTGTTTTGTTAATTAAATATGAATTGAGGGACGCCAATGTGACCAATAAAAATGACAAAGGCAAAAATGAACAAGCCATAAAATGACAATGACTAAAGCAGCATCGTTGTATCGCATCATAACGATACCCAGGAATTAATGTTGACAAAATTGTGTGAATACCAACGCCGTGCCTCCTTGCAGACAAAGAAATCCCCCCACTCATGTTTATGGAGAGTACACCGCCGTTTGTGCTTAGCGTGCCCCAGTTTTTACCAGGTCACTGGGTCTTCTTGCCTGTGTATCAAAGCCAAATATGGAAATATGAGGAGGATTATAATATGGCTGGAATATACAACACATACATGTTCATTGTCTGTCACAACCGCACCGTCATACAAATGAATAGAATGTTGTAAATGTGGACATATTTAGATGTTAAACACATTCACAACACAATATCTTCTCCATCTTCTCGAGAATTGCCGCCGTCATTATTTATGCAGAGAGGTATGCACACGAAGAAGCTCAAAAGCAAGAACATTGTCTTCATTCAATACAAAATGGTTCCCCAGTCTTCCTGCCTCCACCATAACGGTTCTTATTTTGTAATTTTCTGCTGCGAAATATGCACAACACCGAGCAGCCTGATCGGGAAGATGTGCATTAGTATGACTGTAACGCTTGCCGAGCTGCACTGTTGTCATGACAACGCTACAGGCAAAGTGGGTCAGCGGGCTCCCGCCACACCCTGGTTGGCATGGCAACAAGCCTGGTCAATTAAACCTGAGCACTCACATGACTCACATCCGTGAAAACGCACAAAACCTTTTCTAAGAACCAGGAAGACCGGTCTTAGCGCGCGGATCGATGCTGTGTGTGCGTACGTTAATCAGTTCATGCGGGATCAGCCGGTATGTTTGTGTCGAATGAGGTTCATGAGTCCGGTGTGCTTTTTCAAGTTATCCCTGGTTTCATTTTAATGCCACTCCTAAGTCTCATGACTGGTCAGGCACAAGAAGTTCACAAGAGGTTTTGAATTTGTCACGTCACACCTTTAGGAAGCCCACGTCCTTGTTGCTTTTTCTTGAAAACGGCAGCCGGCAAGTGTTTTTTCATATGTAAGAATTGTGTATCTCAACCCGAGTAATGGGAAGATATTTTGTTTTTGGGGGAGCTAAAGACCTACCTCGCGATCACTGCACCTCTGCTCTTGCCTCTTCACAGACAGCTGTTTTGTGAACAAAGCACAGTTCCAACGCCGGATTTTCCAATATTCAACCAACTACAGTACATCCAATATAGTTGTTATTAGTAGGGATGCTCCGATAGATCGGCCACCGATTAGTAAAGGCCCATTTATGTAAAAAAACGTGATCGGCGATGTGTCGATAAATGCCTTTGAAAGCCGATCACAAAAAACGATCATGACAATTCATGTCATGACAACACAAATGTGACATGAATGTGCATGTGTGCTGCGTCACGTAGGGTTACCAACAAGCCGACAAGAAACGCACTTTGTCCCGCATTGCCGCGAGAATCAACACTAAAACCTCAATGGCTTCAGTTTGACAGCTGGACAAAGGCTACGTCAATCGACGCCAGTGTGTTCGATCACTCCCTGATCAAACCTATTGGTGCTCGACTTGTCTTACATCATTTGCCTAGCTGTCCGCAGCTAACCAGCTAAGTCGTTAGCTAGAATTATCCGCCTAGCTTCTCGTCTTTGGACTCCAAGTGTGACTTTTTACCGAAGTGACATTTTGTTTTCAAAACAAACAAGCAATGCGGTTATTTTGGAGCTTGTTTTTGTCCCACGGGGAAGTGGATTTTACACCCACGGGTACGGACTAACTTTTTCAAGTGTCTGTGTTGTCATTATACGAATTTATTGTCCTCCAAACACTATTTGTGTGTTGGTGTTGAATGAACATTACTCATTTGCCAGGGGCCCTTGGAATTGTATAATGGCAGCCTTGGCCAATAGCACTCATCATAAATACATTGAAAAATGTACAGTTAATCCATGTGATCTGTATCTGTATCTGTATTGGCCGATCTCACTCATGGATGATCGGAATCGGCAGCGCTCCCTATTAGCAATGTGTAGGATTCAAACCAGGGATGAAACAGAGGCAAAAATGCAGATCACATCCACAAGTCTACTGCGTTATTCAAATATAATCAGACGGTTCTTAACATTTAACAGTCTTCAACATTTCAGTCGAAATTTTTCAAAGCTACATTCTCAAAAATGAGAAGCGGTGTATTTGTCACTGACTGAAGAATTCAAGTAGTCTCCTGGAAGTGGTCAGTGTACCTGTCTTCGTTTGGTTCTTGCCGATTAAGTACGCACTTTTACAGCTGACACCGTTCACTTTCTTTTTTTTTTTTTTTTACATCAGAGAAGATAAATGTGCCCTTAAAAAAGCCTGCTGCCTCATGCTAACCCGACTTACAGAGTACGCTGACGCCACATATAAAGCCTGTGAACCTGAACGTATCCAGACATTAAGCACTCGAGTTTTATGGGACGCTGTCCCAGTCAGTATGTATTGTATTGTGAAATTCTTTCTTGTGCAGATTGGAAGTCTGCACCCACATTCTACAAATCCAAGAGCGCAATTAAAGCAAAGTATGGCATAATGATGAATGTTTTTAAATGACCAAATGAACAGAAGTACTTCGGAATATGTGTCCTAAAAGCATCTTCTGGGAGTGAGCTTTGGCAAAACACTTCAGGGAGATGAAGGGTGTACAGTGTTCCCCCGCTCTATCGCGTTTCTTGGAATTTTTTTCGTGTCTTTTTTTTTTTTCTAACAGTTTATGGACACGGTTAAAGGCCGAGCCTCGCCCTTTAAGAAAAATTGCATTGTGGGAAGTGGAGTGTTTCTCTTCCCTTGCTCGCCTGGCTGGACCGCCCATTGCTTTCTGCGTCCTGATTGGCTGTACCCTTGTCAATCAATCTCCTTCGTGCAGCCAGAAGTGCTAGCTTGCTTGGTGGTAAATGAATCTTCGGTTCGAAGGAGGATGACGGCAGCAATATGTTTTAACAAGGATACAAAAATGCTACAGTACAGCGGAATATGGCGCCAGGACGAAAAGGCACGGTCACAGGAGAAAAAATACGCGTGAGTGACTTGATCATTTCTTGTGGCCTACAAGTAGGTTGATCATTAAAATTAAAACGAAGGTTTGAACTTCTTTGAGAGTGTTAAAACAAGAGAGAAATATGATAAAATGTTAATGCGTGTCTGAGAAAAGTGTATGAAGTGTATCGTGAGGGGTTTTACAGCCTTAAAACACATATAGTCATTGAAAAATGAAGTTGGCTTCTTGTGGATTTCTCTTATTGCTGGTTGTTTTGGGAACCTATACCCCGCGATAAACGAGGGTTGAGGCACTCTTTCACTGTATTCACTGGTTCGATTCCCTGACCCCCGCCCTCCCTTATTTGGGGCCATTCTGATTATTTAATTTGTGCAAGGTGGTGGCTAACATTAATTAATAACTTGTGCGAGGAGCAACACATTAATTAAATGACACGTTTGTTTTTTTTTTATGCCCACGAACATAGTCGCAGGTGAGCGACGGTGCTGTGGGTTTGACTTTTGCATCATTTTCAAGCTTTGCATTTTGTTTGTATTATGAATTTTGTCAGTTATCATGAATAAACTACGAGGAGCAAGCAGATTACAGTCATTCTGTGACTCCGCTATGTTTCAGCCTTTCAGGTTGTGCTCAGACTTTACACAAAATAATGTAAAAGTTAAACCCACAGCACACTCGGTCACCCGCCACTACATTTCTGTGCGTACTAAAGACTTGTCATTTAATTAATACTTACAAAGTCAAATGTAACAAAAAAAATGGACGTCTAAGAGATGAGACAACAGCTCAGCCTGAAAGGACTTACTGGAGGCTCAAACTAAGGGTGTGATTGTTTTGTGCTGTGATTAATTGTTTGTGAAAGGAGAGATTTCATACTAATGGAGTGTGTCAGCCATGTTTCTAAGATCAGTTTCATCTTTTGCGTGACAATGATGCAACATTGTGTTTGTGCAGGTTGTAAGGAGTGCTGTGAGCGATGTGTGGGCAGTCTGCCTTGGGCTTCCCTCATTGCCACCATCCTTCTCTACATGGGCGTGGCCTTGTTCTGTGGGTGTGGCCATGAGGCTTTAAGTGGCACCGTCACCATCCTGCAGAACTACTTTGAAGTCATCAGAACCCCTGGACAAACGCTGGACGTCTTCACCATGTGAGTGTTAACCACATCTGTTTATGGACAGATACAGTAACTAGTCCTCTTTTCTGTTTTATGATATCATTGTGTCAAATGCTAAAGATCATTCACACATACTTTACCTACAGTCTTCTACTTTTGATTTGTATTCCTTTCTGAACTGATTCCAACCATTCCAACACCAACAGTGTCCAGCTTATTCAGGTTATGCAATATGTCTAATGACACATTCCAAAAACATCCCACACTTTCTATAAATCTACATTTTCCATGACAACATTCCCAGTAAAAAATTTTTCCACAGTTCCACATTTCTCAACCTAATTCAACATGAAAACACTGAGCTTATTTGGGACATTCAAGGGATCTATGCTCTATATTTTCCATATTACAAAAATTCCCACTTTTTACAAAATGCCTTTCCAAACACAAATTCCCTTTGATCTTGAGAATTCTCACTACTTCCAAATTTATCGATCGATTCAAACCATTCCTACATCAAAAGCATAGATAGACTACAAAAGTACTATACTGTATTTTCCCTTTTTCTTTGCCTCATATTTGGCCCCAAATGCTGATACTAAGTGGGAATGCATAAAGGTAAGGTTTGATGACATTATTGAGCGCTAACGTGCATATTTGTTTGGTGCACCTCTCTGGAAAAACAAACTCCAGGCTTGTACTGGTGGACTGTGGCTGTGTATTCATTTAGTACTTTTAATTTGATGTTGTTCATGTCTTAGTTTAAAACAATACATAATAAATAAGCTAAACTATATCGCTACAATGTACGTATGTACGATGTGCTGAAAATATTTCCCGGTGACTTGCTAGCGTGCTGCTGATGCCAGCTCTGCTAATGCTATTTACATCCATTCTCGTCTTCAGTTATGGTAACCTATGTGCGACAATGCTTTTGCCGGAAGCCCAGGCTCTAGCGTGTTTTTAAGAGAGGCACTGTCAACCGGTTGCTAGTCTTGCAATACCTGGCGCATGTCGCTACAATCCGTAAATCTAAGGATTTCTGGCTGATTCTTATCCATCCAGGAGGATGCTACAGATGCAGCCGTATCTCTCGCTTGGCAAACCGGCTATCACAACCCTAGCGACTATTATATTATATTATCAGAATAAGGTTGTGATTTCAACAAGTCCAAATTTCCACACCAATGCAGAAACCTGTCTCTCTCCTCCTGTTAATTCATGGTGTAGTAGAATTAAATACTGTATTTGCAGTGTTGGGCAATTTACTCAATTAAAAAGAGTAATTAGTTTAGTTACTAGTTACTTCCCCCAAAAAAGTATTTGAATTAGTAAAGGAATTACTCCTTTGTAAATGTACTGTAATTAGTTACCAGTGAAAGTAACGGGGGTAGCTACTTCTGAGTTGCAATTCTCTACCAAAACATTAGGGGGCAGTGTTACTGAGTGTGAGCAACTAAAACTCTAGTTGACTAGCAGTGTAGTAGCAGTAGTCGTGAACAATGGTGGCTGAAGCGACATGCAGATCATTGATATAGGTATCAGTACATAATAACACGCCACATTTCACCTTTAGTAACGTTTGAAATAGTAATTAGATGTGCAATGTGCTTCAAGCAACTAATGGAGTGTTCATATATCGTTAGTCTTATTTTATATTTTACACACAATTGTCTTTTTGCTTCTGTGATGAATGTGTGCAATTGTAAAGACGCTTTATGACCCTATATATAATGACTTGATCATTGCTAAAGAGTTCAAGAAAGACATGATTTGTGTTTGTTTTCTCTGCAGTATTGACATCCTGCAGTACATCATCTATGGCCTTGCAGCTGGATTCTTTGTCTTTGGAGTGCTCTTGCTGGTGGAAGCCTTTTTCACCACTGGAGCAATTAGGGATCTGTATGGAGAGTTCAAGATCACCGCTTGTGGACGCTGCTTGACTGCATTTGTAAGAAATCTTCTATCTTCTCCTCTTCTGCTTTTTTGCTAGGACTTTTCCAGTCAAGAGCATTAGTTTGCCACCAAAGCAATCAGTGCTTTCCTTCAATGTAATGTAGGCATAAAGTCCATAAACCATGCCCCCAACCCTACAGCCAAATGGATGAGACGTAGGGGTGTCACAAGACACCCAACTGTCGAGATTGCACGAGATTGGGCCCACGAGACAAGATTTGAACATTAATTTCAAGGAAAGTACAATGATAAAATGACTGTACAGACAAACCTTTTTTATTTAACTGAGTCACAAAACAATGCAGGTACATTTTGAAATGTGGATTGTCCCTCAAATTGACACTAAACATTTTTTGAGACCAAATAAGCCACTGAAAATAGATAATATAATAACAATAAATAATATATCATAGTAATGGTTAGTTTTACCCTACTGATGATGTGTTGTTGCAATAGTAATCCTTTACTTTCATTTAATATGTCATCTTTCACTCTGTAAAGTTGCAAAATTGGCATTTGTGACATTTATTTTCTTACAGGCAATTGGTACTGTCTGTCCAACATGTGCAGCATTTCTTGACATGCTAGCTTTTCAACTGTATTAAAGAACAGCATTTCTTTGGCAATGACTTTCCGTGAACGCACACCATTTTGCTCTATTCCGTTTGCATTTACTTTGCCAACCAAATGTCTCAGTGCGTGTTGACTGTCGGGTCGAAGTCTCTGTATCTTGATGTGCATTTTTTTCCCAGATGGGAAAACTGGATTGAGTGGATATGTTTGAGGTGAGCAAGTTTGTTTTGTTGCCTTTTATGTTGCTACCACTTCCGATTACATTTGGCATACTGGCTCATTCGTGTTGATGAGCTTACCTTGCTCATTATTAATATTCCCACACGGGGGCTGTGGCATTTGACTTTGCAAGCCAAGCATCTTTTTCCCTCCTAACTTCTGCGTTACCTTGCACTGCTCCTCACAAAGCTCCGCTCTTTTGCTGTGTGTGTAAGCTTGCGGCCTCGCTTGAGCAAGCTCAGCAGATGCACCTGCCGTTTTTTTCTCTCTTTTTCTGTTTTATGGGATTATATATGTTAGCTCGTGACATGATGAGGCAGACTATATTAATGTATGTATTAATACTTGGCGTATTCACATTCGTGTTTCTTTATACACAATAATTGGTGGGGGCTGTCTTTCTATTGCAGGCCTTTAGGAATGGAACTATAATTAATGTACTCAAATATTGTTTTTTTTTAAATATGTGAATCTCAAATGTAACCGAATGTTGATTATAAAGGGCAATAACTATAGTATATAAAACACAAATGACCTAAAATAAGAGTTAGCAGAGCAGTCATTTTTGAATGTGAAGATAGTGAGATGGTTGTAATGTTTGGTGACTTTGTGTTTGTGCAGCTGATGTTCCTGGCCTACGTCTTCTTCCTGGTGTGGCTGGGTGTGACAGCCTTCACCAGCCTGCCGGTCTTCATGTACTTCAATGTTTGGTCCATGTGTAAGAACACCAGCTTGCTTGAGGGACCCAAATTCTGTGTGGACCTACGCCAGTTTGGTACGTACCAAGATAGACTACTTGTGTTGCAGATGATCTTGTGTCCATCCATCCATACCTCCTTTAGTTCATAACAGCTGCTGTAGGTCAACAAATATCTGACTTTTTATGATTTGAATGTTCTATTCCACCACAGTTAAAACAACCAAGATACAATTTATGAATGTAAACCACCATTACCTTTACTCACGTTACGAGTTTACCCGCAAAAATGTCCGCTCGCGCTTAAAAAAAGAACGCTTGATGCAGAATGCAGAGTTTTTAACAAAAGATGGGCTGTTAAGTATTTATTCATGAAGCCAGAGGCAAAGTTGTGCGTTTAGTTTGTGGAGAGCAGATGGCCGTCTTTTAAAGACTACAATTTGAATCGGCGCAGAGAAATTGAAAAACCTGGCTGATGACGTTTGAAGCATTGCTAGCTAAAAAAAAAACCCCAAAAAAAACAAGTTTTTTTTAAGTGCAGCTTGGCTAAAAGCAGTAAGTCATTGACATATCCACCTCACATATTCAGCCTGAGTTTTTGAAGCCGGATTTCTCTTATCTTCAAGAAAAATAAGTGAAAAACAGACATGAGGTGCTGTGATTACAAGCTAAATGCTTATACTATTTGTAAAACTGATTTGATGCTGCTTTTTCAAAAATGTTACATGCATGAATATGCACATTTTGTTTACTGTTGTTTTGACTAATTGGCATTGAATACCATAAATTCCGGTGTATAAACTGAGTAAGCCGCACCCACTAAATTCTGAGGAAAAAACTGATTTGTTCTTATATAAGCTGCACCGGTGTATAAGCCGCACGTGTCCACGTCATAAAGTGATATATTGTGGTGCGCACGAGTCCGTGCGGGACAGTCAGCTCTTTATTTGACAGGAGCCAATCATGAGCTATGAAAAAAAACACGAGGAGCTTGTCAACCCAACCCAAACTTATTTCCCTACCGTATTGTTGAGGACATGCTGCTGTTGTTGACAGTTGAGTCAGATTCTTTCAGTTGTCGTGGGACTACGGTGAGGGTTTGACAGTTATTTATTTTCAGTACATTTTTTATCATAAGTCGTCCCTCGCCACATCGCTTTGAATTCCACAACTTCATTCGATCCCTGTTTTTCAAATTATATATAATAAATCATTGCCGGTTTGTGGTTGAATATGGCCTATTATTAGTTTTTTAAAAATGCATATTTAAGCAAATTTGGTGTATTTTTGGCCTAAATTAAGTATTTTTGAAACAAAAAAATTTATCAAATAAACAAATATACAAATATAAGGCATTCAGAAATCGCATTGAGGCACGGTATGTTACTTTGATGAAACAATAGCCACCACAAAAAGTAAAAACGACAAAGAACTCTCCCAATGATAGATCTTGCGAGATTAAAACGTGACAAGATTTTTTGTTTGGAGAAAATCTGTATCGTGAGAGCAGGGTAGCCAGAAGCCAATCAGACTGTGAATTCTGGCATCACTAGCGTGAATGATAATAAACATAATATAGAAGTGGCAGTGCGTGAGGCATTTTGGAATCGCACATTAAGTGCTTTACGCACGCTATTAACCCTTCAGTTCAACCTGCCTCTGTGTTCCCACAGTCAGTGTAAACGAGTGACATGTGGCTGTGTTTTCCATCGGAGTGGAACAGCTTGCCTTCGTATTACTGTCCAAGCAGAAGCTGCAGTAATTCCATGTTTGATCAAAGTTACTCGGGATTTGTCAGATCAAAACACATAAATGTTCAGACTTTTCTGCACCCTTAATCACCAAGCGGTTGTTTTTACGCGTGTTACATTAAGCGCCAACTTTACAATGGTATTGTAGCGACAATAATAAATAAGAATTATGTTGTTGAATATGTTTGTTGAACAGGAGCTGTGACCATATCTGAGGAGAAGAAGCTTTGCACGGGATCTGGGAAGTTCTTGCAGATGTGTGAATCCAACGAGGTAAGAACTGCTGCAGTGTGTGCACTGAAAACATGTAAGACAAAAATAATTCAACGAACCGACTGTGATCCAAGTATTTTCTGTGACTCTTCCAGCTGGACTTGACCTTCCACCTGTTTGTGTGTGCGCTGGCGGGAGCGGGAGCTGCTGTGATTGCTATGGTGAGCACTTGGGACACACACACACACACACACACACCATCTTACAATTCTGTGGAAAAAACAATTTCATTTCTATGACTCCGCTGGGTGCAGCATGACGACACAGTCTCTTGTCGAAAGTGCAGACTTCAAACTGCAAATGAGTCTTAAATGACGCCTTAAGATTGATACTATTGACCACGATTTCGCCTTTGTGTCGTCACGTTTGTTGTGCATTTGGATGCGCTTAAACTTCAGGACAAAAGGAGAAGGAACTGCTTGTACAACTGAAAATATCTGCATGCAGTGAAACATGACACATGGGGAAAAAAGCTCCACAGCAACCAATCAGTGCATTACAGACCATTTGGTTGCTGAGGGAGAGAGGGAAAGGTAAGGGAACACTGCCACCATGTGGACAACTGACATGGAGAAACAAGTCATGCCTTTGAAAGGCGGACAGGCCTGACTCTTCCACTTGACTGAACGGTCAACTATAAAGGTTTACCTATAAAGGGAAGCAAACGAGGAAAATCCTAATCTGGACCCCTGAGGTTTAATAATATTTATCAATTCTATGAAAGTGCAAAAAGCTGACAGAAAATGAGTAGTTTTTATGTATGATGTAAAAATATGATGTTTCCATGGTGATTAATGTTTGCATTAATCTAGCATCACATGTTTAGTTTCAGTATTCTTCATGTAAGAAATGCAATGTGTTCAGCTATATTTGCTGGCAATTGTGCAAAAGACTGAACCAGGCCTTGTTTTGAAGCCAGTGTGGGGGGGTGGGGGGGGGGGGTGGGGGGGGTCTTGGCAGTGAGTCACCAAGCTGTGTCGTTATCCGAACCACTTTGACCAGACATTTATCTCTCCGCTATATTTACCGTATGTAATATATATGGAACGTGTATCTACCAACATGTTCTTCATTATACTGTACCTCTAAAGCCCCCGTGTCATCTCCATCTATTTCTGCACCTGTTTATTGCTGCTTCCATTCACGGGGGGTTGGCACCCATTCCAGGAAAAAAACACTCCACCCACTCACACTTTGGTTTCAGAGGCACAAACTGCAGAGCCTATATGTGCCGAAAGTAGTGAATCAGATGGCTCTGCAGTAAAACCCTTGTCAAATTTCAGATTTTGCTTGAGCGCTATTGACAGTCATTTTTCCATACAGCAATTGATTTATGTTTTTATAATGACATAAACAGTGTATCTGTAACAGGATTTAAATATCATATTTCATCATGGATTTGCGATCATGAAAGCAATTTCCACTGAGCAGTTCTGTTTGGTGTGGCTTGTGTGTCCACCCTGTTTTGAAAGCTGAACAGAATAAACGAGATCTGTCGAAAAATTACGTGTGAATGCCGAAGACGTGAAGTGATGTCCAAAAAATGTGGAATTATGGGAAAAGTGGGAATTTGGGGAAATTTATGGGAAAAGTGGAGAACAGTTAGCCTGCTTGTTTTGATGCTGGAATGGTTTGAATGGGTTGAGCCCCGGGAAATGTGGTAGTCTTTCCTGAATTTTGCAGCTTCACTGTATTATGGTTTTTCAAAAATATATTAATAAATCATGCTGTTTCGTGGTTGAATACGGCCTATTATTAGTCCAAATATATGAAGCAAATTTACTTATTTCTTGCCTAAATTAAACATTTTCAAGCATAAAAATGGCTAAATTAATTAAAATACAAATATAAGGCATTCAGAAGTCGCATTCAAAGGTGCTGAGAATGATACATAGTATTCTAGTCTATCTCCCAACAGGCACAATAATCCCTAATAAAAACATGGGCTACTGCTGCTGCAATAACCCACACCAAGCTAAAACTCAACTCTGAGCCTCTGATGTCACTTCCTGTCCGCCTGCCACTCACCTCCACGAGGGAATACATTTATAGCAACACACACGAGCACAAGTCTTATGCGTCTTAAAGGACCTACTTACTCTTATTATGTCTACTATATTGGGTAGTAGAGTGTAAAGGTGACTATAGGGGTGTTTTTTCATGTCTAGAGACCTCTAATAATGTTAATTCCCATATTTAGAAGGTCATAAACAGGTTTTCTATGCTCTAATTATGAAACTATTTTATAAGTCAGGGGTCACCAACGTGGTGCCCGCGGGCACCAGGTAGCCCCCCACGACCACATGAGCTGCCCGCAAACCTGCTTTTCATTCATGTTTTCAGTTAATAATGAAAGAACAGTAGAAAGAAATGCATTCTGAAATACAAAATGTGAGTTGTGGACACCAGCATTTTGTTAATGTTGTTGTTCTGGTAAAACAAGCATACTCGCTTTGTTTGGGTTTAAAATAAGCTCTGAAAATAAATGTTACAAAAATGAGTACCGGTAGCTCTTGGCCATATTCATTTTGTAAAAGTAGCTCTCACAAGGAAAAACGTTGGTGACCTCTGCTATAAGTGAATTTACGCAAAGTAGAATTCCCTATTTATAAATAACGAGGGAATACATTTATAGCAACACACACGAGCACAAGTCTTATGCGTCTTAAAGGACTTACCTACTCCTATTATGTCTACTATATTGGGTAGTAGAGTGTGAAGGTGACTATAGGGGTGTTATTTCATGTCTAGAGACCTCTGATTGTGTTAATTCCCATATTTAGAAGGTCGTAAACAGTTTTTCTATGCTCCAATTATAAAACTATTCTATTTATAAAATAGGGAATTCTACTTTGCGTAAATTCACTTATCACAGTCGGGTCTGGAGCCAATACATGTGATAAACGAGGGTTTACTGTGTAGCAATTCTTGGGATGTGTCCTGAATGAGCAGAATGTTTTGGTGTTGGAAATGTTTTAATGGGTTGAGAAAAGAGTCCGCTAAGCATGCTAGGAAGCCCACGTGCACACTTCCCCACAGGAAGTTACTCAACATGCCTTGTATGTTATTAATAAGTATAAAATATCATTGCTTTGTGTGAATATT
The DNA here is from genome assembly GCF_027744805.1 of Dunckerocampus dactyliophorus. Lineage (NCBI taxonomy): Eukaryota > Metazoa > Chordata > Actinopteri > Syngnathiformes > Syngnathidae > Dunckerocampus > Dunckerocampus dactyliophorus. The sequence continues at coordinate 25,784,043 of NC_072824.1, read as the reverse complement.
AGTGTGTGAGGATATATTTGGTTTGGTTTGAACATCTGTTGATTTATGCTGTGTGAGTCAGAGTCTATATTTATTGAAGATGAGAACTTCCTTAAGCCATTTGTGGGTGACCTACTGTAGTTGAGCATCAAAAGTGGTCTAAGAATAATTAAAGGGATCATTTTAGTGCAGAATAACATACTGGATGTGTGAATGGTGTTCGGCATTGACACAGTTATCTCTTAACATCGCACTTTTTGACAAGCTATTGTTGGTACAGCCTCAGAGTGGAGCTAGAGACGTGGCAGTCCATTGGTGAGCTAAACATTAAGATTCGTTGAATGTGGAGGAAAAGAAATGCAAAAAACGCTTGATTTCCTCTTTTGTTGTGCTTTCTGAGTCATATTCTGGTCTTTGTTGAAATCCCTGGCAGTTTACACGAGGAGGATGTTCAAAGTTAGTCTAAAAGAAAATACAGGTCGTCAATTTACGACGTGCCGTGTTATGACGTGTTTTGTGGTTATGAACGCGCTCCTACAAATGAATTAAAAAGGTAATTTTAGTTATAGCATGTGCCGGGGGAAGAATAGGATGCACTGCACGCACACACTGCGCAGGAATGCAGTGTGAATGCCTTGTGCTTGTGTTCCTGCACAGCTACATCGCGGAACAATAACATTGCTTATTAGTTAACTTTGTGCACTTTATTATGTCCCCCAAGTGGGAGTGTGCCGAAAAGGAAAGCCATCACCAGGGAAGTGAAAATGAACATTATAAAAGACTCAGGGACAGGAGACACGTCCACCAATAATGGCATGATTATTGAATGCTAATGAATGCTGTAGGGGTCCTGGAGTCTGTGCGCTGTTACAAGGAGCAGAAGAGGAGGTTATCCAGACAATATTTTTAATTACTGAATTTTATATGTCCTTCATATGTTCTGTGTACAGTGTGAGTAACTTGGGAGTTAATTTAGGTATAATTTAGGTCAAAGTTCCAGCTTATACTGAAACTCAACTTACATCACGGTCTAAGTTCGGAACTTTTTCGTAACCAGAGGACCATCTGTACATGTCATTCACCATGAAAGCACAGTTTAAAGGAAAACTGCACTTTTTGGTGGGGAATTTTACCCATCATCCGCAATCCTTACATGAGACATGATCACACGTCTTTCTCTTTTCTGTGCGTTCTAAAGATATAAAAACAGATAAAACGATGCAGCTCATTAATGCATGTAATGGGACGCACCTATTCTGCCTACAAAGACGGCACCTCCAAAAACCTCCAACAAGGTTTTATGGTTTATAAACATGCTGTGACCATGTAGTAACAGGTACATTCATGATAACATTTAATACTTACAGTATTTTTCCATATTTTGGTCCTTTGGTCCTAAGCATTACCGAAACTTCCTCCCTGGCCGCATTGATTTCACATAACAACATGGAAACGAACGGCTACACCTAGCGTTAACTTTTCCAAACTCCAAAATAAAAACACAACAGCAGTGGGGGCAGATGCAATATTTAGCCTTTGTGAGAGTGACCCTGACGTGCTGCCAGCGAGAGTGTGGTGAAGCTAGTCGCCAGCCGGCTAGCAGCTAGCGGGTGTGCAGTGTGTCAATACGCCAGTAACGCAGTTCGGTCAGCGTAGCAATGTTAATAATAATAACAATGTCACTGTAGCTTGGTTAATATGCACATCACATTAAAGTGTATGTAAATGGAGCGTTATTGGCACTTTTTGGAGTTTTTCAGAAGGCTTTATAGGCGGAATAAGTGTTCCCATTATGTGCATTCTTAGCAGCGTCTTTTTAGCTGTTTTTATATCTTTAGAACGCATAGAAAAGTGAAAGACACATGTGTTCATGTCTGACATAAAGATTGCGGATGATGGGCAAAATTCAGTTTTCCTTCGAGTCAAAATAATTAAAAAAGCCTGTCTCTCCCTTTAGGTGCATTTCCTGATGGCGTTAGCTGCTAACTGGGGCTACCTGAAGGATGCCAGTCGGATGCAGAAATATGAAGATATCAAGTCAAAGGAGGAGCAGGAGCTGCATGACATCCATTCCACACGCTCCAAAGAACGCCTCAATGCCTACACATAAACACGATACACACACTTACCTGATACACACACACACACACACACAATGATCCGACACATACACTTGCAGCACACACATCATGCATACAAGGAAAGCAGAAATACACATCAGTAACACTAAAATGTATGAAAGCGAAGACACTGATGTCCTCCTTTGTCCCTTGCTGATCTTTTGCTGAAAGTGGTCGATGCTAAGATGCTAAACACGACAGCTAGCCTTCAGTCATGATAAGACTTCATCAATTGTGATTGAATAGTAAGGGTTTTTTTGTTTTTTTTACAAATAGATGTCTCTAATTTGCCAGACATTTGTTAGTGTTTGCTAGTATTTTGGGTATTATGTAGTATTTTGAATGTGCAACAGTCGCAAGTCTGGAAGTAAAGCTTACAGCGAACGTGTCGAAAAGAAATCAAAATGAAAGGACATAAGGAAATACCGAAAAAGCCAAAGATCCCAACTGTCCCAACTTCGGTTGCAGGTGGTAGATCCTTTTAAGATCTTAGATAGTTTTCTCATTTTTAACTTTAAAGAGACTTTGGGAGTATATTTTATTAGGATTATGACAACCAACCTTTAATCCAAGAAGGTTGTAAAACTGTCGTCTTAAATCTAAACGAACAATATAGTTGAACATTGTTGGCTTTTGTGCTTCTGTTCAACACAAATTCGCACAATGAAACAAAATGTCAGACGAAAAACAAATAGTATGAAACGAGGCATTTTTCTCCATAAGAAATACTGCAAATCCACTTAATCCATTCCAGACACCCAAAAATATAAACAAAAAAATTACTGTATAGAGAATAATTATACTTTTACTTGAAGAAAACAATGCAAAATAATTATAAATGACGAATGAAATGGACAAATGAACATTTAACATCGCATGGGATGCTTTGTTGGGCACTCACGGAATGATACTGCACAGGGCAAACGGACTAGTTTGCTACGCGCAATGTTGTACGACAACCGCGGTTGTGGAGGAAAATTTTGCCGCTGAAAACCAAATCGTACGAAAACCGGGGCGTTGGAAAACCGAGGTTTGGCTGCAGTAAACAAGCCATGCCAATATGGATGACAGTCGTCCCTCGTTTATCGTGGTTAATTGAAGTGAATTTCTGCCAAGAAGGTTTCAATATTAACAAACGGAATATTTTTGTAGTTGGAGCATAGAAACACTTTCTAAATACATTTTTTTAAACATTTTTAGACATTGCTCAACTGCAATGCGCAGGCTACAGGATCACTGCAGTGACACGAGAGACGACCGTCGCTTTAAACATAGCGTGCTACCGAGCTAACCCATTTATTTATCCTAAACTTAAGAAACTGTTTAAAATGGAGTGGGGAAGGACAAAGTAAGAAGCCAAAAATGTACCACTTCCACAGGAAATGGAGTGAGAACTTTTTCCGTTGTCATGTCAGACATGCTGTGTGAAGGTAATGTCATGTCTGAGCAGTAATTTTTGACTAGTAGTCCGTAGTTAACCACGAAAACTTATTTATTAATACATTTTTGACAAAAGGCGATAGCTTGAGGGAGCGATGTTCAACCGCGACGTAGCAAGGGACGACTACACACACGGAACGCACGAGTGCAAAGCGTGGCGAACTGAAGCAACAATCAGCAGAAGACAAGGAAGACATCAGTGGAAGTTGATGTTTTCGTGGGGGAGGGGGGGCTGGGTGATCTGGAGCCCCCCCCCATCATGCATTCCTACGGTACACTTACATATATGGATGGGTGGTCAGTGTTGTACGGTGGTGTTATGCTGTGCTATGTCCTTTCACCACATTATGTCGAGTGCTATTGCAGAGAAACGTGGTCCACAGGAAGTTTGTACTTCAAATGAGTACCAATGGGTAGCTCGGAAAACTCCTAAACCCCCCTTATTACTTTTCCCGACTCTTTTCGGGAGCCCAATTTCATGAATTGTTCTGACAGGAAGGATGTACCACTAACAGCCATTTATTCTTTTCAACAAAATGCACTTAAGCAGGTTTAACTGTTAATTGATGACTCATAAAAGCTTATATTTCTATATAAACTGACCAAATATACCAATGAGTTGATACTTGACGAGTGTAAATTTGTGCTATTTTGTATTTGACTCAGACTTGTTCCCCACTAATAGCACTTAAGTTTAACAGCACCCCTACAAGCGTGAAATTGGGCTTCTCTTCCTTCCTGTCCGCCAATCTTTGTACAAACTTGTGGTTGGTCCTCCGAAACGGCACATCTTAGCAGCACAAAGTTTTCAATGTCATGTCGGCGTCATAATGTCTTTTTCAGGTTTTTTCTCACTTTTGGGAATTTTTGCCACCGTTTTTACCAGCATTCTTCTCGTGTCGTTTTGGCATCGGGGTACGTGCAGCGGGCAAGCGGGGTGGGGCACGGGGCTCGTTATCACTTTCACAGTTTCATGTGATTCCGCACACATACACACACACACATGTGCGTAAACACCAATCATTTCCGAAGTTTGATTCTAGGATTTTTGCTATTTCAGTAGTTTGTAGATCAGGCCCCGATGATAACCAAAATGTCTCTTTTGTCACGAGATGTATTCAATTCCTCACTGGAAAACACGACTGGTCATTGGTGAGGAGAGGTAACTGTGAATGCCTGTTTTTAGTAGTTTAGTAGTTTAGTTTTTGTATGATTTCAGTGCAAGTTTGACTTCTGCGTTTGAAAGATTGCATTCTTATCTAAGATCTAGATTACAAACCTGTCCCGAGGCATGTTTAATATAATAATATATGAAGATGATGATAAGCTGTGAGGGAATGTGTGTCTCTATCTGCCAGTAGAGATGGTTGAATGATGATATTGTTCAAGACTGATCAATGCAGGGGTGTCCAAATACCAGTCCAATGCAGATATGCTCAAATTATATTGTACGAGTGTTTATTTTGGTTTTTAATGAGGCCATATCAATATTTGGACACAACCCTAGTGCAGAAGTTATCATTTCTCGAGCATGAACCCAGGACAGTAGTTTCACTCCACATTGCAAACCCGATAGTTTCACTTGTGGTTGTTAAAGTCCACTTGCATCCAGATTCAACAGAACAAAAAAAACGTGACTTTTTGATGTTTTAAAAAGGCTAATCCTGCTACTAAGATATACTGTACACATGAACAGCCTGTGTCTCAGCTTTGTGACTGAGGTGACAAAAGTATGATTCACCTCCGCCAAGCGCAGTGCTGACATTGTTTTTGCCGGCGTTTGTCTGTCTGCTTGTGTTCAAAATAACTTGAAAAGTTCTGAATGGTTTTTGGATGAAATGTTCAGGAATTGTCGGAAATGGGATATGGAAGCACTGATTACATTCTGGGGGCGATCCAGATCCCCGTCTGTATCCGGTACATTTTTTTTAAGGATTCTTTAACATTGCCAGATAGGAGCATTTTTGCCATTTGCGCATATAACGCCACAAAAAACGGTCAGAGCACTTGGGGAAAGAACAGCAGGTTCTACAAAATAATATAAGAGTCACAATATGGGGGGGAACTATGGCGCTTGGCGGAGGTCTGTGCTCTCCGAGTGCTCCTCTAGTTAGTATTGTTTGTGTTGTCATTAGGTTACACCTTGATGCTAAATGTTTCCTCTTTTTGTTGTTATTTTTGCGTTTTCTTGTTTTAATTATATAATAATAATTGAGTAATTGAATATGCCGCAGGGCCGATGGCACCACTTTGGACACCCCTGGATTAATGGCTTGAGAACGAGACAGCCAGCAAGACACACACACACACACACACACACACACACACACACACACAAGACCATCATTGCCATCACTCTGAGCCATAACTATTTTACCGATCAACATTTCACTGTTCTATTAACAGCTTTTATTTCTTCATTTAAAAAAAAATACTGTAATAATAACGTGAAGTCATTTAAATACAAAAATGTGTCTTTTTTTCTAGGCAGTATTCTGCTGTTTATTGTGTATAAAGCTATACATAAATGTGAAAGAGCTGGGAGGGAGAGTGATTCCTGATAGTTCAGTCTCAACATCACGACTGCATTTACACACACACACACACACACACACACACACACACACACACAAAGTGCTGTACACTACGAGAGGACAAAAGAACCACTGTTGACCAGATTAATTACACACTAGTTTGGCTGAAGTATATTGAATCTAAACGCTAATTGCAGTCAATTTAAAACAACCGAAATCAAATCTTTTCAGTTGTGTGTGGTGTAAATGCATGTGAATGATGGACAAGGGAGGACTGATGTGTTCAGGTTCAGTCAGTATTTTTAAGGGTCTAGTTTTACAGTAACAGTATTCTATCATTTCATTGCCTGACAATGGATGTCTTGTCAGTGTTTTTAACCTCAGATAAAAAAAAGAGTTGTTTTTGTGCACTTATTGGCCATTGTGAGCTCTCTATCTCTTATTCTTGGTGTGTAAGTGCATTGACGTCCCCCCACCCCGTGGGACCTGTGTATAGTCTTGCAACACTGGTTATATAACCTGAATAACAAAGATGAAAATCAATTCATACAAATGAAGAAAAACCTCCTTAGGTTAAAAAAAAAAAAAGACAGTGAATCTAGTTGTTGTTTGTGGCATGGTTATGCATTCAAGTGGTCATAATTTTAATGATTAAACAGTATTTAAAAAACAACAAAAAAAACAACATTTCCACTGGCGCTGTTCTGCTCTTTTTGTTTTGTTTTCACTCTTTAGCTCGCAGTATTGCAGTTGCTGTTGCTAATGGTGTTGCTAAGCTAGCTAGCCTGTTTTGTTGTCTACCACCAGAGCAATATATTGTACCATTTTGACCAAAATAAACATAAATACGAATCCTAACCTTACATTTCTGGCATACAATTGCATGAAGAAGAAGAAAAAAAAAAACCCTGCAAGTCTTACGTGATATGATCCATGGTGTTATTTATTGTTTGTTTTTTTTACAGATTTGCAGCTGTGATGTAATGTATTGCTCTGGACGCCCCGTTACTCAATCAGCTCACATCCTCCAATCTCCGATTCATTTTAAGCACACTGCAATCTAAATGTCGATCATGTTTGGAATTTCTGCAACAAGCACAACGTCAAAGCAACAAATCTACAAGTGCCGCTAACGAAATGAAAATAAGCTTAGTATAAAAATTGAAGGTGAAGTAAAAAAAAAAAAAAAAGGTCGGGGTGTCGTGGTTCGGTATGCACGGTTCATTTCGGACACAGTAAGGGAAAAAACATGCAAAACGTGGTTTTGAGAACGTTTGAAAAGTCCCGTTTTGTATCTCTACTGAGTAATGGCGGCACGCTACTTTTCGTCTTATCCACTTGTCTTTGTCCCTTTGGTACGCCTCCGTACCGAACCGAAAAAAATTAAGATTCGGAATACATGTACCGCTACACCCCAAGTAGCTATCCATGATGTGTGGTGCTAGCAAGACTGAATGATGTGAAGAAGCCACAAAGCAGTGTCATTACTGAGGATTATTGAAGGAAGGAGAGGATGTGAGCTGTTTGCTCCTCGTTTGTTTGACTTTTCCTGTTCTATCCACACCTTCTTGTAAAAATCGATATGTGTTGTATTGACACAAATCCTAATTCCCGCGTCCTTTTTGTCTGTCCACTGCTGACCTGGACTCACACTACAGTATTCCTCCATCCTGGTTTGTGTTGTGTGTGTGATTTCAGCATGAAGCAAACCTTCCAAAACCTTGAATAGAATTCCTTATCTTTCTGTGAGGTTTGGTGTTTGTGCAGCTCTTAAAATGTCAGCCGTCAATCCAGGATGAACAATCTGTGCCTGAATAAATTGAGCTCTTGTCCATCATGAGCTGCACGCCAGACAGAAAAACGGATGAAGAGTCTGCTACCTGAAAGTGAACATCTCTTATTTACACATACTGTACATCAGGTGGGACATTTTGGACGTAGGGAGATTTATTTATTTTCACTTTCTCCATCGTAGATTTTTGTACTCCACTCTGGTTGCTTCGTAGCTTTGTTGGATTCACTCCCCTATTTTGTACATATCTGTGCCAACAGCTTGGGCAGACAGTGGCTTTTTTTTATTTGTAAAGACATAAACTTGCTTGCATATATAAATAAAATGAAATACTACACTTGTGTACTTGTTAATAAGGGACCAATTCGACTCGTGTCTTTATTTCATTTCAAACCTGGGAATGTTCAACATCTGTAGATGCAGAGAAACAATCCTTTATTAGTAGTACAGTAGATTCAATGATGAAAAAAAACGCGAGTAATAATGTCGATAGCAATGTAATTTTTGACGGCAACCCCCTTGCCCCCCACCTTCCAAAGCCTCCCCTTCTCTCTTCAGTTGCCATCGTTTCCCTGGCGACACAATCCAGGTTTAAGCCCTAAATACGCTAACACTCTTATTAACCGCATGTAAAGTCTAAAATGTATAGGCACTCGCCACTAATGAATGATGTCAGATGATCCATGAACAGATGGACTCTGAGTCACAGTGTACACAACAATGGTGCGTTCAAGGACTGACGAACAAAGTGCCAAAGCTCAACATCTGACGAAATAACATAAGTGAAGCATAAAGACATAAACATATAAAAAATGATGGGCTTTTTTTTAACAGTCGTGTGAATGAAATGTGTTTTCTAAAATTTATTTTTGACCAAAAATTGACAAATTTGCGGGAACATTGCGGTAATGCCGAATCGCAAATGCGCAGAAATCCACTGTGCTTTAATCTTAAAGGGACAGGACTAATTTATGTTTAATGTTAGGGGTGTCACACATGAGTTTAAAACGTGAAAAGATTTCTCTTCTCAGAAATGTGGCCGCTACGCCTGGTACGAGAGTAAATTAATCACACAATAAATGAAAATGAATTTGACCATTTTGCCAGCCTCAATATATTGCCATGGGCATGCGTGTCTGTTTTCCTCATCTCTCGCCTCCAAACAGGCAGGAAGAGAGTTCACTCTGTGCATGGGTTTCAGCACTTTGGCGCGTTTGTTCCGTAGAACCATGGCATGAACGGAGCGAGCCCTTTTGTCAGTCATGCAGTCTCGGTCGGTGGAGGTTGGGGCCGCTAGCATACACACTGTGCAGAAGAAATTAAATTAGTAGATTGCAATATATTATCATATATTTCCGATTTCTTTTATTGTACTTTTCTTAAAAGCTGTGTTAAAATCCCATCTCGTATATTGTCTCATCTCGTGACACCCCGATTTAATGGCCACATAACCAGTCTGGGGGGGCTGGGGGGGTCAGAATGCTTGCTGGTTGTTGGGGATCAAATACTTCAATCAATCTACCACACAAAATCATTCAGAACCTTTAATTCATGTTATTTTTTCAGATTTTTTTTTTCCCCCATTCTATCTCTCTCCGTTAAAATAAATCTACCATCAAAATGATGGACTGTCTTTGTCAGGGGGTAACTGTTACACAGCATAAATGTAGGCACCCAAGAAGCAGAGTGGATAACAAAATTGTGTTTTATTAAGCACAAAAGTAGGGGTTCACAGGGAGAAGGTGAGACCAAAAAAAATCCCTCTAAACTAGTCAAAACAAAAGGCGTAGCAAAAACATTCCACAACAGTAAGGTATAATACCTGATGGCAACCGGGACGGCACCAAGAGGATGACTTGACGGGAATCAGGATTATCAGACAGTGTGCTACGAATGAGAATCTCAGTAAAAAGCATGGGAAAGGAAGATAATGTGCGTAACGTGGGGCAATGAACCCACGTCCTCCTGTAGTGACTTAAAAAGCCTGATGACGTAACAAGTGTGCCTCCCGGTGCCGCCCCTCGCCGGAATCCAGGTTGTCTAGTGGACACAACAGACGTATTGCCAAAATAAGAAGTACACAAACCAATAACCTCCAAAAACACAAAAAACAGAACTTACAAAATCAGCCGCGGCTCAAACACATATTTTGCCCACTGTATGCAGTGGATTCACGCATATTTGCCATTCAGTATCCGCCATTTTGTGCTTCTAAGCTCCATAATGAGGTCGTTTACTGGTCGGAAATGCATTAATCAGAGCTTGAGTTGCACGGAAAGTAGTCGGAGGCAAACTTCATCTTGCTTGAGGAGGTGTTCTTTACATGCAGTGAATCAGGTTGATATTCACACCTTTACTCACACGATGTGCACGTATCTAAAGAGACACGTACTCACTAATATACACTACATGCAACACAATACTATTTCACACGTATTTACAGTATAACCCGCAAGGCACACTGAGAAGCCCACGCTCACACGTCCCCGACAGGAAGTTACCCAGCATGCCTTTAAATATTCAAATTTATCCCGGTCGTTGTATTCCTCAGGGCATCAAATCGGTCTCAACTGGACTGTTGAGGTTTTCTTAAAACACGTTTCGCACTTCGTCCGAGGCGTCATCAGATAGATAGGATAAGAGCTGTCCTATCTAGTCTGTAAGCATGAACTGATGAAGCCTGCTCGGATGAGAGGCACAACGTCTGTGCCCTGAGAGTTACCCGGCATGCTTTGCGGGTTATAAATTGGTACACAATAGTACTGTTTTGCATGTATGTTAGTGTGTAAGCGTTTATTTCGACACCCGCATGTCCACGTCTTACTTTTCGTGTTATTATTGGCGTTTGGGAAGCATTTGGTTTGGTGGAATCCTGTTGGTTTGTGTTAGATATTTTTCTGGGCGTCTCAATTACTCGTTTGTCACCAATCGCGTGTGATCTGAGATCGCAATTGACTGTATTCATGTTAATTAGGTTCATGAAAAACAGCGTATGTTGTGTTGATGAACATGTACTCTTCATCTACTTTCAGTTGTTTGTTAAGTGTTAAGTGTTCTGCACATGTTTAAGTTAGTGGCAGATATGTTTGAACTAATTAATCTAAATTAAAATGAAGATAACAGTGCAAGTCCAAGCAGAGGCTTTTTTTTTTTTAACCTTTCGTGGACATTAATAATACATTTTCTTTATTAATATTTGACAGTTATCAAGGCTGATGGTTTTTACATGTTTAGCTTGTCATTCTTCCTTTGTTGTCCCGACTGAACCAGTCGGAGGACATACGCACAGTGTCTATTTTATAAAACTGTAGATAAATAAACCAAGGATCAGGGCCAGTATCACACAGCAACAGAAGATCATCATTTGTTTCTTGACAGCGTGCAGGAGAAGGACACAAAGACAAAAAAACAAATATTCAAAATCATGTCACTGTAACACAAACAATGGTATACAGTATAGTTTGGTCAAAAAGGTGAGATTCTTTTACAGGACAGCAGTCTTTTCTACTGCAACAATTGGATAAATCTTCATTTACGGACAGTAAGCCCTCATTTATCACAGTTCATTGGTTCCAGACTGTGAATGGGAAGTGAAAGTGGTATTCCTTATTTACGAATTGAATGTTGTTGTAGTTGTAGCCTAGAAAGCTTGTTTACGACCTTCTAAATAGGGTTCCTAACATTATTAGAGCCTTCTAGACATGAAATAACAGCCCTATAGTCACCTTTACACTCGTATTACCCACTATAGGAGCCATAATACGAGAAAATGAGCAATTTAAGACATAAATGAGACTCGTGCTCGTGTGTGTTGCTGTAAACGTGTTCCCGTGCTAGGGAAGCTGAGTTTAGAGTTGGGGTTTAGACTTGCGTTTTAGCTTGCCGTGGGTTATGGCTGCAACAGTAGCTTGTGTTAGGGATTATTGTGCCTGTTGGGAGATAATTCAAACCTGCAATAAAAGCTTGTTGTTTTGGCGACAACATTGCAGTAACATTATTGACACCCACTGACCAGTGTATAATACTACATATCATCCCAGTGTCTTTGAATGTGTCTTCTGAATGCCTTGTATTTGTATTTTAGTTCATTTATCCATGAAAATTTAGTTTAATATTTTATTGTATTATAATTTGAGTATAAAGTCAATAAAACGTCTTGGTTTGAAAATATGACTGATACAATGAGACCAGACAAGACAGTACGCCCCCCCCCGACACCTATTAAGCATTATGATCTTCTGTAAGTTGTAAGGTGGCTAAAACAAGTCAAGCCCAACTTACCCTGCGTGCCTCCTGCTGGAACTTGGCTGCTTTTTTTGTGTCAGCCACAGCTCTTTCTACAAAACCCACCGACTGGTCCATGTTGCTCTCAATTCTGTCAATCATCCCACCCTGAGAGATGCCAGGGCAAGAAATGACAAGAGTCAATAAGGACACACATTCAACAATGGTTCAGCACATATTAATCATGTACATTATCATCTGACATGCCTTGAGTCGGCAATCCGAATGAGTAATGATGACAGGGCAATAATATATGCATAACATCTTTTTCCTCTTCACTCTTGTGTGTCACTTTTGCTGTCTAATGATAATAATCATTGTGAAGGCTTTTTACATTGGTTAGTTTATTTTAGATAGATGATTAGAAAATTGTGAGTAGTTTATAATGACATTCAATCAATCAAACTTTATTTATAAAGCGCTTTATGTACATTTAAAATGCAACACAAAGTGCTTTAGAGAGTTAAAAACAAGGCCCTTGATAGCAAATGCTAACTGGACATAATACATGAACTGTGTGTCTAATGAATGCTACATAGCTATTCTGACTGTCAGTACTCCGGTTTTGTACACAACTATTGAGGAAATATGTGTAATTATCTTTATTGTCATATTGAATTGAATTGTGAATGACTGAATGGTCTACTTCCTAGGTTCCCAAAATGGGGTAGCCAATTTTGATAGGGTGTATGTGAATAAGAATGAAAAACAATTAGCGCCTAACACTCACAATTACGAGTGCACCTGAACGCCTCACGGCTCGAGGAGACCGGAGAAGGAAAAAGACAGAGCCTGAAGTTGTTCATCAACAAAGAAGTAAGTTCGATGATTATTTTATGCATTAAGAGTGTTTCATCTTGAATATTTCATTTATATTGGTGTTCCAATGAATCTCCACACGGCGCAGCGGTGAAAACCTGTTACTGTGAGTGGGGATTCACCTGAAAATGAGGCTTTATTGTTGGTTGTATGTATTTTGTATTAAGAAGTGGGTAGTGTTTGTTTTTAGAGTTGGGCCACCATGGAAGGATTCCGGTCAGATAATGGGCACTTCATACTGAACAAGCAGGATCAAAACTAACAAACTGCAAAGCTAGCTTGGTTCTAAGAATGGTGCATTCAGGTGCGTCACGTAACTGGCACAAGTTGCCGCTGCATTCACGGACACTTGGAAATCGCAGGAAACGCACCCAAACATGCACGTGCAGCCCAATCACGTCATATTTACCAAAACAACTGTTGTTGTTCATAACAGTAAGACTATGTTACAAAATGTTCTACTTATAACAGACATCATTATTAAACAAATAGACTTTTGGACAGATACTGCTTTATCATGATTGTTAAACTTTCCCCTTCAATTTTGTATGAAATGAAATGTGCAGAATTAAACCATAGCCACCATGAGTGGACAAAAAAAGTGAAGCTCAAAGGGAAGGATGCCAACGCCAGACTGGAATAAAAGATATGTAGGATGATACCTTATCTATTTATCAGTGCTCATGTCAAAATATATCCAAATGTCACCATGCAAAACACACATGTTTGACCCAGAATTACTATAAAATGAATGAACCAATGAATTATGTTGAATATTTCAAGTGAATTAAGATGAAAGGTTTTTGTTTTTTCAGTGTGCAGGAGTCGGGGGTACATGGCTTCAGGTGAAATGTCTGAAGGGGTACGCCACTGTAAAAAGTTTGGGGACCACTGATCTACTTTGATTACCTGTAAACTTTGAAACTGTGAATGTGAAATACTAATCATTAGTATTTAGTATAGTAGTTTCAAAGTTTATCGGTTAGATTTATATATATATATATATATATATATATACTGTATATATATATATATATATATGTTTTATAGGAAGAGATAGATCATGTTGACTTGTAACTTGCATGCTGAAAAAGTGTGTGCACCAAGATATACATACATTTTAACGTGCTTTCTTTCAAAGAAATAAAAAAACATGAATTCAAATGTGACATACCTGGTTCTCAACCAACATGGCGATATCAACAAACATGTCATGGAGTTCTTTGATGCTGCTCTCCAACCTCATGATATCTTTGTGCCGAGCCTCGATTTCATTCAGGGCCTGCTGGTTTATTTTGGAATCCATAATCTGTGCAAAAAGCCATGCTGTTATCAAAACTGCAAAAACAATAACAACATATTTATACAAGCATGATTATGCTAAAACTGCTGGCAAGGCACATTATAGTTCGCATCTATGAGGAGCTTGATGAGGCAGTGAAGGATGATTTTGTTGTGTGCGCCTTTAAGAGGTAGGGCCTGGCAAGTGATGTGTGTGACGTCAGCTAGCTAGAGTTAACTGTGTTAGCAGTGTGGAGAGTGCAGTGACTGGCGTGAGTTGTGACCGACAGCAGCTCCTGTGTGAATGTTCACTGCATATGTCTTCTCTAGTTGTAAGTAAAGTGACTGAAGAGCATTATGAGTCTCTCATTAACCACAAACAGCAGCATTACAGTAGTAATGTAGTAGTCTCAACTGATAGTAGTAGTCTAAACTGGTCACTAGTAGTCAGTAGTCAGTAACATTACATTGGCCACCACAGGAAGTACGCTGTCAATGTGTGTAAGTCTATGTTATGTCTTATTTATGTCTAAGCTGTCTTATTTTCTATTATTGTGTCTACTATATTGGGTAATATGAGTGTAAAAGTGACTATAGGGGCGTTATTTATGTCTCGAGAGCTCTAATAATGTTACAAAACGTATTTAGAATGTCATAAAGGGGTTATTTATGCTCTAACTATGAAAATATTCCATTTAAAATGAATTTCCGCAAAGTAGGATTCCTTCGATATACTGTAAATGGAATATTCAGAGTGCAGGATTTCTTTCCACACTACTACGTTCCAGTCCGTCTTTGTACAACCAAAGCAGCAGCCTGTGTTTTGTCCCATTTATCTCCTGTTTGCTCTTAATCTTTTATTTTGCTGTTTTGCTCCCTACTCGCAGTTTTTCTGTTCTTCCTTCCCAGATCTCGTCACTTCTGGCCGGGGAGGAGTTTCTGAGGCACACCGGAAGGTTTGTATTGCCAGCAGCAAGTCGAGTGTATTCACGGTTAACGTTGGCCTCTGCCACGGCTGCCTTTTGTCACTGATTTTATTAATACTGGTAATTTTTTATGGACAGAATTAGT
This sequence comes from Dunckerocampus dactyliophorus, assembly GCF_027744805.1. Lineage (NCBI taxonomy): Eukaryota > Metazoa > Chordata > Actinopteri > Syngnathiformes > Syngnathidae > Dunckerocampus > Dunckerocampus dactyliophorus. The sequence continues at coordinate 25,768,723 of NC_072824.1, read as the reverse complement.
AGATGCAGCCTAGTCATTGAGGACTCATCTATTTGCGAATGAATGCGGTTTTGAATAATACTAATATATGTTGAATTGTGTTTAAAGAAGTATTTGCAGTCTTACCCCAGCAGTGAAGACAGCAGAGTTTCCTCCCTCTAGCATCTCTTCTAGTTCATCATCAGTCGTTGCTTTGCCAGCTACAATCAACCAAAAATACAAAAAAATCGAACTAAAAACTCTTAGAGCGGATTACTACCAAAGTTTGTTTCATGGATTGTTCACTAACAACACAATGATAAATAATGTAATCGTGCATAAGACTTGAACATCAAACATCGTGCTTTTGTGACATTAACTTTATCTCTGATATGTCTGAGATTCAATTAATTTATGGCACATGAACAGTACGGTACTCGGAATTATAAAATGGACAAAGATTGAGTAGATGGGCGATGTTGTAACATTAGGTAGGATGAATTGTTTTGTTGGCTTATTGAAAACTACTGCAAACTCACTGATCTCCAGCTGTCGTGCAATACGTCCTTTACTCTTGTCTCTGAAGTCAACTTGTGCCTCGTTGTATTTTGTCATCACCTCTACGAACTTCTTGGCCAAGATGGCATGCTGGGAAATAAAAGCACGTGAAAAGAACATTTCTATCGATGGCACAAACATTACACATGATGATTTTACAGAGTTAAGCATTTACACTAATGCCATTGTCTTTCAAACATAATCCAATAATGTTATTACCACAGTCAATCCTTGTTGAATAGTTTCAAAAAGTGAAAATATGATATTAACACATTGTTTTTATGATAGGTTGATTGTCATAGAGAAAGACAGAAAGTAAAAACAATCCTGAAAAAAGCCCACTAAATACATGTTAAACAATAATTTGTATTTGATTGGGGAAAATCAGTATTTATAAGTATAAGTATTTTTTTATCAGTGAGCAAACATTTTGACCCCCACAGACCGGTTATGTGTCCTTGAAGCACACAAATTAGTACTGTCCCTTTAGGAAAGTACCCCTAATCTCAAGTCATTATGTCGACCTAAGATACAAGTCACAGAAACAGTCTCTTCCATTCAAACCTCCCCATCACCGTGGGCAAGACCAAAGAGCAGTCAAAGGACCTCAGGGACAAGATTGTTGACCTGCACAAGACTGGAATGGTGTACAAGACCACCAACAAGAAGCTTTGTGAGAAAGAGGCCAGTATTGGTGCAATAATTTATAAATTGAAGAATCACCCTCGCTCTGGAGCTCCATGCAAGCTCTTACCTGGTAGAGAGAGGATGATTGGGAGAAAAGTGAGGGACCAGCCCAGAATTCCAGAGGACGAGCTCGTTAATGATGCCAAGGGAGTTGGGAGCACATAGTTACTTTGCTTTAATGGGGGTCAGTCTGAAGTTTGACAATCAACACTTCAACGACTCAGACAAGGCTTGGGATAATGTGATGTGGTCATATTGCCAAAATTGAGCTATGTGTTTGGAGGCAGAGAAATGGTGAATGTGAGCCCAACAACACCATCCTTAGTGTCAAACATGGAGGTGGAAACATTCTGCTTTGGGGATGTTTCTCTGACTAAAATCCCTCCTGATGTGTGAAACCCTGGTGACCAGCTACAAGAAACATCTGACCTCTGTGCTTAGGTAGTGTGCAGTGCAGTATATCAACAGTGACTTTTCCCCCACTTCGTCCTCTGAGCTAAGTTTGATCAGTTTTTGGTGTTGAAGAAAGGAGGGGTCAACTGTTGCGCACCTTTCCATCATCTGTTTCACAGTGTTTACTGCTGGGATGGTGAAAGTAAACATGTCAGACTACAAAATATTATGACAGTGGTGACTTGTGACATTACCACTCTAGCGCTCACTTTAACTGTCGTGTTGCAGGAGTTGCAAGGGGTGTGAACATTGTGAAACACGTATTCAGGCGGCAGTACGCAGTGCTAGGAAGGGAGAGAATATAACGCCAAGTGTGATGTCTGTCTTTTTCGAGGAAAACTATTTTGTGATGCAAATGTGTTACTCTTTTGAAAGCATATTGCTTTGAGAAGCAAAACATTTTACTTAAGTGACCTCACCAACTAGCCAGAACTACTGTACTTTCTTCAGCACCAAAAACTGATCAGACGAAGTGGGGGAAACGTCATGTTGATGCACTACACTGCTGATGGGGATGTCCTACAACTTCATGTCAAAAAATCCAAACTATCCCTTTAAGTCTAGTTGTGTCTCACCTGTGATTTTTTTATCCTGAGGTCAGCTGAGGCTCTCTCATCTGTCTTTGTTTCAAGCTGACGTTCAATGTCTGATGGAAGATGGTTACATATGTGACCGCACACGCACATACACACACATACACACACCATCAAACAGACATCTGTGATCCTGTTGTACTGTTCCACAAGAAACATGGATTTGAACAAGAAACCATTTCAGGTACAGTAGTTATGAATAGAATTCATGGGTTAGTGGTGTAACAGTACATGTACGTATTCGAAACCAGATTTTTCTATAAGGAACATTTGGTTCGGCGCAGAGGAATAGTGATTAAAAGTGAGTGACAAGAAGTGTTTGTGGAGTCACGCATTTACTCGGTAAACAAATACGAGAAGCCGGAGCTTGAAAAACCCTCTTCTGTCATTTCAGTCTCTTGTTTGGAAACACTTGGCCTTCCCGGTGAAATACGTACATGGACAAAGAGAAGTGGATAAGATGAAAACGGTGTGCCGCCATTGCTTAGCAGAGATAGAGAACGGGGACTACAATTTGAAACTATTAATGCAGCGCCGTGACCGATGTACAGTGTTGTTAAAAAGTGTTTTCCCCCTTCCTGAGTTCTTATTTTTTTTGCATGTTTGTCACACTGTTGGCCAAGATGTTTGTGTTTCAGATGATCATCCATCCATCCATTTTCTATGCTGATCCTCATTAGGGTTGCATTTGGGCGAGAGGTGGGGTACAGCCAGCCAATTGCAGGGCAGATATAGACAAACAATCTTTCACGCTCAAAATTACCCCAAGATCGTAGCAACAACTCATCCAAGAGGTCACAAAAGACCCCATAACAACATCCAAAGAACTGCAGGCTCACTTGCCTCAGTTATGGTCAGTGTTCATGACTCCACCATAAGAAAGACCCTGGGCAAAAACGGCCTGCATGGCAGAGTTCCAAGATGAAAACCACTGCTGAACAAAAAGAACATTAAGGCTTGTCTCAATTTTCCCCAAAACATCTTGATGATCCCCAAGACCTTTGGGAAAATACTCTGTCTGATGAGACAAAACTTGAACGTTTTGGAAGGTGTGTCTTCCATTACGTTTGGCGTAAAAGTAATTTTTACATTTCTGAAGAAGAACATCATACCAACAGTAAAATATGGTGGTGGCAGCATGATGGTCTGGGGTTGTTTTGCTGCTCCAGGACCTGCAATACTTGCTGTGATAAATGGAACCATTAATTCTACTATCTACCAAAAAATCCTGAAGGAGAATGTCCGGCCATCTGTTTGTGACATCAAACTGAAACGAACTTAGGTGCTGCAGCAGGACAATGATGCAAAACACACCAGCAAGTCCACCTCTGAATGGCTGAAGGAAAACAAAATGAAGACTTTGGAGTGGCCTAGTCAAAGTCCTGACCTGAATCCTATTGAGATGCTGTGGCATGACCTTAAAAAGGCGTTTCATCCTGGAAAACCTCCAATGTGGCTGAATTACAACAATTTTGCACAGACGAGCAGGACAAAATTCCCCCCAAAATTTCTCCCCTGATAATAAAAAGTTTTGTGTTCAGTTGTGTTGTCATTTGATAATATGAAACATTCAAGTGTGACAGACATGCAAAACATAAATCAGGAAAGGGGCAAGCACTTTTTCACACCACTGTACGTATGGTGTGATTATGTGATATGATATGATCATATATATATATCATCATATCATATATATCATATGTGATATGATATGATCACTGTGATTATAGCGTGCCGTTACGCCGCTATTTAATAGACTTTTTTTACCGTTAACTTAGGATCTGTGTAAACCTTTCATTTCTTTCAAATTTCAAACATGTTTTTTTAGCATGAAAAAATAAATAGAAGTACAAGTTAAAATACTGACTTTTCAGTTTGTTTCTTGCATTGTTGGCTGACTTCTTAATGTCATTGGTGACAGCTTCAACGTCGTCCTGTGTTTCTTAGAAGAAAGGAACATCATAAACAGACAGAAAGTGCAAAGTTGACAAGTCAGTAAATTAATGAATTCATAAACTGACTAGAAAGTGTGACTTTGAGCATGTGTGTACGCATACATGGTTTGTCACGGATAAAATTTGATAATTTTCATGCATCACTTGTGTGTGTGTGTGTGTGTGAGCCAGACGTAATTACTCTGGTCAGATGTGGGGGCGGACAAGATGGTGGAGTACAGTTTTTTGATTTCCGTTATACTCTCATCAATCTTGTCAATACTGGAGCGGATATCTTCAATCTAAAACACATACATATACATCCACTCAATAAAAGACATGATTTTTCAAAATGACATTGAGCGAGGAAAACACATCCAACCTGAGCAAAGAAATCATCCATAAAAGCTTCATTCTCCATAGGAACCTCAATATCATCCCCTCCACCATCACTAGTCTGTTCAAACGACATACAGATACATTCAAATGGAATTTAGACAGCACTTATTTCAAATTAAAACAACATTTGCATCAGGAATATACAAGCATTCATTTGCATACTGCTAGAAAAGACATGTCTCAGTGTTCGACCATAAGTTTGCCTAATGATACCGTAGAAGACTTCCATCCATCCATTTTCTATGCCGCTTCTCCTCATTAGGGTTGCGGGGGCATGCTCATTTTGTTCGCTTGTACCCGCGATCTTGTCCTCTGTCACTACCCAAAGCTCATGACCGTAAGTGAGGGTAGGAACGTAGATCGACTGATAAATTGAGAGCTTTGCCTTTCGGCTCAGCTTTCTCTTTGTCTGGTCCCTCACCTAGTACCTGTTTGTCGTGGGTGACCCTACCAGGGGCATAAAAAACGCAGACAACTTAGCTCCTAGGATCATCAGGAGACGCAAACTCCTCCACCACGATGAGGTGGTACTTCAGGGAAGAGGGTGCTACAGCAAATTTGCTTAAATCACATACTGTCCTAGCTCTCCACTAGTCACAAAACTATTAGGGAAGATGTATGCATTATGACATTAGTGCCCTCCCCTCCCAGAGAGTGACCAACAGACACACATTTTGACAACTGAACACGCCTGTACACTTCACCGCACTCCAGGCAATCAGCAGCCCTGAGCTCTGTTCCCAAAGCGCAGCCGGAGGTGTCAGCGCATGGCAATAGAGCAAAAGGCACAATGAAAAAAATCTGAAATGTTGGCAACACCGACAAGTCTTTAAATATGTATCACTTTTTAAAAAACCTTTCTACAAAATGATCAAAGGTTTGGGTTTTGAATGTCAGAAAATTACTCATATTCCGATCCTTTCATACTCCCCACTGTTGTCTTTCATGTCATTGTCTTCATCATTCATTTTCTTGAGTATGCTTAAAAAAATAGTGAGACAAATTAACTTCCATTTTGCTTAATTTCACATTTAAAAAAATTCCTATGAGGTAATTCACACGTTTACCACAAGCAGTAAGGGTTAGGGAAACTTCAGACAAGAGATTATCAATTCAATTAAGCTAATTTGTAGACAATCACATTATGTTGTGTAACAGACACCTCAAAATGAGAATTGCTACATCAATCGTTTTTGAATACGAATGAGCAAAAGCCCCATGAAGGTTTGTAGCAAGCAGGTAATCCATAAAATAGAAATACACGAGTAACATTGTGCCTACCTCCTTAAGCTGGGCAAGTCTGTCCTTCATCTTGACAAATGTGGAGCTGTTAATGAAAAGTAATTTTAAAAAATCACACGTAAAGAGGAAAAAAGTCTTGTAATTTTGGTGCCTCCAAAAAGAAACTGAAGAGTAAGGAGGCTAACGTGGGTTCTTTTCTGGTCTTACAAAAAAATGCGTGTTTATCTCAAATCTAGCTCGTGCTCAAATGGTCACCAATTCGGACCACAAAAAAAGTATTTAAAAAGATATCAAATGCAAATAAACATTTGTTGGGTTGCCCCCTCTCTAATGACACATTTGTAGTCAATCTAACGTGAGGTCTCCTAAGCCTCTATCCTTTAAGAACGGATTAGTGCAGTAGTTAGGATGATAAACCTCTCACTCCCCCACCTTGACCAACCTATTGGCTTTACATTCAAGTACTGTGCTGCATTTCTGACAATTGGAAAGTTGGAAGTATCCTACTTTGTACATATTATAGTCAATTAGGCGGAAAACTTGTAGATATACAGTATAGGAAATTCACACGGTACCATTGGTACACCCCTCACATTTCAGCAAATATTTTTATATCTCAAAAAGAGACAATACTACAGAAATGAACTTGGAAAATACAATGATAAAATATCGGACTGGACAAAAAGACTTTGTTATTTAACTGATTCACAAACAGTGCAGGTTTTGAAATTTAGTATATGTTTGCATTGATGACCTTATTTTTTAATTGTCCAAAACGAAACAAGACATATTGGCCAAAAAAATAAATTATAATAATTCCAAGTAACACATTTCCCAATTCAGAGGAAACAGAAAAACACACACACACACTACTATACCAAAGACACTTCCCACAACTCATACACTACTCCCCCGCCCCTCGAGTCTGGCTCAGAAAGAAAAAAAAAGTAAAAGAAATTACAATATAATCGATCTTTGTTTTCTAATATCATGTCCATGGCGCGGAATTGAGAAACCATAAGCCCTCCTTTCCTGGTTGTATACATTTTTTTAAAGGTTTTTTTTTAGCACTGAAAAAAACAGACACAAATATTTGCTTGGGATGAAGCGAATAAGAAGTGAAGGAAGTGACATTGAAATCGCACATGCGCATAACGGACGTGTTTCCGGTATGGATCGAGTAGTGACAACCAAAGACGCTAGATAGAAAGGAAGAGCATTAAGCTCACACTTCCGTAGTGCGCCACGGGCGGGATTGGCCGTCATGATGGTAAGCAGGCTCCAGAAACTGCACTGTGAGGATGTCCTTGGCGCACTGCTTAGCGATTAATTGCTATAATAGACGGCCCAAAAGACCAGATTTGTCATTTTTCAAAACAAGTATGTGTAAAAGTAAAATAAAGAAGGAATAGTTTTTTTTTCATACTGCTGCTCAGGTTTTTTATTGGCATTTCTGCAGTATAATGGATTCGTACACACACACATCCATCCATCCATCCATCCATACATTTTCAATACCGCAAGGCAATAGTTGTACACGGTTGTGCGCCTAGCCCCTCCCAGCTCAAGTGCTTACCATCATGGCGGACTTTCAGCGCCATGGCGTATTACACTTTGTTACATGCATGTGTGTGGAAGTTAGCTTATGCAATATGTAGCGTCTTGGATTTAAACAACCAAACAAACGTGAGATGTGGCTTGTTCGCTTCCTGGATGTGTAGGGAGGACTACCTCGTAAAATAAAATGAGACTTAAATTGGGATTTATATTCAGGAGTTTCCTTGTCATTCTGACGTTTTTTGTGTTAGTGCTGCTGTGGTCTTCTCTTACGAACAAACTCAACGACGAGAACCGTTTTGGAGTGCAGGTGAGTTCATCAATGAACATTCAATTCAATGACAAATCATAATTTTACGGATGTGTCACATGAAAATGTATTACTGTAGGATCATTCCATTTCACATTGGTTTAGTTAGTCATTGCTCCATGAGTGCAATACTTTAATACTTTGGTATATTTGGTACAAATAATTGTTACGTTTCTTCTATGTAATATAATATATAAGAATATATACACAATCAGCATCTTTGTTGAGTTGCATTGCTGTTAACCAGTCGTATGTACAGTATATTGCCAGGAACCATATCCGTAAATGACGTCGTACCAGTCTGCGTCAATAACTTGTTTCACACGGCATTTGTTACTGCTATAGGGCATTGGTGAACAATATGTCATTAATATTGGCTGATAAGAATAGGTACATCTCGTATTGTTTTCAGTATTTATTTTGAAATACAACTTTATTTTATCCTATCCATATGCTCAGATACACAGTGTTTGACATTTGTTCTTTTTGGAAATATTTGATAAGGAAACAAGGCACCTTTCTTCATGTTGTACTAGAATTGAAACAGTTGTGTGACTGTTGAGAGACACCATTTTTCATCCATTTATTATTTTAATTTTTTACTATTATTCCACATTTCTCAACCGATTGTAAACATTGATACATCAAAACGTCCAGCTCATTCGGAAAGAGGTGCTATCTGCTTTGCTTTTCTCCCGAAATTGCACATTTATAGTTGTATGTGCACTGTATCACAGAAGTGAGTACTGTGCACCGCTCCCACTTCAGCAACCATTTTTATTGCAGTACAGTGTACTGTATCTTCTCAAGGGGCAATACTATATAAATTAATCTTGGCTGCACTCTAGTCAGTGGTCCGGTATGATATGGTTTATTTGTTTTAGACATGCTTAACCAGTTCCATTAAGGAAACATCACGTGGTTACATTTGCACAATTCAACATGTGCGAAAGGGAGTAGGAAAAGGCGTTGCTTATTTAATCAGTAAACCCCTTCTCCATGTCTGTTACTGCTAATTCATTCACAATGTAACTTTTACATGTTGACACTTGGAATATTTTCTTTGATTACGTTTCGCCATTTGCATTTGTTCACTTCTTATGGGAAAAGAAAGTAAGGTGTAGAAAAAAAAAAGATATCAATAAGCAAAATGACACTAAATAGCTTGTGTGGTGTTGAGGAAATGAAATAAATTAAAAATGTTACAAATAAAGATAAAAAGTTGATTAAAAATTAGTAAAGGTAATAAAATAAGACTACTTTGTTGATTAAAAAAAAAAAAACTAGGGACATGAAGTAAGGATGACAATCACATTGTTCATGCGTGTGGGCTGTTCCAAATCATCAATCCTACACATACAGTAATTTGACATATAATGCCATCTTTCCATAATTTTGCTTTTCAGTCACTGTGGATTAAATCAAGCTTTTCAAAACTTTTGACCCCATTAATTCAAGATTCAAGATTCAAGATTCAAGAGAGTTTTATTGTCATGTGCATAGTACAACAGCAGTTATACCATGCAATGAAAATCTTATTCTGTTCATTCTCCCAAGAAAAGAAAGAAAACAAATGAAAGAATAAGAACATAAGAAACATAAACACATAAACATATATACTAATAAATTAAGCAACAACAACAGACGAGACATTAATACAAGTAAATAATACAAATAAATAAATAAATAAAGTGCTATGAGTGTGTGCGTGTGTTGCGTGCGGCGTGTGCGAGTGCTTCGTTGAGGAGCCTGATGGCCTGTGGGTAAAAGCTGTTTGCCAGCCTTGTGGTCCTGGACTTCAAACTCCTGTAGCGTCTGCCTGACGGTAGGAGTGTGAATAATGAGTGTTGTGGATGTGTGCTGTCCTTGATGAGGTTGTGTGTTCTGCGTAGGACTCTAGATTTATAAATGTCTTGCAGTGAGGGGAGGGCTGCCCCAACAATGTTCTGTGAGGTCTTGATCACCCGCTGGAGTGCCTTCCTATCACGTGTTGTACAGTTACCGTACCAAACAGTGATGGAGGCGGTAAGGACACTTTCGATAGTGCATCTGTAGAAGCAACTCAGGATTGTGGTGGACATGCCAAATTTCCTCAGTCTTCTCAGGAAGTACAGTCTCCTTTGGGACTTCTTCAGAATTTGTTGGGTGTTGTGAGACCAGGTGAGGTCCTTGCTGATGTGTGTGCCAAGGAACTTGAAGGTTTTCACCCTCTCCACCTCAGTCTCATCAATAAACAGGGGTCTATGCGGCTCCTTTTCCCTTGTTCTTGGGTCGATGATCATCTCTTTAGTCTTATCTGTATTGAGAAGGAGATTGTTATCACGACACCAAGCTATGAGGTCCGCCACCTCTCTTCTGTATGATGTTTCAACACCACCAGTGATCAGTCCGATGACTGTAGTGTCATCCGCAAATTTAATGATGCTGGTGTTGTTCTGGGAGGCCACGCAATCGTAGGTGAAGAGCGTGTAGAGGAGTGGACTCAGCACACACCCCTGTGGGGTCCCAGTGCTCACAATTCTTGAGCTGGATGTGCGGTTGTGGACTCTGACTGACTGGGGTCTGCCTGTGAGAAAGTTAAACACCCAGTTACAGAGGGAGGGAGACAGGCCAAGTGTGAGGAGCTTATTTGTGAGTTTGTGGGGGCTGACTCTATTAAAAGCGGAGCTATAGTCTATAAATAGCATTCTGACGTATGTGTCCTGGCCCTGTAGGTGAGAAAGGGCTGTGTGGATGGCAGTGTTGACTGCATCATCATCAAATTAATAATTGTATGTCTCTATCTATTGCCTAATTCTGCATGTGATATCCTCCCAATGCAGGATGATGGTTTGCTGAACAAAGGAGCCCGAGATCAGTTTAAGCCAGTTTTACCCTGGCCTCATGTGGAAGGTGTGGAAGTGGACCTCAACTCTATCAGACTGAAACATGGTGAGATGTATGAGAGCTACTGTGTTTATGAGGAGTCAAATCAAAGGCATCTGTCAGCGTTTTGTGGCCAACGAATTGTAAGAAAAGAGGAAAATATTTGACCTATTTTAGCATTGTCAGGTCATATTTTAAAAGGTGAATTCTCTTTGCTGCCCTCAGGACACAAACCACACTAGTTTGTGTGGTTTGTGTTTTTATTGTCTATGCTTTTATTGTGGTACTGGATTAAATATTGAGTGGCCATTGATTTGGTACTTGAACATTTGACTATTATAATTTGACAACTTTTGTGTTTGGTTTAATCTCCAGGAGAGGGCAACCGCAACCCCAAACATCAGGTGAACCAGCATGAGGTGATCCAGCAGCAGTATGTAACATTCCGGCCCAACTCACACAATTACAATGCCCCAGTCCTCAAAAACGGTGTTTTGGGAAACTTTGAACCGAAAGAACCTGAACCTCAAGGGGTCCCTAATGGCCCAGGAGAGGGGGCCAAGTCCTTAGTCCTAGGTCCAGAATACAAAGACACCATCCAGGCAACCATCAAAGAGTTTGGCTTCAACATGGTTGCCAGTGACATGATATCACTGGACAGGACAATCAGTGATATACGCCACAAAGAGTGAGTACACAATTTTATATTACTATTAAAATCTATAGATTATATATCTAGAATCTAGATATATAATAAAATATATATATTTACTAAAATCCAATTAATCCAATCAATATTAGATCCACTAATTAAAATGAACAAGTGGAGTGAAGCTAAAATTAAGGAAATGTGTTCATGCTTACGGGTGCCAGTTAAGACATGCAGCAGCGTTGCGCATCAACTGAAGACGTGCGGTGGACATCCCGCTAACACCCACGTGAAGTGCATTACAGTAATCCAGCCGAGAGGTGACAAATGCATGGATTACTGTTTCAAAGTGCTTGCACAAAAGAATTGGCTTTATTTTGGCCAGCAGCCTCAATTAAGAAAAAGTTTGCTTTCACGACAGCCCTAATCTGACTGTCCAACTTTAGCTCTGACTCCATTTTAACTTCTACGGTTTGGGGTTTTAAGATGTGCCACCACAGACAGGCACTTATTTTCACTGAACATTAAAAAATTCAGAGCCATCCGGGCCTTTTTATATCATAAAGACAGTGGATGGAATGAGTGTTCTTTCTTTCAAGACTGACATCAAGCAGAATGAAATGAAAATGAAATGCCATAAAAGGCCATGCTTCCTCAGTCCACTCGGTTCCCAACTTACGAAACACAATTGGTTCCAGACGACCGTTCGCAAGTCGATTTGTTCGTAAGTCGAACCAAATGTAATTTACCAATTATATAGGTACTACATGTAAGTGTATACATACGTATATACATATATGCGTATGTATGTAATATGAGTTTGGATGTAGTAGTAATATTAAACGAGGATAATTAATGAAAAAAAACAATAATAATAAAAGCGATATAATAATACGTAATGATAAATGTTAATTACCTTTGAAGAGGAGTGGCCAAGCATACGTCGTCGGTGGTAGTGGTGGAGGAGGAGGAGTTATTGAAAAAAGGAGAAATCGTCGTCGTCGTTAGACTCTTGTAAAAGAGTTAGTGTTCTGTGGGTGGTGTAGAATAAGCAGGCCTAGTCACTCTTTATAACTTTATTTACCAGCTCTGCTGGGTTGTATTGTACAACTACAATTTATCCTCTCCTGTTGGTCCCATTAGCAGTGTCACAGTGCCCTCTACTGGTCAAGTATGTAGCAGTATAAATATGGAGTTGCTACAAGGCAAAATACATGAAAATATAGACCAGTCAGCTTGCGTTCGTATCTCCGAATGTTCACAAATCAGATGTTCGTAAGTAGAGAACCTAGTGTATAGAGTCAAGTGGGAGCAGATAGAGGGAAAAGAGAAGAGGGCCTAAAACTGAGCCCTGAGGAACCCCACACAAAAAAGGATCCAAGGAGGATACAGTGTCACACAGAACAATGTGCCAAATAAGACCTGAACCACTCCAGTGCTGTACCTGTGATGCCCACCCAACTCCTCTAAACGAAACATCATCATCTCATGGGCCATTGTATCAAAAGCTGCGGTTAAGTCTAAAAAGCACAAGTACAATGCAGTCAACAGATTGTAAAACCTCGAGAATATTGTGCTCTTCCAGAAAGGCCAGTAATTGACTGTAAACGGTCTTCTCAAGGATTTTAGAAATAAAGGGTCATTTGGAGATTGGCTATAGTAGGCAAGAACTGTGGGGTCTGGAGCATGTTTTTGGACGTTGAACCACTGCATGTTTAAAATATTCAGGGACCACACCTGAGTAATCAATGACTGCCAGTACAGATTGGTCTACAGAGGGGAAAAAGTCCTTAAAAAGACATGGTCAGACAGCATCACTTGGAGAACCTGGGGGCTTTAAATGACCAACAATTTTCTGCAGAAATGGCAAGAGACACCGGTTCAAACCTATCAAGAGCCAAAGTGGGGAACAAAGACATGAGGTTCATAAGCAGGTGGTGAGATCAGAGCTCTAATGGAAGTGACCTTATCAATAAAAAAAGTAGGAAGCTTTCACACACAGCAGGTGAGTGTTCCATACAAGCTGTCTGTAGGCATTAAGAACTGTTTATAGTCGTAAATAACACAGGGGTGCAAGGAAAAAAAACACACAAAGTTTAAAATTTATGGGATTTTTTAAAACTCTACGTATATTCAAATGTAAATATGTGATATCTACAGTAATAATGTGCATGAATGAATAAGATTGTGATTGTTTGCTACTAATGCAGGTGCAAGTACTGGCATTATGATGAAAGACTGCTGACCTCCAGTGTGGTGATCGTCTTCCATAATGAAGGCTGGTCAACCCTGATGAGAACCATCCACAGCGTCATCAAGAGGACTCCCAGGAGGTACCTGGCTGAGATTGTCATGATAGATGACTTTAGCAACAAAGGTGGGTTGGCTTTTCTCAGAGCTCATCATACAATATCATAATAATCATAAAAATGAACAAGTGCATTTTTAGTGCGTTTTATGTCATTACTGCATACTGTACACACTGCAAACAGGATAATGTCAATGAAATTGGAGGAAACATGAAGAATAGGTGTTATAGTAACTTTGTTTCTGTGTGCTAGGGGGATGGGTACGTGACAGGGCTCAAACTCTTACCATTGTCAAACAACCATACAAACGTACATGTTAAAAAAATAACTTTGCTTAATAATATTAATATTGGCTTTTTGCCGATATCCAATATTGTCCAGCACTTCATTACTGGTACCGATATAGGCAGCATCTCTTCCCTCAAACTAATGTCAGGTCACACACAGCTCATGTAATGAATAAACACATTACGCTTCTTTTACTGTGATGCAACTGGATGCATCACACAACACAGCAACATGCAAATGTAAATTATAGAAAGTGTCATGTGTATTTTAAACATTTTGTCTCAACAAACAAATCATTAAAAGTCAATAAATTGTAGATAGATATTTTGTTAATCTGTTGTGCAACAGCACTATGCCAAATCTCATAAGATTAAATTTTTTTGTGTGCACTTGTCTAAGAATTGATTAGATTTCGGATGGCACTTCACCTGTTTAGTTACAAAGATCACGTGCCCCTCCGCTCGATTTGTGGTTTTGTAACCGCTGCACAATGACAATTACATTTCCTCTTTGTGAAGTCCATCTGAAGGAACGTTTGGAAATGTACATCAAGCAATGGAACGGACTTGTAAAGCTCTTCAGAAATGAGAAGAGAGAGGGCCTTATCCAGGCACGAAGTATTGGAGCCAAGAAGGCCACTAAGGGACAGGTACTATACTGTACATACCGCTCAAAGTACAGTTACGTTCATTACTGGATTAACCTGGCACTTTGTAGGGCTGCATATGTTTAGTTTCTTCCTGATTAGCTGTTCCGAATAAATGGAAACATGAATGTGTTTGTGTTTTAGGTGCTAATCTACCTGGATGCTCACTGTGAAGTTGGAATCAACTGGTATGCTCCACTGGTTGCTCCTATTTCAGAGGACAGGTAAGAATGCTGATAAGCGAATGTAAATGTGTGAAAAAGAGCCAAAGATTGATGGTTTCCGTAATTTCTGCACCATTTTAATTAAGAATGTTTTGCAAAAAATGACGTTCTGCATGAGTCTTGCTAGGTTAGAAATGCTGCTCATCACAGAAGATGTGAAGTGTACTTGAATGGGTCGCAGTCAGTCTGTGGCCAGTGTTAGTGCGAGTTGAGTTGTGCATCGATTACAGCAGACTTCCTCTGTGTCGGAGAGTCAGAGTTTGAGCATTGATTTGATAACATTTATTTTGAACATGTAACAAGACAATAACATTTAGAAATAGACAAAAAAAAACGGAGAAAAAAGTGCACATTCATTGGTGAGTTGCTCTACAACAGTGGTTCTCAATTTTTTATTTTCTGTCATGCCCCCACTGGGGGACAGAAATGTTTTCGCGCCCCTCCCAATTTAAAATACAGTGTTCTCTCGTTTATCGTGGTGGATAGGTTCCCAAAATAGCCCGCAATGAGGGAAATCCGCGAAGTAGCCTACTTTATTTGTTTACAGTTATTATATATGTTTTAAGGCTGTAAAACCTCTCACAATACACTTTTCTCAGACAGGCATTAACATTTTCTCACATTTTTAAACACTCTCAAAGTTAAAATTTTGTTTGAATTTTAATGATCAATCTACTAGGTTGGACACAGTCAATTATTTAGTGACTCACGCGTATTCACTTCTGACCGTGCTTTGTCCTGGCACCGTTCGGCTGTAGCGTTTTTGTATCCTTGTTAAAACATATTGCTCCTGGTTCATTTGGAGCTGTTATGTCATTTATTTTTGTGTTCATTAAATACAGTAAAAAAGGCCATATTTCAGACATACAGTAGTTGCTAATGGTGATTAATCATGATTCATTAATTTAAAAACTGATTAATGTGATTAAAGTTATTAATCATTTGACAGCCATGCTATTTATCTGTACTGTACAGGCTGAACTTGAAACCAGCTAAATGCAACAAAATGGTAGAGCAGTGAAGCATACAAGTGTATTTAAAGGGATAGTTTGGATTTTTTTTTACATGAAGTCGTATGACATGCCCATCAGCAGCGATTTACCCTCCACTTGGTCCCGTGAGCCCACTTCTGGTCAGACTTTGGTGAAGAGGAACGTAGTTCTGGTTAGTTGTTGGGGACCCTTAAGTAAAGAGTACTGTTGCACTTGCCTGCATCGTTGCACTTTCTTGAAAAGAAACATTCTAAAATATACTGTATATAACTATATATTATTTCCTTTGTTGGAAAAAAAAATGGAGAAGTGTTATTTATTGGAGAATTACATGCTAGCAGTTTTCATTAAAAAAAAACAACATTAAAGCTGTTTACAGTAGCATGTACCAAACAGTGATGGCGTACAATTACACCCATAATAGTGTCTAATTGTCGCCATAATTGTTAACCAGTAATCACATTCCATTTAGAAATGTGCACCATATGCAACTAATAAAACCACCTGAAATATTTCATGTATTCTGCTGAAAACAGATAGCCTTTATGGTGTATTTCTGTATTATTTCAACATGGCATTCAAATGAATGTGCAAACTCGTGAATTCAAATGGGCCACAATTTGAATCTGTACTACAAGTATGAAACGTGCCGACAGGCTTGTGTCTGTGTTTGTAGGACAGTATGTACAGTACCGCTCATAGACTATATAGATGGTAATACGTATAGTATGGAGCCCCAACAAGGTGGAGATGAGGATGGCCTGGCTAGAGGAGCATGGGACTGGAGTCTGCTCTGGAAGAGAGTACCGCTAAGCCCGAGAGAGAAGGCAGAAAGAAAACATACCACTGAGCCCTATAGGTACACCCATTGCAGATGGCATGTTAACGTTCATTCTTGTCTGTTTGTGTCTCCATGTCCCATCCTTCTACCCTCTTTATTTTTACCTCTGACAACCTGTCTGTGTATGCCTGCCACCTGTTTTTGTGCGTCTTGAATGCATGGCTGTTTCTCTGCTCTCACACCAACTGTGAAAGAACGGTGTGTACTGTTCCTCTGATTGACTCCATCCATGGTGAGAAGTTCACCATTGAGCCACAGGGTGGAGGAGATGAAGACGGCTTTGCTAGAGGAGCGTGGGATTGGAGCATGCTGTGGAAAAGAGTTCCTCTGAACGACAGAGAAAAAAAACAAAGAAAAACTCGTACTGAGCCATATAGGTACTGAATCGTTTTAATACTTGTCTGGGGAAAAAAACAAGTAGATCATGAAGACAATTACTACTCAAAATTACCCTCGTGGAAATATCATTTGAGGTTCAATGTTATCGATTGTGATAAAGAAAGTATGTTGGAGTATTAATAGCTCTGCTATCTGAGCTCAAACACAGCATGTATCCTCAAGCATGTATGAACTAGCATGTTCTTTTTCACTCCATGGCTGTATACACTATTTTGTGCAAGTTAAAGGAAAACTGCTTTTTCCTGGAATTTTGCCTTTTTATGTGCATTCATATGCGTGTTCCACCTATAAAGCCCTCTAAAAAAAACTACAAAAACCTCCAAAAACGTTTTATATACATGCTGTAACCGATTAGTAAAAGGCACATTCATGATGGCATATAACTTACAATATTTTGGTTATTTTAAGCATTACCAGAACTTCTCTCCTGGGTGCATTTGTAACGGATGCCAGCCTGTGTGGCT
This sequence comes from Dunckerocampus dactyliophorus, assembly GCF_027744805.1. Lineage (NCBI taxonomy): Eukaryota > Metazoa > Chordata > Actinopteri > Syngnathiformes > Syngnathidae > Dunckerocampus > Dunckerocampus dactyliophorus. The sequence continues at coordinate 25,751,355 of NC_072824.1, read as the reverse complement.
GCGCAAGTGTACGTTGGTATAACCTCATTCCCTCTGCCTTAAGAGCTGCGCTGAACACGCGGTCGACAGTCCAGGCTTTTGGCTGTGTGGTCAGCGCTCTTGTGTCCCATTGCGAAGGTTCTGTGTTTGAGCCCCGGAGCGGGCAATGTGAAGCAGGGCGGGTTACACATTGCTATCGCTAACGCTACCTCCTTCCATAACAACAGCACAGAGAGCACAGCATGTTCTGTGTTTGCTGCCACTAATTATGGCAGACTTTGTGAGAGCCGCCGCCAACTTTGGGACAAATAGGATCCAGAACCTTATATTGAATATACGGAGGATGAGCTACCAAGAGAGTCAGGACCGGCATGACGTGGTGGTGTAAATGTGGAGCTTGCCAAACCATGCTGACAGAAATTTAGTGTTTCTGCCGCACAGAGTGGCACACAACGTTACCATCGATGAAAAGACTTGTGTATCTGGCAAGGAGGACACTGCTCCAAGAGACTTTATTACAACGTAGAATTGTTAGCGCTAGCAAACCTTGCAGTGGTACAAACTTTTTTCCACCTACCCAGAATCAACAGGAAAAGCTGGACCAGACAGACTAACTGTCCATCGAGTCACCATGATATTGAATTTGTTACATGGATAGTGCTTGATATCACAGCTACGTATATACACAGTCGATTTAGCCGTGTCACTACGCCAGTAAAGTATTTCCTCTGTGGTAGCTCCAGTGATGCCGATAAAGCCTTAAGTAATGCGTTACTCTAAAATGACCACTTTTCTCAGTAATGAGTAGGGGTTTTACGAAATCTTGTGTCACAAGATTAAAATGTGACGAGATTTCTTGTTCAGAAAAAAACGGACTGGCGACAATAAATAACTTAATAGCACGATAAATAAAATTTGCCCGGCGATTATGCCCATAAGCATAAACAATTAAATTTTTCTGTTGAGGCAATGTGGAGTGGTGTTGGCAGCTGTAAATATAACTAATAAAGTAATTTGTAATCTAACTTTTTAAAGGAGTAATCACTAATCAGATTACTTTTTCAAGGTAACTGTGGCAACACTGGTTAGCTCCCACATTAACAACGTTTCTATAGCTTGGTTAATATGCAGATCATGGCATATAAATGGAGCATTGTTGGTGGTTTTTGAGTTTTTTTAAGAGATCATCGTAGGCCGAATAGGTGAATCCTGATTACGTGCATTCTTAGTGAAAAACTGCCAGCACGAGGCGGCTATCTAGAACGCACAGAAAAGGAAAAGACGTGTGTTCTCGTCTCGCTGAAGGATTGTGGATAATGGGCAAAATTCCAAAAAAGTGCAGTTTTCCTTTAAGTTAAATCTTTTAAGTGCGTTTTTGTAAATGCAGTCAGCCTCAATCTGAATAGAGAGAATCTCTTGTACTGTGCGTCTGGAAAGTATTTTTGTACTGTGCGTCTGGAAAGTATTTTTTCTTTTTTCTTTTTTTTTTACATTGTTATACTGTATAATATATTTTTTTAAACTTCCAAAAAATCCCACATACCTAAATATTCACACGCCTTGCTATGACGCTCAAAACAAAGCACAGGTGCATCCTGTTTCCACTGATCATCTTTGAGATGTCTCTACAGGTTCATTGCACAGAAGGATATACGGTCCCACAGTTGACAGTGCACGTCTAAGCATAAACTAAGCATGAAGTCAAAGGAATTGTATAAAGGTACAAACCTGAGGAAGGGTACCCAATGAGCGCAGTGGCCTCTGTTATCCGTGAATGCAAGTTCGGAACCACCAGGACTCTTTCTTGTGTTCTAACGATGGGCTTTAGTCAGGAAGGTGACCAAGAACCTGATGGTCACTCTGTCAGAGCGCCAATGTTCCTCTGTGGAGAAAAGAGAACCTTCCAGAAGAATAACCATCTCTGCAGCAATCACGCCTGGATGTTAGAGTGGCCAGACGGAAGCCACGTCATAGACATGGCAGTTTATCTGGAGTTTGCACCTGAAGGCACCTGAAGGACTCTCTCAGAACATGGCAAACAAAATTCTCTGTTCTGATGAGAGAAAGATTTAACTCTTCGGTGCACCGCTCATCACCTGTCAAATAGCATCCTTACAGTGAAGCGTGGTGGTAGCAACATGATGATATAGGGATGTTTATCAGCAGCACAAATTGTGAGACTAGTCAGGATAGAAGCAAGGATGAATGCAGCAATGTGCGGAGACTTCTTGGAAGAAAACCTCAAACTGGGGAAACGATCACCACCAAAATTAATGTATTCCATTTTGGAATAAGGCCGTAACATAACAGAATGTGGAAAAGGCAAAGTGCTCTTAATACTTTCCGGATGCACAGAATTTTTTGCTTTTATACACAACTACATCGGAGGAGATTAGAAATGAAATTTAGATGTGTGAAGTGTCGGCTTTCAGCTTCAGTGTAAGACATTTAATTAAAAAAAATGGTGTTTACCATTTCATTGTTAAATGCACAATAAGTACATTTTTAGGCGCTCAATAGCGTTTGGAAATTTGACATAATTATGTGAATGCTGAAGAGCATGTGTACAACAACATGATATTCTACAGCTAAATTTAATGTAAAATGTATTACTCTTATTCTGCTCTGTTTTTTTGACGCTCAACTACTTCCACATTTCTCAAACCACTCAGACATCAAAATGCTCAGCTCATTTGGGACATAACGACTAGCTTTTGACACATTACCAAAGAAATGCACATTTTCCACGACATACGTCATTAAAAATAAATGGACATTTTTTACACGTTCCACATTGTCCTACAAATTCAAACCATTGCAAAATCAAAACATTAAATCACCTCAATTAGGACACTCAGACTAACAATTGTCCACACCCCCAAAATACCCACTTTCCGAGACGTCCCATTCAAACCATTCCAATGTCCAAACCTTCAACTCATTCAAAATATTCAGGCTGTTTTCTACATCCCAAAAATCCCCAAATGTCCCGTTTTCCATGTCACAAATTTCCTTTGATCTTGAGAATTCCTACAACTTCCACATTTTTCAAGCTATTCAAACATTCCAACAGCAAAATATTTCTATCATTCAAAACATTGAATTTTCCACGAATTTCCAAAAACCTTCCCCTTGAGGCTAATGACATCTACAATGCACATTTTCCGGTCGAAAAATTCCCATAGGAATGAATCTAATTTTTCCACATTTCTCAACTCATTCAAACCATTCCAGCATCAAAACATTCAGACAAACAATTTTCCCCATTCCAAAAATTCCCACTTTTCCTGTAATTTCACATTATCCCTACAGCATTTCATTTCAGTTCAGCCAATTGGGACTTTCGAAAAGTTGTTTCACAGTAACATGAGGTACGACAGCTAAAATTGATTATCATAGAATTCTAGCTTCATATGATGTATGTCGTATCGGTATCAAACAGTCATTTTTGCATCATATTTGTAACAGAGATTTGAAAGACATGCACTTTGAGCATCATAATTGTCCAGTCATGTGATGTTTTTATCCATCCATCCATCTTCTATGCTGCTTATCCTCACTAGGGTCACGGGTATGCTGGAGCCTATCCCAGCTGACTTCGGGCGAGAGGCGGGGTACACCCTGGACTGGTTGCCAGCCAATCGCAGGGCACATATAGACAAACAACCATTCACACTCACATTCATATCTATGGACAAAAGAGTCGCCAATTAACCTAACATGCATGTTTTTGGAATGTTGGAGGACACCGGAGTACACGGAGAAAACCTACGCACACACAGGGAGAAAATGCAAACACCACACAGAGATCTTCCCAATCTCCTGACTGTGTGGCCAACATGCTAACCACTAGGCCATCATGCGGCCCGTGATGACAATATATTTACCAATATATTGTCAAATAAGCCAAATTTGACCCAACAGATAGTAATGGGCCAAAGATGACATAAACTCAGTCATGTGCATAAAACTACATCTTCAGTGTTTTTGAACAACAAAAATTGGCTGCCCACGTTTGAGTTCATTTGGGGTTTTCTGCTCCGAATTATACATAAACACTCCAAATACAACCTCGATTCCACCTCAGCTACACAAAAGGAAAGCAACCAGTTTAAATGAACTCTACAAATTCTGCCAAGAAGAGTAGTCAGAAAATCCACATAATGTCAGAAGCTTTTTGAAAATACTACAAAAACAAGACTTTTAAAGGTGATGAGCTCAACTCAGTAAAGCATGCTTGACTTTTACTTAGCAAAGACGCGGAGACAGTCTGGCAGAAATGATGGTGATGTCCATGGGCTCCAGACTGATAGAGCTATTAATCATCAAATTAAAGCTGAACGTCCACACGTCCACCACATCTTAATTCTGTAGTTTGTTTCAAATCTGTTGTGGTGAAAACAGTATAAAAGCAAAAAAGTCCTAAAATGTTCTGCCACTGTGTTAAATAATGTTTTTGTTTTTGTTTTTGCACTTTTCTCTGGCGGACATAAGATGATTTAAAAAAGAAAAAAAATAATTAATCCGTTGAGATATTTGAAATTGAACAAAGATGATGTTGTTATGTTGTTATGTTGGTCAATTTAAATCAGTGCAGACGGGTCTCACCATACATGCAAGTTCGTTTTGTGCCTACAAAAGAAGCTTATTGAATGATGGCGCAAGCTACCATGGCGTTCACTTCCCATTCATAATACATTGTCAGTGATTTGCTTGTTGTTGCACTACTTTTGTTTTTCTGTCCATCTGAAATGAACCCCTCCAAAAGAGTGTATAATATTGGAGGAATTGATAATAATAATGTGCCTGTCAATGCATAGGTCTCCCGCCATGGCAGGGGGTCTCTTTGCTATAGAACGTGACTTTTTCTTTGAGCTTGGTCTATACGATCCAGGATTGCAGATATGGGGAGGAGAAAATTTTGAAATCTCATACAAGGTAGGATTGTGTGACTTTGTGCAGTTGTTAAACTTGACTTGTTTAACTTGGTCATGTAATCAAATATTATTTTCATTGTAGATTTGGCAGTGTGGTGGCAAACTGCTCTTTGTTCCCTGCTCTCGTGTTGGTCATATATACAGACTTCAAGGATGGCAAGGCAATCCTCCACCTGCACATGTTGGTTCCTCACCTACGCTGAAGGTATAAAAGCACGCACTTTCATAGGACTATTTTTATTGTTTGTGAATTTCTATCTCTTGTTCAACATTGTTGAGGGCCAGTACAAATGTTTTACATCCATCAGTCTTTCTAAGAGATACAATTAGGCTATGGCTACGCCGACACGCACAATTTGGTCATCCACACCAGTACAGTTAAAAAAAAAAAATCTCTATTCACATACTGTAAGTGTGTGTGTGCATGTGTGCAGAATTACGTTCGCGTGGTGGAGGTATGGTGGGATGAATACAAGGACTACTTCTACGCCAGTCGCCCTGAAACGCTAACCCTTGCCTACGGGGACATCAGCCAGCTGAAACGCTTCAGGTATTAAAGCTTGAACACACATAATCACATAAAAATGGAATTGCTCCCTTTGTTTACATATTCAGCAATCCCTCGCTACTTCGCGGCTTGACTCGAACTCGGTTTATCAAAAATTCTATTAGTTAATTAATCATGCTGTTTCATGGTTGAAGAACTACAGTTGCCAGGATGTTTAGCATGCAGAGTCAAGAAGTAGTGAATTGGAGAACAGCGATCAACAGTGATTTTAAGCATGATTAACAACACCGTTGTAAAATTTGTTTTTATCATCTTCCGCTTTTATCCAAAATGAAATCTTTTTTTTATCTTTTCAGCATTTTGAACAAGTCGTGCACGCTTTTATTTCATCACATCTGGACTACTGGAATGCACTTTACAGTGGAATAAGCCACAATGCACTTTCTCGCTTACTGTTAGTCCAGCACTCCGCAGCACGGCTTTTAACAGGAACCAAAAAGAGGGACCACATCAGCCCAATTGTTGCCTCCCTGCAGTGGCTGCCTGTTTGTTTTAGAATAGACTTTAAGATTTTATTGTTTGTTTTTAAGGCATTGAATGGACTGGCCCCACAATACATCAAGGACCTCATCCAAATTTACACTCCAGCACGCTCATAGAGGTCCGAGGGCCAGCTCCAACTAGTGGTGCATAGTTCGGATTTTTTGACTTGAAGCAGTGTTGTGCATCAGCAGTGACTTACCCCCCCACTTCGTCCGTGAGCAGAGCTCTGGTCGAATTTTGGTGATGAGGAACGTAGTGCGCATTATTAATGTTAGGTTACAGTGTTTGCAGAAGTCACCACCCTGTACCATTAAGTCACAGGAGAGGCCTTTTCCTGCCGTCTGCTGCCTCATTCTGATAGAACACACACATCAGATGATTTGCCCGTATTACTGACGTGTTGGGTTATTAACAAATTGTCTGTCCAACTGCTACTGAGGTTTGTCAAAAGTGGAACCACTTAGGTGCACTGAGGTATGAATCTTTATCAAAGGTTGTTAACTACAGTCATGGAGAAAATGATTAGTCCACCCTTGTTTCTTCAGTTTATTGATCCATGTTAATGCCTGGTACAACTAAAGGTACATTTGTTTGGACAAACATAATGATGATAACAAATACAACTCATAAGAGTTGAATTTAAGAGCTGATTTCTAGCAACTTCCATGGTTTTCTTGATAATAACCAAAATCGTTCTTACATGAATAGCTATAGCATTGGACTGCCAAAAAATGTAACTCTTATGAGCTATTTTTGTTGTCATTGTTGTATTTGTCCAAACAAAGTTACCTTTAGTTGCATCAGGCATTAAAATGAACAAGAAACTGAAGAAACAAGCGTGGTCTAATAATGGTTTCCATGACTGTATGTGTGATTTACTTGCATGTCTTCTAACAATGCAAACTCCCGCAGCCAGTCTGCTAATAATAGATAATTTACTTCTAACTGACCATCTCTTTATCTTTTCAGGGAAGAACATCGATGCAAGAGCTTCAAATGGTTCATGGAGGAAATAGCTTATGACATACCACAACACTATCCCCTGCCTCCAAAAAATGTGGAATGGGGAGAGGTATGTGTAGAAATACAGTATAGAAATGACACAAATACTGTATAACGAGTGATTATGATGTATAACGGGTATGTTTGTGTGAAGATTCGGGGCTTGGAGACAACTTACTGTATTGACAGTATGGGACACACAAATGGAGGAAATGTGGAAACTGGGCCGTGTCACAGGATGGGTGGCAATCAGGTAAAGAGAGTATTTTTTCTTATTAAAGCTATAGCGTCAACATTTGCTATGGACAAAACATCACACTCTTGAGATGCAGGAGATAGCTTTTACAACTTTTAATCCAGCAGTGTCCAAATTTTGTCCGCCAGCGACCAAATCCTTAAAAAATGTATACATAAAATATTCTTCACGCTGGTTTTTAGAAGTCACACCAATCCAGTGTTGGTCAAGATAAGCTAAGTAAGAATTAAATACAGTCGTCCCTCGTTTATCGCGGTTAATTGGTTCCCGACCCGACCATGATAAGTGAATTTCCGTGAAGTTGGTTTCAATATTAATACATTGAATATTTCTGTAGTTATGTCATAGAAAACCTGTTTAAAATCTTCTAAATATGGTTTTAAACATTATTAGAGCCCGCTAGACATGAAATAACACCCATATAGCCACCTTTGCATTTGTATTACCCAATATAGTAGCTATGATCTAAGAAAATAAGACATTAAACATAAATAAGATAACATAGACTCACATTTAGCAGGTCCTTGTTGTTTTTTTCTGGATAGCGTACTTCCTGCAGTGGCTCGTGTGTCATCAGTGTATTGTATTAGGGGCTTCAAAAGGCATAACACTCACATTAGCCAATATAGTAGATGTAAAAAGAGTAAATAAGCCATTTAAGACGTAAATAAAACTTCTGCTCGTGTGTGTCACGGTAAATAGACAAGAAGTGACGTTGCAGGAGTTGAGTTTTAGCATTTAGCCATTTTATGCTTGAAAATGCTTAATTTAGGCCAGAAATAAGTACATATCGCTTAAATATGCATATTATGCTATTAATACACTACACTAATAAACCGTATTCAACCACAAAACAGTGGTTATTAATTAATCAATTAATTTTTTTAAAAACGCAATAGAGCGAGGGTGCGATGTTCAAACCACAATTTAGTGAGGGATGACTGTGTACAGTACTTGACTACATACAAAATGGAGAGTACGGTAATATTATATTTTTTTGAAATTGTAATTCATTCATACATTTCCTGATTCCTGATAATAATAATAATAATAATAATACATTTTATTTAAAAGCGTTATTCAAGAAACTCAGACAATTTACAAGAAAGCAATAAACAACCGTGTCTCCGTGTCTCTGCAAATGTCCATGAGAAGAAATTCTATGAGCTACATTGTGCCGAGAACTATGTTGGTAACAAACAGTTACCTGCCAGACACAACCGTTACCCTCAATTCAATTTATGACGCATCTAGACTTGGATGGCTAGCAATTTCCACAGAAACAATACATGTCGCCGCAGTGTGATGGCTACTTTTACATCGCAAAGTACGACCATTCAGCTTCCTCCATTCATACGTACTGTACTTTTGTCTTTAATAGTCACTAATGGAAGACATAGTTGTCTGTTTTTCTCCACATTCATGTTCAATTTAGATCATAGCTAAAGTTACATCCGTCGCACATGGACACATATTACCTTGAACAGCTACTAGCAATGTGCATACAGAGAAGATTTAGCAATTTCTACGCAATCATGACCTGCACTTGGCCACAATTAATTCCGGGTTACAACGCCGGCTCCGCTCCAGTAGCACACACGCAAGAGAGAGACCTAGTTTACAATTGCATAATCGAGGTATGTTAATCTGACTTTTAAAAAGCCAAACAAATGAACTGGTCTCACATGCGCAAGTAGATAGTCTCAAATTTTTGTCGCAGTTTAGAGCCCTGCCTATATTGGTAAGAGCAGACTCATTGAAAGAGCTGAGGGGGCTGGTCATGTTTGAGCTGTTTCTTAAAATTGTCCATTGGTCCATTGTATTTGTGTGTGTGTGTGTGTAGTTGTTCCGTATCAACGAGGCCAACCAGCTCATGCAGTATGATCAGTGTCTGACCAGAGGAGTTGACAGTTCAGCTGTCATCATCACACATTGTGACAACAAGCAGTACGCAGAGTGGAAGTATTTCAAGGTGAAACACAAGCACACAGGAACTGACATCAGTGTAGAACACAACATCACATGTCGACACTTTTCTGTAATAAATGAGACCACTTCCACCTTACCGTATTTTCTGGACTGGAAGTCGCTCCAGAGTATTGAGTCGCACCAGCCTAAAATGCACAATGAAGAAGAAAAAATCATATGTAAGTCGCATTGGACTATAAGTCACATTTTGGGGGGGAAATGTATTTTATAAAATCAGAGACCAAGGACAGACTAAGGCAAGTTATAGTAATAATAGAATGGAGAACACCAGGCTAAATAGGCGTGGTATGTTAACGTAACAGTTATTCAGACAACTATAGCCTAAACAACATAACATAACTAGTTTATTTGCAGCTTGCAATCTGCAGAATATGATTTTTTTGGGGTGGGGGGGCATTTGTGTTCCATCTTTCTCAGTTGTCTTCATAAGTTGATGTTTACATTGTACACTTTCAGTGGTACAGGACTGATAGGAGTAACAGATACTGGCTCACAAGCCTAGAGCCCCCTCTCGTGGCTGCCAGTGTAGGAAAAAAAAACATGGTACAAGTTACAGGATCAGCCAAATTATGAAAAAAAAGTGCCAATACTGGAAGTTGCTACACAATATGGCATACAGGGATGCGAGGGCCTTCCCAGCTGCTAACCCATCTAGGAATACCTTGAATTACACATTAAACTTCCAGGGCAAAGCGTAGAATTTTCAGCTTTTGCTTACTTTTGTGTTTTTATAATTCACCTTAAAAAACATTTATCCTGCTTTTGATTGGTTTCCTTTCTTTCGGTACAACCTCACATGTATGATTGACGAGTTATTCTTTCATTTTGACGAAGGGGCCCCAAATCACCCAAAAACAGTGCAGGGAAAACGCGAAAGTTAAATGTCGTGAATTTGAATTTTTTCCCCTCCAAAGCCAGGCGAGGCTTCATGCAGTTAAAATTGACTAACAATGTACAAAAACAAATAATGTGTCCCATTCCAAAAAAGATATTTTTGTCCAACTCAGCGTAGATGCATATAATATCAAGAAACAAGAAGGGCAGCCAAGGGGAAGAGTCATGACATTCAGTTATTCATTCATTCTCTTTGCCGCTTGTCCTCATGAGGGTCACAGGGGGTATGCTGGAGCCTGTCCCAGCTGACTTTGGGCGAGAGGTGGGGTACAACCTGGACTGGTTGCCAGCCAATCACAGGGCACATATGCCTGCAGACAAACAACCATTCACACTCACATTCATACCTATGGTATATTTAGAGTCAGCAATTAACCTGACTATGTGGACAACATGCTAACCACGAGGCCACTGTGCAGCCTGAGTCATGACATGTTTCTCCATATCAGTTGTCCACATGATGGCAGTGTTTACTTACCCTCCCTACTCACCCTCAGCAACCAAATGACCTGTAATGCACTGATTGGTTGATGTGGAGCTTTTTTCCACCAGTGGGACAGCGGTGTCATGTTTCACCGCCTGCTTTAACTTTTCCTTTGCAGACATCCATCCAAATGCAAACGAACACGAGCATACGAAGACAAAATCATGGCAAACATTATTGATCCTAAGTCTGATTTTACTTGACCGATTTATGCCATACAAAGACTCGTATGCCGGTCGAAGTCACAGTTAAACCGGCCCTAAAAATGTATCATGTAAATTAGGACACACTGTATTTGTGGAGAATGCATGCATGTAATTTGTGACGAGATGGCGACTTCTTCTACTGAAGATAATCAACCCTCGCCATAAGACGTGGATGATCTTGGTTTCAATGTAAAGGCTTTGATGGTTATTGTAGATGTGAAAATATACTTTTCTTTACCACTGGATAAGAGTAAATGAAGCTGCTTGTTCAGTGAGTGTTTGCAGGAGAGGAATAATACCTTTACCACTAGAAGGAGTAATTATTAGCTTTCAGATGGTGCTTTAACATGTTTTGACTTGATCTCCCCTCTTTCACTATCCATACAGGATCTCCATCGCTTCACTCATGTAACCACAGGTAACTATTTCTACGCTTCTGTGTTTAATCAAGCAACATGATCATTCAAACACAATGTGATGCCTCGTACAGTATGTCTGGCTTTTTAGCTGCCACAATTCAATAGATACAAGGTCATCATTTAAATATGAACTCATTCAAACATGTAACAACTTGTAATAATATGTGATAGTTCATCCATTCGTTTTCTTCGGGGTTATCCGGTTTGCGCTCTCAGTTACACTTGCGGGACCGAGGTGTTCCCAGGCTAGCTGTGAGATGTAATGGCTCCAGCGTGTGCTAGGTCTAGGTCTAGGTCTTCTTGGTTGGGCATGTCCACCTCACCAGGGAAGCGTCCCAACTACAATTGTGAAGTATAATATTAAATATGACAGGGTGAGGAGCTCGGTTATCCGAGAGGAGCTCAGAGTAGAGCCGCTGCTCCTTCACATCGAGAGGAGCCAGCTGAGGTGGCTCGGGCATCTAGTCCGGATGCCTCCCGGACGCCTCCCTGGTGAGGTGTTTCGGGCATGCCCAGCCGGGAGAAGGCCCCGGGAAAGACCTAGGACACGCTGGAGGTCGGGGACCGGGAAGTCTGGGCTCCCCTACTGAGACTGCTGCCCCCGCGACCCGGATCCGGATAAGCGGAGGAAAATGGAATGGAATGGAATATTAAATAGTTACGCTGAAAATATTTACTCATTATGCATTTCATAATCAAGTTCAACAGTATGTTTCATGGAGGAAAAGGCTTCTTGAGACGTCATCTGTACTTCTGTGTAGAAGGTGTCGGACGTTTCGCTCCTCATCCGAAGAGCTTCGTCAGCAAACTAATAAGTGCTGGTAGCTTAGGCCTTAAATACAGTAAGAGTGGGCGGAATTGGTGTGCCAACACCCTCCTCCTATTGGTTCGTTACACTAAGCCTGCATTCCTCATCTTTACAGTGGTATAATCCTATCCTGTTATTCACACCTACGATAAAAGGGAAGTGTCGCTCCCTGAATTGGGTATGAACGACTCTGATACTGGCTTGTTAGCATCTATTGTTCTGGCTCGGCCCTGCCTTCACCTCATTTGCAAGACTAAGAGCTGTGGGTTTTGGTCTCAGTAACCTGCTGAACACAGGGTCCAAATTGAACCTCAAACCACCATTCCGATTCAATGATGGGTTCTGTTGTTTGACAAAAATAGCTTCCTTTACTCCTCTTTCAAACCATCTGTTTTCTTTGGCCAAAATCTTTACCTCGCTGTCCTGAAAAGAGTGATTGGTAGCTTTCAGGTGTAGATGTACTGCTGATTGAGGACCACTAGCATTGTCCCTGCGATGTTGATAAAGCCTTTTTTGGAGCATTTGCTTAGTTTCCCCAATGTAGTGCTCTTTGCATTCCTCATCTTTACAGTGGATGGAATAGACCACATTGCTCTGTTTCTGGTTTGGAGCCTTGTCTTTAGGATGCACTAATTTTTGTCTCAGGGTATTTACTGGTTTGAAATAGGTAGGAATTTTGTGTTGCCATAAGATCCTCTGGAGTTTTTCGGAGACCCCCGCTACATAAGGGACTACCACTCCTCTCCTTTTAGCTTCTGTGGGCTTTTGGGTTTCTTTCCCTACTCTCTTCTTTTGACATTTGTTAAAAGCCCACCGTGGGTACCCACAGGTTGAGAGCGCTCTCTGGACATGTTGTGTCTCCTTTTTCTTTCCCTCAGCACTAGTTGGTATTTGTTCCGCTCTATGTTGGAGGGTCCTAATAACCCCTAGTTTATGTTGTAGTGGATGGTTTGATTCAAAAAGCAGGTATTGGTCAGTGTGTGTGGCCTTTCTAAAGACCTCTGTAAGTAGCTGTCTGTCCTTTCCTATAATTACCTTGCAGTCTAAGAAGGCTAGTTGGTTTTCTTTAGTGTCCTCGCGAGTAAATTTGATATTGGTGTCCACCGCATTGATGTGATCTGTGAAAGACTGAATTTCTTGTTTTTTGATTATGACAAAGGTGTCATCCACGTATCTAAACCAGTGCCTTGGTTTTGTCCCTGAGAAGGATGTGAGAGCCTGTTTCTCCATCTCTTCCATGTACAGATTCGCCACTATGGGTGAGACTGGTGAGCCCATAGCACAACCATGAATTTGTCTGTAGAATTTCCCTCTAAAGTATGTTAGAAGTATGTTTCATGGCCTTTTTAATCATTTAATTGCATGTATTTAATATTGTTATGTGATTAACAAATATTTGTATTATTTAATGGCATTTATAATTATTTAATAATCTTTTAAAATGGCCTTCTATTTCATGATGCTGTCGTGCATTGAAAAGCAGCATTCACAGTCCAATGGATTATACTGTAGCATGAATTGCCTCAAAGACTACAGTATTTGTACCGTGATGGACTTTGGTTCGATTCCCCCTCTCTCTCCTGGCCCCCGCTGGCCTGTGTTCACATTGATCATGTGTGTTTACTTGTCCCATCACTTCTATTCTATTCCAGTCTTGCTGTATGTCATTCTGTAAACAAAAAAACATATATAATAAATGAAAAAACATCTTGTAAACAAAAAAATATACTGTATAATGAATCAAAAAACATATATAACAAAAAAAAAATTAACTTCTACTACACAGATTTCACTTATCACTGGTATTTTTTGGTACCTAACCCCCACGTTAAAAGAGGGAACACTGTATAAGTCACACTGGACGATAAGTCATATTAACCAGTATTCATCGTTGAATTATCATCAGAGACTTTTGTCATGGCGGTGCTCCTAACAACAGTAAAATCACAAGAGAAGAAGACTAAGCCAGAGGGAGTGTGCAATGTTTATAACAACAATGAGACAAACTAAAGCTACAGAAGCTGAAATAAGTAATTTATTGTATTCAAGTATATGAATAAATAAAACCTTACCAGTTTAATACATGTCAGAATGTTCTCACTTTTAATACCCGACTTGACACCTGGGCACCTTGCGGGGTGTAGAAATGTATCAAACAGCCGTATTTTAACACCAAAACCTCTTTTTAGCACTCTTAAATGAATTAAAATAGACTGAAAATCACACGTGTGTATTTAGTTAGTCGGTGGCTGACGCAGCGGCTGTAGGCATAATTAGTGCGTTAATTTAACAACACTGCTGTTTGAAGTAGGACGTTTCTCAATCCACACAGGTATGATGTCATCATAGCTGCACATTACTTACAGACACAGTTTTCAAGGCAGATTAGATTAGATATTAGAAAGTATTTCATGACAAAAAAGCATGGTGTTTTTTCATGAAGAAAAGCAGTAATGCATTATCTATTGCTGATAATGTGTACATTCATCCTCATGCTCATTGTTTTTTCTGCAGGCAAGTGTTTGGATCGCTCGGACCTCCTTCACAAAGTGTTCATATCCGACTGTGACGGAAGTAAAACCACTCAAAGGTGGGAAATGAACAACATTGTGGCTGTATGAAGACTAGTTAACTACGTTCCTGCTTGACATGAATTGACTTGAAATATTTGCAAACCTGTGGGTGGTCTGGCTGGTAAAATGGCTCAAGTGAATATTTAATGTCCATGAATGACACAAATCAACAAAAGCTACACAGTTATCCGGTCAAAATGCATAATCGTGGTCATTACAGGTCAGACAATGTGGTTAGGCTCAAACTGACTACAGTGTAAGGAAACAATATTTGTTGCATTTGATAAGAACAGCCTTGAATTTGATGAAATATTTGGACATGAACATTGACAGGCTGCTTGTGAAATAGCACATTGGGCTTTTTGTCTCAGTCTGGCCGATTAAGTGGAATGTCGACCTTTTATGCAAAGAGGAGCTCCGCTGCTTTAAAGTGAGGGTAGGGCGATGTACTGTATAGTGCATTTTGCGGCACCATATTGATCAGATGACGCCGTACGTTTTTGAACGAAATCAAAATTGTCAATTACTATTTGGATAAAAATACATATAAAGTGGTGTTTTGGTGGTACCAAGGTCTTTTCTTTAAAGGCATTTTAAAAATGTGCGTACATAATTGACTACATCAAATCAGGTCCAAGACGTGCGCACTGGTGGCCTGTTGGTATGCATGAATAAACCACCAGACCCCCATTATAAGATGAGCCCCATCTTTTTCCGACTGTTTTTCTAGGGGAAAAAAATAGTGTCTTATATTGGGTTCAAAACACAAAGTCAATGCAACAAGACTTGATGTGTAGTGTATAGTTTTGGGGGCGGGGGGTTGTTGTGTGTGTGTGACAAATACCAAAAATAGTCATCCCATTTCAATCATAGTCACCTGTTCCTCCTCTATATTTATGTTAAGGGTGAAAGCAATTCAGCAACAACAGTGATGATTTAAGAAAAAATGTTGCGAGACTAACGCAACGTTCATTTATGGAATGTCATGTGGGCAACATGTAAACTCAAATTGAGATGAATAACTTTCTCACAAACATCAGCAGTTCAAGGTGCCATTGAATGTGAAGATGTCACTAATAATATATATTTGTGCATATGTGCAAATCGCAGGGGTTACAAACAGTATTCTAGGGTGGGGGGCAAATTATACCGTCAAGAAATACACAACTTTATTTTTGTGTGTGTGCGTGTAGTTTTCAGGGTTAATTGATTATTGGATAAAATACATGTACTTTACAATTTGAATGAATGACTTTCCAACATTAATCGAAATGCATTGTGTTAAAATCCTTGAATTGTATTGTAAATATGTAATTTATGAGAGCAGATGAAATTAAAGACCTGATTTGTACCTGATTTGTTTTGTTTTTGCAACCTGTCCTGTCCTTTCTACCTCGTAATAATAATGTAGTAATAATGTATGTGTATATATATATATATATATATATATAATCGGTTATAACAATTCAAAATACATCAGTTATTATTATGTGCATGCATGTGTAAATACACTCCTGATCAAAATGTTAAGACCTGTTGAGAAACGGATCTTAAAGGGAAAAAAAAAAAAAGGAAAACTTTTTTGGGGGGAATTTTGCCCATCATCCACAATCCTCATGTGAAACACGAACGTATATTTCTTTCCCTTTTTTGTGGGTTCTAACGACAGTAAACGAGTTAGTATGAGCCAGCGAACGTTGCACTTAATGGGAGGTGCCTAGTGTATTATGACTATGAAGCCCTCTAAAAAAAAAAAAAAAAAAAAAAAAAACATGATGTGATCATGCAATAACAAGTACATTGATATCATGCCGTATTTTGATGATTTAAAACATTAACTTCTTTCCTAGGTGCATTGATTTGCCCATAGGAGCTAATGCGATTTCTGTCCTTCCAGCACAAGACTTGTGCTCCAGTCCTCAGGTAAAAAATGCTGCCAACAAACGATGTGGAGTCTTCGTCGCGAAATTGAGAGCCAGTAGTATCCACTCTTCCGTCTGTCCCGTTGCAGTGGCTTGAGGCGTTGTGAGTGACACAGAGACTAGCGGCTAGCGAGTTTTCCGTATTAGCTGCTACAATAACCATCGCTGTAGCATGATTCACGAACAGATCAGTAATGTAAATGAAACACTGTTGCCGTTTTTTCGAGGAGTTTTTGTTAGGGCTTTAGCGCCTAGGTACCCCCCATGACTTGCGTTGTTAGCTGGCTCATAGTAACTTTTCTCTCGTTAGAACGTGCAGAAAAGGGAAAGAAGTATGTGTTCATGTTTCACATAAGGATTATAAATGATGGAAGTGCAGTTTTCCTTTAAGGAGGTTCTAACTTGAGCTTCAAAATGCAAAAAGAAATGGGAGTGAGTAATTTATGACAAACGAGCATTAAAGTGAAATAGGCTGTTCATCAGCTAAACCAGTGATCCTCAGCCCCCGGGACGTGGGTCATTTGGTACCGGGCCGCACTGAAAGAAAAAATCATTTCCATTTTGTTTTATTTTGAAAAGGGGCCGGATTGTCTTTGTCGCATCCGTCTCACTTGACGCATGTCCATTGTGCGTGTGCTAACACAGATAGACTACTACTGTATTTAAAAAAAAAAATGTTCACCTCATATTTGGTCTCAAATGCTGATACTATGTGGGAATGCATAAAGGTAAGTTTTGATGACTTATTGAGTGCTAATGTGCACATTTGTCTCAAGTTAGTTCATGCTAGCACACGTCAAATCTCCCCCGGTCCGCGGGAGATTTGTGGGAACACAAGCCGGTCCGTGGGTCAAAAAACGTTGGGGACCACTGAGCTAAACTAGCGGTGTATAGCATGCATTCTTTAATGAACACATTTGCAAAAGAAGTAAATGACAATTTACAGTACGTACAACGATAAGTATTGGCTCACAGACAGACCAGTAATTGTTCATGATAGAATTGACTACAAATAAAAGCAGTTAAGTAAATAAAAAGCCCTAAAGCACACATATAGAGCATACATAGAAATCATACATACTGTAAAAACACATTTATACAACAAATGCAAATAAACAAACACCATACACCATAAGAGGACACGATGGTAACATACAGTACAGTACCGTATGTGTTTGTCACTGCAATACTGAAGTGTTTCTTCATGTATGAAAGGCACAGATCCACAGTTGATGACCGCTGACGATTTACAAAATGAGTCGGCACTTTTTACACGTGCTAACAAGCTAATGTGAGTTATAAGTAAAATAAAAATCTGTATAGCAATGTGAATTTAGATTTCTGGTGCGTGTTTGAAACAGTGAACATCACCAGTGAACTACATGACAAAAGCCTGAATGTACTTTCTAACCAGGCAGGAAGACAAATATTTTATCATTAAAAACCAAAATGTAAACTGAAGACATATTTTGAGTTGTCAGTGTAACTGTGGCCTCATTTGTGGCCCGCAGCACGTTTTATAGTGGCCTTCAGCATATGGTAAAAAAATTCATGATTAATGAGCTTTATTGTTAGATATTACATTCATTTGTTTTGTCAGCAATAACACAGAGCAAAGGTGTTTGGTTGAGATAGCATGTTTTGATCTACATTTGATTGTTTTTAGCATCTTTAAGGTGGGAAAGTGTATCAAAGTGGGGTGATGTGATTGATCAGCGCCGGTCAGACGTGATGAGGGCTCTTGGAGGAGATGAAGCAGCTCGAGTGAATGGCTGCACACAAGAGGACACAGGATTAAGTATTCACTATTGTTGATTGTTTACATGACACATAAGACACGCTCTTTACGTGACGACGCCCGATCCCACCCCTTCAAGGTGGTCCGGTTCATTTAATTTTCAATGTAGCAAACGATCACAACGGAAGTCTTAAAGGATACCTTTCTTATAGAACACATGCACACATTGGCTTGAAAAAAATTGATCGTGCATCCCCAATAGTAACACACTTTTATAGTACACTATAACAGGGGCGTCCAAAGTGCGGCATGGGTGCAACTTGTGCACCACAGTACATTCAAAAAATAATTAACACGTTTTTTTAAAGAAACAGCAAAAATTAAAAAAAATCAGCAGTAATTTATTGAAGTCAAAATATTAAGAAAAAAATGTTATACTCTAATGTAAAGTAATTTTACGAGAATAACTTAATAATATGAGGAAAAATAACATCATTTTAGTAGCATAAGGCTGAAATGGTAAAGAAAAAAGACATTTTTTTTTTTTTTTTTTTTTTTTTTTTCTTCCCCCTGTCCTGTCCAGCCTTTAAAGCAGATAGAATTGTATACCTAAATGCCGTCAAGTGCTCAACAGATTTACTCTGCCAGAGAGAAGTGTGATATACACTTCCCCTGTCATACAAAATTTATTCGACCTTGATGCTTGTTATAAAGCAAATTTGGAGCGCCCGGACCGGAGCAGGAGGGGACAGAGAAGAAGAGAAAAGGAAACGGGGGGGGGGGGGGTGGACAAAAACAAAAAAAAGAGAGACAAGAGACAAGGACAACAGCAGCAACAACAACAATTGTGACAGAACAACAGAAACATACAGAACGACATCAGCAAATAAATGTCCGTGACAACTATAAAGACGAACAAGGATAAAGGACAAATCAATATCAACAACCGCAATGACAAAGCTGTCAATGACAATCAGACATAATAGCAGTCATGAAATGATGAACTATGACAGTGATCACAATGACAATACTGCATTGAAACAGTCGCACACAATAGCAGTCATGAAATGATGAATTATGATAGTGATCATCATGATAATACCGCATTGAAACAGTCACACATAACTGTAGTAATGAAATGATTATCCATGATAGTGAATAGAATCAAAGTTACTGTAATGCACATCATTGTAAAAAAAAAATATACATATACACACATATATACATACATACACATACATACATACATACATACATATATATATATATATATATATATATATATACATATATATACACATATATACCGCACATACACACATATATATATATATAGTCATACTGCTGAAATCACCGTCGCTGTAATAAAACCAACAACATAATAACACCCTGGATAACTCAGTGAGTAATGTGGGGAAGTACGCATGTACTGTGAGTGTGCACATGTACAGGTATCTCTGTATGTAAGGAAGACTTCATATATATATATAAAGGTGCAGGAATGTGTGGGCGTGTGATTGTCACTGAGAGTGCATGAAAGGAAAGGGGCCGCCTTCCACCTCCCAGAGAGCCCCGCCCCAAATAGCAAGGCCGGGCCCCGGCCGCCAGAAGGCCACCAGGCCCATAGGGGCAGGCAGCACAAAGATCAGTGCCCCAAGAGCCAGCCCAGAGAGCCCCCCCCCCGGGAAGACCAGTAAGGGGCCGAAGAGAGGCAATCCCAGCCAAGGACAGGGCGCCAGCGGGCCGGAGGACTGCCAACCCCTGAGACCAGCGAGAGATCACACCCCACAAAGGCAGACGGGTACCGGGGGCCACAAACCGGCAGGCCCAGAGATGCCTCCACAGCCGGAAAGAAGCCCGCCCGCGCCGGAAGCGCCAATTCCCCCCCACCGCCACCCCCACCCCCAGGGAGCGGAGCCCGGCCCGCCCCGGGCCAACCCCCGCCCGACCCCCGACACAGGGCCGCCCCGCCAAGGGATGCAGGAGGCACACCCTCCACCCACCCGGCGGAGGCACGGGCGGCAGAGATGTATCGCCCAGCACCTGACCCCACGGAGCAAACCCCTGTATGCCCCCCCCCCCCCCCCCCAAAATAAATAACTAAAATAAATAAATAAATAAAAATACACACACGCACGCACATACACACTCCTACGCACCCACACACACGCACATAAACACTCCTACGCACAAACACACCCCTATGCGCACGCTCATACACACTCTTACTTACTCAAGCGCGCACACACACACACACACACACACACACACACACACACACACAGTGGTCGACTGCCCGACACCCGGAAGCCCCACCCTATCCCCCGTTGGTAACCCAAGGAGCAGCGGAGCCGGGGACCCCGGGGTCCCAGACATACGATTCAGAACCCAGGGGCGGAGAGCGCAGACCGCCGGGGAGCAGGAAGACACCCGGCCACACACCCCCAGCGGTAGGACGCCGCCAGCGAGGCAGACAGGGGAGTCAGCGAGGAGGAGAGCGGGAAACCGAGCAGGCAGGCGGGAAAACGGGCGAGCAGCCAGGCGAACCACCACACAGCGCCAACCGAGACCCGCGGGCCAGCAAACCCCGAAGAGAGAGCGGGAGCACCACACCCCAAGCCGCAGGGAGGCCAAGCACCAGAGCCGAGAAGGCGAGACCAGCAGCCGACCAGCCGACGGCCCCCACAAACCACCAGAAGCCAGACCAGCCACATGCCACCAGAGCCGACAGCGCACCACCCGCGCACCGGAGCCCCACCCCCGACAAGCCCACAGACAGACCGGGGGAGGCGAGGACACAGACAGCGGCCCGGCAGCGCACAAAGCGCAACGGCGACAGACGCCCAAGCGCCCGGCAGAGCACGACCCCCCCCAGCGAGCCCGGCCCCAGGGCACCCGCCCCCCCACCCCCACCCCGCCACCCAGGCCCACAGTACCCGCAAGCATGACCAAGCCCCAACCCACCAGCTGGCCCGGCGCCCCAGCAGCCGCCACAGCGCAGCAACCACCGGCCGCCGCGACAGCACACGGGCCACCCGAAGCACCAGCACCGCCCCCCGGAGACCGCCGAACCCGCCCCAAGAGCGCAGAGGCGCCCGCGGCACGTGTCAGTCCAGGGGGGGCACCGCAAGCCGCCCCCCCCGGCGCAAGCCCCGGCATCAACAGGCCCCAGAGGGCCACCCCAGGGAAGGGCAGGCGAACCAGACAAGGGCACCCCACAGGCCAGGCCGCCCCGGGCGAGCCACCGCGACGGCCAGGCCCCCGGCCACACCGCCGACCCTGGCGGGCAGACGCCGAGGTGCACGAGGCACCCCAATCCAGCCCGCCCCACCCGTGTATGTGATAAGGTGTGATAGTGTAGTAAAGACATTTTTTTGACGTCGTAATATTGTAAGACGCAAACAAAGTAAAGTTGTCATTTTTGGAAAAACAGGTTAAAAAAATTGTATAATGGTCGGAGAATAATTTTAAAATACTATGGCAGTAAAGTGAACATTTACACACAAAAAAGTTTAAATAGTTGGAAAAATACAATTACAAAAAACATCAGAAATGGAAAAAACAGATGTAATTTTACAAGAATAAAATATTATGGGAATATTTAAAGTTGAAATAGAAGAAAAAAAAACAGCTGTAATTTTATGACAATACAGTCAAAATATTCAGAGAAAAAAGTTGCAACTGTATGAGAATAAACTTGTAATATTATGAGGAAAAGTAGTGTCATTTTAGGAGCATAGCATTGAAATACTAAAAAATACATATATTTGTAAGTCTGAGAAACAAAACAAAATGAAGTTGTTGTTGGAAAATTAGGAAAAGTTAGAATATTATGGGGATAAAGTCAAAACATTACAAAAAGAAATCTTTTTAAGAAAGATGAAATATTTGAAAAACTAAAAAAAAAACAACAGCAAAAATGGGTAAAAAGGTCAAATACCCAAGTTCATACTAATAATATGCTTTTTCACCTACATCAACAAGGTGAGGTGCAGTTTTTTTCCTGAAACATATATAACTTCTTAGCATATCTACATGTGGTGCTTTGCAAAATATCAAAGTGGCCCTTGCATCCTTTCAATATGTGGCCCTCTGTGAAAACAATTTGGACACCCCTGCACTACACTAACACACAATCATAAGAGACTATAATAACCCACTCGAATAGGACATTATAATAACACACTATAACAAGTGACAATAATAAGAGTGTAATGTAATAATAGCATGTAAGCGTAAAGGAAGCATAAAAAGAGATTTGTGGGTGTCTTACAGCATACAAGCCAAAGGTGCGTTTGTGTCTGTAGAGAAGGATGCAGAGAGTTGAACACACTGCAGTCTGGGCCAGGGTGAACACTAGCAGGGAGGATTTCAGTCCTCTGGACAGTCTCTGTTGAAAAAGACATATTTTAATAAGCAAGAACTTTGTGTCATCATACATACAACTCTGATAGAAGGCCGTATCAACTTAAAAATAATAACGTATGTAAAACATGCTCAACTAAGCCAGATATACTGTATGTATTCACCAGACAGGTCAGTGTTTTATGATACCTGCCTCTGCCCCACTGAAAGTAGTGGTTCAGAGAATGCTATTGTTAACAAGTTATTCATGCATAAAAAAAAAAACAATAATAAAGTTCAGTGCACGCTCATATACAGTACAGGGTAGGCAGAAATGACAAATACATAAGACAAAATGCATCGGAAAAAGTGTCTCTTGGCATTTGTATGTCACTTTATGGACAGTAAATAAATTGATACACACCGTGGCATAGAATTTTTCGTCACAGGTTTCTGCCGAGCTCTTGACACAGGGTGCCTCAGGGTTTTTGTCCATGTCCACAGAGTAGATGATCACAGCGACAACCGAGAGAACCATGGACACGACGTTCACCACAAAAGACACCCGGTACTGAAATAGAGTTGAGTGATGGTTGAGTTAATGTAGGTATAATTTGGGTATAAGTTCTGACTTACACTAAAACTGGACTTCCATCACAGTCTAGGTACCCCGTGGATCACCTGTATTGAGAAATCTACCCTTTTCCCCCAACAACAGACCCTAAATTACCAGTGACCTGAATGAACTACTCAATCAAAAGAAGAGGGCGTTCAGATCTGATGAATGACAACATGGGGTTGAATAGGACACAGCATCAACTCAAGGTGAGTCTGAAAGAAGCCAAGATCTATTATAGTTGGAAGCTAAAGAAGTCCGAAGAGGAATTAGGCAAATTACTAAGAACCATCCCCAGCAGGAGGCCATATTGGATAGCATGAATGAGCTACATGGCTTTTTTGAAAGCTTTAGCTTACCAACCCCCTGCTCTTCATTGGCAACCACCACTTCCACTATCAAACCTAACCCCCTTTACGAGCTGCCCTGATGACCTCTCCCAACCCCCGTCATCCTGCAAGGACAGATTCTGGAATGGTCAATGATCAGAGATGATGTCAGGGATAAGATCATCAGCTCATGTTACTGTCATGAATTCTGGGGTTTGGTGTTCACTTTTGTTCTCTAATAAGAGATGATCTGAAAAAGGACGCTATGAAGAGTTCCTGCTGGACAACGCTAATGGCAAAAAGACACTATGATCTGAAATAATGCTGCTACAATCCCCTCATAAAGCTGCTACATGTAAGTGTTTTACTCAACATATCAACTTGATGAGTGTGACTCACAGTCCTTACAGTACAGCGTTTGTCCAAGATGACGGCAACCACTCCAGCAATGACAAACTGGCAATGCAAAGAAAGAGGCAGAAGGTTGTCAGCACAGAATGTATTTACAGTCGAACCTCGGTTTTCCTACGCCCCGGTGTTCATATGATTCAGTTTTTGATGAAAATGATTGCCAACAGTGTCTTGGTTTTTGTACACTATCTTGGTTATCATACGGCCAAACGATGGGCCTAAGCTATTCCGCAGAATCGATTGCCCAGACAAAGCATCCACACGGTGATTCAATCTCTGTGAAGAATGGATAGTGGTTCTTTTACAGTTGGGACACAATTTGCATATCTTGAGTCATATTTATAGAGAAATTTAAGCCATATTACTTAAAAGAAGCTACATAATCAGAAGAACATTTTCTGTTTGCAGATTAGTATGCTTATTTTAATACATATGAGAGTTCAATGTAATATTACTTAAGATACGCAAATTGGTCTGAGATAAAAAAAAAAATGTCACAAAATAGGTCTTTTTAATTCTAAATAAGCACTTTTGGCGTCATTTCAAATCTTTAATCCATCATATATTTCCACTTTTTGTTAAACTCAATGTGAACACTCACCATCAGGCCACTCCACCATGGTACTCCCAGGAAAACCACTTCAGTGAACTTAGTGAAGTGCAGAGGAATCGAGTAGGACATGATCATCAGTCCCAGCATAATTTGACTCACCTGAAATCATACACAGCTACTGAGCAAGAAATATTTCATTCTCCCTATCTAGCACTGAACGCCAAGAATGTAACCAAATGGGTCAGGTTTAAGTTTCATTGAAAAAACACTGCCAAATAATCACAATGGTACACTGGAACGTTCATCACAGGAACTTTCCTGATAGACATGAATAGAAAGACTGAAAATGATCCATCACATCAAAAACACGGCACACTCGCTCACTCGACAATACGCTTATGCACGTAATGAAGAAAAGTAAAAAAAAAAAAAAGAAGAAGTCAACGAATGAATGCGATTGCTACTCCCACGAGCTGATGAGATAGCCAGCAAGCCCTTCCGCCAACTCACCCTGACCAGCGCTCACTGTTGGGGAACAGGGAAAATGAGGAGCAAGTGTCGGCCATCATTCCAAGGACAGTGCAACGTGAGTCCTTGAGTAAAATTAGAATTTTTGCTTGAGATGCGGGTAAAAAATGTCATTTAGAAATTAGATTTCATGTTAGTGTGACTCGAGTTGGCAATTTTTTTCACATTTTTTGTTTGCAACCCTAGTCAAGTTTATGTTTCATTGAAAAACCAAACACTCTACTCAAATACAATAGTCACGATTGACCATTTGAACCATGCCAGACTTGGGTAGGATTCCCCCTTCCTCCCTTGTCCATTCATACTGTGATTTCCCTGACTTTGTGGATTAAGGTACTTCCAGTCCTATTCTTATTATTTCTGTTGTGCAAGGTGACGACTGTCAGAGGAGCGATCGCATTAACTAAATGATACATCTTACATACAATTGTAGTCACGGGCGAGTGCGCATAGGTGGGTTTGACGTTTGGATCATTTTGAGTTATTTATGTTATGATTGGTGTTGGTTGTCATTAACTCATTCAATACCAAAGACGTATTTATACATTTTTATAAACCCGAACGCCCGATCCCAACAATGTATTTGTACATCTTTTAAGTTATTTTGGCAAAATGAGGTGATGATGCAACTCTGCACTAATGCATGTCACGTTCAGAGCAACTTTAAGCCATAAAAACAGACAGAAGTGCAATTGACAAGACCGCGACAGGGATCATAGATGGAAAAACTCACATATGACAGGAAGGTGGAAGTGAGAGAGCGTGGAGGAGTGTAGCATGCAGGTTATTTTCACGCGTGCACACGCGCAGATAGTTCAGTTCCAAATGTGAACATTTTAAATAGTTCATGGTGTTATTTTTGTAAATAAATTGTTGTTTTGATGTAAAACAACCCCTTTTTGTGTTGTTGATGTTGGTATAGTTGTTTAGATATTTGAGCTGTCACAAAAGAAAAAAATATGTGTCAAAGTGAAAGTTAGCTGGTTTTCTCCCTTTTTTAGTCGGGAACTGATATTTTCCTGAAACTTACCTATGTTGTACTGCTGATTACTAAAGAACGGAAAAAGGTAGAAACAACCATTTTTTTTCTGACGGAAGACCGGAGTGTAATCTTTCTTATGGTAGGTTTCATGTTTATATAGCCATAGAACACAATATTCTGTGTGCATTGAAAGATCAGTCAAAATCGTCTAAAATGGCCAATACCGAAGGGGTTGTCTTTTGAAAAATGCCTGGGATTGAATGAGTTAATAATCTGTGAAGAGCAATCGCATTACTATTGCGACTACGCATGTGCGTGTGCATGGAATCATGCCGGTCCCTAGCCTACCTCTTCCAATCGTGCCAAAATAGGATCAGTGCTCTCACACTAGCCAAACATACCATGCTTTACAATAGGTACAGTATGAAGTGGGCCGAAGTACGGAACAATTAGCCTAGTGTGAGTACAACCTAAGCGTGCGTGCACCATTAAAATGCATTAAAAAGCAAAAACGCACCTCCTGTCACCCTAACTCATTTTGAGAATCTCTGCTGCTCTATCTATTGCAAACATGTCATTACATACTTACTTGGGTCACTTTTTGATTACTTGTAGAAAATACATAATAACATAGGAGTTATTTTCTGGTAGTGTAAACCCACCCCCAGACATTTGGGCTGTCCTTTCTGGTTGGCACCAAACACATCTTGCTGTCTGTCAGTCAGTTTGGCTGAATTCTCATCCTCCAGAACTTGTACTGCCAGATCCCTTGAGACAGAAACTGCCATCACCTGCAAAAGACGAAAGGCAGATGACCATTCCAGCCAATCTTTCACCACATGGAATACAACAGAAGTGTACACAAGCATCTTAAAAAGGTATAATAGTTATGGTACAGCTGTTTCTATCCAACAGTTTTGATCCTTGTAACACAAAGACGATGAGATGTGACTCAAGCAGCTGCATGAGTGATACAGGTGTACGCTATGTTTAAGTGTGAGGCGGCCCTCCAGCGAAAGGGAAGCATCTCGAGAGAAAGAAAGCAAAAAAAAAAACATTCTTCAAAACCTGCTAAGCTAACTTCATCTATCTTCACTTATGTTACAGGGAAAATGTTTTAAAGGACATGGGAGGCATTCCCTCTGCGATTGGCTGGCGACCAGTCACAGTGTACCTCGCCTCTCGCCCGAGACGGCTGGGATAGGCTCCAGCATACCCGCGACCCTCGTGAGGACAAGCGGTATAGAAAACGGATGTATGGATGGGAGGCATACACATGTTTATCCGGACAACACATGATATAAGTCTTTTCATACTTTTCAAGTTTCTAGTTTGAAGTTACAGGAAGGGTCTTGAAGGTTGTGGATTGTGGTACAGTATACTGCAAACACGGCAAAAAGTAGGTGTCCCTAAGCAGAGGGCGTCCATAAAGGACATATGTAATATACATGCACTGTACAAACAAGTATTTCAATGAAATTACTATTAACAATAATAATAAATATAAATACAAATAGAATAATAAAAATCAACATTTAAAAAAATAATTACAATTAAATAATCATCTGATTTACATATACACGCTGCATTTGTGTTTAGACATTAAATTAAATGTTTATATTAAAAATGTTATTAAAAATGTTAAACGTATATATATGATACATACATACATCACACAAAAAGTGGAATTAAATATATTAATGATTTCATGAATCAAAATGTTTCAGGATTTAAACAAATAATTACAGTGAGTATTATAATATTAGAATTATATATGTTATATATACTGTTTATATTTAACTTAATAAGTACAAAAGAAAATATTTATAATATAATACACATAAATAGAATATAATAAATAAAAAATGTTAAATATCTGTTTTAATTTTACAATATATTAATTTTTGCAGACCTAATGGACACCTCGTGGATTAAATATCTGAAATCAGGTTTAAAAGTGTTTGTTTTTGATTAAAAATACTTTTACTTGTGAAGTTAAACCAGTTGACTTTTAGTGAGTAGTAATTTACAATTTGCTGGATATACTGTAAGTATGTTAGATATAGTTTAAATAAGCAAAACAATCAACCAACAGAACCAGTCAAATTGTGAAATGCGTCATTGACAAATCAATGTATTTGTCTCTATCGTCGTTGTTTGGAGCGTGTACATAATACTCTTGCACAATATAGTACTTGTATAAAAAATACTTATGCATTCTAAGTAAAAAAAAAAAAGAGTAAGATTTAAATTTTAAAAAAAAGTCCTACCGATGTTCTGAGGCAAGTTTATCCTGAAGACGGACGATGGACAAGAAGAAAAGAAGTTGTTTTGTCAAATGGATTCCATTAAACTCCTCCTCCGCTTCCCCTTTTCACTTCTCTCGCTTGTTTTTGGAATGTTGCTTAATGTTGCTGTCGTCGCTTTTGTGCAATTGAGCCAAGCGGGATTGTTGCAGCGGGAACATTCATCGTGTACTTGTAAAGGTATGTAAAATACTTTTTACGACAATGAACGACATCGTGTCTACTGCATGTACTTTCAAACGTGACGTTGTTAACATGTATGACCGTTGTATTGTTATTACTTGTACGTCCACAGTGTTAGCATTGATAGTCATTACTATTATTTCTCAGTACAGTTTTATTATCGTAAAACCTGCTTGTGTACATTGATCCCGAAATACGTAAACCAGGGATGTCCAAATTGCGGCCCTGGGGCCATTTTCAGATCGCGGCTCGTTTTTTTTTAAAGGGCTCGTTGCACTTTGCAAAAGCAAAATAAACAGAAAATGGAAATAATAGAGCAACAAGGCATAATGTAATAGAAAGGTTGATATTTTATAGCAATAATAACACAGACTGTCAACAATAACACATTAACAGCTCTAACTAAATGATTTGATTAATTACATAAAATAATCATTTCATCATTATTAGAGTATGCGCATTATGGCAAGCCGCAACTCTCTTTTATAAAGACGGCAGAGTGTAGGCTCCCCACGGGGTCACACAGAGTCTGATCGTCTTTTGTAACTTCATTCTGACCTGAATACCAGTGCCCGCCCCAGTTAGCATGTTTTTCGGTTAACGTCAAAAATGTACACCAAAATTTGTAAAATATTTTCTAGATAGCAAAACAATATGGCGCGCGACTTGTCGTGTTGTTCATACACTGCTGGAGTCCAATTGTGTTCTTAATGCATTTTTTAAATGACATAACGTCCTTGCTACCATCTTTAGCTTGCTAACAAAATGGCAAACGGAACCAGAAGTCAGTTACGTCGGCTGTCTATGATGTCATCAGAGGTTGACTGTCAAAAATGTAAACACAAAACATGTTTTTAATTTTGCAATTATAGTTTTATATGCATAAAACTGTTCTAAACGCATGTAAATGATGATTGAAAGGGCTAAATTAACATTTAAGGTTACTTTTACCTTCATTGAAGACGTGACTGTTCACAAAGACACAATGTGGCAACACCTTTCTTTTCAACGCCTTCCTGTTTTGTTATTTCTTGAATTCAAGAGTGTTTCTCACCTTCTTTTAAATGCTGGCATTTGCAACTTTCTTTGGTTTTATTTTGGGTTGTCGAGGTGAAAACAAGAAATGACTCATGGCAAAACAGGAAGGTGGTGTTGAAGAAGAAAGTGTTGATCTTGCTGCCGCATTGCGTCTTTGGGAACGGTCACATCAAGTCTTCAGTGGAGGTAAAAGTTGTCATGACCCATATAGCAAGTTGAAATTTAGTTTTAGTTTTTCCTTAGTTTATACATGGTTTCCTGTTTTATGCTCTTTTTTCGGTTTTCTGTTTCCTGTTTGCTGTCGCTGGACTGCGGCACCTGTGTCTCATTGGTAATCAGTGCTTCTATTTCGGTTGAGGCGCATCTAGGGATGTCCGATATTGGCTTTTTAGCCGATATCCAAGATGCCGATATTGTCCAAATCTCAATTTCCGATTCTGATATCAACAGATACCGATATGTGTAAAACACTTATTTTGGCACCGAAATTGAATTTAAAAGAAAACAGGACTAAATTTCACCTAAATAATAAAACATTTGACTGTACAGACAATGAAAGAACGCAAGAGTCTCATTTTTAAGGCTTTTATTTTTAAAAACCACCAATTTCTCGGGAATAAAAAAAAAATAATAATGTTTTGAAGACTAATTTGCATGTTACTGTGCTGTGACTATGACTATGACTCCCATAGATTTTTCATACTCAGTTTCAGAGCAAATGAGACAGCGGTTTGGCACTGGATTCTGGAAGAATGAACATATATTGGTCCGTCCTTTCACTTTTAAATGTTCGGTTTTCTCGATCAACTTCTTACTTTTGAGCAAGCCACGGTTCTATTCGAAGATAGAAAATGGATGGATGGTTCCCAGCAAGTAAACAAACAATTTCATTGGCTCATTTTGAGTGACGTCACCGCATTTGCTGTCACGTTAACCATAACCGGTCCGTGAGCATGATTATATGTTATTATATTTCCCAGTCACTTGAATTGGTCACGGAGATGGCTGCCATAGACATATGAATGAATGAACGGTGCGCCGGAATCCACAACATCTGTTAATTTATGCTCTCAAAACGATGTTATAATGGCCAAATCATGCAGTCTACGAGCCAAATCCTATCAACGGTAATTGTTAAGTCTTACCTGTGAAATGTTATTCCCTGGGATTTGGTTTGCAGCACATGAATTAGGCATCTTCTCCGCTCCGACTCTTACCACATCCATTATGGCGGCGATGTTGACATAGGGCTCAGCGCTCGATGCGGTGTCTACATATATATGTCTGCGGCTACCCTGCTCAGCTCAAAACATCGGCTCAAGTATATGCTGCCTGTTGAATGTTATGGCGACAGCAATGTTGCTTGTGGCACTTACAGGACCATATCGGCTTTCATTATTATATGACATTTTTATGCCAATGTCGGGCCGGTGGGCCGATATTATCGGACATCCCTATTCATGTCAATTGTTTGTTGCCGGTTCGTTATTGTTCTGTTGGTTGCTCTACATGCCCAGACTTTGCCACCTGTGTTTTGGGACTTCTGATTTGAACTTTGTTTGCTCGAGACCTGGCTATTTTTGGTTCAAGTTCTGTCTTAAGACGTAGCAAACAGGAAATGTACTGCTGTGCTTAAATAAAAAGCCTTTTTGACTGCACCCTGACATGTCATTGCATTCTGGGGTAGTGCACTTTGCCCCGAGAGCGCAATGTGACAAAAGTAAGTTTATTTATAATTTATATGCATTTAAATTTGTTTATGCATGTAGAACTATAATTGTAAAACTGTAAAAGCTTATTTTGTGTTAACATTTTTGGCTTTCCGGAATGGATTAATTGGATTTTCATTATTTCTTATGTTAAACATTGATTTGGTTAGCATTCGAGTCTGACCTTCTCGAAGGAATTAATGGCACTAACCAAGGCTCCACTCTTACGTATCTCCAACTCACCACACTCACGTAAGGGGCATTCACACATGCTCCCAACATTACAACATCTTTATTATGCGTGTATGTGTGCTCTGCATAAACAGAACGACAAAGAAAAACAATAAGGGCATATGGATGTCACTAATACTGAAAGTAACTCACTCTTGATGAAAACATAATTAAACTCACTTATTGGTTCATATAACGCACACAAACGATGAACACCTAGTCCAAAAATGCTTATTTAAGCAAGTTCTACATATTTTTGCCTGAATTAAGCATTTTCAAGCATAAAAGTGGCTTAATGAACTAAAATATAAATATAAAGCATTTAGAAGACCCATTCAAAGATGTTGTGATGATATGTAGTATTCTACACTGGTCTCTAGGTGTCAGTAATGTTACTGTATTGCTAGTTTGAATTGGTTGACTTATCTCACAACAGACACAATAATGTTTAACACGGGCTACTGTTGCAGCCATGTCGCACGCCACGCTACAACTCCACTCTGAACCCCCAACGTCACTTCCTGTCCGCCCCACACTCAGCTCCCCTAGAACCGGAACACAAATACAGAAACACACATGAGCACGTGTCTTGGTTATGTCTTAGATGGCTTATTTTCTGTTATTATATATATACAACATTTGGTGATACGAGTGTAAAGGTGACTATAGGGGTGTTTTAATAATAATAATGTTAATAATGTTAATAACTACTTGGAAGGTCCTACATCGCAGAAATTCACGGTCTGCAACCAATTAACCACAACAAACGAGGGAATACCGCACTAGGAATATATAGTATAAAAACAATGATGTGTTTTGATGATAACGTGATATAAAGGTCATATATGGTTTAAAGACCAGCCTGTGATGTGTTTTGGTGTTTGCAAGTGTCAGAAATACAAGTAAATTAAAGATCTAAAAAGGAAAACTGTAGATTTACACAAGAAAGTCTTTTCAAACCATTTCAAACAACTGCAGATTGAATTTTAAATAAGTAAAAGCATTTGGATTATGCTCGTGTTTGGTGCGCACCACGACACGATTAGGGTAAACACATTTAAAAAACAAAGTCGAAAGGGAGTTCATGTGTTTATTAAAACCACATGTCAGGGAAAAAAAGGAATGCTGATGAGAAGCAGATGTGGCGGGGGAGTAGGGAAGGGACCGGCCATGTGGGTACAAGAATGTTGACCACTACATGACTTTTCGGAGACAGCGTATTAGCATTTCATTTGTAGATGCCAATATTTAAAGCCTTAAGCACAGCATGGATTAACCTTCAATCATGTGCTTTTTTTTCCTGGCTAGAACCTTCCAACATATATGACGTTTAATTTGCCTAACCATACGTCCACTCCCAGTCTCTATGAGGATTTGACAATCTTCAGGGAAAATGTCAGAAAAGCAGAGATCACATCTGCAGGCCTGATGTAGACAATGCAAAGAATGTAGTGTTGTTTTTTTTTGTTTTCATGGCTTGAGTAAACATAACTGTCATGCCTGGAACCTCTCATCGGAGCTCGGTACTGCGAAAGTGGCTCAACACACCCAGGCTTGCTTGTGCTCATGATGCAGCTCAACAAAACTTAAATTCCCCAAACAGAGTTCATCGATACCACGACGGTGGTTATCAACTTACTTTGTCAAGTCCGGTTCTCGGCTTTGTGCTCAGTCATAGAGAATTTCGAGCGGATCAGAGTGATCTCAAAGAAGCCGCTCCCGAAGCCACTCCGGAGAGCTGCCCGAATCGGGGTTCTCAATAAATGGTGATGCAATCTCCGAATTAGTTACACAGTAAAACAGTGGCGCTTTCATAGCGGATTTTAAGGTGAAATTCTGAATATAACCCGGTGATCTAGCTGCGTCAAAGAGAGCCACCTTTACATTTGTAATACATAGTAGCCTTAATGACTGAAAATAATCCATTAAAGACATAAATAAGACTCATGCTCGTGTGTGTTGCTATGAATGTGTTCCGGTGCTAAGAGAGCTGAGTGAAGGGCGGACAGGAAGTGAGGTCGGGGTTTCAGAGTTGAATTTTAGCTGGCCGTGGGTTATGGCCGCAACAGTAACCCGTGTTGTTATTAGGATGATTAAGGATTAAGATGTTTATTAGGAATTATAGTCCCTGTAGTGAGATCATTCAAACCTGCAATAAAAGCCTGTTATTCTGGCAAACAAATATGGTGCTTGTAACATTACTGACACCCAGTGACCAGTGTAGAATGCTGCATATCATTCACAGCGTCTTTGAATGCATCTTTTGAAGGCCTTATTTTCTATCTGAGTTCATTTAGCCATTTCTTGCTTGGAAATGCTTAATTTAGGCAAGGAATATGTCAAATTTGCTAAAATATGCATATTTTGGACTAATACTAGGCCATATTCAACCACGAAACAGCATGATTTATTTGACTTTGCGAAATTCGAAGCGCAAAGTGGCGAGGGATTGCTGTATAGGTCTTTTATCGGTTAGTATATAGGTATTTATTGCTTTTGTATATACTGTAGTTATTGCATTGTGTATAGAGGAATTTTATTTTTGGTAAGGGTTTTATACTACATTTCAACATTTTTTAAATATTTATTTGTAATTTATTAACCATGTAAATTGCGTAAAAAGGTTTTCTTACAAATGAAAAAGACAACAGTAAACACAATGCCATTCAATTTCTTTTGCAAGCTATGTAAATCGCCGATGGAGATGGGCTGTAAATAAATGCTCACCTATTGTCCCACTTTGGGTCGGGCTGGCTCTGTATATAAAAACAAATCTTCTTCAAACCAATTTAGTGAAAATGGATCATTTCCCGTGGCATGCCCGATGAGCTCTCACGGTACACTAATACGCTGTGGCACGATGGTTGGGAATCGCTTGGTTAGGATCAGGGTTAGGCCGCAGCATTGGCCAAAGCCTTCCACTGCTCATGAATGACACTTTGAGTTACTTTGAGTTATAACAAGTAAATGTTTGAGGAGAAATTTCCAACAGCCAGCAGGTTTAGATAATTAAGAGTGATCAGTCTTGAAGTCACATGACAGCCCCTCCCTTCTTTCACACTTAACTTGATGTAATTTTTCTAATACCTTCAACAAAGAATGTCTACCAGACAAACCCAAATATTAGTTACACCAAAAATACTGGGTGCACCCGAAATGCTCAGTACACGTATGGCTAAATTATTAGAGATAAATGGGGTCAAACCATTAGGCACTCCCGAAATAACAGGCACACCTGCAGTTAAATATGCAGTGCATTTTTAATTTGGTACAGCCAAAGTATTCCAAAATATTAGGTAGACTTGAAGCCAAAATATTTGGCGCAAACAAAATATGAAGTATGCCTAAAATAGTAGGTACACCTTCAGGAAAAATATTAGGTACACTCAAAATATTACGTTCACCTGAGTCCAAAATATTTGTTGTATTTATGATCAAAATATTAGATATACATGAAGCTAAACTACAGTATTTGGTGCATACAAAATATGAATTGCACCTAAAACAGGAGCTACACCTGCAGGGAAAATATTGTATATTTCTTAGCTACCCTTTGAGTGTTAAGCTGCTGTGTGATGATTTTAGCGTTCTTTCTAAGACGACGCTGAGTGAAAGAGTTTTATTGAGTAATGACCTCCTGCGATTTCCAATGCATTGACAAGCTCGACATGAGTGCACTGATAGCTTGTGATTGGCTCCTGCCAAAGAAAGAGCTACCGTTTCCTCACCGACTCGCGAGCAGCACAGTATTTAAACAATTAGTAGTAGTTCTGAAGTAAAGGAGATGTCACAAGATCAGAACATGGCCATAAATTAGCCGCACGACAGTATAAGCCGCTGGGTTCAAAGTTTACGAAAAAAAGTAGCGGGTACGCGAGAAATTACGGTAATTCTAATTATTTTGTGCTGCAGCACTTCGCTGTTGACAAACTTGAATTTGTCTGGAAGAAGGCTAACAAAATAGCTTTTGACTTGTTTCCTTCAATGTAGAAAAATGGCAGTGGAAGGAGTGACGTCAGCAGATGGCGCTAGATTACTACGTGTCGCTCGTTGGTTTGACGCAGAAGCAGCTGCCGTGAGTAAACCAAGATATCATCGCTTGTTTGTGGCATGTGAGGCTTCCTTTCTTCTCCCTTTAGGTGGTGTCCATCCTTTTGGGTCTGTTCCAGGTGCTGCTGTCTGTCCCACTCGCCATGACTCACCAAACTCTCCCAAAGATATTCATACTCCCTCTTGTGTCTGGAATTCTTGTAAGTATTATACTCAGATTGTCACTGATTCACCTACTAAAAACAGTCTTTAGATACAGTCAATAACAAAAGCGAGTCCTTAAATGTTAAAATGGTCCACGTCTGACATCACAGGATATATAATTACCTTTTATAAACAATTGTCCAGAAAAACACAGGTCTGGTTAGAGTTTATAGTCATCGGTGTAGCACTGTAATTTAAGACCAAAGTATCACAACGCACTATCACCCATTAATAACGGCAGATACATCATTTGCCTGGAACATTGAAATTCAGTGTGTGTGTGTTTGTGTTTACAGATTGTGGCAGGTGGATCGTTCATCTTGGCAAATGAGAGAAATCCCAGCAAACTCTTGGTAAGCTAAAGTCAGATAACAAGCAATCCAAAAATAAGTGGATGTAATTGGACATACAGATATTACAATCCAAATACTTACCACCCTCACATTCTGTTTCTCAGCTTAGGTTTATTTGGTAGAAACATACAATGAATGATGTGGCAGCAGTCGGGGTAGAACCTAGAGGTCTATGTGTCCCCCCGCCCCAAGGAATATCCCTCCCAGACCCTACCACCAAACTGGTCATGCTTCCACGTCTGTCATACTGTATGTGCTTAGTGTGATCCTGCTGGGAAGAGAACATGGTAGCAAATCTTCCACGTCTTCTCCGGCAAATGTGGGCTGGACAAGGTTGAGCACAGGCCCCCACTTGTTGGCGTTGGGCAGTCATGCCAGCATCGCAGTGTCTGTTCCTGACCGCTTGCACAGGTTTTTTTTGCGAATTTGTATTAACAGTCACTGACAGTCTAGTGATGCGGCCCGCGGCACATTAAAAAACATAATTTAACAGGAAAACTGGGGAAAAAAAAAACACAACAGCAGCAAAAATTGAAAAACCAGCAGTCATTTTACAAGCGTAAAGTCAAAATATTAAGAGAATTTTTTTCTTGAAATATATACAACGTCTTAGCATATCTACTGTACGTGTTGGTTTGCAAAACATCAAAGTGGCCCTTGCATCCTTTCATTTTTCAGTATGTGGCCCTCAGTGGAAAAAGTTTGGACACCGTTCGGACACCCCCGGTCTAGTGGTTGACTCACCAGACTTCAGTTGCTCGTGAATGCTCATTCAGTTGCTTGAATTTTCGATCAACACGAAAACCAGTTACTGACGGAGTGTACAGTATGAGTGCTGTAGCAGAGACGTGAAATGTACAGAGAGGTGAAACATTAACAGGATGTGTGAGCCCAGGTAAATACAGTCTTCCATCAGGCACCATAGCTCAGATGTGGCCGAGTGGTTCACTTCTTAAGCCCGAAATAATACCAGGGTCAAGTACTATGGTAATAACTACGTGACAGTTATGTCAAGTACCATTTGCAGTACAGTAATCCTTTGTTTATCGTGGTTAATTGGTTCCATTCTCAACTGTGATAAGTGAAGTTCTGCGAAGTAGGATTCCTTCTTTATAAATGGAATATTTCGTAGTTAAAGCATAGAAAACTTGTTTACAATCTTCTAAATATGTTTTTTTAACATTATTAGAGCCACTAGACAGGAAATAACACCCATATAGTCACCTTTACATTCGTATAACTCAATGTAGTAGATATAATCAAAGAAAAAAGCCTATTTAAGACAGTTTACCACATAGGGGAGCAGAATTGATGGCGGACAGGAAGTGACGTCAGGGGTTCAGAGTGTCGTAACCCGTGTTATTATTATGATTATTATTATGTTATTATTATTTTGCCTGTTGTGATATCAATGAAAAATGCAATAAAACAAGGTTGTCCAAGTCTGGTGATTCGGACGTAGTCTCACCGAACAATTACTGACACCTAGTGACCGACGTAGAATACTACATTCACAAGTTGGTGGTCTTAATGGCTTATACTGTATTTGTATTTTAGTTAATTTAGCCATTTTTATGCTTGAATATTGTTAATTTGGGCAAAAACTACATACAGTTTGCTTAAATATGAATATTTTCTGACTAATATTAGGCTGTAGTCAACCACGAAACAGCGATCATTTATTAATTAATTAATGTATGAAAAACCGTGATAGAGTGAGGGAGCGGTGTTCAACCCACGATGTAGCGAGGGATGACTGTATACCTGTGCCCCTCTACGATGGTCAGCCAAAAGCTCAGCAAAACCAGTTCTGTGAAAACAGAAGACAGTCCAGACCAGAACCACTTGAGTTGGCGAAGGTCGAAATCCCAAGTTTATGACCAAAATATGTCATTAATAACTCCATAATACATGAAACTAACGTGACAAGCTTCAACTTAGCTTAGAAACTGTTAGCCGCTACAACTAAAACAGAGTTTGCTTTGTTCATGATGTCATCTGTTAAAATGTAATGTGAATGATTGAAGTCATCCTGTTTTTAGTTTACTGGAAAGTAATCACAGCATTTGAAAGGGACTGACGAAAAGATGTTGTCTGTCCCCGACTGCAGCTTCAAGGTTCTGCCTGCAGTAATGTAGTC
This sequence comes from Dunckerocampus dactyliophorus, assembly GCF_027744805.1. Classification (NCBI taxonomy): domain Eukaryota; kingdom Metazoa; phylum Chordata; class Actinopteri; order Syngnathiformes; family Syngnathidae; genus Dunckerocampus; species Dunckerocampus dactyliophorus. Next base: position 25,713,120 of record NC_072824.1, on the reverse strand, counting down.
GGCTTGCTGGGTGCACTGCTTGCATTCAGCCTCTACTGCTTCAGCCTCAGCGCCACAGTCAGCAAAGAGCCCTGCTCGGTGTCATCGATAGATCCATATTGGCCTAGCGTTTGTCCTGCTGACATCCTGCTTGTAAGTCTGTTGCAATCAGGCTTCTCTTTCGTTTTGTGAACAAAACAAATATTTAGAAATGTTTTTTAGGGTCGCTCTAGTTTTTAGGGTACTGCAGACATCAATTAATGAGCGTACGGCATTGGCGGCATGGCTCTGGCGGTAGAGTGGTTGTCTCCCAACCTTAAGGTTGCGGATTCGATCCTCCCATGATCGTGTTGGCCAAGATACTGAACCTTCTGAACCTTCTGATGCTGTGTCATCAGTAGGTAAACGTGCAAGCAGTGTCAAAGCGCTTTGAGTGCCTTGGATGTGGAAAAGCGCTATACAAGTGAAAGACCATTTAAGGTCATTTAAACAGTGTTCTGTGATGTAATTTAGTCATTAATTCATTCTACATGTTATAAAAAAAGAATGAGTCAATCCTGTCAATCAGTAATGGCTTTGCAGACACTACTCATACTGTAGTTGTGTTGCTTGACATAAGTGAACAATTAGTCGTGTCCTTTGAACATAGCACCTGTCTATTTCAGGCATATTGCTGGAGTCTGACACTGATGCTGCTGCTCTATGACTTTGGCGCCGTGGTCCTACACAGTGTCTTCTCAGTCTATTCTCTCAAAGCCCTCAAAAGTGACTGACACAGTATGGGGATACTCAGCGATAACCCCTTTCACACTGCCTGCAAAAGATGGACTTTGTCTGTTTTCTGACGCTTGCTCGCCAAAGGCTGGGCTGTTCAGCCTTTGTTTACCGATAGATGTGTGACGCGATGAACACTTTCTGTCCCCTACCTTTAACGTGTACTGTGTGGGAAATGTGTACTCCTCTGTATCGTACTTAATGTTCCGCAGTGAAAAATCTGACTACCGTTACACCACTAGCAGATACTCACTTCTCCCCTTTTGTTGTGTTGAAAGCAATTGCCGCAGTCCGAAGTGTTGTATTTGTCAATTTGTCATACCAGACGCTGGTGCTGATGTGGTCACACATCTACACTGGATACAGGAAGTCTACACACCTGTTAAAACGCCAGGAAACAAGACTCTTAGGAATCATTTTAGAACTTTTTTCCAGTTGTAATTTTAACCATAGCACCCTTTGGTCCGTCGTAATCCAACTCTAGGTCATGTTCCCCCTTGGTGTTTTTCATTCAGGTGTGTAACGGCACGCCGGTGCAGACCAGTTCCACCGGTCTAAGATCATCTAGAAGAAGTCTTGGTGTGGTTCCAAACAAACTCGGTGTGGTTCTGTTGTGGTGTGAAAGCAGTCTGCCCTCACTTCACTCAACTGGCATATGAAGGAGTCCATCCACATTTGGATTTTATTTGCTGATTTTCCCAAGAAACATTGCTCCAAATCTGTCAGAGGTCACCTCTGTACAGCCCTCTCAGATAGCCCCACATATTTTTAGAGATACTGAAAATAACATGAACAGTCGATACGGCAACAAGCCACCTTTCCCTTTTCTACAGAATCTGGCAAAGGCGACAGCGTCTGCTGTTAAAAAAATATTGGTAGACAGAGACATTGCTTTCAACACAACAGGGCGAGAGACGTGTGAACCTTCCCATTCCTGTCACTCTCATACAGGCTTTTACGGAATGTTCCTCGACCCATTCCTTGTTTCTACAAAAAGCAGCCCATCTGCATTAGACCGTGTAAAAGGTGCTTTGGCTTGTCTCTTACTTTTGCAGCATGAATTCAAGTTTCTGTGCTTTGCTTGAAGGCAAGAATAGCATCTCTCCAACAACCAATGTTGTATTTTTTACATGTTTTGTTTCTTTGTTTTTTGTGCTCCATATCTCTCACAAGATTAATGAAGTATATATATGTATCTACAAATTGTTCTATTAAACTTGTTCTTCTATTACTTGTGAAGTAGTGCTTATATCTAGTGGGGAAAATAAGTATTGCATCCCCTTCTGATTTAGTAAGTTCAAAATATGAACAGTCCAGAATTTTATGGTAGATTTGTTTCCACAGACACAGAATGTAAAAAAAATCCAGAAGAAAATAACATGTTTATAAATGAATGTGTATTTGATTGAGGGAAAAACATGACTGTGGTCTTGCGCACCTCATGAGGAATTTTGGTCCATGACTACAAAGGGTTTTGAAGCTAGCCTTGGCAACCCGAAGTTTTAGTCCCCTTCACTGACTTTATATTGTATTCAAGTCTGGACACTGACTAAGACATTGGTGCATCTTAATGTGATTCTTCTTGAGCTGCTCCTTCGTTGTCATGGTTGTATGTTTTGAGTCATTGTCATGCTGAAAGACACGTCCGCGACCCGTCTTTGGGTTTTCATCCAAGATTCTACGGTACATGGACCTGTTCATAAGCACCTCAATGTACCCTTAGCAGAGAAACAGCCACAGAGCAGAATGTTTTCAACCATAAAAATGAAGGACTGTTTATTTCTAGAGATGGCTTTTTAGTTCTTTTTTTAGTTCTACTTCTAGTTTCTTCTGCTGGCTCTCAACGAAGGCGGTCGTATTCTTTCCCTCTCCTTTCTCTCATCTTCCCTGCTTTGCTTCTCACCTCTCGTTTAGTCCCGTCTCATACTTTTTAAGAGCCTCTCTCCACACTGTTCTCCAAATCTAAATCATGGAATTAATCTACTGGTCTCTCCACGCAATTGACAAGATCTTCTCGACAGCTGAGGGAAGTGGAAGGTCATGTACCTGGCGATTTTTTCCATGCAGGACATCGAAGACGTCAAACTGTTCTGAACCATGATAACAGGTCTGTTGCTGATTGGATTAAGCACTTCCCTGGTGTATCGCAGAATCCGTAAGGCGGAAGCAGCGGTTCAACGCGGCCCACAGCTGCCCATCATGATTGATATGGTGGGTAAAGCCGTTAGCACTCTGTGACAATGAATCGCAACAAGGAAAACATCTTGCCGATCTTGGAGAAGCTTTCGGCTCACTCTCACACACACCCTCCCCTATGTCACGCATTGACTGCTTCACCCCCGGGTCCACGCGTAAGGCGGGGTCCACGTTACGCGCTAACATGACTGCGACGACTGGCAGGCTGCCGGCTTGTGCTGGAAAAACCTACATCCTCTTTTCCCCTCTCCTGGTGCAAGTTTTGAGTTTTATGTTGTAATGCGTGCTTATTGGGCCATTTGGATGGCTCTGCTGATAGCGCCACTGTTTCATGGTGCAACAGGACCAGCGTTCAAGACCAGGTCAGCCCAAATAGCATTTGTTGGTCATTTTACTGCGATTGGCTGGCGACCAGTCCAGGGTGTACCCCGCCTCTTGCCTGACGTCAGCTGGGATAGGCTCCAGCATACCCGTGCGACCCTGATTCGGATAAGCGGCATACAAAATGCTTGGATGGATGGATGTGCGCTTATTTGTGCCTATGTTGCAGAGGATTTTTGCCGGTCCCATACTGTAACCGCCCGCTGCCGCAGGAGAACAATTTTAGACTGTTTTTTTTTCCTCCTCCCCTGTGAATTTCTCTAGGAGATTAATAAAGTATCTATCTATCGTCCTCTTGGTCTCCCCTTTCCTTTTTCCCTTTTATTGCCCAGTCATCCTGTGATTGTGTCCTGTCCTGTCTAGCAGCAGTGCCATTTTAACATTGAATAGTGTTTAATACTTTGTTCTTTATTACCTGTAAGGTATTCCTGTAAATCACATATATAGTTTACTTAATAAAAGTTTTTGAACTTAGTTTATAAATGCATAGAATAATTACACACGACTTCCATCATTTTTACAATGCCGTTTAATGGAATTTTGACATGTACCGCTCCAAAATGGCGCAGTAAGTGACGCGTGACGTTACGTACGTGTGTGACGTCTTTACCTACGTAACATGGCACCGGACCGTACCATTATCCTTTACAGACAGATAAATTGATTACAAGAAAGGGAAGTTAACCTGAACAGAACCCCCACCTCAGTATGTAGAGACAAAAATGACGAAAAATATGTCACTATGACGTGCTGGTGGTCGTTGCTTCCTACTTGTATTTAAGGAAGTTCTCGAATATACCCCATCTCCAGGGAACATAGATTAATCTTAATATGGCGGCGGTGGGGAGTCAAACTTTCCTTTCTGATCAAATGGCACTTGACTTAATCTTTCGACTTAAGACACCTGTTAATTAAAATCAGCAGGTTTCGAACACTCTGGGGTTTACTTTGGTCGTCGGAAACAAACTGTTATTCTGGGCTCCGTTTTGATGAGCAAACCCGGGGCTTCCCTCGAAGTTGATGGTCGCTGACATTGCTGTTATTCTAACCGCTGGTGTCATTTTATTGGCAAAAACGACAGGAAAGCGGTTGTTTTAGTCAGGATAGAAGATCGTAGATTTTTCCACTGTGGACGTTCCTTTTACCTTTCCTAAGATAGTATATCGTTCCACTGGACGTTATCGTTACCTTTCCTGTCAGGACAATTACATAGGTGGTGTTGGATGTCACTCTCAGCCAATATAAGGCTGAATTTGGTTTGCTAGCACCGTGTAAGTACCAACTTTTTCTACATATGACTGAATTTCTTGACAGCTAACAAGCTCGTCATTGATTATGTGTATTAAACATTTTTTGTATTGGATTTTGACCTCTTTAAGCAGCCGTTTCTATACATTGTTTGTGAATCACACTTCCTGGTTCCTATATGATTGACAGTGATCCTGGCAAATCAAATGGAGAAGCTTCCAGACTTGAGCAAATCAGAGCTTCAGGAACTTCTGGATAACCCGGAAAGGGTGGAGTCTATGGCTCAGGAGTCTGACGAGGTGACAAACATTTCATTAAGTACACTAGTCATACAAATGTCAAGTGTTTTGTTTTAATGGCCCATAATAACATTAATCTGATTTGAACACAAAGGCAATATCAGCCCATTTGTTATATGTATTTGAACAAGATTGTGCTTTCTGGTGGAAGATTATTGCGCTTACAAAGTAAGTACAGTACAGTATTGTTTTGGGTCATTCTGCATGTCTTTGCATTCACAACCAATTTCTGAGAACGTTGCAGTTTGATCTGCATCAGAAAACGCCATTTTCCACTGAGCATTCACACCTCAGTCGTCCCTTGCCACATCATACTTCAAATTTCGCGGCTTTACTCTATCACAGTTTTTCGTGCCCTCATAAATCATCTGTTTTGTGGTTGACTATGGCTTATTAATAGTTTTTCAAAATGCATGTTTAAGCTATTGTTACAGAATTGTGGCCTAAATTAAGTATATTCAAGCATAAAAATGACTAAATGAGCTTAACAACAAATATTAGACATTCAGAAAGACATGTTATGTGGTATTCTACACTGGTCACTATGTGTCAGTAGCCTTGGCAAGAAATCCCGGATGTTAAACAAGAAACAACCATGAACTCTCCCAATTCTAACATTTGTGAGTCTTTATGTTATGTCTTATTTATTATTATTATTACTATATGGGGTATATGGGTAATACAAGTGTCAAGGTGACTATAGGGATTTTATTTCATGTCTCGAGGGCTCAAATAGTGTTAAAAACCTGTCTTTATATGGTCGTAAATAGATTTTCTATGCTCGAACTACGAAAATATTACATTTGTAAATAAGGAATCCTACTTCACGGAAATTAAATCCATTTTTTAAATTATGGGGGGAAAAAAGAGTTATACAAAGATTGTTACTGTCTACTGACATCCCTGTTTTGTTTCCAGGAACTGTGAAAAGTACTTCACTGGTATATCATAGACACACATGAATGACACATATGAATTATTGGACAAATTTATTCACAAAAAATCTTTTTTTTTTTTTATTATGACTTTGATGTTATTTCTTTTCAAATATTTAATTAGTTCCAGCGATGCCTTTCTGTAACAATGACACCTAATAATAAAAAAAAAAAAACAGCCAAAAATGCACAATGAAGAAGAAAAAAACTGCAGCCATAGACTGTTCAGGCAATTTTAGCCTATCTTCCATAGACTGACTTCCATCAGTCTAGTCTTTGGAGATCTCCACTCTGGAGTTTTTCGAAAGCTCAGTTTTCAAGGACAAAAACGTATGTTTGCGAAGGGCCAAAAAAATTCATCATATGTCATCTTCCATCAAATTTCACACTGTCGTTAAAGTGACGCAATGTTAAAAGGACATTCAGAGGAATGACATCTTTGTCAGTGATCAACGCAAACCATAACATTGAAAATGCTTTCTATTGCTTTCACTGCAAATGAAGTTAAAATTCTCTGTTGTATGATATTCAACCCCAAAGATCCAAAACATCCAGCTGGAGAGAGAGATGGCCTTGGCGTCCAATCGCAGCCTTGCAGAGCAAAACCTGGACATGAAGCCATGCTTGGAGTCGCAAAGGCAGGTTCTGGTGGAGAGATACACACAGCTGGAGGCCATCAGAGAGCGCTACAAAGAGCACGCCTCTATAATAGGTAGGCAGGAGTAAAGGACAGAGGGATCAGGAGTCGTACCAGTGACTCGCGCAGTTTGTGATCTTGACAAGTTTGCATTGTCGCCAAGCATTTCATCTATCCATCTATCTAAAGTCCATCTATCCAACCATTTTCTATACCGCTTGTCTTCATTAGTGTCAAGGGTAAGCTGGAGCCTATTCCAGCTGGCTTTGGGCGAGAGGTGGGGTACTCCCTGGACTGGTCGCCAGCCAATCACAGGACACATGTACAAACAACCATTCACATCTATGGACAATTTAGAGTCTCAATTTAGCTTATGCAAAATTTTGGAATGTGGGAGGAAGCTGGAGTACACACGCACGGGGAGAACATGCAAAGTCCTCATAAAGATGCCCAAACAGAAATTCAAACCATCGATCCCCTGATTGTGAGGTCAACATGCTAACCACTAGGCGAGCGACCGTGCAGCCCTCTGCTAAAGTCAATTTCCCCTTTGTTGGATTGTAAGTATTACTGTAAATGTTCAAAATATCCATTGATTTTTAATTTGGGCAAGCATCACTACTTTGTATTTTAACCAAATTTATGATGGAGGACACGCACACACACATTTTGAAATTTTTGTTCTTATTTCTTCTATTTTTATTTCAGATGGCATGGTTGGTAAGGTGTCTCCAGAAGCACTGTTCTCCAGGCTACAGACAGAGGGCAGCAAAGCAGAAACAGAATCAGAGGTCAGTGTTAAAAACTTTTCAAAATTGTTCAAAACATTCCTGATCAGTATGTTTCTTTGTGCATTATAATAACAGTTTTAGCTTTTCACTGTACTGCTGCCACATATATATTGCATTTAAAAACAGCATTGAAATTTCCCTTTTCTGTATGACATGTTGGCCTAAAAGATCAAAAAGATCGAGAATGGCAGTGTTGCTTTTCAACGAAACAAACCTTTTTGAGAAATCTGGGTGTTTTATTTTCTTATGTTGTGCAGGACACTATTTTTTCCATCAAATGCAATAGTTCTGAATGTTTTCTACTTACGGCACACCCATAGCTGGAAAGTTCTAACAAAATATTATATAATAATAAACTATGTAGTAGGAGTGATGAGATCCTGCGAGATTAAAACGAGACGACATTTCTCGTTTGGAGAAAAGCTGTATTGTGAGAACAGAAGCCAATCAGACTGTGAACTATGGCATTGCTACTATGAACGATAATACAGTAATATGGAAGTGGCAGTGTACAATTATTGGAAATGCTGCTTCATGCACACCTTGCAATCCAACCTACCTTTGTGTTCACAGCGTCACCGAGTGACGTGTGGCTGTTGTTTCCATCGGAGTTGGACAGCTGCTTGCTCCTTATTGATGTCCAAGCAGAAGCTGTAGTAATTCTACATTTGATCAATTTTACTTAAGATTTGTCAGATTGACCCATGTAGATGTTCGGACTTCTCTGCACCTTTAATCACAGAGCAGTTCTATTGACGCACATTGGATTTGGCTCAGCGCCAACTTTCAGGCACCGGTGCGCTGCTTCATAACACACCTCATACATAGAAGAGATCTGTGTTGACAATTTTAGCGACATGATATTTAATAATTAAGAGTGCACATTTAAGTGTTTCGTCCGTCATGCATTTATTCAGAAAATAAATACAAGTGATCAACAAAGGCGTGTCCAGCGAGCGGGAGTGAGCTCAACCTCAATAACGGCGTGCAATGTACATTCGAAAGCTGTAAAAGCCAAGCCAACCCAACCCTTGACCAACATCGCCAAGAAGGCAGAGCTTGAACACACTCCTCTGGCACCTTGCAACACCTCGCCTTCCTGGCAAAACACACACAGGTGTCCAAAGTGTGGCGCAGGGGCCTCCGTAGAATGCGGGTCACTGCAGAAATAAGCAAAAACCCAGCAGAAGTGGAAAAATACAGCAAAAAGGAATAATGTAATTAGAAAAAGGTAAAATTTTGAGACTGATAGCTAATAAAAACACAACGATTTGTCTTTAAATATATGTATAATGTTGGTTTTTTTATATACATTTTTATTATTAGTATAGCTATCAAAGGACAGCTGGACAGCACTGACGTAAATAGACAAAGACAAGAGACAAACAGTGAGCTTTATTATTATTATTAAACACTATATTGTCATAACAGTGTTTAATTTAGTCAAAAAAAAGTTGCCAATAATCTTTGAACGTCAATTGTGGGACAATAACATTTCAAAACGCCCCTGCATTGTTTTGTGACTCAGGTAAATCAAAACGTTTGTCCAGTCATATTTTTTCATTGTACTTTCTGAAGTGAATGCTAAAATCTTGTCTCTCAGTTGGGTGTCTCGTGACACCCCTACCATGTAGTCATATCCCGGTGCTTTTTGGCTGAATGGTGAGACACGATATACGGTATATCTCTATGTTTTCTACAAAGTTGGTAAGTGTTAAAATTTAAGTGAACTGTAAATTCCAGACTTCTGGATTGAGCGCACCGGAATATAAACAGCACTGGAATATAAACCGCACCCACCAAATTTAGAGAGAAAATTTGCTTTGTGCGTATATACGCTGCACTTTTTTTACGTTAACCAAAAAATCGGGGTGAACGTTAACCAAGGATCCACTGTACTCCACACCATTCATCGCTTCATGGTTTGATAGTGACCGTGGTCGTCTTTCTATTCTGTTTCTGCATTGTCCTATCCCTACAAGGTGGCAGTTAAGTTTGGTTAATCAGCGTCTGGTCCTAGGTTTTAGATCCACCTATCCCAGCCGTGCTGCAATTTCTGATATCAGGTCTGGTATCATTTTGCTGTCTGCAGGTTTTAGCTGATGCATTCCTGGAGGGCTCGCTGCCGTTGGACTCATTCCTTGACCGGTTCCTTGTTCTACGTTGCCTAGCTCACAAAAGACGGGTGCGGATAGAGAAGTTCCAGGAGATCTTGCGACAGAAAAGAGAGGGTAATCCCACAGTTTTGACACCATCAACAGGTATCAGCCAACCTGTCAATCAGTGGAACCCACAGACCCCAACAACAACAAACCAGCAGCAGGCAAACCCCAAATGCCAGACCTCCAACTACCGTAATATCGCCCAGCCTGTTCCTTCATCTGCAGTTGGCTCATGTGGTCTCCCCTATAATCAATATCCTGTTTCTCCTTCCAATGCCCCCCCACCAGTAGCGCTATTGGCAGCGGGCTCTGACCCTGTCGTTCCCTCATCACAGGTCCCTTCATATCCAGGCTCTGGCTCTCCTTTCTCCCCAGCAGGTTGCTACACTGGCCCCGGGTCAGCGTTCAAACCTCTGCCGTCAGTCCATTGCCCTTATCCAACCCAGTCCTCTTTTCCTGTCCCAAACCCGGGCTCGGCTTTTGGCCAATACGCACCAAACCAGAGCAATACAGCACTATACCCAGCTTCATACAACTATGGTGGTTACAGTTATCCATCCAATTCTCAATCACCAACTGGAAGTCCCATTTACAGACCAGGATATGGAGTTTCACAGCCATATTCTTAAAAGTACCTACTTTTTTAATCTTTCTGAATTCTTAATTTCACGTACTTTACTTCTTCCCCTTCTTACCAAATTATCACTAATCACTGCTTCCTCCTCCTCGTCTTTCTGTCAATCACCATTCCCCCTCTTCCTCTCCTGATTTTTAGATTCTGTGCTATTCTGTATTTTAACATTTTGAAGTTCATTTTCCTCACCCGTCTGGCACTCTGTTGAAGTATCTGTATGTGTGATATTACTGATATTCCGAACAAGTGCTTTACAAAACACTACAGTACATCTTTGTCCAGATGTTATTAAAATTCACTGAGAGAAGCTGGTGATGTTGTCAGCTTATCTTATCACCATGTGCAAGATTTCAAGTCATCTGATGCATTCTCAGTCGCACCTGGGAGTCAAATCCGACACTTTTGTTTTTCAAGGAGTAAAACTGACCCAATTTCTCTTTTTTCAAAGACCATCACCACAATAAGTGTATTGTTCAAATTTGGTAAAAGCTTTCTTTTGCCAGCCATGGTGAACTACAGCTGACATTGGTTGTTGGGGCTACCCTTATGATTAAAGCTTGATTCATGTTTGTATAGTATACTAATTGGGCCATTCCACATAATCCGTACCATTTGTAATTCACTCAAAACAAACTTGAATTTCAACAGAATTTCTAGGCGCAGCCAAGGTGTCGAGAAGGTCCATTTTGGGGGCCTTAGGATCTCTGCTATTTGCAGGCAATGTGGTCCTGATGGCCTAATGAAGCTGTGACATTCACTGTTTACTGGGGCGGTTTGCAGCTGAGTGTGAACCTTCTGGGATGAGACTCTGCATCTCCAGATCCGAGATCATTGTTCTCTGTCGGAAAAGGGTGGATTCCACCCTGCGGGTTGGGAGCGAGGTCTTTCTCCAAGTGGAGGAGTTCCAAGTATCTCGGGGCCTTGTTCAAGAATGAGGGAAGGATGGAACGTGAGGTCGACAGATGGATCGGCGTAGCATCTGCAGTAATGTGGTCGCTGTACCGGACCGTCGTGGTGAAGAGAGAGCTGAGCCGGAAGGCAAAGCTCTCAATTTACCGGTCAGTCTATGTTGCCATCTTCAACTATGGTCATGAGCTTTGGGTCATGTCCGAAAGAACGAGATGGCAGATACAAGCGGCTGAAAAGAGTTTCCTCCATACGGTGACTGGGCACACCCTAAGAGATAGGGTGAGGAGCTCGGTCATCCGGGAGGAGCTCTGAGGAGAGCTGCTGCTCCTTCACATCGAGGGGAGCCATTTGAGGTGGCTCGGGCACAGTCCGGATGCCTCCCTGGTGAGGTATTCTGGCCATGCCAGACCTAGGACAATATGGAGGGGTTATGTCTCATAGCTGGCCTGGGAATGCCTTGTGGTCCTCCTGGTGGAACTGGAAGAGGTAGCTGGGGACCGGGAAGTCTGGACTTCCCTACTGAGACTGCCGCCCCCACGACCCAGATTCGGATAAGCTGAAAACAATTGAACTTAAATTTCTGCCGTTTTTCAACTCTAAATCTGATCATATTGAACTACTCAAAATGTTTATTTGCTCATCTCAGACAACTTTATTTAATTTTTGTATGAGTTTCCTTCGCCGAAATGATTCCTTTAAGTAACAGGACTGAATGTAACAAGTGAGTTTTAGCACCGAATACATGCATGAAATATAGCCACATGCAATTTATGCTGACACTCGGCACATTACAGTGGTTCAACAAAAAGTTTTGATTTTAAAAATAACATTTAAAAACATACAGTAGGTAACAGTTCTGTTCTGAGATTTTTCCTCTGCTCATAGTTAAAATATCAATGAATATACAGAAAAATAATTGGATCTGAATGATGTGGCTTCCCGTGGATTGTGTGACTTGCAGAATATTCAGCATTTTTCCGAGAGGGTCATGTGTTCGGCTAAGGGGACTGAGTGAAAAGAAAACCCAAGGACACAACTAATGTGTCGATTTTAACTAATTCATGTCATAAAGAATTTAAATGATTTTATTTCATGGTAAAGTCTAATTCTAGGAAGCGGGGACAGGCAGGTTTTTTTCCAGTGTCCAAAGTAGTTCAAATTAAACTTAATAATTGTATTTCTTAAATATGCAGTCAGATCAATGTGCGGCACACTTTGCTTAAGAAAAAAATATATTTTTCAGTTTTACATTTTATTTCCTGGTGACTAAAATGGCACTGATTCAGTGGAATGGCCCTATTACAGTCTCATAAATGTGGATTGATGCTGAGAAAGGAATGGATTTTGAACTTGAAGGATATGAAGTACACTATATCAACAGAAAAAAATAAAAATGGAGGGGTGGCAGCATATGCGGAGAAACATCTCAACTACAAAGTGGGGAAAAAAATGTAATTTACGATTGATAACTCAGAATGTATATGAATTGAAATCTGTAAAGAAAAAATAAAAACGTATCAGTGAGTTGTATATACAGAACACATAATAATTAAAGTTTTGAGATGTTTGAGGACCGGATCAAGGCAACCTTCACATGAAAGAACCAAAAGGTCATTTTCAAATGTGAGAACTTCAACATTGATCTTAGGAATCCACACAAAAAAAGTCGATTGATATCCAATGAGTTACGAGGCTAAGCCGAATAACAGACTACGATAATGGTCTTGAACAATACAAGCATTCCTAATGCTAATGAATGACATTAATGATCATTTGCCTCTCTTTACAATTTGTCATGACAACTACATGGATGACTAAAAAAGACATTCAAGAGATTCAAGATTTGTTATTGTCAATTTCACTATATGTGCAGGACATTACTGGCAAATTGAAAGGACTGAAATACAAGGTAGTAATAATTTACTGACATGGGAATAGTCTAAAGCAGGGGTCACCAACGTTTTTCCTTGTGAGAGCTACTTTTACAAAATGAAAATGGCCAAGAGCTACTCATTTTTGTAACATTTATTTTCAGAGCTTATTTTAAACCCAAACAAAGCGAATATGCTTGTTTTACCAGAACATGAACAAAATGCTGGTGTCCACAGCTCATATTTTGTATTTCAGAATGCATTTCTTTCTACTGTTCTTTCATTATTAACTGAAAACCTGAATGAAAAGCAGGCTTGCGGGCACCTCATGTGGTTGTGGGGGGCTACCTGGTGCCCACGGGCACCACATTGGTGACCCCTGGTCTAAAACATTGCAGATGGGAAATACAGGTGGTCCTTGGTTAGGACGTTTTGTGTTACTGTGGGCTTGGTGAAGGACTATACTGCACGCCCTCGAGGGCGTGGAGCTACACCGACAAAGGATAATGTCGCTTATTAGTTAACTTTTTGCACTTAATTTTGCCTTTCAAGCGGCAGTGTGCCATAGAAAAGGAAAGCCATCACCATGGAAGTGGAAATGAACATCATAAAAAACTCAGACAGAGGAAGAACACCCCAATAGTGGCTGTTTTTATGGTCCCAACCGCTTGACTATCACAACCGTCAGAAAAAAGATTGAATGATAGAGGGGGCATGCATCCACTATGCTGTTACAAGAGCTGTTAAAAGGAGATCTGGGACTATAAGAAGGTGGAAAGGCCTGCAAGACAATCACAGATAAAGGTAAGGAGCTGTATTCTAATCTTATTGTCTACACTGTGGTGTGAAATCGTGTTTGTCCCCTTCCTGGTTTCTTTTTTTTGGGTGATTTTTGCACTTGTTTGTCACACTTATTAAATTTTGCAGATCATCAAATTTAAATAATAAATTTCAACACAATTTACATGAAACTTTTTATTATTAAGGGAGGAAAAAAATCATACCTACATGGCCGTGTGTGGAAACATGATTGCCTCCCCTGTTAAAACAACTGCGATTAATTGAGCTCAAGCAGTCTGAAAAAGTTTATAAAGCTTTGGGACTCCAGCAAACTACAGTGAGAGCAACCAGCAGGTGTGTCATTTTTGCAGTGAGGAAAAAATGGAAGGATATCGGAGGTGACTTAGCTTTGTGTTTTGGAGGCAAAACAAATTAGTGCAAAATTATAATAATAGATCTAATTGGTAATGACTTAATTTTACTTTTACAATATGCCGAGGGCCAACAAAAAAAAGAGGCTTTCTTCCAAAAATGGCCGCGGGTCAGTAGTTAGGACACCACAGCTTGGTTGATATGTTTTTGTTTTTTGAATAATTATTTGACATTTTAGTTATGTTATTGTGTTATTTGTCTTTTATTTTCTGGGAACTATGATATTCTTGATGTAAAATTTAAAAAAAAACAATAGTACGTATAACCCGTCCTGCTCCGCACTGCCCGCGCCGGGGGTTGAAGACAGGACCTTCACAACGAGAGACGAGGGCGCTGACCACACGGCTAGAAAACCAAGGGTGTCGGCCACTTGTTCAGCGTAGTTCTCAAGGCAGAGGGAGCGAGCTTTTACCAACGTACACTTGCGCAGCCTCACAGGCTGGCATCCGTTACGTGTACAAGTATATTGTACGCGAAAAGATGAACCATATCCGTTTCCGACTGGATGTGACGTCAGCTTGGCACTGTGTATAAATAATTACCTAACGTTTCCTGGGTTGGTTTTCTTTTGGTGAGGACGCAAGATGCCGTTCGTAGACTTCAACAGCAATTTACCAGCCAGCGCTTTCTCACAAGACTTTCTCAACAAATTTACTTCTTTCACTGCCGCCGTTTTGGGGAAGCCTGATGACGTAAGTAAAGACACGTTACGTCTGTCTGACGAACCCTGATTGCGTATGTGGCAGCGGGATAACGTCGATTGATTTACCAGTTTTATCAGCAACTTGCTTATATTTTGAAATGGAGAATTTGACACCGTAATGTACTTGCTATTGTGATTTTAGATGCTTTTTTCCCAACTTTTTACAACATAACGAATGATTTTAAACATGGTGAATGATTTTGTGTGTGTATTGCAGTAACATACACCGACAGACACATGCACGCGTGCAACGTAGCTAACTGTATTACAATCGCTCCTCCACAGTTATATTTCACAATCTGTCATAATAGAAAGCAATGGATTTTAAACGAATCCACAAAGTCAAAATAAAGGCTCGTCTATTAACAGCATTCGCTCCTCCACATGCAATAAAGAGAGCAAATGATAAGTTGTTAACGTGACCATGCAAAGGCAGAAATGACATGCTATCATGTAAATAAGACAGGACTGTTTAGTTTGTTTAAAGGGGCCCCATCCTGCTCATTTGAGGGACTTGAAAAAATAATATTAGATCCCAGTCGGACACTATAGTGAGTTTCTTGTCATAAAAGATTCACATTGTGTACAGGGTAAATGTGCATTCTTCTCCTCTTGGTCGAGATGCTCAGATTCGAGGAGAAGGCGAGAGGAAAAGTTTTTATCAAAACTACTGAAGGTGTCAACCTTTTTAACAACGACAGCAGCAGCACTGCTGTCAGTGTCAGCCGCGGAGTATGCAGTAGTTCTAGAGATGAAGCTGAGAGTGACACTTTTCAACACAAAGATGTGACACTATATTAAAATGTTGCTTAATGTTCTTATCAATTACAGTAAAAGATTTGAGATGATGCACATGTGAGGTAATAATAACCCCCCGGGAGGATTTAATGGATTTTATCTAGCTCAGGAAATAGGAGAATTTTGTATTTACACTTGTTAGTAGATGATAAACATTCATATTTAAAATTTTAGAAATAAAACAAAATAAATACATTTAAAATAGAATAAAATCTTTGTTGGTGCAGTACAAGGATGAGGGGGGCGCCAAGGACTGGGTTTGCCTTAAGCCCCTAAATGACTAAATATGACCCTGTCAATCAGGTAACGGTGTCCAAGCGCTCTGAGTACCTTAAAGGTACAAAAGCACTATACAAGTGCAAACCCATTTGCCATTTTTGCAACTAGAAAGTGTGCTCTTAAGTACTGTATTGTAGCTATGTATGTAATGGCGTTAAAGTATCAACGGTGCCCATGCATAGAGTAAGTGTCCAAACAGTACAAATCATCTACCAATGTTTGTCTTGTAGAGAATGAACGTGATGTTGAAGCCAGGGCTGCCAATGATGGTAGCAGGCTCCTGCTCTCCATGTGTGATGCTGTCAATCTCTGCTCTGGGGGTTACTGACACTGCTGACAAGAATAAGGAGCACAGCGCCAAGATCTTTGACTTTCTGACTCGGGAGCTTTCCCTGACTGAAGACAGGTGAGTGTTCACTGGTTCACACTGTGAACACACGGGCCATTGTGAGATAATGTGTTGTTGCAATGGTATTGTTGCAACAGTGGTTCACTGGTCACACTTGAACTTTCTTTTTAACCTTTGAAACCAAGCAGATAGCACATGTTTAACAGTGCTGTTGTGTCGGGCTACTCCCACATTGGGGGTATCACGATACCAGAATTTCAGTAGTCGATACCAACACCTGTGAATGCACGACTTTATTGAAAACTGTTTCAAACCGTCAAGTATTTAAGGTCACAGAAAACGTTGTTTTGTACAGAATTTAGAGGCGCTGCGTCTGTGATTTTTTTGGATATGTGACTCTCCTCCTGCTTCTCCTGGTCAGTATCATCCTCGGACTGATACTGTAAAGGAAAACTAAAATTTAGTTCAAATAACATAAGCTCAGAGGTTGCCAGAGAACATGTCATAATGTCATGTATAATGACGATATCGTTACTTTCTTAAGCCTAGGTCACAATTGGATGTATGTGTTTTTTGTTCTTGTACATACAGTGGTGTGAAAAAAGTGTTTGCCTCTTTCCTGATTTTTTTTTTTTTTTTGCATGTTTGTTTGACTTAAATGTTTCACATCATCAAACAAATTTAAATGTTAGTCAGACAACACAACTGAACACAAAATGCAGTTTTTAAATGATTTCCCACTAAACCTAATAACTGGTTGGGCCACCCTTAGCAGCAACAACTGCTATCAAGCGTTTGTGATAACTTGCAATGAGTCTCTTACAGCGCTGTCAATGAATTTTGGCCCACTCATATTTGCAGAATTGTTGTAATTCAGTCACATTGGAGGCTTTTCCAGCATGAACGGCCTTTTTAAGGTCATGCCACAGCATCTCAATAGGATTCAGGTCAGGACTTTGACGAGGCCACTTCAAAGTTTTCATTTTGTTTTTCTTCAGCCATTCAGAGGTGGACTTGCTCGTGTGTTTTGGATCATTGTCCTGCTGCAGAACCCAAGTTGGTTTCATCTTGAGGCCACGAACAGATGGCCGGACATTCTCCTTAAGGATTTTTTGGTAGACAGCAGAATTCATGGTTCCATTTATCACAGCAAGTCTTCCATGTCCTGAAGCAGCAAAACAGCCTCAGACCATCACACTACCACCACCATATTTCTCTGTTGGTATGATGTTCTTTTTCTGAAATGGGGCATTACTTTTACGTCAGATGTAATGGGACACACACCTTCCAAAATTGGAATTTTTGTCTCATCAGACCATATTTTCCCAAAGGTCTTGGGGATCATCAAGATGTTTTCTGTGTTCACTTGTATTGTCATTGACTAATATTGAAATTTGTTTGATGATTTGAAACATACAAGTGTGACAAACATGCAAAAAGAAATCAGGAATGGGGCAAACGCTTTTTCACACCACTGTAGTTGTGGTGATCACGAAGGGGTTATATTTCGACATGGATGGAGGACGTACAAAATATCTGAACGTGCGTTGGCCGCACAAATTACTTCACGACACACATACGGAGTCCGCAAGTGCGACGTATGAAAAAATTGACATTTTGCCCAAACCTGATACCAGCAAAACGTACGAAAGACACACTTGGCCAAACGGACGCCGCACAAAGACGTACGAAAAAAGTAAGTTGGTCTTGCAACGTGGAAAAAAACGTAAGCGCACACAGAGTTTGTTTGATATGACAAAGAACCTCTGCGGTCGGTCTACAGCTCGAAAATGAGCACATCACATGCGCGCTCTCTGTGCATTTCTTGCGCTTTTCGCACGTAGACCGGCCGTAGGAGCCCGTACAACCGGGTGTGACCTAGGCTGTAGTTAACCGTGTCTGTTGACGTAATGAACTGCGTGAGTATTAGAAGCCTGCGCTTCTATAAGCACGGTCAGCAGTGTTGCCAGGTCCCGCGAGAGAAAACGGCGACAAGCTCTCAGAAAACAAGCCCAAAACAGCAGGGAACTTGAGAATTTGCAAGCGACTTTTCGAAAACCAACCCCAAAATCACTTATAATAAGTGGCTTTGTTTATGGTGACAGATGTATTTATGATATTCATGTATTTGTAGCTTCTCGTAAACATCCCTAACCCTCCCAGACCATCAAAGTCATCACAGACATGGACAACGGAATAAGAAACTGTTAAAATACTTGTTTCTAATGTGGAAGAGAGGGCCGATGCTGAAAGGACCTACAGTATGTTCAATTAACAAAATACACTTTTACTTTTAGTGTGTTGTACATTTTACATTTGTTTCTTTTATTTCAATTCATTATGAAGGTTTTGAAATGATTGATGATTTTCATTGTCTTGGAGGATTAATGAGGCCACTCATCAGATGTCATGAACAAAGTATATGTTCAATATTCAAGGAAGTGATAAATACTTCATATTTTTGTTTTGGTTGACAGGATTGTTCTGCAGTTCCACAGTTTGCAGCCTCACCAGGTTGGAAAGAAGGGAACGGTCATGAGCTTCCTGTGAAGCCCATCCTGTAAATAAGTGACAGAAACACAATAAAGTCTAAAATGTTAATGTTTCATTCATTTCATGAATTAGTCGTGTGTGTACACAATCACTATACTATATACTACTATATCACCGCTCGGTCTGCTGAGTTTTTACTTATTCATAGTTCATTCATTTTACTTTCACAGATATTCACAGCATGTTACTAGAGCCCCTTTTTTCACCCCTTTGTACGCTGCCGGGATGCAAGCGACGAGAGGCCAGCACGAAAAGGAACGCGCATGCGAATTTAGGAGGCCTGTAGTTTGCATAGTTCGTTGTTCAATTATTTTGGGGGGGAAATGATGAGGAAAGACAGAGGGCTAGTGGTTAGCATGTCGTCCTCACAGGAGAACCTCCGCACTTGCTATAGGGAACAATATACAATCCATGTGTAAACAGCCCACAGCGAGTTGCACATTCCATTGTATTGCGTTTCCCTATTCATTTAAGTGAACTAGTGAGGCGGAACAATATACAATACATTATGTAAACACTGCCAACCCTTTCTGAATGTCTTCTTCTCAGCCTTCTTCACTCACAGACTGGCTTTAAGAATAAGGAGGAGGATAAGGAGAATGAGAGGAACTGCATGTAGTGACTGTAATAGACGTGGGAGTTTTAATTTAATTAATTTAGAGACAAAAAGTGAGTAAATAAACATAAAAAGTAAAACAAATATGTTCAGAACAACAAATGAACTTTCTTCTCTTTGTCTTCTTTTTGTTGATTTTTTTTATGTCACAAACAAAACTGAGCCGTCCGTGACTGTTTTGAGAAGGAGGGGCCACAGCAGCATTCACTGCTCATTGAAAAGAACGGTCCAAAAAAACAAAGTCTCCAAAATTCTCCAATAACACCAGGAAAAAGTCCTTAGATTTGTTGCTAGTAGCTTTTTTTAGGGGTGTGAATCCATCCATCCATCCATCTTCTATGTAGTTTATCCTAATTAGGGTCGCGGGGGTATACTGGAGGCTAACCCAGCCCACTACGAGGCGTGGTACACCCTGGACTCGTCGCCAGCAGGGCACATACAGACAAACATTCACACCATTCACACTTACATTCATACCTATGGACAATTTAGAGTCGCCAATTAACCTAACATGTTTTTGGAATGTGGGAGGAAACCAGAGTATCCGGAGAAAATCGATCCAGTAGAGGGAGCCAAACGAGTACAGTGATATTGGTCCTGCTGAGCCGAAAGAGTGCAGTGATATACTGAGTCCAGCAGGGGGAGCCAGCGGGGAGTGCATTACTACACTTTTAACACTAGCCTACACTGGTCTTAACCTACATACATTATATCTTTGTATTTGTGTTGTTTACATTTGTGTTGCTTTTCAGCAAAGTGGTAAGTTTTTGGCTTATTTTTCCTTCTTTTTAACTCCATTTTAAACACTTTCTAAAGTGTAGAATAAGTAAATCGGAGTGGCTAACTAGTTAGCTCGGTAGCTTGCTATGCATGCAGCGGCCGTCTGTTTTGTCCCCGCAGTGATATGGTAGCCTGTGCAATGTGATGTAAACAAAGAATAATTGGAGCTTAAAAGTGACTATTGGGGTGTTATTTCATGTATACAGCGTTCTAATGATGTTAAAACCCATATTTAGAAAGTAATAAACAGATTTTCTATGCTCTAACTACGAAAATATTGTGTTTATTAATATTGAATCCTACTGGAAATTGCACTTATCGTGGTCATGTCTGGAACCAATTAACCGAGACAAATGAGAGATGGCTCGTAGTGTAAAAAGACAGAAATATTAACACCAGTATAGATAAACTTTTCAGGACTAATATTCTACCTCCATTTTTGAACTTTGGAAATGCTTTGAGACAAGTAAGCGATTCTAAACAAACTGACCACTTTTTTTTAAAATATTTGCCATATCGACACGTTCCGCTGTTACCGCAAGAGCTTTTTTTGTTTGGTTTTCGAAACAGTTCTACGTATAATGCAACCATGTTATTCAGATACCTAGGAATGTCAATAATCATTCTACCTAACGATGAGCATTAGAAGACAAAACGTCCTTGATTCCTCGACCTCCACCAGTCAGAGCATTACTGATGCAGGGCCAGGGACAACTATGGCGACGCTGGTGGCCTTGCTGAAGAGTGGAGTTGTCCGAATCCAAGTGTATGTTGTCAGTCGTACGGTTCATGAAGTCATGCATGACAGTGTTCAGCATTTGTGCAGCTTTAGAGGTATTCATTTGGTCATTTTGATCCTGATCAGCGTCACAGGGTGACACCTTGTCGATAGCGGGATACAGACAGTGCCCTCCAGAAGTACTGGAACAGTGAGGTCAATTCCTTTATTTTTTCTGTAGACTGAAAACCTTTGGGTTTGGCATCAAAAGATGAATATGAGAGCAGAGAGCACAATTCCAGCATTTATTTCCAGGTATTTACATCTAGATCGGATGCACAGCATTTCATTAGAACTCACTACATTGCTTATTCAGTCAATAAATACCACTGAATGTCTTCGCTCAATTTCCTATTGGGTAAGATAGATTTTGCTTGTGTAGACTGTGTTTAGAGGTGAAAACAACATGAGCACCAGAGAGCAGTCAACAAGCAATTGTGAATCTGAGAGAGGATGGAAGAGCAATCAGAACCATTGCACAAACATTGGTCATAGCCACTACAACCATTTGGAATGTCCTGAAGAAGAAAGAAACCGCTGATGTACTAAGTAACAGACGTCCAACAGATACAGCAAGAAAAACATCAGCAGTTGATGACAGAACGATTGTGAGAGATGTAAAGAAAGACCCTAAAACTACTGTTTGTGACATCAGCAATAACCCGCAGAGGACAGGAGTGAAGACTTCATAGAAGACTTCATCAACAAAAGTAAAATGACTACGCCAGAAGATGCAAACCACTCATTAGCAAGAAGAATAGGAAGGCCTGGCTGGAGTTTGCCAAAAGTACAGAGATGAGCCTCAAAAATTCTGAAGCAAAAGTTTTTTATGAGCTGATGAAAACACTATTTGCTATCGAAAAATGTGTCACATGCTTGTTGTGAGCCGGCCGTAAAGTCAATGACAGACCTCCACACATATAGTTTTTTTTTTTAATCATACTTGCCAATTTATTCATTATTTCCCAGGGCATTGAATCAGTCGCGCCTGGACTGTTCAGGTTGTCTTAGAAGATGTTTCACCTCTCATCCGAGCAGGCTTTATCGGTTCGTGCTCAATAACTAGGTGGAACAAACCCTTGTTTGTTGGATTCCAACAACAAGCCATTACCACCTGCACGGCCAAAGACTGGATGCTTCCTTCCGGTAGTGTCCACAGAAAGAGCTTATACTTACTCTTTTATACTCCCCAAATCGGACAGTGAACCCATAGCACCACCTCCTGGCCAAACAAGGTAGAAAATACAACAAATGCATACATAATATAGTACAATTTTGTCTCTAACGGTGACAAATATAGACAGTTATCTATTCAATGTGTTTTTTATATCACTATTGGTAACATCTGCTAGCCGGTGGTGGTGGTCTTATATTTGTTTGGTTGAATGAAGTGTAGTTTGGAGCTTGGAGTTTGTTCACCTTCATTGCAGGAAACATTCTATTTAAAACCGTTTTTTTACAGCCAAATAAACAAGATCAACACTACTATATGCTGGGGCTTTCTCCCAAACAAATTGTAAATAACTTTTCTTTGATTATGCTATTAAATCGTGCAATAACGCCATGAGAGAATGTGTTCAGGGTGTGGCTATGGCAGGGAGCTGTGCCATCATGCTATCAGTTGTCTGCACGTGTGCATGTGCGTCTGTGAGTGTGTGTGTCAGTCACAGTTCATGTAGATCAACTGTTCAGCATTTTGTTCAATGTATTCTTCAAGGATGTTTCCATTCCTCCTGGTATGCATGCTGGGTAAGTCCGTTGGTGCCACCTGCATCACTCGTGCTATGTAAAGATGCGTTTCTGTTTGTTTTCTTATAGGGTCATGCTACTGTGGAAAGGGAGGCGGTAAGTCAACTCTTGGTCATTCGTGTATGCGCTCTGTTAATAATGATTGAAAGTGCTTTGGTTTTTGCGTATTGTTGTAAGGTGTAATGACATTTTTTTGAATAGGTCTGCCATTACTAGGGCGTCCGGAGATGTCTGGCCCTTCAGAGGCTATGGCGAATGAGGTTGTTGACTTTAATTGTCTTCTGTCCATCTACCCAAAGAATGAAACCATCCTGCTGGAGTTATTCAAGTGGGTAGCAAAAATGTCTTATGGAGTCTTCTGACAAATGCCCCTCATATGATCACACTTTATTTCCCAGGGAGGGAGACCGTGACAAGTTGCTGGGGTTCTACAGTTCCCTCAAAGGAGAGACTGCGACCTTCCCCATCGTAATCACAACTCTTCATGAGGGCAACCTGGAGTGTGTGGCCAGAGCACAGAACAATCCTCACTTGGAGCCCACTGTCAGCTTTCCACACTACCTGAAGGTTATCGGTGAGTGGAACACCAATATGTTATGCGCTGCATACAACTGCGGTTAGAGGCGGTCCACACAAGGGCATCAATATCGTCTTCAAACAAGAATTGGTTGCACAAGTTAGTTTGTTTTCGATTTTGTCAAAGTTGTGTGTACATTTTTTTAAATTTAAGATGGGACACAGGCAAGAACAAGGAACAATAACAATAGACAGCAACAATAATGCATATCTTTTAGTTAAGAATGACACAAGAAAGTGGCAAAAGAGGATGTGTAGTTGTGAGATGTCCATGAGACAATTGCCTTTTTTTCATTATTTGTATGCTTGATTTTATCATAATATACTGAGAAAACACAATATCTTGCACCATATTAAAGGATTCAACTGAATTAGAAATATATTCAATTTATATGAATTACATTCAATATTAATATTATTTATTTTATTTATATATATTTATTTTGTTTTATGAATAATTATATTTATCTTTTTGAAGTACACATTGTACTGACATTATTATTATATTATATTATTATACATTGTTACACTATAAAAAAAACATTGGCCTCTGTTGAAAAAGGTATGATTTAGACAAAAATTCTTTTTTGTCAACTATCTTGCCAACTATCCATCCATCCATCTTCTATGCCGCTTATGCTGGAGCCTATCCCAGCGAACATTCACACTCACATTCATACCTGTGGACAATTTAAAGTCGTCAATTCACCTAACATGCATGGAATGTGGGAGGAAGCCGGAGTACCCTGGGCTATATCGTTTGGGTTGTCGTTCTAAAATACTGTATGTGTGCTGGATGACAACAAAAGGTGTTTTTCCTGTCAAATGTAGTGCATAACTAATTGTAAACTCACCACAAGAGATAGCCAAGAGGTAACAAAGCCACAAGGCCAATGTTGTTCTTGATTGGGTTCATCATAATGGACCTATATGCAGCTAGAAGCAATGCAACTGTACCTTACCACAAGGGTTCTTAAGAAATAGACATTTTGACCTGGTAACCGACCCTCACAGGAAGACAGGAAATGACTTTCCAGACTGTGCTCTCAGTCTTTCACTGTGTCCATCCCTACAGAACCAGTTGCAGGTGCAAAGGTCATCACACAATCAGGTCAAGATGAGGTCTTCGAGGGAAGCACACTGAAGCTGAGATGTAAACTTACAGCTGGAAATCACGTCTCCTACAAGTGGCTAGAAAATGGTCAGCCGGTCTCACAGTCTCCACGCCACTGTGTTGTAGATGACCTGCTCTTTATCAACAGGTCAGTTGCATCCCTGTGAAAGCCCCTGATTCATGTCATGATGCAAAACGTCTGTTCTAAGTTATTATTACATGCAGGCTGTTCTGCTGCGTGAGTGGCAATGGCAGATATACTGTCGAGCAAGAGCTAGACGTTGGGTAAGGGCGTTAGGGTTCGGATTACGGCATTAAGGTTAGGGTGAAGGATAGGGTAGAGCATTTGATGTACTAACATTTTCTTTTTTTGCAATGAAAGATGTTTTCTTTACATCTATTATTATATAATATATTATGACTTTATCCCAAAATATTTTGATTTCATTCTTGTGATGTAAGTTTTTGCCAAACTCGTTTCCCAAAAGTTGCGTCTTATAGTTGATTCTCATGATATTACAACTTAAAAAAATAGCTTCCTTTTTATATGTATTTTTTTCCTAACAATATTACATCTTTATTGTCATAACATTTTTTCTTGAAAGATTATCACCTTTTCTTCTTAATATCATAACTTTATTCTCTTAATACTCTAGTTTGATGTTATTCTAAAAAAAAAAAATACTGCTCTTTTCTTCTGCTTTTGCTGTTGTTCTTTTTGGAGTTTTCCTGTTTAATTGCATTTTTTTCAGAATTGGCTGCGGGCCATTAAAAAAAAAAAAAAGCTGTGGGTCGCAAACGGCCCCCAAGCTACACTTTGGATACCCCTTAGTTAGCGTGTAATGATTAGAGTGAGGGGGTTTGGGTCCGAAAGTTATGGTTAGAGCGGAAGGGTTATGGTTAGGGTGTCAGGTGTCAGATTATGGCATGAGGTTTAGGGTTAGAAAACACTAAAACCCGACTGGATTAGCTTGTTAGGGTCAGGTTAGGGCATTAACGTTAGGGTTCTAGTTATATGTCTGAGTCCAATGATGTGTAACAATGTATGTGATGGATTGCTTCACCCTCAGAACCTCCAGTGCAGACAGCGGCTCCTACATGTGCATGGCTACAAACCACTACAAGACGACAAGAGTCTTCACATCCAACAGTTCTGAAGTGGTAATCACAGTCAAAGGTAGGTGATCTTCTCAAGCTGGCATTGAAGGTTGAGCATAAGAGTTCCTCAGATGGTACTGGTTTTATTTCTTTGTAATACTGTATGCATATTATATATAATACGGAGACATACATAATCCCATAGACATGAGATAACGCCCCTGTAGTCACCTTTATACTCCTATTATTCTTTGTTTACACCACATTGCTCAACTGTAATGCACAAACTATGGGATCACTGCAGGGACACAAGAAACGGCCATGGCTTTAACCATTAGCAAGCAAGTGAGCTAACTAGTTAGCCTACAATTTATTTACTGTATTCTAAACTTAAAGGGTTTAAAACTGAGTGGGAAGAAGGACGAAGAAGCCCAAAACTTACCACTTCCACACTGATTGGGAGGAGACTGTCACACCCTGTGAATTTATTTTGTATTTCTGTTTCCTGTGTTGGCACCGTATGCTGCAACTTTAATTTTCTACTGAAGCTGGCAACACACCTGTTCATTTGTAATTAGCACACTATTTTAGTTGAGTTATTGCTCCTTGCTAGTTGCCGGATCATTGATGTTATTGTGTTTTGCATGTCTGTGTGATAAGTTTAATCTACCTCCTATGCCTGGATTTATGCTCTTTGCATCCTGAGCATTTTACTTGCTTCTTGCTCCAAAATACAGAAAAATGGAAGAATGCAGTAGGAGGCTACTTTAATGTTCTTTGTTTTGTTTATTTAAAAACTGCGAAAATTACCCCAAAGTAGTTGAAGACACACAAAATGATTAAATCCATTCCACGATTTAAGAGACGGCCGCACGGTGGCCTAGTGGTTAGCATGTTGGCCCCACAGTCAGGAGATCGGTAAGACCTGGGTTCAAATCTCCGTTTTCTCCCACATTCCAAAAACATGCATGTTAGGTTAATTGGCCTGCTCTAAATTGTCCATAGGTATGAATGTGAGTGTGAATGGTTGTTTGTCTATATGTGCCCTGCGATTGGCTGGCGACCAATCCAGGGTGTACCCCGCCGCTCGCCCAAAGTCAGCTGGGATAATCCCGCGACCTTAATGAGGATAAGCGGCATAGAAAATGGATGGATAGAGTGTGACAACCAACTACATCCCCTCAGTCCCAGTTTATAATTCTTTGTAATCTTCGAATGAGGGCCATGTTTAATTTGATTTTTGGATTAATAAAGAACAAGCTGCAAGCCGTAAATGGACACCACTGATATACTGTACGTTTTTGTGCCTGCTAAAATAGTTTAAATCAAATTTCAGTGCTGCAGGTATGTAGATTATATTTACAACATTACTGTTGAAAGAGTAATTTAAATAAGAATAATTTAAATAAAGTACATGAAACAGTAATAGAGAGCAGTTTCTTCATAAAAATGTCAGTTATATTGTCACAAGGACAAAATAACACATTTCAGCATCCTCGTTCCCTCAGATGTGGTGTCAAACCCTGAAATTTCCTTCAGTGTGCTGAAAAAGGATCCCCACAACTATTTTGCTGTGGTCACCTGCCAGTCAACCAGAGGTACGCCACCTGTCACCTTTTCCCTCTACAACAGGACAGAACTGGCTTTCAGTATGACAGTCGACGAGAGGAAAGCCACGTTTAAGATCCCCCTGGTTTTGGAGCGACACTTAGGATGGCTCCAGTGCCAGGCCTGCAACGGTGATCAGGTTGCGTACAGTAGCCAGTTGCCCTTACAAGTCGGTAGGTTTGCTGCTTTTACGCTCAGACCCGGAACCTGTTTAAGTTAACAAACTTGTCTAAGTCAACCAGCTCATCAAATCTCAGGCCACAGCGTTCTTATTTCTAAGAAGTGCCCACTTAAGCCGATGCCAACTTACATAGTCGAACATTTACAATATGTCGACATGCTATGGAATTGTTAACATTATCATTATCGCTTGCGTGTTTTTGTGAAAGCAAACCAAGAAGGGAGTGAGGGTGCTTTCTTGTTCCATGGTAGACTTTTCAGCCCTTCTTTTATCCCGCTTTTCGCAACTAACAAAAACAAACTGCCACCAAACTGTCGTAGGTTCAAAAGTCCGGCCATTCTCCTTATGTCCCTGGCGAAAGTGACAAGTAAAGCGATGTCTGTTTTCGTTTATGTCGACGTGAGTCAGCCAATCCGAGAGATGTGTCGACTTAAACAGGTTCCACTGTACTTTCAATTTGTCTCTTCTAAATTGACAACAGCACACTCGACATCACAGTGAGTGTGGCTGGGCCAGTGATGATGAAGTACGACTACGACATTGGAGACAACTATGTTGTCATCGGCCTGAGGTTCTACTGCAAGGCGACGAAAGGATCTCATCCACGGTACAAATGGTTCCTCAACCAAACGCTTCTCCAAGACCGGGGAAGCTTCTACTACACGGTCCATCAGCCTCCAGAACAGTCCATCCTCCTGCTGTCTGTAGGGAGGAGCAGTGCCGGGACGTACCATTGTGAAGTGTCAGACATTTTTGACAACAGCACTGCCATCAGCAGCAACAAGCAGTATTTCGACAAAGATGGTAAAGTACAGCCTCTGCTCTACTTCATGGCTGTTTTTTTTATCCACGTCATCTTATCCCCGCAGTGCTGAATCGTTTCCCTGTCTCTGTGGTGGCTGTTGTCTTTGGATGTTTCACTTTTCTGATTCTCCTTGTCGCCGCTTGTTGTTGGACTGGAGTGTTGTACAGTAAGTGGAGAATCTGCAAAAGATGTGTGTTTTTATTAGCTTTAGTGGAGTAATGTTGTTAACTGTGCTTTCAGGAAGAAGGTTGAATGGAGAGAAGTCCTCGTGAGTGGCCGTACTTCTCTGTTTTATCACCAAATTCTCCCACATGACCTGAGCTGAACTAACCTTTTAATTCTTTTTACGAGAGCGCAGAAAAACAAACACTAACTCCAGTATGTTGCACATTTCACTTTTCTTGAACTCATGTTGGGCGTGTGAATACAAATTGTTTCCTTTCCCTCGCAGTGTGGTCCAAGAGATGGAGACATTCCAAGCACATGAGGACGAGCCGGTTTGTAAGATTTCTACATCTTTGTCATTGTAAATGCCCGATTCTTCACGAAGAAGCTACCCCACGTGTCATTGTATTTTTAAAATCTACAAGAGAATAGAAAATAACGTCATTGCCACTGCACTAATTGTACAATGAAATTAAGGCGCAACCCTTGCAGCATGAAAAAGAGCAATACCACAAGATAAAATAAGATAAATATGTAGGTAAAAAAGGCACATGCAACACTTTCAAACCTATTGCACTTTTAATATGTGCAAATATGATATGCAAATATGATGGCACATGACATGTAAACATGGTATAGCATGATCTATCATCATATTTGCACCACTCCATATCGTGTTCACATGTCATGTGTTATCATATTTGCACATATGAACATGATATGGAGTAGTGCAAATATGAGAATCAGTCCCTGTTCAGTCTACCCCCAACCCTTTGCTTGCAGGAAGTGTCCGAGTATCAGGACCATGTTGACGTGAATGACGACTCCGTGACAACTACGCACCTTCATTCAAGATACACACCCTGGCTGGAGCGACCCTAAAATGTGGGCGTTCCCTTTCAAATGTGGCCTTATGCGCACTCTCCGTCTGACCTGAGTACTTTTGCACCTGCACGCTTCTGAGGCTGCAATAAGTCTAGCGCCCCTTGAAGCTGAAACATTATATTGCACTTGAAGTTTGGTAGGTACTAACCTATATCGATTCAAACTGCCACTGTCAGTGTCAAGTTTTTTCCATTTTTTTTTTCTTTCTTCTCGCTTCCTTATTTGCTGGACAATTTTATAAACCTACGACATTTTTCTTGTCTTTCCACTGCACCATGTTCATTCATCTGAAATGAACACAAACAGTTCAGTACTGATGATCAGTCACTTATCTGTTTGCTTCAGCCGCTAAGTAAAGCACGTGCGCATCCGCAGAGCCTGCCTTCCTGATGTACGACAAACAGCACACGTTACTTTTGTACAAGGGAAGGGGAGCTACTTCCAGCCGTTGTTTTTGTTAAAGGGGTGATAGTTTGAACTATGCCGCTATTTAATAGAAAATACATACTGTAGCATCTATCAGAGGAGGGGGTCGAGGTGATCAGTCAACGGTCACTTTATTTAACAAAACAGGTTGCTCAGCAAAAACATAGCAGGCAGAATAACAGAAAAATGTTGCCAACGTAACTTGCAAACTGTCACTCTCCCCTTTGCGCATGCCCACACACATCATACATAAGTTCAGGGTCGCTACACTATATAACACTATACAGAAATCCCATGTTTATCACGGCTAATTAGTTCCAGACCTGACTGTGAAAAGTGAATTCCCGCAAAGTAAGATTCATTATTAATAAATGGAATATTTTCACCCTTCCGTGGATCACCACCTTACCGTGGTGGAGGGGTTTGTGTGCCCGAGTGATCCTAGGAGCTATGTTGTCTGGGGCTATACGCCCCTGGTAGGTTCTCCCAAGGCAAACAGGTCCTGGGTGACGGGCCAGACCCACCACCTGCGGGGGCAAGCATAAAGGTCCGGTGCATTGCGCTTTGGGTGGCGGTCGATGGCCTGCGCCTGGGCGACCTGGTCTTCGACGGCCAAATCTGGTTCTTGGGACATGGAATGTCACTTCTCTGGCGGGGAAGGAGCCCGAACTTGTGAGAGAGGTTGAGACATTCCGACTAGATATAGTTGGACTCACCTCGACCCACAGTTTGGGTTCTGGATCCAAACTCCTCGAGAGGGGCTGGACCTTGTTCTACTCTGGAGTTGCTGCTGGGGAGAGGCAGCTAGCTGGTGTGGGCTTATTAATAACCCCCCAGCTCGGTGCCTCTGTGTTGGAGTCATCCGCGGTTAACGAGAGGGTTATTTCCCTACGCCTTCGGGTTGGGGAAAGGGTCCTGACTGTCGTTTGTGCGTACGCGCCGAACGGCAGTTCAGAATACCCAGCCTTCTTGGAGTCCATCAGAGGGGTGCTGGAGAGCACCCCAACTGGTGACTCCGTCGTTTTGCTGGGAATGTTGAAGGATGCTTCAACGCCCATGTGGGCAATGACGGTGTGACCTGGAGGGGCGTGATTGGGAGGAACGGCCTCCCCGATCTGAACCCGTGCGGTGTGTTGTTGTTGGACTTCTGTGCGAACCACAGTTTGTCCATCACAAACACCATGTTCGAGCATAAGGATGTCCATAAGTGCACATGGCACCAGGACACCCTAGGCCGCAGGTCTATGATCGACTTTGTAGTCGTATCATCGTTTGGCAGAGTCTCCTGTTCGTCGAGTCTTCAGCTCTCACCTCCGGCAGAGCTTTGCCTGCATCTCGGGGGAGGACAAGGATATTGAGTCCGAATGGGCTCTATTCCGTGCCTCCATTGCTGATGCAGCCGATCGGAGCTGCGGCCGCAAGGTGGTCGGTGCCTGTCGTGGCGGTAAGCCCCGAACCCAATGGTGGACACCAGAGGTCAGGGCTGCCGTCAAGCTGAAGAAGGAGTCCTATCGAGCTTGGATGGCTTGTGGGACTCCTGAAGCAGCTGATAGGTACCGGCAGGCCAAGCGGCACGCGGCTTCGGCGGTGGTCGAGGCAAAAACTCGGGTGTGGGAGGAGTTCGGTGAGGCTATGGAACACGACTTTCGGTCGGCCTCGAAGAGGTTCTGGCAAACCGTCCGGCGCCTCAGAAAGGGGAAGCAGGAAGAAGTCGGGAACAGTACCTCTGGATTGGCAGACTGGGGTGGTGGTCCCCCTTTTCAAGAAGACTGACCGGAGGGTGTGTTCCAACTACGGGGGATCACACTCCTCAGCCTCCCTGGGAAAGTCTATTCCAGGGTGCTGGAGAGAAGGGTACGACCGTTAGTCGAACCTCGGCTACAGGAGGTGCAATGTGGTTTTCGTCCTGGTCGCGGAACACTGGACCAGCTCTACACCCTTGCAATGGTACTGGAGGGTACTTGGGAGTTTGCCAACCAGTCTACATGTGCTTTGTGGACCTAGAAAAGGCATTTGACCGTATCCCTCGCGGTGTCCTGTGGGGGGTGCACCGGGAGTATGGGATTGGTGGCGCGCTACTACGTGCCATTCAGTCCTTGTACTAACGGAGCAGGAACCGGGTTCACATTGCCAGCAGTAAGTCAAGCCTGTTTCCAGTGAACGTTGGCCTCCGCCAAGGCTGCCCTTTGTCACCGATTCTGTTCATAATTTACATGGACAGAATTTCTAGGCTCAGCCAAGGTGTCGAGGGAGTCCAGTTCGGGGGCCTTAGGATCTCATCTCTGCTATTTGCGGACGACATGGTCCTGATGGCCTCAACGGGCTGTGACATGCAGCGTTTACTGGGACGGTTTGCATCTGAGTGTGAAGCTTCTGGGATGAGACTCAGCACCTCCAAATCTGAGGCCATGGTTCTCAGTCGGAAAAGGGTGGATTGCTCCCTCCGGGTTGGGAATGAGGTCTTGCCCCAGGTGGAGGAGTTCAAGTATCTCGGGGTCTTGTTCTCAAGTGAGGGAAGGTTGGAGCGTGAGGTCGACAGGTGGCTCGGCGCAGCGTTTGCAGTATTGCGGTCGCTGTACCGGACCGTCGTGGTGAAGAGAGAGCTGAGCCGGAAGGCAAAGCTCTCAATTTACCGTTCCATCTATGTTCCCACCCTCACCTATGGTCATGAGCTTTGGGTCGTGAACGAAAGAACGAGATCGCGGATACAAGCGGCTGAAATGAGTTTTCTTCATAGGGTGGCGGGACTCACCCTAAGAGATAGGGTGAGGAGCTCGGTCATCCGGGAGGAGCTCAGAGTAGAGCCGCTGCTCCTTCACATCGAGAGGAGCCAGCTGAGGTGGCTCGGGCATCTAGTCCGGATGCCTCCCGGACGCCTCCCTGGTGAGGTGTTTCGAGCACGCCCAACCGGGAGAAGGCCCCGGGGAAGACCTAGGACACGCTGGAGGGATTATGTCTCACAGCTGGCCACCGGTGGAGCTGGAAGAGGTAGTCTGGGACCGGGAAGTCTGGGCTTCCCTACTAAGACTGCTGCCCCCGTGACCCGGACCTGGATAAGCGGAGGAAAATGGAATGGAATGGAATATTTTCATAGTTATGGCGTAGAAAATCTGTTTCTGATCTTCTAAACATGATTTTAACGTTATTAGAGCCCCCAAGACATAAAATAACACTCAATAACTCAAAGAACACACTATAGCCACCATTATATTTGTAATACCCAATATAGTAGATACAATCAGGGAAAGTAAGACATGTTTGACACTTTTTTTTCTGGATAGCGTACTTTCTTGCGGCTTTAAATGGCTTTACACTTGTATTACCCAATATAGTAGACAGAATAAGAGTAAATAAGCCATGTAAAACATAAATAAATCTGCTCAAGCAGTGTCAGTAAATTAGTGATGTGTCGGTCGCAAAAGAATCGGCTCTAAGAGCCGGCACCGCATCTTTGGGAGCCAACTAGTTTTTTCCTTGTCTTTTTTTTCTGTTAAAGGCGAATGTCTTTGGTCAAGATGTGTGGCGGCGTCTCTGTGTCCACACTGCGCAGTTGGAGGGGCGGGGTCAAACAAATGCTGTTGTGCTCTTAGAGCCGATTCATTTGTAAGAAATTTGACCTATTTTGACTAAATTTGTCTATTGAGATGGGGTTTTGTTTTGGTATTATTTATAATATAACATAATATATTTTGTAGCTGCTCATTGAGGTTTAAATAAATCCATTAATAACCATTTGATATCATGTCTTTTTTTTTACGTTAGTCATAAATTTTACACAATACACATAAATTGGTAATAAATTAATTTAAGACAAGAACAAAAATGTGAGGAGCCACTTGGGAGCCGAAAGAGCCGGTTCTTTTTAGTGAGCCGAGCGAAAAGAATTTCCATTAGTGAGGTGTCCAGTGCATGTCTCACCGAACACCGACACCTAGCGGCCAATGTAGAAAGATTCACAATTACAATGCTGCTTCTTATTTTAGTTCATTAAGTTACATCATTTAGCCATATACAGTATGTGCTTTTATGCTTGAAAATGCTTAATTTAGGCCAAAATGAAGTACAATTTGCTTCAATATGCATATTTTTTTTAGAATAATAAGCCGTATTCAAACACAAAACATTTATGACCATTTATTAACTTTTGAAAACCCGTGATATAGCGAGGAAATGTTAATGCAACCACGATATTGATAGGAATTACAGCATAAACAAACGTTCATCCACGGAGTTATTTACGTCAAGGCAGGAAGAGGACGAGCTGGTTGTAGCGTGCATACACGCGCCTACATCACCATGACGACACACACGCAAAATCACAGGCAAGGAGGCTCCGCAACTGAGTACAACATAGACAAATATTCCTGTTGGGGAAGTGCACGTATCAATTAAACCTGCTACTTTACACTTCAATTGAATTAAAAGTGTGCTTTATCTTTTTCACTGATTTCCATGATATTCATTGTTGTTCTGAAAACGCCATGTTCCATGATTTTGAGACAGCTAAAAAAAAAAATACGTCATGACAAAGTCCTCCTCCTTTGCAATGAATCACTTTAGCGCGCCTTCATTCACTGCCTGCGCGTGGTGGACGTGTTAGGAGTCTGGATGGGAGAATACGAACAAACGGGAGAATATAAGACCAGGTAAGTCAAAATGCCACCGCACGCCTCACTATATCAGCCAATTGTCATGATATCATAATGATATGATTAAATACAATGACAAAAAAAGTATATCATTGTGGCATATCATATTTTGCTATATGATAATAATGATCAGAACATTTTGAAAAATTTGCTAGGAAGGAAAACTTTAGTAATGTATTACAATCATATTCTGGCATGGCGATTCTGAAATGTCTTTAATTTTAATGAGTGCACAGTAAATGGAAGCATGGAGTAGTCGTGCACTTGTAACGTGTAATTTAAAAATCGAATTTCTCTTATCATTTTTCAATTTGTATTTACTACCTTTCCTTAACACTGCACAAGGTTTGTTATAGTGTCATTATTTTAACTCCTATTTGCTGCTTGGTATATTTTTAACACTTTCCGTCTCACACAGGAAGTGAACAAAATGTCAGCGAGTGATATATTGTAAGTGTAAACATGTAAAAGTTGTGAATGAATTATCAGTAATAGACACGGAGGGAAAGGTAAGATCCGCTTCTTCCAAGTCATTTTCAGACACGTTTAATGTGCAAATACAACAACGTGATATTCCTTTCTGTAAATGAAGCATATCTTAACCAATCCATATCATACACCATGCCATTGGATAGTAGTTTTTGCTTTTGTGGCTAATTTGCACTGTTGATTTTAATTTTTTTTGTATTTATTTTTTAGAAATGATAAATATGTTGTTTTATACAAATTATAACCATTAACAACAAATAAAAGGGGGAAACCACAAAATCATTCAAGGATCTCGAAAATTTCACGTAAAAAGAGTCGTTATCGGCAATACTGGCACTGTTTTTAATTGGTATCGAACTAATACCAAACTTTGTAGTATCGCCCACCTCTGTTGTCGAGGTGATGGAGGTATGGCAAGGAAGTGTACTGAGCTCCGCCCTCATATCTCAATGTCGTCCAATCAGTGATCCTTGTTGGCAAGAGAAGGCGGTGCCTGAAAGTGTCTGGGCAAACCCGTTAAACCAACTTGACTGAAACGAGAGTGGGTCTGTCCAAGCGGAGAGACATGGAGGGCACCAGAGCAACGAGTGTGTACGGGACTTCGCTCGCCGGAGGAGGCTTCGATCTCCAAAAGTTTATCCGACAGCCGCAAACCATCGTGCGGCTCCTCAGCTGGGTGAGTGCAGCCTGAATGGTTTGTGAACAGGTGCACTGTGTATGTTTTATGACTTAGCCTAGCCCGCACTAACCAGCCTTGTGGACGTCTTCAGGGGCGTCATGTTGCATGCAGCTGCTCAGTGACAGCACAGGGCGGCACCATTGAGGAAAAAAACACTAAATATATCTAAACCCGATATGTATTATTATTTCTCACTTTATTGTACCGCAGCTTGACTGGAGAGTGCTTTGGCTTAAAAGCATGACGATGTACCTGTAACAGTACCTAGGAAGCCACACTGCTGAACACCTGTTGCACTTTTTTTTTTAAGTTTGTGGTTTGGATCCCATTTGAAAGTCTTATATACCAACTGTATAATGCATTCTATCTTTACCCTAGCTGGTGCAAGAGAGCAGGTTGTAGGGCTATTTAAGATGGTTGACCTTGGCCCATAGGCCTATGTAATGTGCTGCTTTCATTTCAATGCCAAACTATCCTTGGCTCACTCTGGGGAGTGAATTTCACACACTTATGTCATGAAGTTTGAACCGTTTCTCGTCCATGGTGGATTAGGACAGAATGTGCTTTGAGTTGGCAGACCCCTGTGTGTGTATTAGTGTTTTTGTACGCACGGAGGGGCTTTTTGACAGGTAAGGTGATACCTCTGCCTGGATGAAACTCCAGTGCGTGGCTCATCTCACACAGTTTTGCAGAATCAATGTGGGAGCTCTCACCAGATCCACTCAGGTCGGATTACATGATTACGGGTCATTTTAATTGTATTTCAGTGAGTCACGGCCTGTCACACAAGAGCATTGTTTGCTCTACCGACATGTGCTACCGTGCATCAGTCACGGCATCCACAGTGGAACCTCCAAAGTTCAGCACAACACTTTTACTTCACATTTCAACAGAAATGCTAGAAATTGTCATAATGAAACTCTTGCCGTCATTAACCCTTAGGAGTCCAGGTTAGGATACTTTAAAACGGGTTGTTTTCCTTTTTTACAGTACCTTCACAGGTGA
The DNA here is from genome assembly GCF_027744805.1 of Dunckerocampus dactyliophorus. Classification (NCBI taxonomy): domain Eukaryota; kingdom Metazoa; phylum Chordata; class Actinopteri; order Syngnathiformes; family Syngnathidae; genus Dunckerocampus; species Dunckerocampus dactyliophorus. The sequence goes on along the minus strand of NC_072824.1, from coordinate 25,676,807 downwards.
GGTTGTACAGTTGTTGTTTTTTTTGTATACACATAGTGTATTAACTAGTGATGTGTGATGCCACTGATTTCATTTTCGATCCGATACCGACTAAAATTTGGGCTCCGATTCATTGTTCAAATACAGTGATGTGATAAAGTGTTTGCCCCATTTCTGATTTATTTTTTTTTGTTGTTTGCATGTTTGCCACACTTAAATGTTTCAGATCATCAAACAAATTTAAATATGTGTGAAACATAAAAAAAAATCAAAAATCCAAACTACCAAACTACCAAAGGTAGACAGCCAGACACTCTTGACAGCAGCACAGCCGAAAAGAATGTTGTAGTTTGAGGGATGAAGCTGAGAGTGACGCTTTTCATCACAAACTATGTTAAATGTTGCTTAATGTTCTTATCAATTACAGCAAAAGCGTAGAGATGATTCACTTCTTAGGTAATAATAAGGGTTTTAAGGACTTTAGTTCAGGAAATAGGAGAATTTTCTCATATTCACACTTAGTAGATGATAAACGTGACACTCAACAAAAATATAAACGCAACACTTTTGTTTTTGCTCCCATTTTTTTTATGAGATGAACTCAAAGATCTTTTATTGTGGGCAGTCTAAGGCACACGTGTGCACCAGTCATGGTGTCTAATCAGCATCTTGATATGGCACACCTGTGAGGTGGGATGGATTATCTCAGCAAAGGAGAAGTGCTGACTGTCACAGATTTTGGCAGATTTGTGAACAATATTTGAGAGATATTGTGGATGTGGAAAAGTTTTAGATCTTTGAGTTCATCTCATAAAAATGGGAGCAAAAACAAAATTGTTGCGTTTATATTTTTGTGGGTGTATATAAAAAATTGTTTTCTTTTGGGGGGGGGGAATAAACATGGCCATGGATGCAACTGGCAACTTAAGATGACAGATAACAGATTTCAAAAGCAGGAAAAAAGTGGCTTAAATTACATCCTCGCCTTTTTGTGAAAATGGAGTGCAGTACAAAGATGTGGAGGGCCCCCATGACTGGGTTGGCCTTGGGCCCCCAAATGACTAAATACACCCCCGATTGCAGTGCTGCAAGAAAAATACATCCATGGGGTGACATAATGACAACTACAGTAAAAGTAAATGTTTTTAAACATTAACACCAAATTGAAACAAACAATCCAACTTTGGAAACCAACAAACTAAAGAGATTTTCTTTAAAATGAAAACATGGTTAAATACAAATATGGCTTATTAAATAAGAATGAAACAAATAATAACAATGGGCAGGTATTTATTTGTAAGAAGCAGTACAGCGCCTACACCTACAACTAGTGGTCGAACCATCATCGCTTGGGCTGTAAGTGAACAAGGGAAGGTGCGTTCCATTTATCAATTCCACCCCTCCCTCATTCACTTTCCCTCGGCTCTGCACGTGCCCTCGCCATGGTGTAATACCAGGCAACTCAGCGAGTGGGACTTAAACTGCTTTAGGAAGGCAGCCTGAGACTGACCGACTGAGCAGTGTGCCGCTGTGCTTACATATTACACACTTACCCAGGCGCAAGAAGAAGTAGTCCCCACCAACCTCGTATCATTTAGACAAGATCGCAATCATTTTTATTACGTTCCGTTGTGTTCCTGTTATCGATATGCATTACCTCAAATGACTGAAGTATCAAAGTATTGATATTTGGATTGATTTTAGAGCTTAAAGATATGGAATCGGAGGTATTGATATTTCAGTGTTGATCTGCACATCACTACCGAAATGATTGAAGTATCAAAGTGTTGATGTTTTGCTATGAGAATCGATTTTAGAGCATGAAGATCTGATATCAGATGTATTGATCCGCACATCACTAGTGTTAACACATTGCAGCATCACCCAAAAATTACCCTAAATCCTATATTTTTTGGGGGGGGGGGAGGAAAAATTAAGGCTTTTTTAATAACTTAAATGCAAATAAAATGTATAATTCAAAAACTGAGCAAACAAGACAGTTAAATGTAGCCCATAATAATTATTTACCTACAAAGCCAGGTGAGGCCTCAGGCGGGTGCTATTTACTCTGTACACAACCTATTTAAAAAAAAAAAAAAAAAAAAAAAAAGTTTACCTGAAGAAAGCTGAATACAACATCATTGAAGCGTCAGGCGTTGGACCACATTGTTGGCTTACCTTCCTCCCCCCGCCCTCTGCAGCCAAACTGTCTGTATCACTTTGATTGATTGATGGCGAGCTTTTTTTCCCCGCACCTTTTGGAAGGTGGCGTCATGTTTCACTGTCTGTTTACTTTCACTTTCAAAGTGGTGCCTTCTCGCATTTAAAGCGCCTGCAAATGACCAATGAACGTGACGACACAGCGACAAAACCGTGATCAATATTATCGCTCATAAGTCCGCTTCCACTTGACCGATTTCCACCTTTTAAAGACTCGTATGCAGTTTGACGTCTGCACTTTTGCCGCGAGTTGAAAGGGAGTGGCTGTGTCATAATGCTGCGCCACCTTTCATGCTGTGCCTGCGTGGGCCGCGGATACAAGGTTGTGGACTTGGCGAGCAACAAATGATGTACAGTACTTCCACTTACTAACGTGGGCATGTGATGCTGTGGCAAAAGTGCATAGGAAAGATTCATCACTTTAACCTTATTGTATTCTACTTGGCAGCCAGGACACATTTTCCATCTGTGTTATTGAACACTCATCTCCTGCCGTCTTTTTGTCATGTTTTGGCATTCCACGTATTCCCGTCCCGTAGTTTGTCTGGATCTTTTGTCCCCTTCCTCCATGCTTGTTCAACAGCCCCTCTCTGTCCTCCTCCCAGACCTCGTTATGAGCGTTATTATGGAACTGGTGGTGTTTCTCGAGTCACAAGGCTGGCAGCGAGCGCTCAGAACTAGGTCACATGGTTAGGCGGCTAACCAGCGCAGCCAGTGACTGACCACGAGATGGCCCTAGGCACCGCAATGCGTCAGCGTCAATGGTTGTGTTATTTCCTGGCGATAATGTGGGTTATCCCAGTAAAAGACTCGCACACAAGGACTCAAATAGTCTCAAATATCATCGAAATGTCAAAATAGAAAGCCCATGTTTTCGTTCATAATTCATATTTGTGAGTACCGGCAGCAAACATTTAGATGTCCAAGATTCAGTAAACGCATCGTCGGTAAGGACTGTCATTCATTTTTATTTTTTTTGTCCTGTTCAGCCTTTTGAGCAGAAAGTATTGTTGATCTAAATGCCCTTACGTGCTCAACAGATTTGCTCTGCCAGGGAAAAGTGTGAGATACACTTCCCCTGTTATACAGAATCGATTTGACTTTGATGTTCTGTTGCCATGCAAATTCGGATCGGCCGGACCGGAGCAGGGGGGGATAGAGAAGAAGAGAAAAGAAAACAGAGAGGGGTGGGCGGGGGTAAGAGGGCGACAAAAAAGAGGCAACAGCAACAACAAAAATTGTGACAACAGAAACAAACAGGACGACATCAGCAAAGGACGGAAAGGACAAAATACCACAAAAGGACAACAGCCACAATGATAATACTGCATTGAAACAGTCATACATATTAGTAGTAAAAGCGTCATTTCTCGATTTGATTTAAAAGCAAGTATTGGCACTTAAAGTAACTAACAGGTAATCATTGGAAGCAAGCATACAAATGCTAACGTTTCATTGTCTCCCTGTAGCTGTTTGCCATTGTGGTGTTTGCCTGCATCGCCACAGAGGGCTACATCAACCCAGCGTACAGCGCCGAGGCCAAGTGCATCTTCAACCAGAACGACTCTGCGTGCCACTACGCCGTTGGCATCGGGGTGATTGCCTTCCTTGCCTGCGTGGGCTTCCTGCTGTTGGACGTTTACATGCCTTTCATGAGCAACGCGCAGCAGAGGAAATACGCTGCGATGGCAGACCTCGGATTCTCTGGTGAGGCCTTATGTTGCGTTTAGCTTCGTGTGAAAGGTGACGGCGTATTAGTGTAGTATAATATAGGTCATTAATAATGAATTCATTGAATTTTTACAATATGTCAAGGGCCAATAGAAAACAACCTGCGTGCTGAAAATGGCCCCCAGGCTGCACCTTGGACACCACTGGCGTAGGCCTTTTATTTTGAAGGCCAAATGATTCCTATTTTTCCGGAAAAATTTGGGAACTCTGGGCCAGTAATTTAAAACAACTTTATTAATTATTGTGTGTGCAACAATATGACACTGACCATTAAGGCTGTGATTGGTCGGCTTGCATTACATTATTTCCTGTCTGTTTTTGACTCGTTCAAAGGGCGGACAGCACGCCTCCGTGAACGCCTTCTTCTCTGATTTTGGATCTTCTGACTTTTGCAATGCATCGATTAGTTCCAGCTGCAATAACACTCCTCTTGTCTCTTTAATTACCATTGCTAACAAGCGAAATAGTCGATGAGGTTGTTCTGTGGTTGTTCAGAGTTGACATGTCTTCACGCGCTCACCTTGACCCGTGGCATATTGGAGGAATAAAATCAACCAAAAAAAACAGCAAAAATGGGGAAAACGGAGAAAAAGGCACTATGTCACAAAATAATATTTGTCTAAAGATTTGTCTTAAAATATGTATCACGTTTTTTTTTTTAGTCTTTTTACAAAATAAAAAAAAATGCGTAAAAGTCCCCCACCAACCCCCGCAATCCTTTTTCTTTTCCTCATAAAATTTATTTCATCTCTACATTGCTTGACGGCCGTTTTGGTGGGCGGTGCAAATTATCTTCATACATTTGCATAATTATTCCGTATAGTCCAATTTCAATGGATGCCTTGGTTAGTGCTAATGACATGAGAGTTGTCTTTATTTGAGGACATATAGTATATTGTAACACGTACACTCCTGATCAAAATGTTAAAACTAGTTGAAAAATGGCAAGGATTTAAATTTTGTACTGTTGGATGTTAAGGAGGTTCTGAGTAGAGCTTCAAAATGCAAAAAGAAGAAATGGGAGTGACAAAACATTTTTTTTGAGGAAGCAATTTATTGCAAAGAACCATAAAGTGAACTAGGCTGTTTCACTTTAAGACCATTCCTCGGAAAAAACAAACAAACAGAAACCCCCCTATAATTGAAATAAAATGATCCAGAAATAAGTCCGTAATGAGTACGAGCTTGATGCCAGTGTTTCCCGGAGGCTAGTGGGAATGTCCCTCCAGGTGGTGAAGACGGCTTCACGGAGGGCATCCACTGTCTGGAACTGATGTCTGCGTTCAAAGAAAGAAAGCTTTTTTTGCCTTTGCCATCAAGAGATCACGTGTGAATACCTCACATTGAATTCAAATTTTTGCCAAGATTTTGGCTTTTAAAGTCTGTGGTCTTAAACTTTTGATCAGATGAACAGCCTATTTCACTTTAATGCTTGTTTGCAATAAATTGCTTACTCAAATAGTTTTTTTTGTTTCCTTCCCATTTCGTCTTTTTGCATTTTGAAGCACAAAGCTGAAACTTAACACTGAACCCCTCACTTCCTGTCCGTCACTCTTTCCGGTCCCCGAGGGAGGACATTCATAGTTACACACAAGCATGAGTCTTATTTATGTCTTAAATGGTTTATTTACCGTTATTATGTCTACTATATTGGGTAATACGAGTGTAAAAGGTGACTAGGTGTGTTAATTAATGTCTAGAGGGCTCTAATAATGTTAAAAAACGTATTTAGAAGGTCGTAAACAGGTTTTCTATGCTTTACCTACAAAAATATTCCATTTATAAATAAGGTTTATAAATTTATATTGAATTCGCTTATCACGGTCTGGTGTGGAACAAATTAACCACGATAAACGAGGGAGTACTGTATAACTATACTATACTGATTGCACTGCTGCTCTACTCTCCACGTTCATCCAGAGAGCTGCCAAACAAAGCACTCAAGTGTTTTCCTTGCATGGCGTAAGGTATTATGCATTGTTGTAACCAGCAGATGATGATGAGTGAGCAGAACAGTGGCGGAGGGGAGGATGACCTCACAGATTGTGTTTAAATTCATCAGCAGGGCACGCGGTTGTCAATGGGAAGGAACAAAGGAGTAGTCATTTGACCTGATTCTCTGCCTTTTAAAATGATGGAAATGTATTTAAACTGCGTCCGGAAGGTAAATGTGAGTTTTAAGTCATGGAAGCCGCCATCTTGCGAGGAATGGAGAAAAAAAGTGCACTTTCACACTTAAACAAGCGAGACCAGTGACGGCCTTGCCGAGATTTGGTCTCTGACAGGTCAGAGATGATTTGAAACTGGACAGGGGGCCAGCAGTCATCAGTGAAATGATTGGCCACAAATAGAATAACTTGCAAGCACCATAACACAGCAGGACTGCCAAAGAATTGTCTCCATCTTATTCTACAGCAGCTTTACTGTGCTCCTGTCCCAGTTCACTTGTGCATTTGAGCATTTCAAAGCAACAGCCCACAATGCAACGCGTACCCGCAAGATGGTGGCCCTCGGGTCTTAAAACTCACTGGATTGAACTTTTCATAGGAAAAACACCCAAGTATGTGAATGATTGTGAATATGTGTATTTTTATTAGGGGTGTGGACCTTCTTGTGGTTTGTGTGTTTCTGCTTGTTGGCCAGTCAGTGGGGTCAAACACATGATGTCAGTGGTATCCCCCAGGATGCTGCACGTGCAACCGTGGCCTTCTCATTCTTCTCCATTGCCACCTGGGTGAGCGAGGCTACTGTTTTTATAATAAGTGTTTGTCGTAGCTGAGAGTGTCCGTGTCAAAGATTAGGGTGATACATGCACAGTGTTTCCCACAGGACTATAATCTGTAACCGAGTTGTTTGATGAAAAAAAAAAAAAAAAAAGGCACTAAGGGCCGTGAAACACAAAACAAATACGTTTGGAAATAGAAATGAACTTTTTTCTGTCGCTTCTTCTTGTTTTATTTTGGATTTTTACATCACAGCAGGACCCGCTGCTCGTTGAGAAGAGCGATACGTGCCTTCATGTTTTAAGGAGCGGGGCCACATACTGAAAAATGAAAGGGTGCGAGGGCCACTTTGATGTTTGTAAACCAACTCATGTAAAAAACTGCATATCCGCTATATCAGTGTAATAACTTATTGTTGGTATGAACTCTGGTCTTTGCCTTGCTTTTTTTCCCCATTTTGCTGTTTTTTTTTCATTTTCAAAATAGTTCAACTTTCTTCTAAAATCTTCGTACATTTTCTTCTCGTAATATTATGACTTTAATATACTAATATTTTGACTTTATACCAGCAATATTATAACTTTTTTCCCAACCTAATTTCCCAAAAATGCCAATTTGATTTAGTTTTGTTTGTTTCTCATATTACCACTTTAAAAAAAATATCTATTTTTTCTTTAATATTTCAACTCTATGCTACTAAAATGACATTTTTCCTCCTAGTATTTGGGAGTTAATTCTTGTAAAATTGCGTCTCTTTTTTTCTCATTAGAATGCAACTTTTTTCTTTTAATATTTTGACTTTATTCTCATCAAATTACAGCTGTTTTCATTTCTGCTGTTTTTTTTTTTTTTTTTATTTTCTAACCATTTCAACTTTTTTTCTTGTAATTATAACTTTAGTCAAAAAAATATTACTTTTTGTTTTGTTTGTTTTTCACATTATTGCAACTTTTAAAAAAATACAATATTTAATTTTAATATTTCAACTTTATGCTACTAAAATGGCGTTATTCTCGTAAAATCGCAACTTTTTTCTCTTGATGTTTTGACTTTATTCTTGAAATATTACTGCAGATTTTTCCATTTTTGTTGTTGTTTTTAGTTTTCTTGTTAAATTAATGTTTTTAGAACGCCGCCGTCCAATTAAAATAAACAAGCCACGGGCCGCCAATGGCACCCGGCTGCACTGTAGACACCGCTGCCTTAGAGCGTTCAATAAGACCAGTAAAAGTCGCTAGAGTTGGCAACACTGATCCCTCCTGCTACGTTTTCTTATAACGACAAGCTACAAACACAGATGGGCGGGGGAGAACAGGGGGCGCCAAATCTTTTTGTGGCGGTTCAAATTGACATGAAAAAGACATGAATGTATGGGAAACACTGACGTATCATGACAGCACAGATACTGTATGAGACGGTTTTAATAGCAAGATAGCAGCAATAATGAACAATTGGTCAGTTCTTGTTTCCTAACCTTAACATTTTGTTGGATTGCGCAGGGAATCCTAACCTACTTCGCCTTGGGCCGTTTCCGTCGAAGCCCAAACGATGTCACCATCCCGACCTACACCGAGCAACCTGAGGATCAACACACCTCCTACCCACCAACCTATGCCCCCACCTCCTATAACCCCACGCCGTACACCCCCACCACGTATGCCGCCTACCCCAGCATACCTGACGTGACTCAACAGTCTCCCTTCGCCACTAACCTGCAGCCACAAGGCGGCGTGGGCTATCAGCCACCCAAGTACTGACACACGGGGACGCGATACGAAGCTCCTGGCTGCTTTGTTGGTAAATGGCATCCAGATCCGTGTCATATTGATACAGCTTTTCTCATGTTGTTAACCCGACAAGTTGAGATGAGGGACACTTGTAGATCACGTCCAAGGGTCGAGCACTCTGGTCTGTGTTGAGATCTTGACTTGATCGGACAGAGTGCTGTGATTGGCTAATCGGACATGTGTGCTAAAACGCAACACGTACCTCAAGCAGGCAGAAGGAATGTACCCAGGATGGTTGTTATTGTGCCACGAGTGAGACACTGTTTGTCTTGCATCTGTACAGATGTCTTTGTGAAATTCTGCCATTTTAGTTGACTTATGTGAATTTCTCCAGTGAATAATTTATCTTTACAACACGCAGAAGGTTGTACGTTGTTGAGTAAAAAGTAGTTGTGGCAGAATCAGTGCTTTCTTCAGTAAATTTTTTTTTGTTAAATTTAGACATTATATGGATAAATTCATCAGCCATATGACCTTAAACAACCTTTGAGACAGTGGGAGTTTTTTTTATACTTTTTCTAACATAAAATGTCTTTTGCGTTTGCCATCTACAAAAGCAACTATCGCTGTGTGACACACAGGTGCCCTGTAAATGTGCGGCTTACTTTTAGATAGAGACGGGAGGTGGGCGGGAAAGCAGATAATGCTGGAGCCATTGAACAGTAACTCATTAACAACAGAAATGGGTCCTGGAAGCAAAGAACAGCCTTGTAGTTTCATAATATTCTTCACGAGCTCTTCCTTGGACACAATGGGTGTGTGCCACTTTGGGTTTCTTGTGCTAAAAGTGATGCCAACAATCCAGTAACAGGTGGTGCATTAGGTACCTTCAGTGGGGGACTTAACCGCCCAGAATTTTTTTTCAGCCGACACTGTGAAGGCCAGTACAAGTTACAAAAAAAAAAAAATAAAAATATCAACAGCATGGTTTTGGACCACAGTTGCCTGTGTTCAGCACAAGCATCATTAGCACTGCACTGAGCCACCAATACTGTCACAGTCAATAAGTAAGTCTTCTTATCTTCGAATACATATTCACCAATATGGCTGCCTTAACTTGACTGTTGATGACTTCCCGCATTAGTAACTAATTTTCTCAGTTAAACATTGGCAGCAGTGCTTATAAACTTGGTGCTCAGCCAAATGTAAAGGGCGTAACGGCCCGGTGAGTAAGGGTTGACATAACTCCAAATATCTATACTACAACATCATCCGTAGCAGTACAGAATCAGTATTCACATAATATGACAAAAATATCAAACTTAAATACACTACTGAGACCAGTTGAAAAATGTCATTACGTTTTGCACTGTTGGATCTTAAGGAGGTTCTAATTTGAACTTCAAAATGTAGAAAGAAGAAAGGAGAGTGAGACAAAACCACTTTGGGTAAGCAATTTATTGCAAACAAGCACTAAAGTTCCATCAAGCCGAAATCTTGGCAAAAACATGATGGCGAAGGCAAAAAAACATTCTCTATGTGAATGCAGTCGGATTGTTGAACTGCACAAGCAAGGCCTCGCACAGCATGCCATTGCAGCTGAGGTTGGACTCAGTAAAGCAGTCATTTGAAACTTCAAAATAGTCAAAGTGGTAGACCCAACAAAATGTCACAGGCCCTGAGCCGGAGGATCCCATTGGCTGTCCTTCAAGACACGGGACCATCCTTGGCCCAAATGAAGGTGGTGCCGAGTGCAGTCCAATAACCATCAGACTGCATCTACGCGAGAAGGGTTTTAGTCTCCTTCAACGCCATAAAATTGCCCGTTTGGAATTTACACAAGCTCACCAAACATGGGACATTGAAAAGTGGAAGAAAGTTTTATTCTCTGAGGAAAAAGTGTAACCTTGATGGTCCTGATAGGATAGGAGGGTTTCGGGGATTTTTTTTTTTAAAGCTGTGGTGTTAAACTTTTGATGAGCTGATGAACAGCCCATTTCACTGTGTCTTACTCCCATTTCTGTTTTGCATTTTGAAGCTCTACTTAAAACCTCCCTAAGATCCAACAATGCAAAATGCCAATTCTTGCCATTTTTCAACTGGTGTTAAGATTTTGATCAGGAACGTATAATACATATACTCACCAGAGATGTCAATTTCTCCTCATTCAGCCATTGTGGGTGGAACTTCGCTTGGCAAATAGTCTAGCTCAGATCAACCAATAAGAGGACGGAAACATTGTGATGTCACTGTGGAGAGCAAGCTGGCCCCGAGAATGTGAAATCTGATCTGTTTAAAAAAAGCAGTCCCATTGGCAATAGTGTGTATGTGATATGGGCCAGCACTCCTGATTTTGAAGGCCCTGGGTAGATTACATTGATATGGCAACACTTCAAAGCTGAAATCTGAATGGACAAAAAAAATCTAACCTACACATACCTGTACATATACTGGAAGCAGTGCAGTCAAGAGAGACTGTTGGGAATAAATGAGTACAATTCCATGGAACAAATGTTAGAATTTAAGTTGTAAATGTTGTTTAGGCCAGCAGAGAAGGCCTTGGTGGCCCTGACTACACACCACTGCAACAATCTACTTTTAGCTTAACCACATGATTCTAGTTTATTGAAAGTACAAATAAAACAATGGCATTTTAAATACTGTACATCATTTTTATCATTCAAAAAAAGTTATTTCTCCATACAGCCTAGTCTATACAGCAATATACTGTCATGTGTTTTTAAAATATTTTTTCATTGTGCATTTCTTAAAAGTAATGTTTAAATATCGTCCCGTCTCTAAGTGTGTAACTGAGTGTCTGGTGACAACCCACCTAAGTAGTGATTAAAAAATAAAAACACATCCTTGCATCCAAGAACCAGATATTAGTAATAATAATCATTCATTATAACAATAATGTCTCAGCATAGTGTAAGATGAGTACAATTTAAAAAAAAAAGAAAAGATTTCTCCCATTTCTGGTCTCCATCTTTCATCAACCATTTCTTCAGAGGTGGAGGGATGAAAAAAGCTTCCTGGGGATTGTAGAGTCCACACGTTTTCCATGAAGTGCATGTTGGGGCGTTTCATCCCGAAGAGGAGGTGGTTGGTTCTCTTTGGCCGCCATCAGACCTCCATAACACTTTCGGCAAACTGCCTGGTATTTGTCCGCTCCACCAATCACCTCCACCTATGGAACAAACATATACTGCATATACTAATGTGTATTTTATACACACACACACACATACAGTGGATGCCCGCACATTCGCAATTCAACATTCACTGCCCCGTAAGTATGCTGATTTTTTTTAAAAATGTTTTTCTGATTTATAAATATGCGATAATCCAGGTAACGTGCACAGCATGCATATACCGCTGTTAAAAAAGCCCAGATTTTTTTTTTTTTTTTACATGTTTGTCTTTATGCTTCACCGATAATGTTTTTTCATCAAGCCGTGAGATTTCGCACTCTCCTTGAACGCACCACATTTTGTGCTGTGACTTGCTACACCATATTTACGGCTTCAACCTGGATTGTTTCGCACGTGAACAAAAGACAATTGAAGAGAGAAGGGGAGGCTTCTGGGCCTGAATCTAATCTAATCTTAAAAGTACGTCACTTTTATTGCAAATGTTGATCCGAAATCACAGCTCTGCCATATACACACACACACACACACACGCATACAACGGAACCTGTTTATGTGGACTCCTTTCGGACCGGCTGATGTCGACAAAGAGAAACCAGCCATTGTTTGCACATTTACTTGTAACTTTGGCCAAAAATACAAGAATGGGGGATAAAGGGTTTCAGCCGTTGACATTGGCTTTCCTCTTTGTGCATATTTTTATTTAGATTCTTGTTTTTTCCATCATATTTTATACTCTGATATAACAGCTACCACGGCCATTTTCATTGTATGTCTGGACTACAATGACAATGAAGCTTTCATACATAGTATGTCAACATAAGCGGGTTCCACTGTACACATTATTCAGTTAAAACAAGTCATGGTTAGGTTCCGTGACAGACGACTCTTGTTGAGGTCCAAGCTGATGCCTCACCTCCAGCTCCGCTCCAATCCTCTTCGTGTAGGCAGCGTCTCTGTAACATTGCATGCAGACAGCGTGAAGCTTCACCACACTTTCCGCCAGCGGGACAAGGTTCAGGATGTTTCCGAACGGCTGCAAAAAGTGCACAAACCAGCAGCGAGAACTTGTGAATAGCTACAAGGATAATCGCATTATCAGGACAGACCAGCGTTGTCTTGGTGAGGAATAATGGGCGTATTGAGCAAAGATCTATCCTTGTATGAGTCAAAACACATTCCTCCTGCATCCGTATCAACCAGACAAGAGTCACCTTTCTCTGGAAGGTTCCATCCAAGGCAGCCACGATAACAGTCTTGCCAACATTGGCCATCTCTTCACAAAACTCCACTATATCTGGGAACTACAGCCACACAAAGACGCACATTAGCGAGCAATTCTCCAGCCTCGCAACGTAATGATTTTAAAAATGTGTACTTACAAACTGCCCTTCATCTATTCCAATCACACAAGCTTGAAATGCCAGCGAGCGCACATCTCTGAGGCAATTTGCAGGTATAGCCTCCATCGTGTTACTAAAAGAGGGACACTTGATGATGCATCTGAACATTATATGCAATTACTAGGTGAAAGAAATAGGTAGTATAGGTCAAGCTCAGTTCATGGTGCATTTGCATAGCAAACTGGTCCCATAACGTCTATACACACACAAAAAACAAGTGTATGTTTTTAAGGAAACTAACTTCTATACTTACTTGTCATGTGTGGCCATGCCTGTGTCGGAGTATCGTGTATCTTTGGCATATTTCACCACCAAGCAGCAGTACTGGGCTATTTGGAAACGGCGCACCCTTCGCATTAATTCGGTGCTGCAAAATTCAATTTACAGTGACTCATAGGCAAAAGTGGTTAAGATTATGTCCCTGTTCTAGTCATTTAACTCATGATAAATATGCAGCAGTAAATGTAACTGTGCAGATTGTAGTTAAGGGTGTATTTTACATACTGTAATACATATAGTCCTGAGCGTGACGTGAACAATGCAGGAATTGGCGGGACAGGATACGCTGTGGAAGTGGGGCCTCGTAGATATAGTACTGTACTTCCAACGCCATTACAAGCACTTACAACATATTTATTAATGAAACAAGCTAGTAACTCATCTAGTGTCAAATTAAATATACGACGTACCTTTTGCCTGAAAACATAGGCCCGAAGATGACCTGTGAAGAATGATTTGGGGAAGGGGGGCAGTTAGGGAAAAAAGTATTTCTAAAAATTAGAACGTCAAAAACTACAAATATGCACGCATACATGTACGTAAGGTTGTCATTGTTACACATTATATGACAAAAACTTCAGTTAGCATTAGTTACCTGGATTTGTCCTCGCGTTTTCCTCGGGGAATTGGGGAAAACTTTCGGAAAATCCACATAGTCCATATCTTGAGCTTTATCTTTCGTTTAAACGTCAAAAATAAACTAACAGTTACAGACTAACAGCTGCTCTGCAAGTAAGTCAATTGAAAGAGCGCGCGTCTTTCAGGCTGTGTGACCCGGAAATGAATTCAACCAGTGGGTCGCGCTTCTGAATGGTCACATGACTACTACATCCATACATAACATAGATACGGACTTGTACACGAAAACGAATTTGCATGCATATTGTGAGCTGTACCGAATACTCCGCTTGGTTTATTGTGTCAAAATGATGACTGACATGCTGCGTTTTTAAGTAGGCTGTTTCAATTCGGACATTTACTTACACTTCTATATGTGTACTGTGTACATTATGTACACTGTGTACTTAGTTCCTGAGTGCGCGAAGTTTGATAGTACAGTGCTGTCCCAAATATCCCGATTACTGTCATTGTGCACTTACAGGAAATGGCGATCACAGTATTTATTCACTTCCTATTGTGAACGTATTTGTTATTTGTTTATTTTATTGAACACAAATAGTTAATAACAGTAAGGCATAACTAAATAACAACCAGTAAATAAAACTTACAAACAGGAAATACAAGAAACACTTCAACAATTGCAACCACACGAGTTAGTCCCTCCTTTTCTGGTACGTAGCCATTGCGGTTTTTTCAAATTTTTGTAATTCAATACAAAACATACATATTATTTCAAACGTACGTAGAAATGCCATTACTATTCAACAAGGAACAACATTAGCAATGTAGGATATATACAACGAAAAGAAAATATTTGCGGGTGATAACTGTTGCGGTGAGAGGGGAATATTATTTTCGCATTTTATTAAAATTTAAATGGCTTTTATATTTTTTTTAGTTTTAATCTTTATTGAGTTCTTTCAAAGTTTTTATTCGGAGAAAAACGCAATTACTGAGCTCACGCTCGCTATTTGGGGCGTGGTGAGTGCAACATCCGGGTACTGGCGGCGCACTTCTGTTTGCACTCAAATTGAAACACAACCTAGGTCTAAAGTTCAAAATAGTTTAGTCCCACTGCTGCTCAAAGAAGCTTCGATCATCTATCGAGACAGGCGTTTTACTTCAAAGGAAAAAAATGATGATGCACTGGACTGCAATGAAGAAAGATGTAAGATTGTGATTTTATGTGGTTATTTCTTGGGTATACAATACAGATGGCTGTTAAATTTGCAGCACTAGCTACCCAATTGTCAGCATTTTCATCAGACATATTTGTTATAAATGTAAAACTGTGTAGTTTATTTAAGACATTTTGGTAAATCGTCTGTGTATTAAACTATACGGTGACTATAAGGCGAACGGCTACATTGTATCGGAGGGGGGCGCTGTTGACCGTCTTTACTGTATTACTCCGCAAATGATGGCGGTCACCGTGTGATAGTCCATGGCTGCCCAGCTCACTCTCTCCCTACTACTCTGGACAGGAGCTAGAGAAGCAGTATTCACCGAGCCGCTGGTCGCACAGAATGGCGGCTGACGACGTGATCAAGGCCCACGTCAAGGCTGTAAAAGAAGGTTTGGCCTCTTTTCGACTCTTTTTATAGATGCGACACATGTACACACAAACGCTCTCGAGACCCAACCATGCAGGTAGCCTTTAGCTATGGAGATTTATTTTTAAACCGTGCGGAACGCCTCCCTCGTAAAATAGTAATAATAAAAACTAAAATATGTATTGATTGATTGATTGAATGAATCGATTCAAGTACTGTAGCTGGGGAGAGGGAAGTCTGGGCTTCCCTGCTTAGGCTGCTGCCCCCGCAACCGCACCTCGGATAAGCGGAAGAAAATGGATGGATGGTATTGATTGATATGTACGATTGTTTGGAAGTTTCTTAAGGTTAGCT
Source organism: Dunckerocampus dactyliophorus (assembly GCF_027744805.1). NCBI lineage: Eukaryota > Metazoa > Chordata > Actinopteri > Syngnathiformes > Syngnathidae > Dunckerocampus > Dunckerocampus dactyliophorus. Next base: position 25,661,065 of record NC_072824.1, on the reverse strand, counting down.
ATCAAAACATGTTAAACTTGACAGGTGATTGTAATTTGAATGATATAACATGACTGTGCACATAAGAACATAAACGTATTGTTCGACATTCTTTATTCTCTTCTGCTCCCACCTTGGAAAATGGTAACAGGTGAACATGAAAAGGAAGTGAACTAACTATCAGTAATTTATCAGACATGGAGAAGGGCTAAGCTTAAATATTCTCTTCAGACAGTAGGCTACCGTTGTAAATATGCAATATATTTCAATGTAACTTGGTCAAGCATGTGTGAGAAATGAAACCATACTTATCAAACTAACATTTAATTGGTTATTTGTTTGCATCCAGGTACGGAGCGTGCACGTGGTCTGGCTCAAACTCTACTCAATGTCCCCTATGGAGAAGGTGATGGCGAGAGACTGGATGCCTATATTCCCAGCACCAACTCTCTCGGTGTGTAACTGACATGGCACGCATTTCATCATCATTTACTTTTAATTGACCCTTCAGTATTGACACTTGGAGCTAGTCTTTGTAGCAAGTTAAGGCGCTTAGCTAGATCTTATAAACCCATCTCAGCAACTGAGTTATATGGAGAATACCGTGCTGACGGTATGAAAACGGAGCAGGATGAAAAGAAAATATTAACCATTTTTTAAATAATGTGGAGCATGTTTGTCCTTCTACATTGTGAGGAGCAGCCATTTTTGCACTCAAGCAGCGTGTGCTGCGACAAGGATGAGGTTGTAGATGTTGTTATGAACCACACACAAGCAAAAGGGATGAACTGTGTCCTAACAGTTGACTCCCGTAACACAAAATCTTGTACAAAACCCAAAATAAGTAGCAAAAGGGGGAAAAAAACTGTATTGTGGGTTAAAGGCTACTTTCTGGTTCTTGTAGAATGATGTAAGGATTAGATGACTGCAGTCTATTTGCATTGTAGAAAGGGAAGAGAAAATTAATTCTTCTGTGTGCGTTTTAGTCCCAATTTACATGACAAATAAGAAAATGAAAAAGATAAAACAAAGACATTGAAACAATACATCTTGCCCACTCTTGTATTAGGTTCTAATGATGTGTCCACTGTGAACACGTGTGTATTTCAGATGTGCCCCTTGTCATTTACATTCATGGAGGCTACTGGCAGTTTCTTAGGTATGTCGTTTGGCTTTTATTTCCATGTGCATGTTTTCATGCTTGTTCTTTGTGCTGATACAGTAAGGAGGAGTCAGGATTCATGGCCGTGCCGCTTGTTGGTAAAGGTGTGGTGGTGGTTGCGGTCGGCTACGACATTGCTCCCAGAGGTAGTAGCGTTGATTCCTGTTGTTTTTGTCTATGTGAAAAGCAGTATTGTACAGTATGTGAAGATGTGTCTTTTAGGTAATATGGATCTGATGGTGTCTCAAGTGCGCAAGAGTGTTGTGTCTGTCGTCCAACAGTATTCTCACATCAGGTACCCCTCATACTTAGGATCTCCAGAGTTGGCAAATACAATGTGACATTTCTCAGTCAACTCTTGACGATGTGCTTGTCAGTGGTTTGTACTTGTGTGGCCACTCTGCCGGCGCTCACCTGGCTGCAATGGTGCTCTCCACCGACTGGTCGCAGTACAGCATCACACCTCAAATCAAAGGTGAGCATCTTGTTGAAAGATGCCAAATGAGAAAATCCTTCACAGCCTATTTGTTGTTCTTTAGGTGCTTTTCTTGTCAGTGGTATCTATGACCTCCTGCCCATTCTGTCCACCTACGTCAATGAGCCATTGAAGATGACAGAGTAAGTACAGATGGCTCCCCTGCCACGCATTTTGCCACATGGGACCTTGAAAGGGGGTGGTCTTGGCCTGGTGTTAAAACATAATTGTAAGTACAGATGTATCTCGGTTTACAACGTTCCGTGTTACAACACGGCGTGTTTATGAACACCCTCGCCTGGGAACAAGTAACGGCGCGTGCCCGCGGAATGCAGTGTGAATACAGTGAAAGGCTGGCTAGCAAAGCTGGGATTTTAGGCTAAGAATGTCAGTGTATTAGTGTCTGACCAATAATTGTTTTTGTTTTACCTTTACTTTTGGCAGGGAGGTGGCAATAAGAAACAGCCCCAGCAAGCTGATCCCTCAGCTGAAACTCTCCTCCTCCTGCTGCCAAATCGTTGTGGCCGTTGCTGAGAACGACTCGCCCGAGTTTCGCAAGCAGTCGGAATATTACTACAAAGTCAGTGTTCCGTTATAAATTGCAAACAGAGAGGAGCACACATCTTGACAGCAAATATTTGACTCATTTGACACTGTCCCTTCCCAAACAGGTTTACTGTGTAAGCAGCCTTTTCTTTTCTCTGTAATGTTTTAAGAAGATAGAGCAGTATTGTCAAACCAAAGTGGAGCAAGAAGAACTAAAAAGCAGGGTTATCTATCCCATTAGCATCCTCTCACTTCTGTGTAACAAGAGTTTTTTTTTTTATTTTGTCCTTGACAGGCTTTGAAGTCTACTGGGCAGAATGTGACCATGGAGGATGTTCCCAACACGGATCATTTTAGTATCATAGAGCAGCTGGTTGACGAGGAGTATCACTTAGTAAAGGTACACAATTCATTCTGAAGTTTAAACTTAAAGTCCAACTACAATTTCTAGATTAATTATATAAAAAGAGAGAAAACGTCTATAAAATGGCCACAACCCAAAACTTTGTAAAGGAATGTATTTATTTCTCTGCAGCTCCTGTTGAAGATGATGGGGAAGAGTTGAGGTGGCTCTACCAACATATGACCTTAGGAGAAGACGACCCACACTGATAAATGTTACATGTCTGCATCCGTTTGAACGCATTTGAACTGCATTTACAGTATTTTGTCCAATTAGGACAACGTGGAGGACTTGTTGCATTCGTAGTCATCAATCGGAAGACACATTTTTTTGTACACTACAATTTTTTTGTGAGTATGTGTAACAGTATTTGTTACTCAGGTGTCAACATGGGCCAGAACGATCTCGGTTCAATTTTGTTTTGTCTGGGCATGTGCTGGCTAAGAGAACAAGAAAATCCAATGTGAATGTAGCATTTCAATGGCACCTCTGCAGAGCTGCCACATTCAGGGTTTGAACGTGTCCTAGATGACATGCTGTAGTTACACATTTTATGCTAATACATATTTGTATAATACGAAAGTAAATGATGTGCAGAATAAGTCATCGCTTTGCACATAACTGCATCGTGTTTGCACATTGTACTATGAGGGATTAATGCAGCTTGTACAAACTAGCATTCAAATAAACATTGAAGAGTAGAAGTTGTGGGACTGTGTGTGTTGAGGTTGAGAAAAGGGGAGCTTGGGGGCTTCTCAGAGCTGACTAGAATTAGACAATATGTAGAATTAAACAATGAATGGACTGTTACTTTAATTTTGCAGGTTGCCTGGCAACCTTATCAAGCTTGCTGCTGTTTACACACACAGAAAACACACCTGCACTCTTGATTGACACAAGCTGCAGCCAGTTAGATGCCAACACATCTCACACACACTCATCCACTCAGGAAAGGGCGGGACCCAAGAATAGCATAACAAGGTAGGCAGTTCCAAGTTCGAGGCTTCCTGCTTGATGAGTGGAGGTACAGTACTGTACTTAGTGACATCTTCCAGACAATTTCTTCACAAAAAAATTGAAAATGAAATGTGTGTCTGGCTGATCTCTTCTCGGGAAAAAGGAACTTGAACGTTTCATGGTACTTGAAGGATTTGTGTACAGCAATAAAATTATTTTCCATTCTGTTTGTGTTGTATTTAATATATTTTGCTTGTCTGTTGTAATATTTTCTATCTTTTGTGGCAATGTCTAACTGAATGTAGTTTTCTCAAATAGTCTTTGAAAAGAAAAACTAGTATTGTGAATTTGTAATTGTACTAACAGTAAGAATAAAGGCGTGTGAGGACACAGTCGTCGTTCGTGCATGCTTGAACATAACACTTTGCTCGAGGAGGCCTACACAAAAAAGTTGGACACAACACCCATTGGGTAGCGAAGTAGATGGTACAGAAGAAAGAGGAATATGCAAATCAGAACAGAATGCTGACGACTTCCTCAAGCTTCACAACAGCGGACTTCCCTCCAGTGCACTGGCCTTCCAATTGCTTTGTATCCACTTCAGTTGAAGATAAAATTGACTTTTAGACTCTTAGCATTATTTCAACATCTGACAGAAAAAGAATCTGGGTGGGCCTCGCCCTGTTAAAGGGCCGGTCTGAGCCCCACTCATGATACTTCAAAGGCAGCTACTCCTGGCTTGTGGAGTTAATTTAAAAAAACTAATCAAGGGGTTGCCTACAGCCACAGTTATTAATGCTAACGTTTTGAATCAGCAGAACCGGCCCCTCCCCTCAAAGGTCTGCTAGTAGGGCTTCAAATTTCAAGCAAGATCAATCTGAAAAAAAAGATTAAATTCACATTGACTAAATAAGAAGTTGAGGGAAAAAATACAATAAATCAATAGAATAAGTAGAGAATTATTTTTCAATCACGCTGTAGTTAGTCCCACCCACTCTCCCCTCCACCAGGAAGTAGTGTTTGATAGAATGACGTCACACAGAGTTCTGCTCAGCAGAAACCGCTAGGTAACACCTTCACTCTGACCCACACGGTGACGAACACAGGTAGGTTAATGGCTTTTAAACGTATCAAAATGACTTGGGTTTTTTTCCCCCAGAAACTATTTAAGAAACTGCGCCTGGAAATGAAATGTCTTGGGGCGGGGGAGAGTTCATCGTCGCATACTAAAGTTGCTGCCTGAAGTTAGCTAATGTATGGCGACATTTTTGAACACATAGCGACTCTTGGGAGTTTACACGCTAACTCTATATCTGTTATTTGTGTTGTCATAAACGTTATAAATGATCCATAATCGCGGGACGTGGAGGATGACCAGTAGGCGGTCAAAGATGACAAGTGCAGTCGTGGCTGAAAGATGTGTGCAGCGGTCACTTGGACACATGTAGCATGTATCCTAGCTTAACTTGGACCAACATGACACTTGACGTTTTCCAGAACACAACTCTCTGTTTGACTGCATCTGCCACGTCCTACAGTCACCTGTTTTTATTTCCAGACAATTTAAAGGAGTTCGTTTAAATGCGTGTAAATGTTTAATAGGTCCAATATTTAATGTGAATGTGAGCCAAAAGTTAGGATACCTAACAGTAAGGTTTTACTGCACGTGTGTCCAAAGTGCGGCCCCCGTGCTGTTTTTGGTCTGCAGCTCATTTTTCATTGGCCCTCGGCATATTGTAAACATGAAATTCATTATTAATGAGATATATTAGTAGATATTACACGATTCTGCTCCACAAAGCTTAGATGTTGATATTTTGTTGATGGCGTAGCATTCATAGTGCAGCAATGTTAAAACAATATAGAAATATGTACAAAAATATCTTATAAAGCATGACTTGAACTTTAATTTGATACCTCATACACCCCAAATATTATATAGGTTAGAGCAGATTTTCCATCCATCCATCTTCTATGCCGCTTATCCTCACCAGGGGTCGCGGGGGTATGCTGGAGTCTATCCCAGCTGACTTTGGGCAAGAGCTGGGGTACACCCTGGACCGGTCACCAGTCAATCGCAGGGCACATACAGACAAACAACCATTCAGAGCAGACTTTATACCAGAAAATAGTGCCTGTGGTCCCCATTGCTTTAACAAGACAAAAGCTGTGATGGACCCACGGACCTTGGCAAGTACAACCGCACTACAAAATATATAATAACTTAGCTGTGAAAATCTGTTTTAAAAGTCAACATTTTTTTTTGACAATCAAAAAGTCCAGGGAAGAAAATCAAGTGTCATATTTGTTATGTATGTCTCACACTGCAGTGCAGCAGCACGCTGTGTATTTGTTTTCACCCCACACTAACCACAAGAAATACCTAGCTATTATCAATGACAGGAATGTATCAAATCCACCACTATTTGAGAAAACCAATGTTTTTTAAGCTAAATTATCCATATTTAATTTGCTTTTATATTTACAATCAAGGGGTCCATATTGAGAATAGGGCAATGCAAACGCAACATGTGGTAATTGCGGGTTAAAAAAATACATTCATCTGCAAATAGATATTTAAATGAATTCATATTCTATATACCGTTTATCTTGTCCTGAAGCTGCGATTCATGAGTTTGAAAGGCTTAAAGTTGGACTTAGCATTCAAAGCATTCATTTGAGTCGATGCGGTCCGACGCTCAGTTTAAACCTGATACAAAACTGAAGAGAACGAAGTAATCTAGTTCACCAACATGTATATGAATGAAAATACACCTGATGTCATGTGAAAAAAAATAGTATTTTTAAGGACGTCCCCACGGACTCTCCAAATTGATCACGCATGCATTGTGCCAGATTTTTGCCTTGCTAAAATGCGGGTTTTGTAACATTGCTACACAGTGGAACATCTGTTAGTGTCATTAATCCGTTCTAAGAAGGTCCGACCCAAACTGAAACGTACTTTTTCCATAGGAAATAATGCAAATCCAATTGTGAAAGGATAAATGGACATGTAATGTCACTTTTACCTCGAATGAAGACCTTTTTGTTGACAAAAATGACGATGACGAGGGAGGAGGGGAAGAGCGAGCCACACAGATGACACATTCATACTTTGCCATGATTTATTTATTTTTTGACTTCTGGTTCTGGTTTTCCAGCTAACAGGCTGCTTACTGGGACATTTTGTGATTAAAAATGCGTCATGAACAGTTGGACTCCTATAGTCTACCAATAACACAAGACGCGTACGCTAACCGCGAAATCTACTGTATGCCAACTGAGGCAACATCTTTGCGTAAATTTTCAACATAACCCGAAAAATAAAAAGCCTAACTGGGGCGACGTAGGCGTACGCGGGTAGTAAAACCAAAATGCAATACAATTCACAAGACTCAAAAGACCCACCGTTTTTGTCAGACTGGTCTTATTTTAGTGGCCACAACAAATGAAAGAAATCAGTTTCAGTTGGAACAGGAATGTGGAGGGATGTGGTTTTTATTTGCGTTGTTGTAGGCAACATCAAGAGCGATCCAGCTACAGGAGGCCAAGAAGGGGAAAACAATAGAATAGTTCATTCCGTAGGGCTTTGTTTGAGTCTGTGGTGGCAAGCCATGGCAAATATGGGTCATGATTACATTGGTGATAACAAGGGTATTCTTTGTTGGTCGTGGAAAAGGTTTTGCATTCACAACTGTTGGTGTGTGCGTGCGTGTGTGGGTGTGGGTGTCAGAATGAATGTGTTCCTGTGTCAAACTTTTGCCACCCAAATACAGTCCAGGCAATGTTTTAACATTCTTTAATGTTAATCAAGTGTAGAAGGAAGTAGATCACCTTATACTAGAGCTTCCAAAGCGGACCAAATTATCCTACAATGATGTAAAGTGAATTTAAATTGTGGGTGCCGTCATAAAACATTTTTAACATTCTTAAAGAAGTCAACCACTGTGAAATGAAAAGTAAAACTAAAATGAAGTTAAACTACTCACCAGGGGTGTCATGAGACACTCACTTCACAAGACGACACACAAGATTGGGTCTACTGTACGTTTCTTAAAAATACGATGAAAAAATATAAACGATATATGACAATATATTGCAACCTACTAATTGATGTTCAAAATCTTCTAAAAAGGCTAATCCAATTTGTCATAATTCACGACAGTCAACAAAGATCAATGATGGCAGTACGCATGTCAGAGTTGGTGCCGAGCATCACAACGAAGCTTTGTAAAGAACAATGACCAAAAACAAACTTCAAATTTCCCAACATCTCCAGCTTTGTCTTCAGCCACTATTTCTTGGTCCTGATCTCCTTCTTTTTGCTTTCTCGTCACCAGGCTGTGACAGATGTCCGCCACAGTACAAACGTTGCCATGAGTATGAAGGCGCTACTTCCATGACCACTTTTGGTGTTGCTGTGTGCGGTGTCCTTTTGATCTTGTCATATATGAAGCGAGCTGCTAACTTGGACTCACGCTTCCACCCCAAATGGCGGGCAATCGCTGTGGTGGCTCTGCTGGCTGTTGTGCTCATGTTGTTCCTGCACTGGCCAGTAAGGGGCAGACACACTCCTCCAGGTGGTTTCTCCCATAACAGTTTGCAACTCTATCAGAGTAACGACAACACGTTCAGGCGCACAAACACACAAATCAGGCAAAGTATCGCGCAATACCACAAAAGGGACAAACCTTATAATGACACGTACCCTCTTAGTCCACCTGTGAAGACAAAGAACGGCATCAGGTACTGCATAGGAGTCATTGCAGACCTGGACACTGCGTCACGGAGCTCCAAGGACCAGACATGGTTCAGCTACATGAGAAGGGGTCATGTGACTGTTTCACAAAGTGCAGACAGAGTGGATGTGGAATGGGATGAGGAGATGATCACACTGGAAACTCATCTGGCAGAGAAAGGACGAGGTAGGAGGAGAGTTAGCTTAAAAGTCCATCAGTATGTGTGGCCTTCATGTCTAATTGAGCGCCTCTTCTCCAGGTATGGAGCTGTCTGAGTTGGTGGTCTTTAATGGTCACCTGTACAGCGTGGACGACCGCACAGGCGTGGTGTACAGGATTGAGGGCAGGCAGGCGATCCCTTGGGTCATACTGCCTGATGGGGATGGATCTGTTTCTAAAGGTCAGTCCACCACTTGACCCAAGTTATACGCCGTAAATTCTGGTATATATGCCGCACCCACGAAATTTAGAGGAAAAAACAGATTTTTTCATATATAGGCCGCACCAGTGTATAAGCCGCACATGGCCACGTCATAAAATGACATATCGTGGCGCGCGCAAGTTCATGAGGACCAGGCAGCTCTTTGACAGGAGCCAATCGTGAGCTATGAAAAAACTCAATGGAAATTGCAGGAGATCATTACTCAAGATAACAGTCTGACTCACGGTTTCATCTCATCGCAACTCATCATATAGCACTTAACACTGAAAAGGTACCTAAGAAATATACATTACATGTACCAATACGAGTTTAAAATAACAAACAGCAGCTCTTTTAACATCTACCCATAATGCATTACTGTCAGAACAGCAGTTCATTGAAAGACAAGCAACATAAATGGATGGTGCTGCAATGCAGCCGTTGTCCACCAGAGGGAGCCAGAGGAGCACAGAGCCCAGAGGGAGGCTGATGTCATTGCAGCGCCCAAATGAATACGTTGCTCAGGCACAGTCCCTCATGGGGAAACTTTGAAATGTTGTTTCTTTTTCATTCTAAACTTGTATTGGTACATGTTTGTATATTTCTGCGGTATATTTTTGAAGTGTTAAGTTGCTGTGTGATGAATTTAGTGTTGTTCTCAGTAGATGACACCATGAGTCAAACTGTTATATTGTTATACTGTTATATATAATGACCTGCTGCGATTTTCAATGGGTTGAGTCGTCGTAAGTGCACTGATAGCTTGTGATTGGCTCCTGCCAAAGAAAGAGCTACTGATTCACAAGCAGCACAGTATTTAAACAATTAGTAGTAGTTCTGAAGTAAAGGAGATGTCACGAGATTAGAATTTAGCCATAAATTAGCCGCACCGGTGTATAAGCCGCAGGGTTCAAAGTTTTAGGAAAAAAGTAGCAGCTTATACACTGGAATTTATGGTAGGATATAAATACAACCCTTCTGTAAAAAAACAAATACTTTGTTTTTGGACAAAATTTGAATGCGTTCCTTTTTTTAAGCAGTGATTTGGCACATGAGTTGGGTAATATGTAAAGAATACCCAACCCTGCTTGGTGGATCTCCCCATGGATCAGTGCAGTCTGGTGTGTTATGTAGGGTGCACCTCATTTCCTTACTTGGCTTATTGTGTCTCTACTGTCTACTGTCACACATTCAAACAAGAGATGAAATTACAGTGCAGTAATGCCTTGTTTATCACGGTGAATTGGTTCCAGTTTTCCCCAAAGTAGGATTACTTTTTAATAAATGAAATATTTACGTAGTTTGAACATAGAAAACCTGTTTCCAACCTTCTAAATACGTATTTTAACGTTATTATAGCCCTGTAGACATGAACTAACACCTTTTGCACTCGTGTTATCCAATATACAGTGGTAGACATAACAGGAAATGAGACATTTAGGACGTATAAAAGACTCGTGCTCGTGTGTGTTGAGTATAAATATGCTACGGTGCTAGGGCAGCAGAGTAGCGGGTGGACAGGAAGTGACGTGGGGATGTTCAGAGTTGAGTTTTAGCTTGCCGTGGGTTACAGTGCAACAGTAGCCCGTATTAGGGATTAATGTGCCTGTTGTGAGATAACTCAAACCTGCAAAAAAGCCTGTTATTCCTGAGAGCAAGTCTAGTGCTTGTGTCTCACCAAACATGACTGACACCTAGTGACCAGTGTAGAATAATACTACATATTATTCACAGCGTCTTTGAATGTCACTTAGGAATGCCTTACATTTAAATTATAGTTAATTTAACCATTTTTATGTTTGAAAATTAGGCTAAAAAGACATAAAGTTTGCTTAAATATGCATATTTTTAGAGGCTGTATTCAGCCGCAAAACTGCATCATTTATTCTTATAATTTTGAAAAACCATGATAGAGTGAAGCTGTGAAATTCAAAGCACAAAGTGGCGAGGGAGTAAGTGGCAGTTAATGTGTGTGTGTGTGTGTGTGTGTGTGTGTGTGCATGTGCAGGCTTTAAGGCAGAGTGGCTTGCAGTGAAAGACGAGTGCCTGTATGTTGGCGGTCTGGGAAAGGAGTGGACCACCACCTCTGGAGAGGTAGTGAACAACCATCCAGAGTGGGTGAAAGTTGTTGGCTACCACGGTGATACTAAGCATGAGAACTGGGTGCCGCACTACAACGCCCTGCGCAGCGCAGCGGGCATCAAGCCACCAGGTTTGTCATACTTCTCCTCAACCTTGTAAGCCCCTTCTCAAAAATCCAAAGTCTCCATCTTCTCCTACAGGCTATCTTATCCATGAATCAGCAGCATGGAGCGAGCGGCTCCAGCGCTGGTTCTTCCTGCCTCGCCGTGCCAGTCACGAGCGCTATGAAGAGACGACAGACGAGCGACGCGCTACCAACCTCTTGCTGTCCTGCCAGGCAGACTTCAGCGACATAAGGGCGCAACGCGTTGGCCCTTTCAATCCCACCCACGGCTTTTCCTCATTCAAATTTGTTCCGGACACAGACGATCAGATTATTCTGGCCCTGAAATCGGAAGAGGACGGTGGCAGGATCGCCTCCTACATGATTGCCTTCACTCTCGACGGTCGGGTACTGATGCCCGAGACCAAGATAGGTGATGTGAAGTATGAAGGACTGGAATTTATTTAATATTGTTCAACAGAAAAGCACAAACGAACCGCGATACATTGTAATAATTGAGCATGGAAATATATTAGAAACTTCCAGTCCAATATACATGTTGTCTTATACAAAAACTGCTGGTCAGACTCTCAGGTGGACACATTCAAATATGCAAATTACTTAAATGTATCAACTCACTTTTTAAAAGGCCATTTTTTCATATTTTTACTGACAAGATTATTACCAAACCATACAATACTGACTTGAGCTATTTTATTTAAACATAGATGGTTAATATATTAAATACTTTGTATCTAAAACTGAATAAATTTATCCCCAGTGTTTCAATGTTGTGTAATGGCTTCCTTTTTTAAGTCCAATATCAAAATATCAATGCAACAGATTAATTACAAGGTCTTTATTGAATTTGAAAATGTACATTTGTGTATTCAAAGTATATAATAATGTGTTACTTGTTAAACTGTAAAGAGTCCAGTCTAAGTGTTTCATTGCTATAAAATGACACAATCATTTTTACAAAAAATGGGGGTAATTTCTTGTGAGTTTACAGGCTCGACCCCAGGGCGATGACGTCGTGAGGGAGACCGGCCATTTTGATGGGGTTGAAGGATCCAAGTTTAGCGTAGAAGTCGAGCATCCTCCTTTCGCAGTGCCCCAGCTCACAGAAAACTCCCCTGGAACCTGAAAGGAAACCTAAGTGTTATCTTTCTGGGGAGAGTCACATGCCAGTTTTCCCAGTCATGCATCCCAGTACTTTTGTTAATCAACGTACCACTGCTTTTAATGGTGGACAACATCTGTCCAATCATGTGCTTTACCGGCGAGGGATCGCTGACCCTTGGCAGCACTTGTCCAGTGACTAATGAGGGGAAGTCCTCTAATCCAGGATGACCCGTGTCCCTCTGGAGGTAAGAAACAAAACACAACATTTCGATTTCATCTGGAATCTTTTGTACACTAACTGACTCACGAGCATCACCTGAATGTTAGCTGCAGCCGCTTTGGCATCCGTGAGTGCTAGCATGTAACCACACACCCCCATTTCATCCTCTAGGATGAGAGCACACTGAGGAGATGGGGAGATGTCCCCCCTTGACAGCCTGCAATGGACACAGAAGACGATCCAATCAGGATGGGACAGTATTGATATTTTCTTCTTGGTGCGTACATTTGAACACACAAACACACACGTGGATGAATGCACATTACTATTGATCTACTATTATCTACTTGGTAAATGAGTCGACACTTCTTTTTGACAAAGCTAAAGAAGTAGACAATATGAACATGTTTAGATATTTCTTAAACAGGTCAAATAGCTCATTTTGCTTTTTTTTTTTTAAACACCATACTCCCCAAGTTATTTTTTTAATACTTTTATATATTTTAGTTTAGAAATGACACAAAGTGTCATTTCTAAAAATAACTGTTATTTTTATATTAGATATTATGAAAAGTATTTGCAATGTTTTTTGTTTTTTTTCTACATTTACCTACAGTACATATCATTTTGAGAAAATCAGTACAGGATGGTAACTTCTAGAATAACCTAAAGCTTTCCAATCAACTTTTTGACATTGGATAGGACTACTGAGCGATTATGGGGGATTTTAGACATGGAAAGTTTAAAAAAGAAAAAAAAAAGTATGAAAATGTATGCATGTATGACCAGATACCATTTTTCATGTCCGATACTGACACCAACTCTCATCAATGTAACATTACTGACGCCTAGTGACCAGAACACTACATATAACTTGTCTTTCATTAGTTTTTGACTAACAACAGGCCATAGTCAACCACGAAACTGTGGTCACTTATTCTTTTTTTGTTTTTAAATCGCGATAGAGTGAGGGAGCGATGTTCGAACTGCAATGTAGCAAGGACAATTGTACTTTGTCCAATATAAAGAAACATTTTCAAACTGTGCAACAAATGGTTGAAATGAATACCCACATGTCACTAATAAGAGGTGGCTGTGGCTGTATCATGGCGTCGGCTTTGCTTGGTCTTTGTCTTTGCATCTCCATGAAAATCCTCTGCACTTCCATCTACACGAGAAAGCACATGCAGCTGACAAAAAAGCTAAAATGCACAAGGGGGGTCTTATAAGGAGAACTCTAACCTGATCCTCTGGGCAGTACGGCCGTATGCAGTACACTGCTGTCTTGGGCGGATGTTTGAACAGGTCCCTCTTTCCATGTCCCGGCAACATTCTCTGCAAGGACAAACATCAACAATACGTTGAGGACTGGATGTGTGCTGTTTTAGAACCCCACAATGAGTCGGTTACCTGAAACTCCCCAGACAGTCCTCCTCTGAACCCCCATGGTTCAGGATCAGCACCCATGAGCTGGGCTGATGGTTTGCCCAGCCCTCCTATGGAAAGCTAACATGAGATGAAGGCTGAAGATCAAATAGGATTTTGGTGGCGGTATCACTGTAGCTAACACGGGAGTCTGTTTGTGTGTTCAAATGCTCTTAATAATGGTAGTGCCACTACCTGAATAATTCAATTGTGACAAACCATCCGAACATGCGCCTGTGTAGCATGTGTAGTTCAAAGACCGTAGGAATATTCAGAGCGGCTCACCCAGAGATTTCACGTAGACTTGGGCCAGAGTGACGCCACTCTTGATGTCACAGATGTAGTTGTAGAGGTCGTACAGAATGCTGCGGTTGGGAGCATTGGACAGCCGGTTGAACATCTGCGCCACCGCTTCGCACATGTCGTCAAACCGTTGTGCTCTGGAATACCACTCGGGCGTCTGGAAAACAGCAGCAGGTGAAGCAGCCCCGTGAAAGGAACGACACTGAGTGCAGCGGAATGGAAATGAGGAACCTTGTCCGTCTTGACAGCGGCGGCGTGACTGTGGCTCTTGAGCCAGTCCAGCTCCTGCAGCATGGTCCTGGCTATGAACCCGTGTTCATAGGGCAGGTAGAAGAGGTCAGACAGCAGCTTCAGGTCATCTAGGGTCAAGGGTTCAGCTGTGTATAAAGGGTTCTCTCCTGGACCGGGTACGTAAGAGCCTTCTCCAAGGTCTGTCTGCATGGGCTCATCATCTGACGGCTCCTTTCTGAAGCAAACTGAAAGACAAAGTGTCTGCAGCTTGACTTCCTTTGTGTGATGTGTGAAATATGTCTACCTGTAGGCTGGTCTGTGCTCAGAAACACCTGTAGCCAGTCAGTGAGGGCCAAGATCAGGGCTTTATGGGGGCTGTAGCAAGGATCCTGCTCTTCATCACCTGAAAGAGAGAAGTTTGAACTCTGGAAATGTTCTGTTTGTAGTGAAGGAGGGGGAAAAAAAAGCTCACCCATTTCCACATCCCTCGCTGATCCGTCAGGACAAGCCTTGCACCATGTAGCAAAGGTATGGATGGCCACAAAGTTTGGATGAAACTCACAGTTGGGATTGGTGAGCACGCCTCTCAGTTTGGGGATAAGCTCAGTCGGTCGATCCTTAAAAACATAGATGAACATCTCAATACGATAATAGATAGATCGATTAATCGAACGATAAAAAAACCAAACACGTTGATAATTATGAGCCCTAGATATGTGCATGTATGCGTATGTGTTTCAGCTGCTTGTTACTCCGTGCCACAAAGGCTGGATGACAAGAGGGTTCACTCTGCAACTGTCTGTGCACATTGGTTCTATAGTGGAATGAACGGAGAGAGTGAATCCTCCTGTCCTCTCCTTCGGCCTCTTTGTGGAGGCGGGGCTACTTGTGAGCAGACCCAGGTTGCTAGCAACAAACCAGCATTGCATTCACAGAAGCGATGGTTTCTAAGGCGAACGCAACAGCCCCAGTGTGGGAATATTTTGGTTTTAAACAGAATGAACAAGGTGAACGCATTTGTTCGAAAGTAGTGACGAGGTAAGAGGGGAACGAACGACCAACTTATGCTGAGAGACGAAGCGGCGAAAACCATCCTTGTAGTCCCACGGAACATTATGTGGAAACTGCACCACCTTGGGGGAAAGTGGCAGGCAGGCTCGGAGCTTCACAAGTCTGCCACCCCTGCGTTTTCCTGGGAAGAAACTGCTCCTCCCGCTGCAGGAACTCTGGCACGTCAGCCAGGTAAGAGTCCTCTCAACAAACGATAAAACACACCGGCATAATTATGCCACATAATTAATGAAAAAATGTCGATAAAATCAAATATCGCCAATAATGTTTAGCGTAATTATCGACCAGCAGAATTTGTTATCATGACAGGGTCTTGTGGTGTTGTTTTTTTAGGGCAAAAGAAACCATTTTGAATCTTTATATATATATATATACACACAGTATATATATATATATTTCTTTATATATATCTGCATTATAACCTTTATCAGTAACCGCATTAAATAATGTATGTTAAAACTTTCGGATTATGATCCCAAATAGCCTCTGTGATTGGAGTGTTTACCTTAATATGACACCTAACTAACTAGTCGGTACTCTTTCTAGTGCAGCAGAGGTTGCCATTGTGCAGTGTGAAGCACTGAACACATACGGCTATTACCGGAACAATATCACGTTACAATGGTGGGACTTTTGCCGAGTGAGGGACTCTGGGCCACTCAGCAGTGTGTATGTACAGTATCTTAGCACAGAGAGAAGATTTAGGATGAAGGCAGCACTGTAACTTGAACACACAACTGGCTCCCTTAACCAAATCAGTAGAAGCTGAGCCCACTCTTTGCAACATTTGATGGTAACACTCAGAAGGCCACATCTAACATTTAACTATATCAGGAATAAGATAAGATAAGATAAGATACGCCTTTATTAGTCCCACAAGAGGAAATATCAGCTTTACAGCCGCGAGTACAAGAGCACACGAGAGGTACATAGCACACAAGAGCAGATAAAGTGCAAAAACAGGGTAATAGAAATCAGCGGTTATATACACTATATACACCTATATACATGTTGACCAAGTCACAGGTTTACAGTATTTCACGGTTATTGGACTTGTTTATTGCATGGCTAATTGCACGGTTATTGCCCACCTCCTCCACCTGTTCTAGATGACATCCCAGGGCAGAGCTGGCCTTCTTAATGTGTTTGAAAAAAATATATATTTATTATGACATCAGATAATTATGACCAATCAGAATAGCTAAAAAAAAAAAAAAAAAGATAACTTTTTCTGCCTTAGCAAAAGGGTATAGAAGGTGACGAAAAAAATCAGTTGTCTTGCTGTACAACTCTGCTTTGGAATAAACTTTTTGGATTCTACCTGGGACCTGGTTGCAGTGTCTCATTCCGACTTTGAATATTAATCGACCGGCTCTTTGCTCTCGGACTTGATTGCTCTTCTTAGAGAAAAGTTTTACTCTGGAAGAACCTCGTTTCTTCCAGAGTAAAACTTTCATTTGGATTTGTAATCAACAGTGAAGAAAATTCTGACTATTTCTGCAACAAGGAACAACTTGACAAGAGACTTAATAGATGATGTGAGCGCCTCTGCGGCCAGGCCGGGACGCTATCAGCTGGCCCCGCAGCACCGAGTCTTGGCTGCCTGAATCTGACACTCCATCAGTCTGACTCAGCCTCAAAAATTCATCAGTCCATAAAACTTTTGTCTCCGAATATTTGAGGCTCATCCCTGTACTTTTGGCAAATTCCAGCCAGGCCTTCCTAGTGTTCTTGCTCATGACTACGGTAGTGTGCATCTTCTGGTGTAGCCTTTTTTTCATGAAGTCTTCCATGAGCAGGCGATAGGGATACCTTCACTCCAGCCCTCTGTGTAAAGTGCCATGAGGTAACTGCTGTTGTGATTTGGCGCTCTATAAATAAATGGAATTGAATTGAAAACCCTAAACTAGAGCATTGCAATCAACTACAGTATAAGTGTGTGAATATTGATGTCCCAGTAAGAAGAAAGGGTATTAATCATTATGGGCATTGAGCATTTTTGTTAAAATGTTGAAATAAGAAAATATTATATTTACTCTCTCATGCAACATCTTTCTGGTCACATCTCATTATAAAATACCCCAATGTACCAAATAAAAATGCCCTTTAACTCAGATTTGGCATTAGTATGAATATTGACAGGGTTTATAAAGCTGTTGCTGATTCTACACAATCATTTTTTGTGTTGCTTGATATCTGTTATCAATCAATCTTTACCTTATAAGGTCCCATGAAAATTCTTTGTGGGTCATAGTCATTGGCGTGGATATTGTCCCAGATGACTGGCGCCCTCTTGAGGACGGAAGACACCTCTTCTATGGACTTGACTGAGATTTTATGGGATACCACCTTTGGACCTAATCACAACCCCATGAACACATTTTGTCAAAGTAAAACCTCCACACAAAATTAGACAGTCTCTAATAAAGAAAGTCTCTAAATAGACTAAATTATTCAGCACTCTGTTGAGAAATGTATCAGTTGGCAGGGTGAGAAAGTTGTAGTTTGCAATAATCCAACAATGCAAAAACTATTTAAATAGATCAACACATGTAATATTACAGAATGGGCTGTATAATGTCGAGTGTAACCGCATGTGAAAATATTAACTTGATAAATTGTGTTAGAGCATGTGGACACAGAGTGTGACCTTACCAGTCCACAGCACATCTATCCCTGGTAGCAGCTTGTCTCCCACAGTGTGCAAGTAAGAAGACTGTGATACATTTGGGGTGCAGAAAGCAGCACAGTAATCTGAATTTTCAGGATAATAAAACATCAGTTAGTGTCGAACTTGCTGGCTGTGTAAAATACAACAAATCATATTGGAATGACAGTTCGTCTCCCTCATGGACCTGGTCTCCTTTCTGACCTGTAGGACAGAAGAGGAAGGTCTCTGGTTCTCCCAGATGCTGGAACACTTCATTGGTGATGGCCACCTGAGCGTGGGCGAAGGAGCTGAAGGCTTGCTCGTCAGTGGGACACATTTCTGTCTCGATGTCGTCGAACAGTAACGAGAAGGAGCTGCAGCCAAAGTCTCTGACCTGACAACAACTCTCAGCATGAGTGCCTGACACATCAACTGTGTACAACTGATTACTGAGAAAGCAATGGAGGGCACTACCAGGACCCAACCAACCAGCACAGGTGCTGTGGATTCAGTCCAGTAAGTTGAAATTTAGCTATGTTCACACTGCAGGGTATGATGCAAAGCGGAGTCAATATTTTCTCTCCCAAATGATCGGCATAGGAGATTAAGAAGAGGGCAAGAATTTTGACTATGGCGGTTTGCTGCGACGTCTGTTCCGAGGAGCGTGTGGGTGGCTTTTCGATCACTCATAGGTCGGATATACGACCTGACCGTTCAGCCTGCAGTAGCACGGATACTTATCGGATTTATATCTGCGTACGAATGAGGCCTGAGTGGCATTTGAAAAAAATTCTGAATTGTACTGCTCACACCGACGTGAAAAAATGGGGCCCTATGATTTCCACGTTAAGGGAATCACAGACGGAATCGCAGAATTGTTTACTGTTAAACACGGAATCTGGCGGAAAGTGAAATAATGTGAATGAAATGATGTCATGGTGACGAGACGGAACGTGCGTGTGGGGAAGTATTTCCTCGGCGGACCGCTCAATCGTGACGGGATCTCCTGAACTAAATGTCAAAATGCCGTCAAAAAAACCTTCTCAAAAGTCCTCTCTTATGGCACGTGAATGGATGCTAGCGGGATTATCTTAGTTTACCAGAGCATACCAGTGCGGCTGTGTGTGTGCGTGTGTGACTCAGGCTAGAGGAGTGTTTACACCATTTGTGTTTTACTGCTTTAATGTAATCTAAGCGAGCGTTTTCCAATGCCCACTAATGACGTGCAGGTTCTGAGTTAAAAAGACAAGAGGCACATTTATTCTTGCATCCCACTGCGTCACAGCCGTCAAGACATATTCTCAACACACACACACTTCCGGCTTTCAAAATAAAAGCACTGTTTGCATCTTGCCTAATTGTGTAACAAAATAAGGGTGTCATAAAAATATCTTGCATTAATAACATGATTGGAATTTCATCGGTGACTACATTTTCTTAATCACAAGCACAGGCATTACAGTTTGTTGAAGACTTTGTGGCAATGTGTGCTGAGGCTGACATCCCATTAAAAAAGTTAGGCGGGCTACATCCATTTTTCAATGACTGGACAAAATGGGCCAATGATGTATTGAATCAATAAACGTAAGGAGTTTTGCATTTAATGAATGGACATTTTATTCACTAACCCAAAAAGCACACTCTAGGCTGGTAAAATAAGCCTAAAATGTAAAAAAAAAAACAAAAAAAAAAACAGAATTCTAAAAAATTAAAACGGAAAAAAACTGAATTTGAGGAAAAACTAAAACTGATTTTATCGGGTAAAATACAGAAAAAAAAATGAGTAGCCTTAAAGAAGAACAGCAAGACATAAGCAATTGGAAGTGGATTGACATCCAAGCAGACCTCTACTCGACCCCACACGAATGGCGAATAATACACACACACTCATAAAAAGCCCTTCAAAAATGTCTATTTTTGACTAAATCCTACAATATACCACTTACAGTTATTAAACACATTTTAAATTCAGCTTTACACATGAAAAAACAATGATAGGCATATCGCATATAGTAGTATACTTACAAAACGTCTTGTCAAAGAGTCAAAACGTACAAACAGTACGGTAACTGTACAACACGTGATAGGAAGGCACTCCAGCGGGTGATCAAGACCTCACAGAACATTGTTGGGGCAGCCCTCCCCTCACTGCAAGACATTTATAAATCTAGAGTCCTACGCAGAACACACAACCTCATCAAGGACAGCACACATCCACAACACTCATTATTCACACTCCTACCGTCAGGCAGACGCTACAGGAGTTTGAAGTCCAGGACCACAAGGCTGGCAAACAGCTTTTACCCACAGGCCATCAGGCTTCTCAACGAAGCACTCACACACGCCGCACGCAACACACACTCATAGCACTTTATTTATCTATTTATTTATTTATTTGTATATTTATTTGTATTAATGTCTCTTCTGTTGTTGTTGCTTAATTTATTGGTATATATGTTTATGTTTCTTATGTTCTTATTCTTTCTTGTGTTTTCTTTCTTTTCTTGGGAGAATGAACAGAATAAGATTTTCATTGCATAGTAGAACTGCTGTTTTACCATGCACATGACAATAAAACTCTCTTGAATCTTGAAAAGATTGGTTGAACTATGCAAAGCAGAGGCCTCAGATGCTTGCTGACCTACTTGTCGTGTTTTTACCTGCTAAGATAAGTCCTACCTGATCCAGTTTCCTCTTAAGGGCAGCCACTTCTTTGCGGTTGGAAAACGTAATGTCCAGGCCAGGAGAGATTGCGTAGATGAAGTCAACGTTGTGCTGCTTTGCTGCCGTTATTAACGCAACGAGTTGTTCTGCACACAAGAGAAAAAAGAAGAACATTTGCTATAAATCAAATGTCTAGCCTATTTTAGCATAATATTGATTTTTTTTTTCCCCCCCATGAGATGTTGTTTGTAATATATTGACCCTCTGATGTATACAAAATATCAGAAACAGCTGTCGATCCACTACACAGTACGACCACAATAAACACACCCTATTTAGACAAAAGCACACTGGTTATGACACACTTAAGGGGTCAAAGATCACCATCATCAAGTTAAGAGGGATTTTAGCTTTAGTTTGCATGCGGAAAATGTGAAACTTGCTAGTTCGGCTGAAATATTATGCATTTCAAAAATAAAAAATTATTGTAAAATAATTAAAATGTTTTAACATCATGTATTGATTTAACATATGTTTTTATTAGGCCGCACGGTGGCTGAGTGGTTAGCATGTTGCCCACACAGTCAGTCACAGTCACAGTCTCTGTGTGGAGTTTGCATGTTCTCCCCGTGTGTGCGTGGGTGGGTTTTCTCCGGGTACTCCGATTTCCTCCCACATTCCAAAAACATGCATGTTAGGTTAATTGGCGACTCTAAATTGTCCATAGGTATGAATGTGAGTATCAAGTGGTTGTCTATATGTGCCATGCGATTGGCTAGCGACCAGTCCAGTGTGTACCTCCCCTTTCTCCCGAAGTCCGCTGGGATAGGCTCCAGCATAGCCCCACGAAATGGATGGATGTTACTACACTACTAAATATTACGTACTGTATATATGTTATATACAGGGTGGTGTGCAGGTACAGCCATTGCACAGCATCAAAAACTAAAGCCTTTTAGCTGACATAACACTCACCTGCCTCCTCAGGAGAGTACAGGTCTCGCCAGTACATGCGGTGTTTGTAGTCGTCTTTAGGGGCATACAGGTATGTGTTCAAACCCCACTTCTGTTCCCTGAGAAAGCCAGAGACACACTGATCACATCAAATGTTAGCTTACCCTGCCTGTGTTATGTTACTCCACATTCTCCACTTTGCTGCAATGCTCCTCTTGGATAAAATTGTTCTTTTTCCCGTGGCTGACAAGTAAATACACCCTCACTCTCCTCCATTGTTGTTGTTTGTTAGCGCGTCTCATTCCAACTGTGTTCAATGTCGCATGGGCCACAAACCTTTTAAAAAGCTCCGTTCTTTGCTCCATAGTCCAGGGTCGCCCATAAAATCCTGCAACAAGAAAAGGTCGGATTAAAAGTGACTTAGAAGCAAACCAAGTCAGTAGAAATAATCACATCAGATAGTTAAACCTCATTCGAACTGATGTTGGTGTATGATGTACTGTTTTATAGCTATTGTTGTTTTATATGTATTGTTTTTCATGTTTGTATATTTATAGTTTGTTTGTTTTGGGTGTCTTCTATATGCTGTTATGTTGTTGCTTTGTGTGATGGACCCCAAGAAGATTAGTTGCTACTCTTGTACCAAGAGTAGGGTATAGGATAGGTATAATATTACTCTTATAGGGTACAAAGCGTATTATTATTAGTGCTGTAAGTATAAAAATAGTTTCATAATTACGCTATTCTTTTTGTTCACTATTATTACTATTTTACTACTATGTGCCACGGCCCAAAAAACAACCTGTGGGATGCAAATGGCCCCCAGCCTGCACTTTGGACACCACTGCTTTACTGCAAGCTTCTGGGGACTATTGCAGGGGTGTCCAAACTTTTTCCAGCTAGGACCACATAAAAAAAATAATTTTAATAATATATCTCATTTATAATGAGTGTCTTATTTTTACAATACGCAGAGGGCCAATAAAACACGAGCTGCGGGCTAAAAATGGCCCCCGGTCCGCACTTTGGATGCCCGAGTTATATCGTGTCCCACTCCCACCCAACAACAACTACTCAACCTCGGCTGCTCACCTTCGATAACGCCGCTGATGAAACGCTTGGTCCCAGTCCGTCGTTTGTCTTGAACTTCGACGGAGGTCGCCATGGTGGTCTGTCAGGTGTAGTCGTGTTGTGGTTTGGTTGACTTTTCTTTGCGTATTCAGGTAGCGAACGTTCCTACTGTCGGTCATGGCAGCGTGAACGCGCCCTTTAAATATGCCCTCTCACGCCTGCGCACAAACATGCAGTGACGTAACATGAGACGACAAGCTCTAAAGTCTGTAGTAGTAAATATTTACTGCATAAACATACACTTAAATTATCTTAACTATTTTGAGCTGGTAAATGAGTGACTAGCAGTGCCGCGTGTGGGCTGAACTTCACCTGCTGCCGGGTGAACGGCTTAAAGAGACAGTGTACCGGCGTCTTAAAGACACACATCACCTGAAATGTTCACGCTGAAAGTAAATACATACAGTATATACAGCGGACAGTTTTCCTTCCTCCGCCTTTATTTGTTGGGAAAATGTATTTACCCAATGTGCAACCAGGAAAAAGTTATTTCAAAGTGAGTAAAACTAGAAACACAGTAGAGTTCATACTGTAAATTTTGTTATCGTTGCAATACCAAGTACTGGGGGCAGTATTATTGCTGATACTGATACTTTTCACTTGAAAATTTTCAAGATCATTGTATCATTTTGCTTTTAAATTGTTGAGTATGATTCTCATCAGAATAAAACACAGGACAAAACTTCATGCAAACAAAAAAATGTCAACAAACTTATTTATGAACAATTTCAGAATATATGAATATAAAATGTAAAATTTAAGAGAACTGAAAAATTATCCTGTCATCACCCTAATACCAATCCTGTACGGATTTGGTATAAATGCCATCGATATTATCAATCCACCACGGGCATATCGTAAAAATAAAATGAATTCATTATTGATGTATATTATTAATTACACTATTTTGCCTTCTTTCATTGACGTACAAAATGTATCAAAGTGGCCCCACGCAGCCTTCAAAAAGGTAAATACACCGTACTACAACATTGTAAACCGCCTAACAGCAGTGTACTGCATGCGTACACCGGGAAAAAAATCTAAATTGGAATTGTAAAAAAAAAAAAAAACAGGTTGCCAATGGTAAAAGCAGAAATTTAAAATACAGTGCAAAATATTCACAAGAATGCACAGTGCTAAGGGTGCATTTTGCCATAAAAATAAACCAAATGTTGAGGTAACCAATAAAAAGCTTTTATATTCCATAGACATTTTCAATTATAGAATGCAACAAATGTTTTTGAGAAGGCTCCACTAATAATGCATGCTGTGATGAATGCGATACACAAGTACAACAAGAGGTGATACATGGGGGGAAAAAAGTAAACATACAAAAGTTTGCTACATCAGTGCGAGCAAAAAGCTCTGAGGTTCTCTCTTCTTTTTTCTTCTCCGCCCATCAGCTCTGCTACCTCCGTCCTCTTTGGGCTCGTTTCAGTAACGAATCAAAGTCAAGCTCCTGAAACCTGCTCTTAGCTGGAGACAGATCTGCATCCCCGCTTGCATCTGAGGAACAAAGTTAAACAGAAAAATAAATGTAAATGGTAACTTCTTCTGTAATAATCTGCAGTGGAGCCTTTCAAGTTAATTCAAAATCTGACTAACATATTAGAAAAATTATTCATCTGCGGTCAAAAATACTTGTCGGTTTAAACCGCCATCAGGCCTCACATTAGCAAATTACCCATAAAGGATGAACTCTTGAGTGTTTTGGCTACTTTCTGGACAGCCTCAACAAGTGTGTGAAAATAATACAGTATAACCTTGGTTTCCATTCCAAAAAGCTTCCAATTTTTCCCCCCAAAAATAATATGAATCCAATTAATCCGTTCCAGAGACACACAAATAAAAATTTGTATTTTGCGAGAAGTTCTTTCTGGACTTCAATAGTGTTTCTTGCCTTCTTTATCAAAGTGCTGGCACGGGCAACTTTTTTTGGTCCCATGGTGGGTTATTTTGCAGTAACACAAAATAAAAGTAGGAAAAATAACGGATTTCACAAAGCGTTTCAAATGAACGCACTGGGTGATGCTCACGCAACGACAAACAAACGGAGACTGAGTCACCGATGCTTTGTTTGGGCGCTCGATTGCACGAAATGTCGGCAAACGGACTACTTTGCTTCGCGTGTTTTGTCGTATACGAAAACCGAGACGTGTACAAAAACTGGGACCAAATTTAGCCAAAATTGTCGTCAAAAACAGAATCTTCGACTGTACAGTAATGACTCGTTTATCGTGATTAATTCGTTCCAGACTCCACCGCGATGAATGAATTTCCGCAAAGTAAGATTCCTTCTTTATAAATGGAACATGTTCATAGTTATGGCATAGACAACCTGTTTAAAAAACGTATTTTGAATGTTGTAAACATTATTAGAGTCATCTAGAGATGAAATGACACCCATATAGCCACCTTTACATTTGCCCAATATAGTAGGTACAATCAGAGAAAATAAGCCATTTAAAACAGTTTACATTGTAGGGGAGCAGAATTGATGGCGGACAGGAAGTGACGTCGGGGGTTCAGAGTTAAGTTTTAGAGCTTGTTGTGGGCTAAGGCTGCAACAGTAGCCCGTCTTACTATTATGATTATTATTATGTTATTAATATTCTTCCTGTTTTGAGATAATTAACCTGCAATAAAAGCCGTTTGTTCAAGTGTGGAGCTTTGGTGGTGGTCTCACCGAACAGTTACTGACACTTGGTGACCAGTGTAGAATACTAAATATGATACAGATAAAGTTGTGATCTTAATGGCTTATACTGTACAGTTTATTTGTATTTCAGTGCGTTTAGCGATTTTTATGCTTGAAAATGTTTAATTTGGGCAAAAATCTGTACAATTTGCTTAAACATGTATAGTTTTCGACTAATAATAGGCCATAGTCAATCAAACAGTGATCATTTCTCCATGAATTAAAGTTTGAAAAAAAAACGTGATAGAGTGCAGGAGCAATGTTCAAACCGCGATGTAGCGAGGGACAACTGCATACCCAAAGTTGCGTGATGTGAGTGGGACAGAACTCAAAGCAGTAAGACTGTTTGGTCTCAATGCTCCATCCTCCACCGTAACAATAAATAGCGTCACTTGCTGACAAAGTAAAGATTCATTGTTTTATTGTTATGTTTTACAATGGTTAACTTCTTTCAAAAAATATAAAAATGGGATATGTGAGGTGCATCTCTGATGCCAAGCACTTTCCACGATGTTGCTTGTCGTGTTAAGACGGAGTACACTTGTGTGACAGTTAAGAATGTGGAAACGTTACTTCAAACATTGTGTGTACGATTATTAAAAGGTTTTCTGCTGGTAATACTTTGACCCTGGAAGAATGATTTCTGTTTCCATTATTTCCTATAGGAACATTTCTTTGAAATTTGAAGTAATCATTAGTTGAGGTTCCGTAAGGGCTTGTGTCCAAACGGTTCCACTGTACATGGCTTTGTTGGCCTCTCACCTAGATCTGCATAATTGGAATTACAAAACTGTCTTCTTCCACCAAAGCAGATGTCGAAGGGCAGCTCATCTGGCCTTCTTAATTTTCCTCCATTATCAATGGCTGCAAACGCATTCTCCATGTTGTAGAATGTGACAAAGCCATAATGGTCACTGCAGAATCCAAAACGTAGAATTTTAATCCTACTAAACATGTACTGACAGTAGACTGAAAAAGATGAACTTGCTGTGTACCTACCCTTTATCTCTAAAGTGCAGCGACACACACTCCACCTCTCCAAACTGAGAAAAGCGCTCTCGCAGTTCATCATGTGTCATGGATCTGCGGATGCGGCCCACGTATACCACTCGGCGCTCATCCTATGGAAGAAGATTTTAGATGCGGGCTCATCAATTGTTGCACAGCTAACAAGCACAAAAACGTACCATCGGCTGACATGACGATAATGTACTCACAATAGCTTTTAACTTCTGAATCCTCGCCTCCTTCTCCCTCTTCAGCTTGCGGGACTCTCTGTTGAAGATGTCGTTCTAGTTTTTACGACTGACTGGAAGTGTGAAAAATTCCCATTTGCAGACTGACCTGTAAACGTCTCTCCTGTGGTTACGACAAGCCCGTGAGAAGGGAGACGGGGACCTGGACCGGGACCGAGACCAAGATGGGGACCTTGACCTGCTATATCTTAAACGTGTGGAAGACAGCTTGTGCTGCCGAGGTGGGGAACGGGAGACGGAGCGAGAAGGGGATGATGACCATGACCTGCTGCCTGAGCGCTTGTGATTGAACCTGTGCACACACACAGACAGACTTATTGAAAATGACATTAGGCATAAAATGATCAACTAAGAGAGGAAATAAACGTGACTACCTTTGTCTTTTTGGGGAGCAGGATGCTGAACTGGAGGATGACGAAGAAGAACGGGAGCTGTCTGACATAGGTGATCTTCTCCGATACCTTCTCTTCTCTCGTCCTCTGCTTGGGGGGCTGGGTGGAGGTGTGAGTGGAGTACATGAAGGAGCACATCCATCCAATACATCTGTGCATGTGGATGAAGATGACTGGTATATCGCATCATCAAATTTCCTGATGGAAGCTTGTTTGTATTCAACAGAGGAGGTGGTCTCCTCAACGTGACGAGTGGTTTTATGGATATTCCTGAGAAGAGTGGGCGAGGCTTTTGTATGCAAATGATCCACAGGCATGCAGTAGTCATGATCTGCAGCCACTGATGGAGATGTGTGAGGAGATGCAGAAAGCTCTAAATTGTTTGTTCTCCTGGCTAGCAGAGGGCGAGGCTCAATGATCTGAATGGTCTTGGATGGAATGGTTTTCCATCTTCGAGTGAGAGTTTCCTGAGTGCTGAGGATGATTTCAGTACCGAGGGGTTCAGGGATAACCACATCTTCCAGCTTTCTTTCGGGATCTGACGCAGTCGTGGCAGTTTTTGTTAATCTTGTGTATGAAAGTTTGACAGGTTCACATTCCGTATTAACAGCATTTCCAGTGTTGCCCATGTGCTCAAGTTCAGGATGTGGCTCACCCTCTTTTGCTGCAGAACAAACAACGACAACAGGTCAGATGTGCACATTATTATTTGTACACAAATTATTCCGTTCAAAATTGGGGGCTTCACTTTTTTAAGGACCAATTTAGCCTTTAATCTATTAGGGATTATAAAGAATACAGGTGGTCATCGGTTTACGGCCTTTCGTGCTTACATACACGCTCCCATAAATGAGTAAATAAATACGTTTTGGTCCGTAAACACGTGATAGTCTTGAGAACTAGTTAGAGCAGAAGAATCCACTACACAGGATAAAGATCGTATTGTAACGTCTACCTGGACGGTATAAGAATGACCAGGAGATGATCAGCCAAACCGTGCCAAAACACCAGGAGATGATCAACCAAACCGTGCGAAAACACCATCAGCAAACTCAACTGTCCTGTCCTCCCGCACCGACACGCACATACAGTCAGGACTCTTTAACACTATACATAACTGCCAGGTTGCTCCAGTCTCCTTGAGCATGTTAAAAGGATCTGCTGCTATGAAAGCAATAATAACTTGTCATTGTAGCGGTCTTATTATTGAGATGGAAGGGTTGCTAATACTTTGGCTTTTATTTTGTGTTACTTTTTATTTGTCATTATATTTTATTACCGTTTCATTTAATTCTTGCATTTAGTGTTTTATTACTGTATTTTGTGTTTTTGTGTCCGTTTGAGTGACTTAGGAGTTAATTTTATGGGGTTTTTTTGTACTTCTTTAAAAAAAAAAAAAATATTACAGCATATGAACACTGTTACAAGCCGAGCCTGGCCCTTTAAGAAGAGTTACATTGTGGGAAGTTGAGTGTCTCTCTTCCCTCCCTCGTCCATCTACACCGCCCATTGTTTTCTGCATCCTGATTTATTGACAATGCTCTACTGCCAATCTCCTTCGTGCCACCCTGCGTGTCTCCTGTGTCATCGCTAGCTTGCTTGCTAGCTTATAATGAAACTTCGGTTCGAAGGAGGAGGACTGCAGCAATACGTTTTAACAAGGATACAAAAACGGCGCCAGGACGAAAAGGCACATGTCACAGGAGAAAAAACACACGTGAGTGACTTAATAATTTCTTGTGTCTTACCTGTAGGTTGTTCATTAAAATTCAAATGAAGGTTTGAACTTCATTGAGTGTTTAAACAAGAGCTAAATGTGATTACATTTTCATGCTTGCCTGAGAAACAGCCTTAAAACATATATAATCATTGTAAAAAAAAAAAATGAAGTGGCTACTTTGCGGATTCCGCTTATTGCGGGCTATTTAGGGAACCTATCTCCTGTGATAAACGAGGGAACACTGTATATTTTTTACATACTATATATATATATATATATATATATATATATATATATATAAATAAATTTGCCAGTAATCACTCACCTTGTTTCTCCTCAAACTGTTCCAACAAGCTGGTAAGATCAGAGGCCTCTATCCCTGTAATGGAACAGACAAACAATAGGTCATTCTTTTTATTGATTACTTGTGTTGAATTTGCGTTTATGTGTCTGTACCTGACACAGCTGCAGTGGTTTTCTCTGTAATTGCAAGCTGCAGTGACGGTAGTGGTACCTCAAGGGGGGAACATGTGCAGGGAACCTCTGCTAATTCCTCCTTGACCGGCTGACTGTGGTATGATGGCGTGGGTTCACAAGTAAATGCATCTGGATTTGTTAACTGACCCATCTTTGGAACAACGATGTCATGTGGTTTCCTGCACTCTGAACTGGATCTGGCTTGAAGCACGATGGGGCACGGTGTGGTTTTCTCACTGAACTTGCTCACAACTTCCTGACGTGACTGAGGTTCAACAGGGGATGTTGGTATTGTGGGGACTGTGGATTCGACATTGGACACTGGTGAGTGAGGATTGGATGAGGCTGGGGGCAGCGTAACAGACAAGGGGAGTAACACAGGGTTTGGGGGATCAGTGGTGAGCACTGTTCGATTGTGTAGTAGACTTTTTTTGCTTCCAGGTCCATAAACAGCAGTGTGAGTGAGCTTGTCTGGCAGCGGACTATGAGGTGAGAAGGTTTCAGATACAGTTTGCAGAGATTTGAATCCACAACACCGAACAGAAAACGGTGTTGTCTTCTCTACTGGGTGAAGTGTGTGACATGATGTCTTGTGTGTAGCTCCTTGGGGTTGAGAAGTGCTGAGTCTGGACCAGTTTGGCCCACAGAGGTTCTGTCTCTGTCCATGTGAACAGAGAATTGGGGTCAGTTCTTTGGGGAGCTCGGGAAGAGAGGGCCACTTGGTGGTGTAGTTCCCCTGCTTCTCCGCAAGAGGCTGCCTTTTTTGCCTCAACTGCCTGTACTCATGGAGGCTTAGCGATTTGGCTTTCACTTGACTTTTTAGCAGTGGTTCCTCAGCCTTGTGACCGACTTCTGAAGACGGTGCTGTGGGTTCTGCATCAGCTGAACTTTTGAGTGCTTCAGTATGGTTTAGTGTATCTGCACTGGCTACACTGGGGAGATTTATCTTGTTGAATGCAGATTCCACTGACTGCTCAAATGACGCCACATGAACAGGACCAAAGCTCACTCTTTTCTTTGCCCTGGGGAACAAAACTCTAGATGAGTTGCCGTTCAGCAGTGCGCTTTTTCGCAGGGTGTCGCTGTCTTTTTTTACATCCTCCTTTGGCCCTTTCAGGGGTGTCTCATCATCAGATACAACATTTATCTCTTCATCGCTGTCTCCAGTGGGCTTCTCATACTTCCACACTTCTTCCTGGGAGAATATCTCGTGTTTCCTCTCCAGTTTGTCCCACGACGAAAGTGATAGTTCAGCTGCGCTATGTCGGTCGTTGCCCACCTCCTCCTCAACGTGCACTTTAAGGCAGTAGGGGTGCATGAGTTTCACCAAGTTGACCAGGGAGGAAGAAGTGAAGACCTCCACTTCATTTTCTCCTTTCTTATTTTGGGCTCGAGACAATGTCTGACTTTGTTGTCGAGACACTGGCTGCAGTCTGGTGACTTTGCTCTTTTCTTCTTTGCCTGCATCACCCTTCTTTATCCAGATCAAACTTGGGGATTCGGCTTTTGGTATGAGTTTGTCAGCCAAGGGTGCTTCATCCTGGAGAGAGCGAGGTAAATGGAAAAGAATGTTTTGATATTGCATGAGAGAATCCCAGTGTTTCCCATACATTAATTTACTTGTGGCGAGCAAATCGCCACAGATAGATTTGGTGCTGGTGCACCCACCGTTGTCCTGTTCCCACATTGCTGATAGGTGAGAAGTTTGGTATCTGGCAGGGTGTCGAAGGGAGAAAGAGTGCTGCTGACGTCATCCTCCACACAGTCCAACATTTGACTTAATGCAGACAGCAAGGTCTCGTTCTCTTCCTCCGCTTGCCTTGTGTCCTGTGGGACAAAGGACAGGACAGTTGGAAAATGATACCATCCAGCATGCTCTTCAGAGGTATTGTTGCTTGTATGGATTTGCACTCTGACCTCTGATGATACAGGGGAGTCCTCAAAAATGGCCAGGATGGAGTGTTCCACACAGGACTGTGGGTCCATGTCCTCCCCACTGCATGGCTCAATCTGTCAACATATGGACAATGATATGAACGGATGTAACTACCACAGGAATAATAAAAAAAAAACACCTCTAACTAACACAGGGGTTCATTCACACTTGTCACTTTTGTTCCACTTAAAATGAACACTTGTCAGTTTGCTCTGCTAAGGTTAAACATACCATTGACATTTTTACATTATGTATATCCTCTTCTTTACATCTCAGCTGGTAAAAATTCCACCAGGTCCTCCTACAATAGTATGTATCCCAAAAGACATACACATCGCATGCAATGTCCAAGCGAGGCGTGACTTTACGCATCTGCTTAAATCAGCATTATTTGGTCCTCTGACAAAAATACAAACGTCAACGCTTACCAAACCACACTGAAGTGACCACATAGCATCTTTTTTCAAATTTTTGATCCGGACCAGAGTGCCACGCTCCAAGTGTGAACGCACCCTGACTTTATAAAGAAAAACAGGTTGAGCTGCATATTCTTAAGTCTTCAAGTTACTGGGAAGGCCTCCTAAAACACTCAATATAAGATTATTTTGATGTGATAAAGCCAAGAAAACATCGGAATGCAACAAACCAGGCTCACATTGTTAGGATATCTGCTTCGTCCACGACCAAAGACAGCCTTTTACTTGAATGGCTTCCCCTTTGCAACGCTAATCACGGTCAGCTTGCTCAATTTATTGTGTCACCCGTGTATTGGATTGGCAAGAGACATTTTTTAAATATAATGTGCCTCTCCTTCGTTGTTGGCTTAATAAACTAAAGACAAAACGCTGACAGGGAAAAGGTGGTGATTACTAAGCTGTCATACTAGTAGTCAATAACATTTGATACACCTACAGGAGGAGGACGACGACGACAAACAATGTTGGTATCGCTCTGATACCAAGCAATCACAGGACCACTATCGCAGACACTATTTACTTTGGCCATTTTTCAAGTTCATAGAATGAGTTCAGGCAAACAAATATTCGTTTCAACACATGTGTTTGTGAACAATTTAATGCAACAATACAAGATGATGTAACAATACCAACAAATGGTACAATTTATTACATACCATTATTTGCACAAAATAAACTCAATAGTTCAACAAAAAAAATGCACAAAAACAAACAATAATTCAAATCCTTTGGTGTTTTGCCCTCCTAAGCCCCCACTCTATCCTATCCAATAACTAATTACGGTATAGAATTTGTTAACGATATATAAATATACACAATATACCGTCATGGAAAAAGTGATTAGACCGCCCTTGTTTCTTCAGTTTATTGATCCATTTTAATGCCTGTTTGTTTGGACAAATATAGTGATGATAACAAATGTAGCTCATAAGAGTTTAATTTAAGAGCTGGTATCTAGTAACTTGCATGGTTTTCTTGATAATCATCAGAATCACTTACATTCTTACATGAATAGCTATAGCATTGTACTGCCAAAAAAAATATGTGCTCTTATGAGCTATTTTTCTTGCCATCGTTATATTTGTCCAAACAAAAGTACCTTTAGTTGTATCATGCATTAAAATGAACAACAAACTGAAGAAACAAGGGTGGTCTAATCATTTTTTTCATGACTGTACACTGCTCAAAAATAAAAGGAACACTAAAATAACACATCCTAAATCTGAATGAATGAAATATTCTTATTAAATACTTCGTTCTTTACATAGTTGAAAGTGCTGACAACAAAATCACACAAAAACTATCCATGTAAATCTAATTTATTATGTCTTGCTGTCCACCTGTCGTCTATTCCATTTGCACAACAGCATGTGAAATTGATTGTCAATCTGTGCTGCTTCCACAGAAGTGTGACTGACATTGTTACTGATTAAGTGTTCCCCTTATTGGTTTTTTTTTTAGCAGTTTATTTGAACACAACAAAAAACCTGATATTTACAGATATACTGATATACTCAAGAGAACGAAAAAATATCGACAATCATCGCGCTAATATCGATCTGATAAAAATTCTACCCTTGTATCGATTCGCCCAACTCTAGTTTCCGTTAGAAATCCCAACCGGAAGTAAAGGAAGGAAGACGAGTTTTAACACAGCGGCGAAACTAAACGTAAAAACAGATTTGTCAAAACTGTTGCTTTACTCTGACGACGTTTACTACGATCGTTTAACATTTAGTGTCAATGTGTGCATTTAGATTCGGCAAGTGTGACATGTTATGTGATAGGAGTCACAATTATATTGAGAAGAGGATCTAAACCCGTGTTAACAATTAAAATGGACACCCTAATGTGTTACTAGTACTTATAATTACAAGCTCTTATGAAAGATTACATTTCTAGTGTAAAATGACGAACGACAGTGGTCGATGAGTCGGAGAGTGAGCAGCACAGAGAATGAAGTCGAGCCAGAACATCTTGTACTACTACTTCGTTGTCAGCAGTCTACTCCTGGTTTCGGTGAGGTTTTCATGTCCTTCGCATTAATTGACATCTCACATACGTATACTTATGACAAGATGGACGATTTGAGGTGCAGCTACCAGATCATCGATAACCTCATTCTACTGCCTCAGCCACGTGTCGCCCGCAAGCATGTGCCAATGAAACGACCCCTATCATGGCCCCCAAAACATCCTCCATTCTCCCTTTTGAGCAACAGAGAAGCTTAAATGGCGAAACGGTACCTGACACGGGGTGACAGTGCTCAGGAAGTCCACGTTACCGGTATTTAAAGCCTCGTCTATGCAGCTCCACTGTGTCGCCATCTTGCTGCTCCACATGGCAGTCTTGGTAGGGACACGTGGTCACAGGCAGCGCGCGAGAAGAGGTGGCTGACCTGAGAGCAGTTTGGCAAGGACAGCGTGTCAGGCGAAGACCAGGAATCCGACCCTAGGTCAGGTCTTTTTTACTATCCATTTTCTGCTCATACTCTTGTTATTTGCTATGAAATACAATTTTTGATCGCTTTGGTCTTATTCTGACAACATGTCTTCTCGTGTTATGAGAAATAAGCTAGACGTATACACCATTTACCATTGCACTTCTAATGCATATGGATGTTTCATTTTATGTAAAGTGACATCTAGCGACCATTTGCAGATATCACAATTCCACTAGAATTCGGTGATACTGTAGCCTACTGTAAATTTTGGTATCAATCCTAATAATGTAATTATAGAGCCAATGTTGCTGCGTTGATACCGATACTCCAAGTTAATAGGGATTTAAAAAAAAAAAAGGACAGAAATTTTAGGCAGGAAAGATCAACAAACTCATTTGGGGACAATTTAACAACATAAAAATACAACAATGTAATACAGTGTAACTATATCAACAAAATCATGCTCATTCCTTCGTCAAAATAATTGGCTTTCATTCAAACCATTTGGCCCCCAAAGCTGTCCCATGGACAAGAACGTATTCCCTGAGTTAAAAAAAACAACAATCCGTAAATACAACAATATAGACAATGTAACGATATGACCAACACAACAAAAAAAGCACATATATATTTGTGATAGTATACATACAGAAGAAGAGAACTGAAAAACATCAATCTGATCACGTCAGTATCAATGTGATATTGATATTTCGTTGGTATCGATATGATCACTATTGGAATTGAATCTGTTCATCCCAAATTTTTAGTGTGTACATACAAAGAGGCTCATACTTCACTGCACAGCACTAAGTGACAATACTTCATTACAAATACATGTAAGTCCTGTGGGCTTATATTGAAATGGACAAATAACTCTTTTGTGATGAATATTGGGAATGGAGACATCATCAGTAGCGAAGATAAGAGAATTAAGGCCTGCATCATTAATTCTAGCTGGCTACATTTCTTCTTCCAAATCAGGTGAGCTGAGAATGAACCTAAAGAACCTTTGCTGAAGTGAAACGAACCAAATTGCTGGTTAATAAACATGAATGGGTCACCTTTCTTACAAGCTTGTGTTACAAAACAACTGCATCAGTCAAGTTCACTACGATTTATTTTGAAGAGGCCTATCCCCAGACTAGTGTTTTTCATCCTTTTTGAAGTGACTTATCCTGTGTGGAGTGGGTTTTTTTTTCAACCAGAGAAAAAACAATGAGGTGTAAAACAGCACTGTAGCATCACTATCTGATTTATTACTGTTGAAAACAGTGCTGTTCAAAATTGTAAACAAATAAGTACTTAACTTAATTCCAAAAAAGTTTGTGCACATAAAATAATTATCGATTTAAAGTGCCTTCTGTGTTCTTAAATTTAAATACTGTACACACACATATATATATATATATATATATAAAATAAAGTTACCATAAAGTAATGCACTGTTCATATCTTTGTAAGGGAGTAAACTTACAAAATCAGCAGAGGATCAATTACTTATTTTCCCCACTGTACAGTAGACATTCGGTTACGTCCGGGACCACCAGCGTAGCTACAGTATTTTGGACACACGGCTCGCTCTCCCCAAAACACTACTGCTAACTTGATGTTGACATTCTCCTCCGATTTCGGATCAAATTTTGCAATAAAAGGTATTGGTACGCACCACTAAAGTACAGATAGAATCTGAGTCAGTTTGTAGAAGTTTTATATAAGTTTCACTTTTGCGTCTTTCAGCAACTATGGTGCATTCAAGGGCTGCCAAGCATAGTGCGAAATCTCAACGCTTGACAAAAAGACATAAATGTAAAAATTGTCATCTGTATTGTCACATATTTCTAAGCTATTGTCTAATTTGAGTGAAACAGATGTGTTTTCTGCAAAAAAAAAAACCCAACTTATTTTCGGAGAAAAGAAACTCAGCATTACTCTAGAGCAGTGATTCCCAACCACTGTGCCGCAGTTCATTGTTGTTCCAATAGAGATCATCCAGTGCGTTGTGGGAAATTATCCAATTTCATTGAATTGCTCAAAAAATTATTATTAATTTAGTAAATTTACAACAGATCATGTTCATCTATCTAGGCCTGCAATGTATAGTTTCTCCACCAGATGGGTTCAAAGTCACATATTCCCTTTCATTGTCTCATCATTGTCTCCTACTGTTTAAGCTCATAAGTTGCAAATTTGTTTATGATGTGGTCACTCTAGACAACTCTTCGCTGCAAATATCAATCAGATATTCAATACATGGTTTCAATGTACACATATTGAATTGTTCTCCGTTCTTGTATGGCTATCTTGTATTATCTCCCTGTTTTCCATAGAGGAAGATGCACGTGTCTGGCCTGTTATCACACTCATACCAGCAAGGGGTTGACCTTTCTCGTGAATGTCATGGCGGTAAAAAGAGTCAACGTCTGTGCAAGATTAATAGGAAATGAATTATAGTCACTTGTATAACCTTGTATACAAGGTTCCTCATATTCTTTGTTGATGGGTTGCTTGTGTTCCGTTCATTGCCTTCATCGCGGTTGGGAGTGTTATGCAAAAATACAACAGGAATGGATAGGGCCTGGATCCGGGAAGCACACATTTACTTTTGGTGCAGGTCTGGATAAAGGTGCGGATAGTTTTTCATTGAGCCAGGCCATTTGTTGTTGTTGTTGTTTTATTTTTTTTTATATTGAAATACATAATTACAACATACACAGAAGGGGAGGTGGGAAAAGGTATTCTTTCTAGTGAGCGTCATTTTTCTCGCACTTTGTCTCAATATGGTTCTTTCTTTAAACCCTCGATTCCTCTGTGCTGTTACACCTGCCTTCACCTGCACTTGCACACACACCACCCCATTTCACACAAGACTCAAAACACATTACTGTCTGAAATGGGGCCAAAGCCTCCGTCAGTCTCCTGCGGGTGCAGTATGAGTATGTTCACGAGCGTGTGTGTGTGTGTGCGTGTTGAGGAGGGGGAATTCAGTGAAAGTGGGTCACCTTACTGCAGCGTTCAACACAAAACAACCATGTCAACATTCAACACACAGTCATATATTACCATTTTTTGGGGGGGAGTAAAATACACCCTCACATTCACTCTTAAATGGACACTTTGCCTTCCTCCATCAACCTCCACAGGTTTTATTGCTTTGGGGATGAACAAAATAAGGAAAAGTATCTCATTCCATCACTCTTGCGCTGCACCAGGACTCCCTCTGAGCTTGTTTGAAGAACCTGTGAGGTCTCAGGAGTCATGTTGCCGCTTGTGTTACAAACTGTGTATGTTCAACCACATCAGCACTTTTTTTCCCCTTCAATGACTTCATGAAATATGTGTCTGTGTACACTTCAATGACCTGCAAAAGCACTCTGGTCTTTAACTCGACACCTTCTCCACAGGGAAAGCAGGACACACTGGCTTTATTCTTCTTTGCTTCAAGTCAAAGAAGAGGAATGCCCTCCCACGTGGCGCAGAGAACATCTGTTGAAAACAACTAAAAGCCTGGGAGAAAAAGAAAAAGAAGAGGAAGGGGTCAACAAAGAAAGAACAAGAGATTATGCAGGCAGAGACGATGAAAAAAGCCTTGGAGGAGCTCATCCGGAGTACAGAACGAGAGGTGAGAATCAAGGAGTGGGGACTCACAGCTGCACACAAACACACAGTATAGTGACACAAGCCTGGAGACACAAACAAGATGGCTATTTTTCCTTACATAAGACTTTGCAGACTTATGCATCAGAGCAACCTAAGGCACATCATTTGTATACTAAAACATGCAAGCACAACTTCTTAAATTTTGTCATTAATGACATTGGACATTGATGACTAGCTTGTATCTGATACGGGAAAACGGATGTGGTCTCACAGAACATCTCACAGAATACCACCAAGCGTGCCATGGCTTATTCTGTTGTATGAATGGCAACAGGTGGATGCACAGGTTAATTATCTACCTTTGGCAATCTGGTGGAAGAGCATTTAATTGTTTAGACTGTCACTAGAGGCGGTCCACATTTTACAACATTTTGTGGTTATGACACACTCCCATAAATTAATACAACGGTACAAAAGGAAAAAGAGAACTAGTTACGTGCGGGTGGAATAATATGTAGTCGTGCGTCGCTACACTGAGAAAGGAAAACATCACTTTTTGGTTGATTTGTTTTCCTTCATTATGTTTCCCAAATCTGAGGCAGCCCCTCTCAGTGGCAGTGTGTTAAAGAAACGGAACATGAACAAGAGAAATTAAGTGAAATTCGACCCTGTAAAATGCTCAGAAAGTGGAGAAAGGCTGATCAACATTGGCTGCCTGCTTGCATGAAAGGATCTGATCCTCTGAAATGGACACTGTTAACTAAGCAGCTGCAGTAATCACTCGTTTATCGCAGTTAATTGGTTCCAGGTGCGACCGTGATATGTGAATTTTCATGAAGTAGGATGCCTTATTTATAAATGGCATTATTCCATAGTTAAAGCATTAAAAAAACTGTTTACGACCGTCTAAATACAGTTTTTAACATAATCAGAGCCCTCTAGACATGAACTAACACCCCTATAAGGCCTTGCTAGCCCTGACTGCGCACCACTGGATAAAAGTAAAGCCTAGTTTACACTTGCGCGCAGTGGTAGTCAAGTTTATGTGCCAATGAGTAAATTGGTGGGCCGCACAGTGGTCTAGTGGTTAGCACGTTGGCCAACACAGTAACAGTCTGGAGATCGGGAAGACCTGGGTTCGATTCTCTGTGTGGAGTTTGCATGTTCTCCGAGTGTGTGCGTGGGTTTTCTCCGGGTACTCCGGCTTCCTCCCACATTCCAAAAACATGCAGGTGAGGATAACTGGTTACTCTAAATTGTCCATAGGTGTGAATGTGAATGGTTGTTTGTCTATACAAGTATGTGCCATGCGATTGGCTGGCGACCAGTCCAGGGTGTACCCAAAGAACAGCTGGGATAGGCTCCAGCATGCCCCCGCTACCCTAATGAGGAGAAGCAGTATAGAAGATGGATGGAGTAAATTGGTTGTTAACTGGTATGAAGAATATATAAACTGTCCGGGGCTGCCAGTGTGCAAAGAAAATTTTGGAAATGTTCAAAATTTGTGGTATGCATAATTTCTGTGAACTAGTCGTGAATGCAACGTGAACGCACCACAACGTATGTGCAAAGAATGCGGGCGGTGCGTATCAAAACGTGTCTCATTCACATGCATGGGTTAAGTTTTCCACCACCTCTTGGAGCAAGGCGGGTGTAATTCTTTTGGATCTTCCGTGAATTTCTATTAACTGATCATAATGCCCAAAGCAATGTCTTCTAGCCAGCAATTCCCTCTCCCACACTGTCCATGCCTCCTTTTTTACTAGTTAATACCTTCTTCCTGCTCTTGCTTCATTCTCTTTCTTCAGACTAGGGATTCCCAACCAGGGGTACACGTACCCTGAGTGGTACGTAACCAAATTGCATGGGGTACTTGGAAACATTTAATTTCCAAGATGATCCATTTTCCAATTTCCAAACAAGTCCATTTTCCCAGTCATTTCCCATTAAGCCAGACAATAAAATGCAACATGTGCGCCACAACTAGTTTCCCCAGGGAGACAATAACCTGTGGCACAGCTGTGCCAAAATCATAACAGCTGTGTTACATTCTTCTTTTGGAGAATTCTCAACATGTATGAGTAAGAGGGTACTCATGGTATGACAGAAAGGGTCCGGGGTGTACACAAGACAAAAAAGGTTGGGAAAGACTAATGTAGACTTAGCTTTCTGTTCTGCAATGAGAGCTTCTTCTCTTCTCTGGAGTTCAGCATCTTGTAGGTCCCTTGCAAATAGAGGAATTAGTCATCAAAAAAGATGCAAGTTATCTCTGTTGGTTTCAGAGGATCCTTTCACAAGTGCAAGGATACGGTCGAGCAGCTTGACCGAGCAAGGGTTGGTCTGCGTTTCTCCCCTGTCTAAGCATTTTTGTAATGTCTGGTTTCACTTCCATGGTGGCGGCTTTTCTTCACTGTTGAGGGAGTCTGCCTTGGGCTTGGGAGAACCGGGGCGATGTTGTCCTTCCTCAGTGTAACTATGCACAACTATTAATTTTTCATGTAACCACTTCTGCAGCTAGTCTTGTATTTACGAACCAAACCGCTTAAGTTGAAATTAACTTTTAAGTGATTTATGAATGTACGTCATAACCATGAAACGTTGTAAACCCAGGACCTTCTTTACGTCATAGATAGATGAACAAAGCTACATTGTTTACAGTAAATAATCAAGTGGTTCTCATGTTGGCCACACAGTCAGGAGATTGGGAAGACCTGGGTTCGAATCTCCCCTTGGGCATCTCTGTATGGAGTCTGCATGTTCTCCCTGTGCATGGGTGATTGTCTATACAGTATATGCGATTGACTGACGACCAGTCCGGGGTGTACCCTCGCCCGAAGTCAGCTGGGATAGGCTCCAGCATAACCCCGCAACCCAAATGAGCATAGAGAATGGATGAATAATTTCACCTGGTGATCTCTCATGGCACTCTCATGTGCTGCAACAGTGGTTGGAAATCACTTGTCTAAGATGCTAGGCTGAATGAGGAAACATAACATTGAATAAATCAAACATAGAGGTCACAATGACATTATGATCCGGTAATTGTGTTTTCTCTGGAGGTGGCATTGTCAGTAGTACAGCACAGTCGCAATTCAGCATTTTTTCCTCGCATTTGCCATATGTCAGTAATCCATCCATCCATCCATCCATTTTCTATACCGCTTCATCCTCATTAGGGTCGCGGGGGCATGCTGGAGCCTATCCCAGCTGACTTCGGGCGACAGGCGGGGTACACCCTGGACTGGTCGCCAGCCAATCGCAGCATATGTCAGTAATAATTTATAAATATGTGATAAAAGTACAACATGCATGTATCACTATTAGAAAGCCCACAATTTGTACATTTATACAGCATGTCTTTATTTCACTTACGGTTTTTCATTAAGCCTTGAGATCTTGGACTTTGTTCGGCAGTCCTTCAATCAGGGAGCTGCTACAAGTCTAAAACCACGCATGTCAACACGGTACCTCGCAACATACCGCATCATCAGTGTGTTATATTTCGTCACTACAAAAGTTTGTTGCAGAAAAATACGCAGTAGATATGTACACTCATTTATTATATATCAACAGCAATTCGGAAAATGTGGTAAGATGAGCACTTATCTACACAAACTTGAGTAAGGGACAGTGTTTGTCAACTCTGGTGCTTTTCTTCCTTGCGCTCCTTTGTCATTGTATTCCCTGTAGTGTTTTACCCCTCTTGTTTTGTGCTTACTCCTTGTTTCCTACACTTTCTGTGGCACCGACAGACTATTTGTCTCTATTATGTGGGCTTTGACTGTCTGTTAACCAGCAATTTTTAGGATGTGGTTTTGTATATGGATGCTGTTGGTTATGTAGTACGTGAGAGCATCTTGTGCACATCACATTAATTACAATAACTTGCCAACAATGTGGGCAGATGACAGTTTTCACTGGTAAACGTGTGTGTATGGGCTTTGAGAAGCTGATCATGCTTGTGCTATCCTTTTTCTGCCACATTGCCATGGCGACAGTGCCCTCCCGGGGTAATGGGGGACGAGTGCGCTAGAGCTATTTATTCTCCCTCCCTCACCCTCACATTTCCTCCGTCTCTCTCTCTCACTCACTCCATCTCTGCCCTCTCCCTCCTGCAACCTCACCGCCACTCTCCTCTCTAACATCGCCCTCCTTCCCTTGCTCGTTCATTCCCATCTCTGATTGGCTTAACACTCCCCTCCTCAAAATGAGAAACTGTCTAATGAGACGAAGGGTGAGGGAGACAAAGACCAAGTGTCTTTAAAAAAAAAAAAAAGGAAAAAAAAGAGAAGACGGAAAAGCATGGGGGAGGTGATCTATGCAGATGTATGTTCCTCTTTGCATGTCAATCGAGGACCTGTTCTAACAAAACTCTGATGTCATTCGGGAGGGAAACCGTGCGATGGGAGTACTGCATGGATATGTAACCACCGATGTGTGCAGCGTGCATGCACAGGTCACATCAGGCACATATGCAAAATCAATGCAAGAGAAAATGATGTCTTTGCAAAGATAATTTTCAGTTTTGACACGGTGAGCGATATTAATTGAACATGGTCAAACTGAGAGTTGACTGTCATATTTTGGTTACTTTATCCAGCGACCTGAGAGGAGTAAAATACAGGAAACATCTCAAAATGCAGTCGTACTACAGCCACAGTAATAAACATATTGCTAAATTAAATCTCTTTAAATGCTCATCTGCATGTTTTTTAATAGACTGTTTACTCATTGAGGGGGCTAGTGAGTACTGTATATCTAAATGGTATAAAATAAACAATTTTGTGTAGTGGAACATGC
Organism: Dunckerocampus dactyliophorus; assembly: GCF_027744805.1. Classification (NCBI taxonomy): domain Eukaryota; kingdom Metazoa; phylum Chordata; class Actinopteri; order Syngnathiformes; family Syngnathidae; genus Dunckerocampus; species Dunckerocampus dactyliophorus. Next base: position 25,618,629 of record NC_072824.1, on the reverse strand, counting down.
TTTTGGTTCTCAGTCACACTAAGTACACATTACATTTGTGGGTTTTACTGTTATTATTGAAACATATTCAGTGGCGGAAATAATTGTTTGACCCTCAGCTGATTTTGGTTTGGTTTGGTTTGGTTTAGTTTATTTGAACATGAAGGTTACAATGGAATACATCTCGTGAATCATTCTTTGTAAGTAGAAACTCTTACAAAGACAAGCCAGATTTTTTTTTCGGGAGAGGCAAAGACACAATATCAAAAAATTGAATACAGAACATTAAATAAAGGGTATGGATTGATTTGTATTTGATCCCCAAGCAAAAAATATCTTAGTACTTGTTGGAAAAAAAAACTTGGCAAGCGCAGATCTTTGTACACAACTCAGAAGAGAGATTTTGGTCCGGTCCTGGACAGACATGGGGTGGCAGTGGCTCAGGAGGTAGAGCAGGTCATCCAGAAACCGAAAGGTTGGCGTTTTGATCCTCGTTCTCTCCACCCACGACTGTTGTTGTGACTTCACCTATTTTATACCCCAGGGCAGCTGAGGATACAGATGTAGATTATCACCACCAGTGTGTGACTGAGCAGTGAATGAATAATGGGTTCATTTCATTGTTAAGCGCTTTGGGTGCTTTCAAAAACTATATGAACTCTAATTTATTATTATGATTACTGCCAAAGCAAGGCAAGGCAAGTTTATTTATAGAGCACAATTTATACAGAAGGTAATTCAAAGTGTTTACAGAAAAGAAAGGTAAAAGCACTTCATAAAATCATCCCATAAAAACGTAAAGTCATTCTAAAATAATTACATAAAATTCCATAAGTCATTCCATAAAACAAAGTTGAGGATTGTCGCACATCTTCTGGAAGACTGTTCCAGATTTATGCAGCATAAAACTGAAACGCAGCACTACCGTGTTTAGTCCTGACTCTGGGCACCCACAGGAGACCACTCCCCGAGCTTCTCAGAGCCCGAGATGGTTTATGTGGCTCTAACATGTCAGAGATGTACTTTGGCGCAAGACCATGAAAAGACTTGTACACAAGCAGAGCTGTTTTAAAGTCTATTCTCTGAGCGACAGGAAGCCAGTGCAGCGACCTGAGTACTGGACTAATATGCTCATATTTCCTGGTTCTAGCCAGGACTCGAGCAGCAGCATTCTGGATGTACTGCAGCTGTTTTGCTGCTTGTTTAGAGAGCCCGGTGAGAAGGCCGTTACAGTAGTCTAGCCTGCTGACAGGCATGGATTCGCCTCTCTAAATCTGGTTTAGACACTATTCCCTTAATTTTTAGGTGCTAAAAAGCTGCTGATGTTATTGATTTAATGTGGCTGTTAAAGTTCAGATCTGAGTCCAGTATTACCCCCAGATTTCTAACCTGATGATTAGGTTTTAAAGAAAGAGTCTCAAGGTGGCCAATAACACTTTCTCTTTGTTTCTGTGGGCCAAAGACAATGATTTCAGTTTTGTCTGAGTTCAGAAAGTTGTTTTGCATCCACACACAGATCTGTTTGATGACAAGTAGATCTGAGTGTCGTCTGCATAGTTGTGGTTGGACCCATTGCAGCTGCGTATTAGCTGGCCTAAAGGCAGCATGTACAGATTGAACAACAGGTGTCCCAGGATTGACCTCTGGGGAACCCCACATGTCATAGCCATTTGGTCTGAGATACAGTTACCAATTCCAACAAAGTACTTCCTGTCCTCCAGATAGGACTTGAACCAGTTAAGAGCAGTACCAGAGATGCCCACTCAGTCTTCTAACCTCTGTAATAAGATCACTTGGTCAACTGTGTCAAAGGCAGCACTCAGATCTAGCAGAACTAAAAGTGAGACTTTGCCTGCATCTGTGTTCAGACAGATATCATTTGTCACCTTGATCAGAGCTGTCTCAGTGCTGTGGTGGGGCCTAAAGCGTTATTGGAAAGTATCAAACACACTGTTAGAGAGGAGAAAGTCAGTAAGCTGTTAGTATACAACCTTTTCTAAAACTTTTCCCAAGAATGGCAGGTTTGATATGGGCCAATAGTTGTTCAGTACTGTGGCATCAAGGCTGCTCTTCTTCAGAAAAGGCTTAATGACAGCAGTTTGTAGGGCCTTTGGAAATGTTCCAATCTGAAGTGAGATGTTAAGTAGATGAGTGAGTTGTGGTAGCAAACTGCTCAGCATAGATTTTAGAAATCTAGTGGGTAATTCATCAAGGCAGCACGTTGATGGACCCAGACTGCAGATGATCTCTTCGACTGTTTTGTCATTGACAGGTGTGAAGTGTGTCCGCTCGAGGTGTCTAGCTGGCTGCAGAATAGTTATTTGTACTCTGGAAATGATTGCATTTTTTATACCTTAAACTTTGTCATGAAAGAATATTGCAAACTCATTGCACTTAGATGTAGAAAGGAGTTGTAAGGGCACGGGAGGTTTTGTTAATCTGTTAACTGTAGCAAACAATACATAAGAGTTGTTACTACAGTTACGCCTCAAGGTTTTGAGGCTGTTGCTTGGAAACTCGAAGTTACAGCTCACTCCACAGATTTTCTATTGGCTAGGCCATGCCGGGATCTTAATGTGGCTTAATGTTAAGCCACTCCTTTGTTGTCTTGGCTGTGTGTTTTGGTCATTGTCATATTGGAAGACCCATTTTCAGTTGGCTGAGGCCAGGAGGTTCTCATTCAAGATTCTTACAGTACATGGCCCCGTTCATCCGGCCCTCAATGCAGTGATGTCTTCCTGTACTCTCAGCAGAGACCCAAAGCAAAATGTTTTCACCTCTGTTTGACAGTAGTGATGGCGTTCTTGGGGTCAGATTCAACATTCTGCAATTCTTCTCAGCCTTTTCTCATTCAGGTGTTCACTGACAAACTTCAAACGGCCTGGAAATGTGCCTTCTTGAGCAGGGAGACCTTGCGGTCACTGCAGCATCTCAATTATCGAGCCAACTGTGGTCTTTTTCTCACCAGTCTCCTTGCTGAAGGGACAGGACTATTTTGTGTGCCTCATGTGTGCTGCAAGGGTCAGAATTCTTGCTGTTTTTTGTTGATATTCTGTCAAATTCCCCCCAAATTCTGGACTTTCTTAGGAGCCAAACGCAAAGGATCAAATCATACACGAGCAGTGTATGTGTGTAATCTGTACACGAGCAGCATTTGTAAAGCAGTCAGGTGGCGTCTTGTAATTAACTTCACATTTGTGACACAGCCGCATGCAAACTTGCGCATGCATATCAGGGCGAGACAAATGCCACAATGAATGAAGACAGATTATAGACAGTGGGAACAGAAGAGCAATAACGGAAGAAAAAAGACGAGCGAGCGGCAGAGGGAGATAAATGGCCGAGTAAGAAAAAAAAAAAAAGATGAGTGAAGTGAGAGAGCAACACTGTGTGACATACTGCAGACAGAAAGACTAACGGAGCGAGAAAGAGAGATGACAGAGGGAAAGAGAGGAGAGAGCTGAGGCACGTCAATAGCCCCCACCTCCCTGCTCCTCCCCCATTTTACCTCCCCCCTACCCTCCCTGCCATGTAGCAGACCTTTGCTAGATGTAACAAGCCACTCAGACGGTTTCAGTACACACACACATGCACACATTGGACGTCACTAGATTCCCTGAAGATCATGTCATCCTTGCGTGTGTGCACTTTCTTGTATGTGTGCGTGCGTGCGTGTGTGTGTGTCACTGTTACAACACACTCTCTCTACATATTTAAAGGGGGGAAGGACCCACATCACATGGTTGTTTTCTCTCAAATCTTTCTGGTCACTCTGACACACACACACACACGCGCACGTACACACACACTTATATACACTCTGGCACTCAGCCTCTGGTTCCCTCCTTTTCTCTTTCTCTCTCCTCCCACCTGAGCTGTAATTTGCAGGGCTGATGAGGGCAGAGCAGAGGCAGGACTGAATTGTGCTCACTCCACATAACACTGACACACACATCCACAGTGCTCTACAACCACAGAGTGAATCTGATCCTTTGTGTCTGCGTGTGTGGAAGCTCTCTTTTTAACCTCTTTTTCTCCCCGTCTGTCTCTCTGTTGCTTTTTGTCACTCTCGTCCTCCCTCCCTCCATCTCTCTCTGCTCCCTGGCTGTGTGTGTGTGTGCGTGTGTGTGTGTGTGTGTGTGTGTGTGTGTGTGTGTGTGTGTGAACCGTGGGGAAAACAGACGCTCATGTGAGCAACAGCAGTGACTGGTGAGAGACAGTAGAGAGGCAAGGAAGAGAGCAGGGATAACAGAGCCAACGCCACCATCATTCTGATCGGATTCCCACCAGACATGTGAGAAGATGTCCGTGGGCGGCTGCGCGTGTCCCGGTAAGTGGCCACCGTGGTGACGGTTGCCGTTAACGACAGCTGCAACCGCTGCCACTTTCTCTCTGTCGTTGCTGTATTTTGTGTTTTGGTGAGAGCTGCTCCCGCTGTGGCGTGACTGAGGCACAGAGGAACAGGGAGATGGGTGCCCCGGGGCCCTGGGCTCTGTTTGCAAAGCCTCATGGGAGGTTATCTTCTGTGTTGAGAATAGATGGGTCAACAGCTTATCCATTTTCATTTTCACTTTTAACCTGAACTTTTAGTTTGGTTTAGAAATTTAACAGAGACATGCTTTGGTGTTGCTGTGGTGCCCCTAATATTCCCTCTGCCTGTTGTTGTTGCAGATAGTGACAGTTCTTTGAATTTGTCCTGTACAAAACTTACTAAAGAGTTTAGAGTGCTCAAAGAAACCAGAACAAGAGTTCATGGTTCACCGGCTTTGATTAAATGATGCACGATTGGTTGTCGGTTTAATGCACTGCAGTAGATACATAAAGAAGGTTATGAAATGAATAAAGTTCATCCAGATGGAGAAACGCTTCTGTTACAGATGCACAACAATGCAGCAACACCTAAATTCTTTGACCTTTAGCTGCTTGTCATCTAAAACCAGGCTGCCCCAATCTAATGTGGCAAAAAATAATTTGTTGTGTTCTGTTCAGTGTGTATTATTACTTTATATTAATGTATATTTGTTGTGGCAATAAAAGACAGATAGTACTATACAGCGTTGACATGCGGTCAAGGGAGGCTGGTGAAAAGTGAATAATGATAACATAATAAATCGTAATATTTGTCCATTGAACTGTACTATAAATGTATTTTCTGTATGATTCCAATCGTTTTTAACATTTTCTTCCGTAAAAATCGCTTCATTCACACATTTCCTGCAGGGCAGACACCCAAGACAAGGCTGCCACGAGCGTCTCTTTTTGGCTTAGTGCACAAGCTCAGCCTATCGTCGGAAAGAACTCAGCGAGTGCGAGTTCGATCATGGCACCTGCTACTTTGTTTGTCAGCATGTCGCCAATAATATAATGTTGCAGAAACATTTATTATACACCATGACTTTCCACAGCCTGTATAATGTCTTTAATGGAAGTGTGACATCATTATTATTATTCTTGCTAATCGGACAATAAAATACAGAGAAGTGTCATATGTGGAGGTGCTTGCAGTACTCGTTTCATCCTGAAGGTTTGGAGGCGTGCGTGAGCTGGAAGATGCTTGTCACTACCGTCCTTCAATAGAGAGGAAAAGACGGCGTTTTTTTTTTGTTTTTTTTTAAAGCAGCACCAGCTGGAGAGCAGCAAGTCAAATGCAAGATATTTTCATGCTCTGCTGAATAAATTAATGAATTTGCCTGCCAAGATGGAGGATTATATATCCAGGTGATCAGACTTTTACCACAATGTCTCAGAACTTTTCTTGGAGAAGGATAGGGCGCATGTTCTTCATAGGCAAATCAAAGGTAAGGCCACAAGTTTTTCACTTGATAGATAAATAAATAAATGGGACTAAGAAGTATTTGAAAACAACATTTTTAACAGAAGTGAATTACTGTCTTCTTTTTCTTGGTATGCTCGAAATGAGTCCGTAAACACACGATTCTCTCGAGAAGTAGTTAACACGCACCCCGGCGAAACAATACGCGCCACGTGCAGCGCAAGAATGCCGTGTGTGCCTTGTGCTGGGTGGATGCATACGGTGTGTGTGCCTGCTCAGCCACACTGAGGAAGGATAGCTTATTAGTTACCTTTGTACACTTCATTGTGTCTCTCAAGCGGCAGTGCGCCAAGGAAAATGAAAGCCTTCATCATGGAAGTGAAAATTAACATAATGAAAAATCTCAGAGGGAGGAGACATGCCCACTGATATGGGTCGCTGCTTCGGTCCCAACCGCTCGATTGTTGCAACCATCATTCAGATAAAGATTATTGAATACTAAAGAATGCTGGAAGGGTCATAGATTCCGTGCGCTGTTACAAGGAGATTGGGGAGGTGAAGAGGAGGTTTTCCTTCCAGACTAGCCTGGAACAACATATTAAGAAGGTAGAAAGCCCTGCAAGACAGCCACAGTGATAAAACAAAGGAGTTGTTCTCAATTCTTGTATTTTATCTTTTTATTACTGTATTTGATATGCCCTTCATGTGTTCTGTGTACAGTATTGGTGACTCGGGAGTTAATTTAGGTATAAGTTCTAATTTACACAAAAACTCAGCCTACATCACAATCTGGGAACGGAACTCGTTCATAAAACGAGGCCCACCTATAGGGTGGATACCGCTTAAGTCGCCAACCCCTTTATGTCAACCAACAAACCTGGCTGGGCTTTTGTATGTCCTAAACCGGTTTCTTGTCCTCTTTTAAAAACAATGCAAGAACTGGGGGGAAAAGTACTGCATGTGACCTTTTTTTAATAAAACACAGTTTTTTATTGAGTAATAGTTGTTCGGTTTCCAGGAGCTCAGTCACAGAGGAAGTAGAATGCGTCATATTGAAAAGTGTGCGGCTTGTCCACTGTCTTTGAAGGGTGAGGAACTCCCCGCAGGCTACATATGGTTGTATTTGGCCTTCCCGAACCTGACAGCAAACAGATAACTCCACTCATTTTATTGACTTTAATCACGCAGCATTGAGAAGAAAAAGAGGAATCAAGGTCTAGAAATAAAGCCTGCGCCGTTTTCCCCCGGGCAATATATTATTAAGTGTTGCAGCGATTTATGTCCCTCTCCTCATAGCACATGTAGACATTAAACATAATCTCATAGCTGAAAATCTATTACTTCATATTACTTGTACTGTGTCGTGTAATATTCCGCCGGGGAAGAAGTGGAAGTCGTCTTGGGTTTTTTGAGTCTTTTGATGGGTGCAGTATCACCCTGATGTGGCCTCTCTTTTCCCCTCCTGACTAACAGACCACAGTGGCTGCAGTGCTCACACACTTTAATCATCAGAAAGAGCGGAACACTAAATGCGCTCATGTTTGTGGCTTGGAAACTATTTAGCTGGCAGTCGCTTTAGTTAAGAGACAACAAGTTCTCATCTCAAAGAATGAACAAATAGCCAAGCATTGTCATAGATTGTGTAGCTCTGGAAAAGCGGCTATTGGCTCGGTGATTAAACCGTTGTGTGATTAAAGGCGCACGTGTGTTTCCAATCTCTGCACAGGGCCCCGTGCTACAGAGCAAATGGTGCTGCCACTTCAGCCATTAAACAAGCTCGCACAGCCGAGGCGGGGGATCTTGTTTAGAATAGGTCCTTGGCTATCTTGCGGTCAGATTGCATAGTGAATCAACATGGTCATGGAAATTTCCGAAAAGACGTCCGGCTGCTCTGTGGCGAGCCCCCTCTTATGTTTTTGCTGATGTCTCAAATAGTTTCTTTTCACGTCACATTGTCTGCCAGGTTTATTTTTTTACCTCACTTGTCATTCAATCAATTAACCGTTAAGAATTCAGTTAATGGTTTGGAATTGATTGTTGTTGATCGAAAGTAACTGAGGCAAAATGGGGTCTGCTGAGCCAGCGTCAGCTGACAAAGCAGTGATTCCCAACCACTGTGTCACAGCACATTGGAGATCATCAGGTGTGTCGCAGGAAATGATTCAAATGCTCTTAATGGCTCATTAAATTTTTTATTTCCTGCAAATAATGCTAATTTGTTCATCTATTTGTACATGTGACGTGTAGCAGTGGTGTGTTCTCGAGTCACGCAACTTGAGTCGCAATTTTGATGACTTTGGACTCGGCTTGACAATATCATCATATCATCATCATATCATCATCATCAAAATACTTCACATTTTCAGTGACTGTGCTGAGTAAAATGTGTCCCCATTCAAAGTGTTCACCTGAAGTGATCGCTATAATGTAATTTCCAGCAAGACATTGTGTTTTCCCTTCGAATCTGCCTCATAGAATGCATCCATAAACGTCCAATCAGGTTTAAGAACACACAACGAACAACGAACCCTGACATCACTTCCTGTTCTCCACACGGAACACAGAGCTTATTTTCTCTGATTATCTACTACTATATTGGTTAATACAAATGTAAATGTGACTATATGGGTGTTATTTCATATCTACAGGGCTTTAATAATGTGAAAAAGTCTCTTTGGAAGATCGTAAACAGGTTTTCTACGCCATAACTACGAAAATATTCCATTTATAAAGAAGGAATCCTACTTTGTGGAAATTCACTCATCACGGTCGGGTCTGGAACCAATTAACCGCTGTAAACGAGGGATTACTGTACATTGAAACCTCAGTTTTTGTTTGTATTAATCTGCTCCTAAAAGACGAAAAGCAAATTGTACAAAAACCCCATAAGAAATCATGTAAATCCAATTCATTTGTTCCAGACACCCAAAAATGTAAACAAAAAATACATTTTTATCGAGAATAAATGTAGTTTTACATACAGAAAACAATGAGAAATAAACTGATGAAATGGATAAATGAAAAGAAGACTCTTGTTGGGGTATGGAAGACGGCGAAGAGGGGAGAGGGAGGAGGAGAGGTTGTTTGGAAGGGGAATCCCGCTCCATAAGAACTTCACAACATCGCTTGTTTGTGATTGCAGCTTTCTTGATTTCTTCTTCTTCTCCAAGAATGGAACTTATCGTTGATGCAGACTTCCCATGCATCCTGGCGAGATTGGCCACTCGATCCCCACTCTTGTACTTTGCCACAAGTTCTTTCTTGAATTCAATAGTGTTTCTCACCTTCTGTATAAAAGTGCTGGCATATTTAAAATATATGCATTGTTGCAGCCTCCTTTTATCTTTGGCTGCTGAGAGGTGTAAGCGTGGTCCTCGCGTTTGATGATGCGCTTGAACAAAGAGGCTGAACTCCAGAATGCGTTTTGTGTGGTTGATTTATTGCTGAGACCAACATATGGCAAACTGAGGATATGAATATGTAAGTATAATAACAGAATATGACATATAATAGCTGTCATCAAAAATATGGCGTCCTAGCCTTTCCTCTCTCCTCCCCCTTGACACGGAAAAGTGCGCAACCTTTATTACTTCCGTGAGTGCGCACACCCACCTATGCCTATGTGACCATGCCTTTCATACCTCGGCTTAAACCTTTTTTGCCTAAATTAAGCATTTCGTACCACAAAATATAAAATACAAATATAAGGCATTAAAAAGACGCATTCAAAGACATAGTATTCTACACTAGTCACTAGGTGTCAGTAACGTTACTGTAATGTCCAGTGAGACACACAGGCACCAGACTTGATCGCCGGAACATCAGGCTTTTATTGGAGGTTTGAATGATCTCACAACAGGCACAATAATGCCTAATAAAAAAATCCCTCATAAAAACATGGGCTGCCGTTGCGGCCATAACCTATGGCAAGCTGAAACTCAACTCTTAACCCCAACGTCATTCACTCTAGTCCCCTCGGTAACATATTTATACCAACACACACAAGCACAAGTCACATTTATGTTTTAAGTGGCTTATTAACTCCTATTATGTCTACTATATTGGGTAATGCAAATGTAAAGGTGAGTATAACGTTTTATTTCATGTCTAGAAGGCTCTAATAATGTTAACACCCATATTAGGAAGGTCGTGAACAGGTTTGCTATGCTCCAACTACGAAAATATTCAATTTATACATAAAGAATCCTATTTCGCAGAAATTCACTTGTCATCGTCAGGTCTGGAACCAATTAACCGCTATAAATGAGGGATTTTTGTTTGTTGGTGTTTTTGTAATATAATATATGTGCCGTGGCTCAATAAAGGTTGGGAATTATTGATTTAAAGAACAATAACTAGATCAGCTATGAGCAACTCTTCTAGGGAGCATTACTTTGCTCAATATGACACTCGCTTTGTAACAGTAGTTCTGGTCATTTAGAGAGCATTTCTCCCATCTCCTTAAAAATTATATGACCATGTTAAGAGTACAATAGATCCTCCCCCAGTCGCGGTTCAACATGCGCTCCTCTGCATATTTGCGGGTTTCTTTTCTGTGCTTTAGATCATTTTTTATGGAAACTTCAATAGAAAGTGGTTTGATGGCAGTATCTGCAGGGGGAAAAAATTAGTACTGCAGAGGGCTTTGTTACACAAGTCAGTTCACTCAACATTTTTCACCTGGAGAATGCTTTGACGAGACTTGATGTTGCGTAATTGCACGTTTTGTGAAGTGCAATACTGCCCACTGTATGCTTGTAATGGTTCTTTCATCAGTAAATCTGAATAATGTGTTTAATAACCGTATGAGGCAAATTATAGGGCTTAAAGTACTAAAAAATAGGCATTTTTAGGGCTTTGTATGTCCATTATTTGTGTTATTTGTGCCGTAACTGTAAAGTAGATCCACGCTTTTTGCAGGGTTTACGCTCCGGGACTACCTTTTGAATGACAAAAAAACCACAAATAATTTATTTCTTTTGTCTCCTGCTAGCTTGACGTTGACGTTGTCCTTCAATTTCAGATCAGGATTTGCCATAAAAGTGAGTGCTGTAATTATTTGGTTAGATTCAGCTCCAGAATCCTCCTCTTCTCTCCTCAATTGTTCACCCGTCACACAATTACTACATACACTTATAAAACGCATTTAAAGTATAAAGTACTCTCGACTATGATGATAATGCAAGATTAGCAATGAACAAACAGATGGAACTGACGTCATGGTCTAGCCAGTCACGGCGCACAACCATGGTGCGTTCAAGGATCGTTGAACGAAGTGTGAAAACTCAAAGCTTGACGAAAACAACAGTGAAGCATAAAGACATAAACATGTAAAAGTTGTGGGCTTTCTCGCAGTGGTGGTACGTGTATGCTGTACCTTTTGCCTGTGTTATCTCATATTTCTAAATTGTTACTGACTTATGGTGGAGGAGATGTGTTTTCTGCAGAAAAAGATGACATTTTTTGGAGAAAAACAATAGTGAATTTGCGGCGCTGTGAATTCTGAACCACAAAAGTGTGGGGATCCACTGTAGTCAGGTTTCCATTCACAGTCTGCATGTTAAGTTAATGGTAGACTGTCAGTTGTCCATAGGTGTGAATGTGAGTGGGAATGGTTGTTTATCTATACCTGTATGTGTCCTGTGACTGGCTGGCGACCAGTCCAGGGTGTACCCTGCCTCTCGCTCTTGACCCTGACCGGGATATGCAGTTGCGAATTACTGAATAAAAAATAACAATGAATGGATTAATAATAATTTACCCCATCCGTAATCTAGGATAGTGAAATAGTCAAATTTCGAGGGGTGTAACGATTGATCTACTACATCAGTGTATCGATTTATCTTCCTATGATCCAACACATCAATCTGAGTTTGGCAAGTTTGCCATTCCGGACGACATATATCGATCTAACATCGTTTAAAAGGTAATCAGTCAATTTTTTTAATCAATATTAGGAAATAAAGCAATTGGTTTAAGCATGGCATGCTTTATATGGATGTTTCTTTGTAGCACTTTTAATGATAAAGACGTTTAACGTTACTCGATTCAGTCTGCCTGACTGTGACGTCATCGCCACATGTCAACAGACAGCACAATGTAGCATGGCGGATGGCAGAGGACCAGCTGGGCAGCGAGAAATAATTAAGCCACCATTGGAGTCCAGTGTGTGTAAACACTTTGGCTTTTGTAAAGAGGGAGATGTTCTAAATAAGTCGCTCGCTGTTTGTAGGATATGTAAAGGTCAAGTAAAATACCACGGCAACACGACAAGTCTCTCCAATCACCTACTAAGGCGCCATGGGATTTCACACAACGCTGACCATCCAGGCACCTCTCGTTCCCGCTGAAGACATGTGACCCTACAGTGCGGTTAAAAATCCGGGGTTCTGTGTAATGATTCAAACATTGGAGCCACGGTACCAGACACCGAGCAGACCACACTACTCAGAAAAGGTGTAGTACGAAAGTACTAAGAAGTACTAAGAAAGTACTAAGAATGATGTGAAGCTGTCGCTCTCTCAGGCTAAACGAGTAGCGACAACGACGGAAGTAGCAGAAGTAGCAGGTGAACCTACTGTTGAAATGTTGGTTGCACTTACTGTACTTTTATTGAAAGTTTATCGAATATTGAAAATGACAGGATAAGCGGCATAGAAGAATGAATATTGAAAATGACAGACGAAAAGGTTAACCTGTTAATTCAACCTGGAGTGTTGGTTGCACTTTATTCTAATTAAAATGTGAATGCATTTGCCATTAATTGTTGTTTACTTGTTTGTTTAGATCCATAATTAATTTATACCTGATTCCCTTACAAAAAAACAACGGGAATCTAGGAAACTTCAGCTGCACTCTCCAGTATCCAGGTATTTATTTCACAGTCACACTTGTTGAATTTTTGGCTAAAAAGTTACTGAATCGGTTTAAAGTTACTGAATGGTTTCAGATCGCATCGTTCTAAAAGAACCAATACCGCCCTTGAATCGTATCGGCGATAACGAATCGTGATAGGAAAACGAATCGTTACACCCTTCCAAATGTCCATCCCTCATTGGTGTAAATGAGGAAAAAGCTTGACCAATGGTGGTTAAACTTCCCCCTCAACTCTCTACAGTGTAGAAATCCTGTGTTTGCTTTGTCAGAAATCAAAACACAGGTGATAAAATGACAGTCGCCCAATAGCTGGTCCCCTCTCTGCCTCCCCTTCCTGCTTGTTTACATTCCAGTGCCATGTTGAACAGCCTCCTTCTTGTGTGGGCTCAGCGTTTTGTGCGGGAGTGTACGTGTGAATGTACCGTGTGTGTACATGTGTGTTATGTATTTGTTTGCGTGCAAAAGCCACGCGCCCTACTCCCTGGTGTCCGCTCATCCATTTTCTCACCTTTATACCCCCCCCACACCTTCCTCTTGTGCAAGCTTTCACTTATATCCTCATCCTCTTCCTGCCCCCCACTCGTTCGGTCTTTTCTGTCTGACGCCCCTGATTGCTAGCGTATGTTGCATGGCTGGCTGGAAAGATGTGGAGGTCGAGGGTGAGGAAGAAGAGGGGAAGGAGAGGAGGGGGGGGGGACTTTGCCCTCTCATGTAGGGAGTCACATGGCATCCCTGATTGGAGGAAAATGAGTAAAGACAGCAGCCTGGCTGAAATAGCAAGCGACAAAAAGGCACAAAGGCTTAGCTGTTTGGAAACGGGTTGCACAACAAGCGAGCCGAGGCGGCGGCGGTGGTGGTGGTGGTGGGGGGATTATGAAGGAAAAAAGAGAGGGAGTACAGAAAGATGTGATTTTGGAAAGAAAGAGTTGGAGGGAGGGCTGAGATAGGAGAGTGTGACAGAGGGATGAGGAGCAAATGGGAGATGAAGGCTGCAGGAGTGCATAAGGAGTGTAGCGGGAGGGCGGGAGGCTGAGAAATCAGACTGTTTCTGTGTTTTCTGCAAGGCTGAGCGCTGACGTGATTGGCTGGAGGGGCGGGGGTGGGGGTGTCGGGGAAGGCGGACGGTGGGGGGCAGACCTGACTCTGAGATCAGAGACAGACAAAATGGCTCCCAAAGAACAGAGAACGCAGCATCAGGCCACTGTCATATCCCCCTCACACAGCTGTCAGCTGACACCAGCCTCTGACACACACGCACACACACACGCACACACACTCTCCCAAAGGCTAAGCCACCTGCTACAATTACATGTACGTATATAATCAAAATCCTACATTTAAAAAAATATATATTAGCGTGTCATTTCTTGTAACACACGCACCATTCGAGTTCGTTGTTGTCTGCCAGTCAAAATCCTGAGCACTGATTCATCCAGTGACAGACAGACAGACAATACTTTTTTTCTCCTTGTAATCAGGATGAAAACAAACACACTTGCGCAGTGCGTCCACACGAGGGCGCTGCTAGCAAAAGTCATAGTCTGAGCTGCCTCTGATGGTGTCACAGCTATTCTGGTGTCTCCTGTGATATAAAATATGTGTGGATGTACTGTGTTTATATGATGTACTGTGTGTCTGTGTGGCAGTCCTCTCTACAGAAAGAAGCACAGTGATGTTTTCTGCCGCATCACAGGCATGCTCATTTGCATAAAGCTTTCCATAATGGTCTTTTAAGTACAGTATAATGGCTGAATGTAAATAAGGTCTTATATCAAGCATATCAATATTTAAAAAAATAGATAAAAAATTATTTAAACCAAAAATTCATATAAAAAATTATACAAAATGTAATACACAATTAATTGCAATTTTGACAAAGGCATTAGTGGTGGTTTGTATGCTTCCCGAGTAAATAAAATAGTCAATAAAAAAAAAATCAAGGAATGTCATCACAATCTTGCAAAAAATAGACATGTAAAGAGTTGGCCGATGCTGCCAATTTTGGCATTGAGCCGATTCCAAATATATAAAGGGGCAGTAGTGCTGATACCAGTCATTTTTACTTGGCATTTCCTCGAATCATTTTGTGATTTTGCCTCATGATTATAATCAGAATAAAGCACAGGACAAAGATGTTAGGCAAACAAACAAAAAAAAAAACTATTTAACATTATAGACCGTCATGGAAAAAATGATTAGACCACCCTTGTTTCTTCAGTTCCTTATTCACATTAAAGGAAAACTGCACTTTTTTGGAATTTTGCCCATCATCCACAATCCTTATATGGGACATGAACACACGTCTTTCTCTTTTCTGTGTGTTCTAAAAAAGATGAAAAGAAACAGCTCATTACTGCACGTAATGGGACACACCTACGCCGCCTACAAAGGACGCTATTAAAACACCTCCAAAAGCCTCTAACAAGGTGTTATGGTTTTATATCCATGCTGTAACCATGTAGTAACAGGTTCATTCATTATAACATGTCATACTTACAATATTTTGTCGTATTTTGGTCATTTTAAGCATTACCGGAACTTCCTTCCTGGGCGCATTGATTTCACATAGCAACATAGAAACGAGCGCCTACACCTAGCGTTAACTTTTCCAAAGTCAAAAAGAAAAACGGAGAATCAGTAGCGGCAGCTCCAACATGTAGCGCCACCCGTCGGTAGTTGCCTCAGCCATTGTGAGCGCGTTGTGAGGTGCTGCGGGCGAGTGTGTGGTGAAGCTAGTTGCTAGCCGTGTGGCCGATGTGGTGTGGCAAGGTGTCAATACGTACCGTAGTTCGATCAGCGTAACAATGTCAATAAAATAATAACAATGTCGCTGTAGCTTGGTTAATATGCACGTCATATGTAAATGGAGCGTAGTTGACGCTTTTTGGAGTTTTTTTTTCGGAAAGCGGAATATATCTTTAGAACACACAGAAAAGAGAAAGATATATGTCTCACATACGGATTGTGGCTGATGGGCAAAATTCCAAAAAAAAGTGCAGTTTTCCTTCAAAACCCGGTCCAACTAAAGAGACATTTGCTTGGACTACAATATAATATAATGATTCTTACATCAATAGCTATGGCATTGTACTGCCAAAAAATTAAACTATGAGTTATTTTTCATTATGTGTCCAAACAAATGTACCTTTAGTTGTATCAGACATTTAAATGAACAAAAAAACTGAAGAAACAAGGGTGGTCTAATAATTTTTCCCATGACGGTACATACTACAATATAAGACAATGTAACAACAATAACAAAATAACATAATTCCCTTTTATTACATACAATTGTAATAATGCACTTGGCTCTCATTCAAATACTTTTGCTTTTTGCTCCGAAGCCCTCCTGTGTCCAAAGGACTTATTCCCTGCGTTATGAATATAAATATATACAATGTCAACACTGTAAAAACATGAACAAGGAAACAAAAAACACACATATGCTGTATTTGTGAAAATAAACGTACAAGAGTACTGAAAGTTATGGATTTCCGATACTCGGTATCAATACGATTGATATTTGAATTGACCTGACCATCCCTAATGTTTTAGGACAGTGGTTTCCAAAGTGAGGCGGGAGGACTTAGAAATAAAATAAACCCCCCCCAAAAAAAAAATATATATATATATTTGAAAAAAATAGAGCAAAAGGGCAAAATGTGAAGAGAAGCTGAAATGTTGATACTAAAAACTAACAATAACGCAACGCTTTGTCTTTTTGAATAGATGAACTGTATATACTGTACATTATTAGCCTTTTTTTTACAAAATGTACAATATCCAAGTGGCTCCCTGGATCTTTTCATTGTCAGTATGCAGCCCACAGTGGAAAATGTTTGGACACCCCTGTTTTAGGAGGAAAACATGCCCTCATAATGCAGTCATTTTGGATCAGTCAGCTGTTGGTAAGGGAGGGCCACTGAGATGGATGATATCAGAATTGAGGCAGACGTTCGTGCTGTTCGGTTTCCTGTTGACTAGTAAGTGGAAGTGCCGCCACCCCCCCCACCCCACCTCCTCTCCCTCCTCGCCACCCCAATGCCTCTGAGCTGATCGTCTGGACACTGGAGATATCACAGAGAGGGAGAGGCATGAAGACACGCTCTAAGAGCTGGAGCAGTGTAGAGTAGTCACGGTGTGTTTATGGGTGACAAAATGGCCATGTCTGAACAGCTAGAAACCGAGGGAGGTAAGATGACCTTTTCCTTCTGGCCTGTCAGCACAACTGATTCAGCAGAACGTCACACGATGAAGAAATGATGGAGCCTGACTGCTTTTTTTGGGGGGGCTTCGTTCAGCTTCGTTGATGCTCCGTTTATCATCAGCTTGATTATTGTGCTTTGATTAAATTGGATTAAACAGGCCTCGCTTTTAAGTTCACTTGTAAGATCAGTGAACGTATCACTCAGCACACATTGGTGAGTTGACTTAATGGCTGCTTGCTTGGGTTATGAACGAGTTCAGTTCCTAGACTGTGATGTACAGTCAAGGCCAAAAATATTGGCATGCCAAAGATGTTTTAGTGCAAGTCGCAACTTAAATTAACACTCACACTCTACATTAAACACAAGAATGAAATGAAACTAATAAGAAGAGGACAACTCCTTACTTTTATCCCTGGGGTAGTCTTGCAGGCCTTCTTAACTTGTCCCAGGTTAGTCTAGAAGGATAACCTTCTCCTTCCAGATCTCCTCATGACAGCACACAGAATCCATGACCCCTCTAGCATTCATTAGCATTCAATAATCCTTATCCTTAATAATAGCTTTGGGACCAAAAGAGCGTCCAACACTGATGGGCGTTTCTCCTCCCTTGGAGCTTTAAGGATGTTCATTTTCACTTCCCTGGTGATGGCTTTCCTTTTCTTTGGCGCACTGCCGCTTGGGCGACATAATGAAGTCCAAAAAGTTAACTAATAAGCAATGTTATTCTTCCTCACACGCTGTTGTCTTCCACCGCGTGTGCAGTAACTAGTTCTCGAACAAGTCTCGCGTTTACGAACCAAAATTATGTTTTTAATCCATTTCTTGGAGAATTTATGGAAACGTAATACGAAATGTGCCAAGGGGCACACCGCGCTGCACAGGAAGTCAAAGACAGGAATGGTCCAGAATTTTTATGGTACTGTTGATTTAAAAAAAAAAATTGTACAGAAATATTTAGAAAAATAACATTAAAGGTGATGAATTCGTTTGCAAATGTGGAATTTATTTCTTTTTTCCATGTGTTTCATCCTCAACGTATTTCATTATTATTTCATTCTTTATGGGTAAGAAAGTAGGCTGATATTTACCGTACGGACAGACAAACAAAGGTTTATCTAGTTTTTCTTTTTGCTTCAAATGTTATGTTCCCATCCTTGGCTGTGTAGCATTTGTATGTGGCTTGTCACTAAAGGCCATTAATTACTCATCATTTACTACCTCATTCTTGCCAGAACGCACGCGGCGGATTGCAGAAACTTCTTACCGCCACAACGCGGTCTGACAAATAAACAGGGAGTGTCGTATTTGTGTTTAAGTGCTGTTGTGGTTATATACAGTCATAAATAGATATTTGTCTTTTGGTGTGAGGGTACTCACCGCAGGGAAGGTTAGGCAGCAAATGTGTGTGTGTGTGTGTGTGTGTGTGTGTGTGTGTGTGTGTGTACACGCGTGTGTAGCTGGTTAGGGTGCTGCTTGAAGATAAGGCCTGCCCTGTGCCTCATAGCGAAAGAGACAGTGTGTGTAAGCCCTTAAAGCCTTATCCTGACACACCTCCCACCCCCACCTCCTCTCCATCACCCAGCACATACACTTGATCTGTGGATTAACCCAGTCATGTAACATTTCAATGGCAAAGCTCACAACACACACACACACACACACACACACACACACACAGGGGATTAACCCTTGTGTGTCCATAGATGATTCTTAGCCTCTCTCCAGTTGTGACAGCTTGCTTGTGTTACCATGGCTACTGTGGCCAGAGAAGTGTAAGATAGGCAAATCCACATAAATCACACACAACACACACTGCAGTTACTAGTGTCTACACCACCCCCTGGTACGAGACACACAAAGATGCCTACATAAAGACTGGCAGAAGCCCCCTCTGCTTTGTGTGGCAGTTATGTTTGTAGAAATATACATCAAGTCAAGCTCAGCATCTTTTTACCACTGGTGGGGAGAGTGGCAGGGACGTCTGCCTCGAGGATGTTGAGCAGCATCATATTTCAGCTTTTGCAGCATAATTTCATCAATCATCTATAACAACAATTGGGAAAATACATACACTGTACAGTGGATCCCTGCAAATTCAGCATTTGTGGATTCATGGTAAAAAAAAAAAAAAAGTGTGTTTACAATGTACAGCACACATGTAGTTATTTTTGTCATTTTTACATGTCCGTGTCTGCATGCTTCACTGATAATATTTTTTTTGTCAGGTGTTGAGATTTTGCGCATTGCACGGCACCCCTTGAACCCACCGTAGTTGTGTGATGTATTCATTTATACACAAGTTTTATAACTCTGTCTTTGGCTTTTTTGAGTTTGCTGTCTTGTGATGCCACTATTTAAAATCATTGGTGATGGCAACGAGGAGAAATACGTTGACACTTGTGGTGTCAGTATTGATTGGCCGTCAGGATCTCAGTCCATAAGGACTTGGGCTTTGAACCTGGAGGGTGATGGTTTAAGACCTGTTGCAGACAAAAGAATAAGTGGAAGCTACGGTGGTTGTTCCTGACTAATCTGAGTCCCTGTTTGCACACCTCACTCCACTTTCTTTTCAAATGTGTGGTCTGGTTCTGTGTGTGGTATGCAACACAATATACAGCAGAGCGTAATCAGTATCATATACTTAAAAATGTACAATCCAGACTGGACATAGGACCCACTAACACATACGTCCCTGTAATTAAGGAATGACGTGAGAAATGGGCTTGGTTTCTTACGTAACCCGCCTGGCCCAGCCCAGGGTTCGCAGAATGACTGTGGAGAGCGCTAGCCATCGAGCTAAAAGGCGTCACGGAATGAGTTATACCAATGTACTCTCGCACAGCTGCACCAGCTGGCATCCGTTGCACTTATGTGCGCTCAGTCGTTGCATATGTCTAGGCTGCTCAGTACAATATGGCTAACTCAACAATTAGTTGACAATAATCATTTGAAGAAGTAGTTTGTGCTCCTTGCTGTGTTTGTTGAGTGTCATCCATGGGTGCTTAGATATTTAATTTATTTTATGTGTTTTTTTAATACTGGTTAACTGTTTTTTGTTTTTTTGTTTTGTTTTTTTTTTTACACTTTTTACACTTGCATGACAGTCAAGGGTGTTAAAATGTGACACAGAACAACAAAACAAATTCTCAGATTTTTAGACAAATACTTTTTTTTCTGCAAGGAACACATCTTATCCATCTTCTATGCCGCTTATCCTCACTAGGGTCAGGGGTATGCTGGAGCCTATCCCAGGTGACTTTGTGCGGGAGAGAGGCGGGGTACACCCTGGACTGGTCGCTGGTCAATCACAGAGAGAAACACATCTCATTCACCATAATTTGGAACGAGTTAATTTGAGTTAAATTAATAAGTAGGCAAGGCAAGTTTGTTTATAGAGCACAATTCATACACAAGGTGTAATTCAAAGTGCTTTACAGAAAAGAAGAGTAAAATCACTCTAATCATTCCATAAAAACATAAAATCATTACATAAAATTCCATAAATCATTCTATAAAACAAAAAAAAGGTGAATAATGAAGAGTGCAGGTACAATACTTTCAGTTATGATATGTACAGTTGAATTGAAGTGTTTTCAGCCTGGATTTGAACAAAGTTGAGGATTGTCGCACATCTTCTGGAAGACTGTTCCAAATTTATGCAGCATAAAACTGAAACGCGCCACCTTGTTTAGTCCTGACTCTGGGCACCCACAGGAGACCACTCCCCGAGCTTCTCAGAGCCCGAGATGGTTTATGTGGCTCTAACATGTCAGAGATGTACTTTGGCGCAAGACCATGAAAAGACTTGTACACAAGCAGAGCTGTTTTAAAGTCTATTCTCTGAGCGACAGGAAGCCAGTGCAGCGACCTGAGTACTGGACTAATACTGTATGCTCATATTTCCTGGTTCTAGCCAGGACTCGAGCAGCAGCATTCTGGATGTACTGCAGCTGTTTTACTGCTTGTTTAGAGAGCCCGGTGAGAAGGCCGTTACAGTAGTCTAGCCTGCTGGAGACAAAGTCATGTATTAGTCTATCTGAATCTGGCTTAGACACTATTCCCTTGACTTTGGCAATGTTTTTTAGGCGCTAAAAAGCCGATGATGTTATTGATATAGTGTGGCTGTTAAAGTTCAGATCTGAGTCCAGTATTACCCCCAGATTTCTAACCTGATGATTAGGTTTTAGAGAAAGAGTCTCAAAGTGGCTAAAAACGTTTGATGTATAAGAGCTCAACAGATTATCAACGTTAGAACACAGGGCGTTTTCAAAATGAATCCTTGCCATGAAGGATGTTCCTGTGCTGTCATTAATGAGTCTTCCCTGAACCCAACCTAAATACATGATAATACAGGACAAATGTACAGTGTATATGTACCACTGTTAAAACAGCCCACAATTTTTTCATGTTTAGATCTTTTTGCTTCACTGGCAATGTCATTTCAACAAGCACTGAGATTTTGCACTCTGTTCTGCGGTCCTTGAACGCACCGCAGTTGTGTGCCGTGACTATGACTTCATTTCCATCTGTTCATTGATCATCTTACATTATTGTTCATTAGTAGTGAGTGCCTGTGCATTTTACACTTTAAAATGCACGTAATACGTGTGTGAGGCATATTTAGGGCTTGAATCAGAATTGTGTCATGACTCGACAATGGCAGTTGAAGAGAGAAGGGGAGGGTTCTGGAGCTGAATCTAATCTAACAGTTCCAGGAGTCTCTTTTATTGCAAATGTTAATCCAAAATCGAAGGAGAATGTGAACGGCAAGCTTGCAGGAGGGTTTGGAAGGGGTGTAGCGAGCCGTGTGTCAAAAATAGAAATTTTTATGAGCGTATCAAGTACTCGCAGCTTTTCGCCATTTGCTGGTAGTCCCGGAAGGCAACTCTCAATGAAAAGCAGGGATCTACTGTCTCTCCTATTAGAAAAGTTGTGTTGAAATATGCACAAATTTGAGATTAGCATGGGAAAGGTATCATATTTTCACCACTTTGTCCTGTCTCAGCAGAATGAGTATTCATCTCAGTGCCAGAGAGAGCCACTAGCATGAGTGTAGGTTATTTCCTGGTTTAAATAGATAGTAAGTTGTATCATTGCATAGGGTATGTCCTTCGTCCGCAACACTAAATGAAGGTTTAAAAAAAAAAAAAAACCCATTTCAGGTCATGATTATCCTCCAAGTATCGAAACTCGCTTGAACTCTTGAAGTCAGCGAGCTGCTATATTAACAAGTTTGTGAACCTTCATGCATGTATTCCAGACCAACATAACATTGCCAGTGTGCATGGGGTGATCTTATTTGGAGTTTGCAGAGTACTCTCACAAGAACAGCTTAATTTTTCTTCATAAATCTTGTATGGAACATCATGTTTTCACTCCCTGTGTACATGCAAAAATAAGTTCTGTTTTTGCGCTGGCGGTTCACATGACAGACACACACTTAATACTACTTGTTCTTTTTATATCCCAACCTTTTCCATATGGGTGAGGCCCTTCTGGCTGTGATCTGGATATCTGATTATATTTTGAGGCGATTTAAGCAGATTTAGAGGCCATGGAATTCTTCTTTAGGGCTTAATGCTTTGTGTGTGTGTGTGTGTTTTAGAGAGAAAGACATGCCTTGGCAATGCTTCTAGTAGTACCTCTAGTTCTAGTTTTGATTAATTAAGAATCATAGGGTCATAGGAATAGAACATGTCACCATATTAATACTCTTCTGTTTTACAAATAAATGATACAGAGGACCTGATGGAACTTGAGAGGTGCTTAAAATAGGAACCAAGGAAACTAGCCAAAGATAGGTGTGCCAAGCTTGTGGCATCAAAAAGACTTGCCGAAAAAGGCATCAACAAAGTATTGAGCAAAGACTGTGAATACTTATGTACTTAACATGCGATTTATTTTATTTTTTTAAATACATTTTCAGACATTAAAAAAAAGCTTTCATGTTGTCATTGTGGAGTATTGTGTGTAGAATTTTGAGGAATATTAGAATGTATTCAATTTTGGAATAGAACCGTCATGTAACAAAATGTGGAAAAAGTGAAGGTCTGTGAAGACTTTCCGGATGCACAAATTTTCGCCGTCACCTACCATATAACACAAAGCTTTGATTCGGATGTTTGGTTGAGGTAGCCTAGCATATATTGACCTACATTGGATTTTTAGCATCTTTAATATGGAAAATGTATCAAAGTGGCCCCTGCATTCCTCGATTTCCCTGTATGTGGCCCTCAGTAGTAAAAATTTGTCTCCATTGTTTGATGACAGGAAGAATTCCAGTCATGCAAACATTTTTTTCAGTATGCATTAGGAATGGAAAATTTGAGACTCTTGTGTTACAGAATGTGAAGCTCCAAAGAGAGAAAATGAATGAGAGACCTTTGATCCTTCTAAAACGCACTGTATGTAAAAAATTTGCCAGGGGCGCCAGAAAAGGTACATTTTTCTCAGTATCTGTTAAAAACTTAGCTATAAAAACTGGTTACTCTGAAATCCTGTAAAATATTACATTTTTAGGTCTTTAAAGACTGACATCTTTCAGGTTTGGCGCCTCTGGTAGCCTGGCGAGCTTCCATTCTGTTCTGTGAATTTGCAGCATTTCTCTCATGCATGTGTTTTTAGGGTTTGTGTGTTTTTTTTGCATTTGCAGGATTTTTCTTTTCCATTTGTTGTTCTTTTTTTTTTATCCTGCAGCGTTTATGAAATTGCAGCATTTTCTCTTTGCATGCGTTTTTCGGTGTTTGTGTGTTTTTGCGTTTGGATCATTTGGACGTTGCTGCGCATTTGCCCCTGTTGGTCACTGTAGTTTTGGTCTCTCGCCTACTTGTGAACGTAGGTTTTTTTTGTCCTTAAAAAC
Source organism: Dunckerocampus dactyliophorus (assembly GCF_027744805.1). Taxonomy (NCBI): domain Eukaryota; kingdom Metazoa; phylum Chordata; class Actinopteri; order Syngnathiformes; family Syngnathidae; genus Dunckerocampus; species Dunckerocampus dactyliophorus. The sequence continues at coordinate 25,594,934 of NC_072824.1, read as the reverse complement.
TGAGCTTTTGGGAAAAAAAACTTTTCAGGTCAGAGTGGAGATTTTCAAAAAGTCTTGTCTGCATGAATTTTTTTTTGTTTGCATCATAAGAAATGTGTGACATTATCTCATATTTCAACTTAACAGAACATCAGTGATTCAGTAAACTCAAGTCATTCATTTACAGGTAGGGATTAGGGTTCAGGGTTTCAAAGTTAAAGTTAGGGTTATGGGTTGGGGTTGGGGTTAGGGTTAAAGTTAGATAAAGTGAAGTTTGGCACTGATTTTAAAGCTAATATAGATGTCATTGTATGTCTAATAATTGTACGCCAGGCTTCTGATCGGCCAAAATGAGCATGCCAGTCGTTACAAGATCTCGTGTCACAAGATCTTGTGAGATTAAAGCGTGACAGGATTTCTTGTTCAGAAAAAAAAAAAGGTCTCGTGAGCACTAGGCCTGGGACGATAATGAATTAATCACGCAATAAATGCCAACGAACTTAATAATTTTGCTGGCCTCAATATATTGCCATGTACTGTCTGTTTTCCTCGTCTCCCGCCTCCAAACAGGCAGGAAGAGAGTTCACTCTGTGCATTGGTTTCAGCGCCTTGGCACGTTTTGTTGCATAGAACAACAACATGAACGGAGTGAGCCCTTTTGCCAGTCATATAGGTGGGTGGAGGCAGGGATGGCGGCATACACAGCGAGCGCAGAACAGCGTAACGTAGTAGTAATTATACTAGTAGATTTTGATATATATTTTTTTATATTTTTCCATTGTACGTTTCTTAAAAGTAATGTTAAACCAATCTTTTGTATCGTTTCGTCTCGTGAACTGAGTGTCCCCGAGTAGACTATTTTTTAATATTGGAGTGGGGGAGAAATCTCAAATATCTGTGTTCATGTGGACAAAGCTACAGTATATACAGTATAAAAAAAAGAGCTGCTGGCCATGAATGGCCCAAGGATTGCACTTTGGACACCACTGCAATGGGCCAAATAGTCATCTGTGTCACTTACAGGAAAGGCATGGGATGAGGATGAGGAGGTTGGAAGAGGGGGAAAAATGCTTAGCAGGCAAGCTTTCTGAGCAATGGTGGGGAGTGGAGAGGAGGGGGGTGGCTGGCGGTGGCGGTCAGGGTAGAGGAGAGCAAATGTACTGCGGAGAGAGAGGAGGAGGAAGAGGAAGAAGAAGAAGAAGAGGAGGAGGAGGGCCTAGAGCTATTGTTCATGTCCTCCTGTGAACAAAGGGCTCATCGGGGTCCGTATGTAAACCCACAACAGGCTCCAGCCCTCTGACAAGGCCTCATGCGGGACAAAACATAGCCGACACTCTCCCCGCTATTTGGGCCGTTTTGCTTCCTGGAGAATTGGATCGATCGCGTTGGTCGTGTTGTGTTGCTACGCTGCGCCCAGGCGTCCATTCAACGGGCATATCCGTCTTTACGCACGGTGCGTACACACACGGATCTGTAAACATTCCTTTTTCTCCTCATTGGACCTCAGCGCAGGTAAACGCTCGCTTTTTCACAGCTACACACTTCTTCATCTCACTCACTGCAGAGAATGCAGCGATTAATTGTGTCTAATGAGCGAATAGAGTTGTAATTAATTTGGCTAATTTTGCGGGTTTCTTTTAAAAAGGGGATTTAATGCAAAGGTGCTAGCAAGACTAGCTAGCTGTTGGTAACAGCTGCTATCTGGGCGAGCTAATTTTAGCTTAGCCGGTATAGGCCCTCCTCTCGGTGTTATTCACACCAAAGCGATAATGTATTATGTATGATATAACGCAAAACTTGCTTTGATATAGTTTTCTCTCACATGTGGTTACATCTTTACTTCTTGCCCAAATATGTAAAGCTAACATTTCGGCCTAGCTAACTGCTAGTGGTTAGCATTACGCGCTTGGTGCCTTTCTAATTGCCATTGTAACCCCAGACCCGTCGTAAAATGTGTGTGGACGGATTTAGAAGCGATACATCCATATATATCATTAAAACGTTTAATAACTTTTAACTCAAACAAACCACCAGGTTCACAGTATCTTGTGTATTTAAGAAAAGTTGATGATTGTGTAAGTGTTTAGGTGCTAGCTGACTATGATGTGTATGCCAGTCAAACTACACCGCCAAAGCAACTACAGTATATTATATCGAGCTGATGCTATGTATATTAGTGTCTGTGATGTGCAGACTTGGCTTCTTAACTTTCGACTTTGCGACGTCGTGTTTTGAGCCTGGATACTGGAAGGGTACTGTGCATGTTCGAAGATGAGTTGTTTGTACAGTACAGAGTCTGCATGTTCGACAGAGATGAGCAAATTCCCAATGGAGGAAGTGGAATCCTGCTGATGTGATTGTGACTGCCTGTCATTAACCGCTAACAGGGGAGGAGATGAGCTAATGGAGCTCTCACCATCTAATGGACACATAACCATCGATTATTTATTTATTTATCAACTCCATTTGTGTTGTTTTTCCTCCCCCCTCCTGTGTACAACCAAGTGAAAGCGTAGTTGTTGGTTTTTTGCTTGAAGTTGTAAAACTTGTTTTGAGTCCTGACACAACACAAACCGAACAGCCAATCCCTTGTTATGCACTACATACTGTGTCCCTTTCGTCGTGCAAGTCGTCTTTTAATTAAGTCACCCATCTGTATCTATATTTCTTGTTTTGTTTTTTTTAATACAGTGGATCCTTGCGTGTTTTCGAAAAACATTACTTGATTATTAGTTGGAAATCCGGCATTTTGTGCTTGTAATCGCGAGAATTAAGCTGTTTATTGGCAGAAAACCCATCTTATTTGCCCTACATGAGCTTAAGTTGCACAGAAAGTAGCCGCAAACTGCCGAACTTCAACTTGATTGACAAAGTGTTCTTGATATGCAGGGAATCAGCTTGATATTTAGACTCGCACATCACAAACTCGGGGTGCAACCAAAAATAATATTCGTGGAAAACGATACAAATTTATAAACCGAAAGGTATGCTGGGAAGCCCATATGCACATTTCTTCAACAGGCAGTATATGTAATGTTTACAATGTACACAGACATCCCTTGGTTACTGCGGTCAATTGGTTCCAGACCTGAAACCGTGATAAGTGAATTTCTGTGAATTTATAAATGGAATATTTTCGTAGGTAGAGCATAGAAAACCTGTTTACAGCCTTCTAAATACGGTTTTTAACACCATTAGAGCCCTCTAGACATGAAATAACACCCCTATAGTCAACCGTACACTCGTATTACCCAATATAGACATAAAAGACAGAAAACGAGCTATTTAAGACCTAAATAAGACACTATATAGACTCACATATGTTATCATTGGGAGAGTCACACTCAGTATTTCCTGCAGTGGCTATTGTCTCATCAGTGTAACATTACTGACACCTAGTGGCCAGTGTAGAATGCTACATATAATGTAGTATTTGAGTGTGTCTTCTGAATGAATTTGTATGTTCATATAGCCATTTTTATGCTTAAAAATGTAGACATATGTAAAATTTGCTTTGAAAAATTGTAGTCAACCATGAAAGAGCTCTGATTTATTAATTTGTATATTTAGAAAAACCGTGATAGAGGGACGGCTGTAATAGTGTGAAAGCCTTTATTTCGATACCCGCATAGTCCACGTGGTGCAGTTCCATTGTGTGTTCCACGTGTTACTTATTTTGGTTGCACTGTGAGTGAAGGAGGCGTTTGGTTTGATGACGACCTCTTGGTTTGTGTTAGAGTGTCAAAATACATTTTTAGGAACATGAAACACCAGTCATGGAAGGTGTCCTGTGTCCGTCCCAAGCGCGGATAAATGGCAGGGTCGTGTCAGGAAGGGCATCCGGTGTAAAAATGAAGCCAAATCAAGTCATGCGGTTGACTCGCTGTGGCGACCTCTGACGGGTAAAGCTAAAAGACATCGATATAAATGTATGGCTTTTTATTTTGTAATTAGAGGGAAGGCAGCATGTGCACCTGCTGATTCCCTAAGCTTGAAAATCAGTTTGGCACATACACCCTCGAGTGTTTATTTTGTGTGGACAAGACAGGGTCATTTATGAGGCGGGGCTTCGCCATGGTAACGGCTGGGGTCATGACCTGGAGACTGCGACGCTTGGATAGCCTTTAGAGAGCTGGCCAATTAGAGTAATACAGGGGGATGAGACGTGTGAGAGACTTGTTGTTGAGCCGTGTGAGCATTGTGTGGGTATTTGAGCGTTAGTTGTGGATTTTGTTACTGAGAAGATGGAGCAACAGGAAACCCGTTATAGACTGGATGTGTTTGGGGGGGGGGGGGGGGGGGGTCGTCTAATTTGCATAATTGGACGGTGTTTGTGTGGATGGGTAAAACATTTTGGTTTGTATCATAACAAATGTGCGACATTATCTCCATGTTTTTAAACCTTATTTGCTAGGGATGAGCCGGACACTCGTCTAAAACAAGTATTCGTTACGGATAATGCATTTTTGCAGAGTACGAGCATGAAACGAGTACAGCTCATCATTTTCTGTAATCGTGATGAAGGAAAATCCTCATTGGGTAACTACTGATGTATTTGTTCTTCACGCTCTGTAATTGGCCAGTCACACACACTGGACCGCCCCTCCCTAGACAGACTCCCTACAGCCAGAGAGAGGAGTACACGGTGCATTTGACAAGACAGAGTTGAAAACGGCTGGTCGTGTTGGTCACTGTTTTTTTTTTTTTCTTTTTTCCGTCGGTTTGCTTCCAATTTGGTTGGTGGTGAGAAGTCCGTTGGAAAACTTGGCTCGTAGTACTCAACGCGGTGCTTTTGAGAAAACTACAGTGAACAAGGCTGACAGATTATTTCCCTGTTTGCCATCACTGGATGTTCACATGAATCACCAACTTCACACAGATCATTAGAAAATAATTAAATGAAGTCTTACAGATCACACACACATACACAGTACACATACAGCTGAATAATAAACAAACACAGCACCTTCTGATCAGCCCGTATCAATTTCAGACTTAAGATAATGTACTGATTTAAGCCCCACCCATTTCAGTTTAAACCACGCCCACTTCACCCGTTTATACCCCGCCCATTCCGAGTACAGATGCGTATACATGAACAGATAGTGGTATACTCGCTAATCCTTATTTACAGCCAAACATGAAGTTATATATTTATGGGTGTTGGCTTCATTTAATTCAGCGGCAGACACGTGCGCTGTACTATAACACGCACAAGTGATTTTTTAAAAAATTCATGTTTGGTGAGCTCCATGTGCGCTGTTGTACATCTAATATATCACTATATGGATGAACAGATGCGTTATAATGTCCGACCAAGTCAGCTGTGGTATGTGTGTAACAGATGTCAGCTAGTGTGGCTGTGTGATAGTATGTTGTGTACACCTTAAGAGCTGAGCTGGACAGTGGGTTGACAGCCCGGGGTTTTTGGCTCACTGGGCAGCACTGATTGACTTGACTGTTAATCAGTGGCGATGTGTGGATGCTGGGTCGAGTCCGGGCAGGGTGCAGGGCCGGTCCACGTTACGTCTGTGTATGATGTGTGCTCAGAAGCAGAGTTGTGTAGTTGTGGTGCGTCGCCACAAATAAATACACGTTGAACTGATATAGGTGCCACTTCAGCAGTGTTTTCAACGTACTATTTGGCAGGCTAAAATACAACCACTTTAAATTAGCCTTTGGTCCTCAAACACACTAAATGAAAACAACCTTTAATTTCTAATTGCTGTCTTGTTTCTTATCCAGGCTGTTCCTCCAAGTCGTTCAAGCTGTACTCCCCCAAGGAGCCTCCCAACGGTAGCACTTTTCCCCCTTTCCATCCCGGCACCATGCTGGACAGAGACGTGGGGTGAGTTTTATACAGTATCTACTATTTCCATGATTGAAATCCTTTTTTACATTTCTATTAGTGTTATTCTAGCTAACGTTGCTAGCCTACATGCAAACTTGGCTAGTTGGGGTTAACTCGCTTCTCCTACTTTGGGAGATGGGCTCTCACTAAATGTTGTGAACTCCTGGGTCCATGCAAGTGGCGTATTGATCAGATTAATCCTGCCCTAATTGTTGTTTTTTGCTGTGTGCGCGTGCGTGCAAGTGTACTGTAGAGGGAAGGGCAACAAAAATACATTAGCTTCAAATGGCACTATTTGAGTCAGAATCCAAAAAATTGCAGGACTCATTTTGATTTGTCCCAGTGATTCTGAGACGGATGTCTCGTTATAAGATATTGGTTTGGGAAAATGGCACTGTAATTATTGAACAGCTCATGATTTGTGTAAATTTGAACTACTGTTTGCTTGATGCTTGATAGGTTCACAAATCATCAGTCAAAATGCTCAAGTGAGATGCTATGGAGGTTTTAGAGGCTAAAATGTCTCCTGGGTTTCTCAATTACTTTTAGACCATTTGTAAAATGTGACCTGTAGAACGGTGAGTGTTGTGTCCATCCTGTCATCTGCATTGGCTTTTATTATTAACATTGTCACCATACCATTCCATAAACACTAGATCTTAACCCTTTAAGCGCCAAAGTTGCAAAATTGCGACAAGTGACACTGCTGAATTTAACAAGCCATAGCTGTGTATATGGTGTCTCATGTTGTGACTACTTTACTCTAGGAGATGGCGGACATCTGTAACTTCAATCTGAGCTACATTTGTGGGCGTGTTTCTATGCAAAGTTTACGAGTTTATAGAGTTTAAACCGCCGTGTGCTTGGCGGCAACGAGTCTGCTCGACATGACAGTCCACAAGCAGCACATACTGGAACGATGCTTTGCTTCACCGTCTTCGGAGTGGCCAAAGGGAACGTGGTGGGTGTAGCAGTGGTGGTCAAAACACTGCTAATGGTGAGGGGGGTAGCGGGAATGTAAGAAAACACGGTAATGGCGGCGGACACGGTATAATCTGCAGCAGAAAATGCACTACTAATAGTGGTGGAGGCAGCAGTGGTGTTCAAGATCCCGCTGTAAATGACGATGATGATGGCTGGGTTTGCTTGAGAGATGAGTATCACAAGTGGATCAGACATTTTAATGAGCCTTTTGGGTTTAGTGGAGACAGGATCTGACAAATCCTGAGCCTGGTAAGGTCATAATATGCAAATTAGATGAGTGAATGTACTCATCACAAACTTTGGGTTATACTGATGATTTTTCTCATTTACGGTATACCTTTATCTCTAACCATTTTCAAGCTACAACCTTTTGAAATAGTAATATCAAAACTATTTTCTTTAAAAAAAACTCTGGCGCCTAAGGGATTTATATCACTCCCTTCAGTCTGTTGCTCTAAGTTTATTTTCATGAAGGTCAGACTTGTAGTATTCAACACCTATACTGAATGTGGGCTTGGACGGGCCCAACAGGACGCATTGACGAGTGACGCAGAAGTCATGTTAATGTTTTCTGTGAAGACTTGAAAACCATCCGTTGGTTTTGACAGATGAAAGATGTTTGATGGAAGTGGACTGTTAACAGATACCTCCCCGGAGAAGAAGTGCATGCTGCAGAATTGTCTACTGGTGAAGTGTGAAATACTCGGGATTAGGGAAATCCTGTAGCCTTGCCAACCTGTGATCACTTCTCTGGGAGAAATATTTCACATGGGTGGTAATTCCACTCTCAGCAGAGCACAATCTCAGCCTTTGGTAGAAAGCAGTTGTTATAGTTTAATACAGTAGATCCCTGCCTATTCGTGACCCTGCATAGCCACGGATTTCTTACCTCGGCCTTAAATTGTAATTTTTTTATGGTAACTTAAATAGAAAGTGGATTGATGGCGTTACTTCAGGTGAAAGAGAGTGCTGCAGGTATGAATCCAGCAGAGGGCGCTGTTTTTTGCTCAAAAATTTCCCAGCAAGTAATGTCTTGACGTGATATTTGTGTAACTGCACGTTTTGTTAGTATACAAACCGTATTTATAAGTATAAATGCTATGTTTTTTGTTTTTTTTTCTTCCCTGTCCTGTCCAGCCTTTAAGGCAGATACAATTGTAGATCTAAATGGCCTCAAGTGCTCAACAGATTTACTCTGCCAGGGAGAAGTCTAATATACACTTCCCCTGTTATACAGAATTTATTTGACTTGGATGCACGTTATTATGCAAATTTGGAGCGGCCGGACCAGAGCAGGAGGGGACAGAGAAGAAGAGAAAAGAAAACAGAGGGGGGTGTGCGGGGACAAGAGGGGGACAAAAAAAAAGACAAGACAAGGACAAAAAAATAAATAAATAAAATACGTAAATAAATAAATGCTATGTATGCCTGTAATTGTTTCTTAAATGTGTAAAACAATGTAAAATGCGCTTAATAACTCAAATATAATATTAACACATAATCATGCTAGTGGATAGATTGCAGTGGCAGATTTTGGCCGTAATGACTTTGGTTATTACGGTTACCTGATGGCAAACGCGGTGACGTCACTGAAAATGAGCCAGTGAAATTGTTTTACTTCCCGAGATGTGAATGAGACAACCATGGCTTGCTTCAAACTAAGAAAAGTTGATAGAGAAAACAGAACATTTCAATGTGAATGGATGAATCGATATGTTAATTTTTCTAGAATCCAATGCCAAACCATTGTGTCTCATATGCCCTGAAACTGTAGCGCTGATCAAAAGTGGGAATGTGACACGCCATTACAAGACAAAACAAATCATTCAAGGGGAAGTGTCCACTGAAGTCTAATGTGAGAGTGTGGATAATTATGTAGTTTATAGCCCAGTATGAAAAAGCTACGAGATGATAACACATTCATTTACAGCACAGCAACGTGCAAATGAGTGTTCACGGCATGGCTCAGGTGGTAGAGTGGTCGTCTCCTAACCTGCGGGTTCGATCCCTCACGGGAGGATCATGTCGAAGTGTAAGTGTCCTTCGGCAAGATACTGTTGCTGCTGATGCTGCGTCATCAGTAGGTAAATGTGCTCGCAGTGTCAAAGCTCTTTGACTGCCTTGGAGGTGGAAAAGCGCTATACAAGTGAGACCATTTATCCCTTACCTTACTTGATTGTGTGGATGTTGGGACAAAACACAAGCGCGTTCTTCTGCTTCAGAGGCCTTACTCAAAGGTAAATCAAAAGAGTAATTGTGACAAATTCAGGCAAATCCCAATGTCCCCCTCAACAAGAAAATCTAAAACTTTAACAAAGGATGTCCTGTAGCAGCTTTAATTTTAAAGTTACGCTCATTCAATTATTATTTGTTATTTTATTTATTGGATTCTTTGTACAGGTAAACCTTTTATTATTTATGTGACATCTGGTCCTGTTTTCTTTTAAACGCAATGTTAGGTGCCAAGATAAATGTGTTGTTTTGAAACAATAGGGAGTTGTGCAGGGTTTCATTACATTTCATGTTCCTATGCGCTAGTCTGCTCGATGCAATTTAAAGCAAAATGAGGTTCGGACCTTCGATTTGAAAAAATTTGCTGCATAAGCGAACCTTACTCAATTTTAATTGAAGACCCCTGATTTAGAGTATGGGTGCGCAGTGCTTCCCACAGGACTGCAATGTATGTGTGGTGGTGTGGAGGGGAGCTAGATCACGCCATCGTCGAATCATCACATCAAATATGTTTAGTATTACAAATGAACTTTCTTCTATCGCGTTTATTTAATGTCACAAACGCAATTTTTAATTGGGGGTTGGTCTCCAAAGACATAGGTCTCCTAGTAATATACCAGAAAAAGATGCTAGATTTGTTGCGAGTCGCCCTTTTGAAAAAGATATCTAAAGCACAGGTGTCAAACTCAAGGCCTGTTGGCCAAATGTGGCCCACCACATCATTTTTTGTGGCCCTTGCAACTGTTTGGAAAAAAGTATTGAGTTGGCCTGTATCACAGACCTCATCAAACAAAATGCTTCGGTAATCTGTGCAGTAAAGTAATGCAGTCTTGGGGATCTACTGTATTAGCATAATGTTAGAAAGTAAAAGTATGGCTTGATTTTCATTAAAGACAGAATAACATATTTGAGTAAAACTGCAAATGTTTTACTTGAGGCTTTGTGTTATTGAGGCAAGTGTTGGTTGTTTGATTGTAGCACCTGATGCTCATTCAGTTAAGTAAAGCTACATGTTGGTATAGAATCATTTGTGTTGTGTGTATGTGCAGTATTCATGGTCCTATCCTTTGTCTGACAGAGTTTCTTGTGTTCTGGATTAGTGGCACAATATGTGATTAAACAGATCTGTTTCTTGCTTCTCCAGTCCAACCCCAATGTATCCTCCCACATACCTGGAACCAGGCATTGGGTAAGAGAATATTAATCTCTATAGATAATTTTGCGGTCTCATCTCGCATTCAATTGAGCATTAAGTCTGACCAGAGTAAATTAGGTCGCTAAACAGCCCTGAAAGTATCGAAGCTCAGAATTTCCCTTCTGTTTTACTACTACAAGCCAACTGTTCTCAACTGCTTTCCTCTTCCTTTTGTTTTCTCTTCCTGTTTTATGGTGTAGGAGGCATACGCCATATGGCAACCAGACAGACTACAGAATATTTGAACTAAACAAACGGCTACAGAACTGGACAGAGGTTTGTAAACTCTACCGTGCTCATTCCCACAACACAAGAACTGTATATGGTAACATCATATTTATCCCTTCTCCAAACTCTAGGAGTGTGATAACCTCTGGTGGGATGCATTTACTACAGAGTTTTTTGAAGATGACGCCATGTTGACCATTACTTTCTGTCTGGAGGATGGACCTAAGCGTTATAGTAAGAAACCATACCATACAGGGTTCCTACGAAAGTATGGAATTTGATTTTTATAAAATTTCAGATCTGGAAACTTTTGGAAACTATTTGTTTCTAAGACTGTTACCATGGTTCAGTTTTCTAAACGATAAAATTATGAATAACAACAACAAAAAAAGGAACCATCTGTTTTTCTAAGGCGCTTCTTAGGGAAGCTAAGATGTTTGTGTGAGAGCACAGAGTGGTCCCGGAAAACATTTGGGAAGATTGACAAGATGAAAGGCCAGCCCTTTGCTCTTATCTTTCTCTAACCCTTTGTATGAGCTACATTACCTAGCTATAATTGAATGTAAAATCTAATCCAAAAATTATACGGTGACATACAGTATTGACAGACATATTCAGAATAATGAAAACAAAGTATTAATACCATAACTTTACATGATACTACAGCTACAACTAATAATTATTTTCTTAATTGATTTATCTGAGAATAAACAACGTTTTGATTAATTGAGTAATCGGTTAGGCCCTAGACGGACCAAATCAATATGAACCAAACACAAACAGTTGTTTGGTCTGCAACATCTGTTTTTCAATGTCAAAAGTGTGTGTGAATATCTTTGTTTTGCCTAAAACACAAAGCTAATAGGTCTGCTTTTACGGGTGGCTAAAGAAATGTAAAAAAGCAGAAAGCAACTGAAAGCAGAGGATATTCACATTTTAAAATCAAAAACCTATTTGATTGAATACTGTCGCCCCTTGCCACTTTGTGCTTTGAATTTTGCGGCTTCAGTTTATCATGGTTTTTCAAAAATGTATGAATAATTAAATCATGTTGTTTTGTGGTTGATTCAGCTTATTTTTTGGGAGGAAAAAAAAAGAAGCATATTTAAGCAAATTTTACAAGTATTTTTTTCACTTTAAAATTTCAAAGCACTTTCAAGCATAAAAATGACTAAATGAATTACAATACAAATATAAGACATCCAGAAGACACCTTCCAAAGACCATATGTAGTCTCCTACACTGGTCACGAGGTGTCATGTAATGTAATGTTACTGTCATGTTCAGTGAGACACACAAGCACCAGACTTGATCGACGGAACAGGCTTTTATTGCAGATTTGAATTATTTCACAGCAGACACAGTAATCCCTGATATCAATATCGGATTGGAATATTCCTACTTATTTATGTCTTATTTTGTGTTATGCCTACTTTATTGCGTAAAATGAGTGTAAAAATGACTATGGTGATGATGTATTTAGAAGGCCATAAGCAAGTTTTCTATAGTCTAATATTCAGTCTGGTCTGGTTCTGTTCTGGAACCAAGTAACCGTGATAAACGAGGGATTACTGTACCAAAATAGTTGCCGATTAATTGGATAATCGATGAATCATCGGTTCATTGATCAGTTGTTGCAGCTCTAAGGATACACATCTGTTTACTGAGTCTTGGAGAAAGTACGGAATTTTTAAATGTCAAATTCATAGGAACCCTGGCCATATGAACTGACTCACAAATCAGCTGTATAATCAAACCATCTTTATATGCTAACCCCTTTTTTTCCCTTTCCTTTCATTTCATCAAGCAATTGGTCGTACGTTGATTCCAAGGTACTTCCGGAGTATATTTGAAGGTGGTGCCACTGAACTCTATTATGTGCTGAAACATCCCAAGGAATCATTCCACAACAACTTTGTCTCCCTTGACTGTGATCAGTGCACCATGGTCTCCCAGAATGGAAAGCCAATGTTCACACAAGTGAGTGTGTGTCTGTGTTTTCGCTTTGTGTGAGTCTGCTAAGAGTGGATCATACCTTACAAACTTTACTTCAAGTCAGACTTTTTCATTGTCAGTCAGGACTGTAAACTCCCCATCCTTTGCTGACACACACTAAATGGAAATAAGTATTGGGACACCTGCACAGTAGTATACGTGCTGATAATGGGAAGATTTTTAAATTGCTGTGGGGAATTTTTGTCCCTTCATACAAAATGTTGGTTACAAGGCTCCAAAGTTCTTTCACACCAGTGTCATCCAACTTTATAGACATTGCTATGTGTACTAGTTATTGGTCCTTTTACCGTAATAATCAATATCAAGAATCAATAAAATAACAAGCTGGGTGAGATGCAGTCAGTACGCATGTGGTCATAACTGTTATATCCTGACCCCAATTGTCTGAACTCTTGTAGGTGTGTGTGGAGGGACGATTGTACCTGGAATTCATGTTTGATGACATGATGAGGATAAAAACGTGGCACTTCAGCATCAGACAACACCGTGAACTCATCCCTCGCAGTATACTGGCCATGCATGTGAGTGGATGGCGTTTTTTTTTTTTTTATGTGTTATCACTGTGTATATGTGTGACTGTTATTTATTTTGTTTTTCAATTATGACTCTCAGGCCCAGGACCCACAGATGCTGGACCAGCTGTCCAAAAATATTACAAGATGTGGCTTGTCAAACTCTACTCTAAACTACCTCCGAGTAAGTCAAATATACAGAACATTAGAACTCCACCTGGTGTTGTTCCGTGGTTGCTCCAATCTTATTGCATATTTCATTCTGTGTTGCCAGATGAGAAGTGACAAATTATCGTACCAGCAGATTTAAATGTTTATATTTTGAGGAAAATTGTCATGATTGACGTCTTGATTTGACATTGCTCCAGACCATCTGTTACATGACCACAGACAGTGTATAGTATAGCTTAATGCAGTAATGCAGTTTTACCTTTTAAATAAACTAACCGCACCATGGAAAATGCTGCCACTGGCAGAACAGCACCCCCACCTGGCTGTTAACAGGCATGTGAGACAACCAACATCATGCACAATGAAGTTTGTATCTTGTTTGTGTTTAATATGTATTGAACAGGTCAAATTATTGCACATGGTTGGATTCTTTAAATTATTGATCATAAAGAGGTGAAGTTATTTTATAAATACAATAATTATTGGACATCTGGCAACACTGAATTAATTTGAACATACACCTATAGAACATTACAGGAATTGACTTTTGTTTTTGACTACAACTGTTCGGACTACAAAATGAGTTTTGTATGTTGAGTAGATACCTGTCATTTAATATAGTACAGGCCTAAAGTTTGAACACACCTTCTCATTGACTGCGTTCTTTATTTTAATGACTGTTTAAATTGTAGATTCTCAAAACTACTATGAAACTATGAATGAACACTTGGAATTCTGTACTTAACAAAAACAAGTGAAGTAACTCTAAATGTCTATTTTAGATAGCGCTGCAAACCCTTGGTGTTCTCTCAATGATCTTCATGAGGTAGTCACCTGAAATGGTTTTCGCTTCACAGGTGTGCCTTGTCAGGGCTACTTAGTGGAATTTCTTGCCTTAATAATGGGGTTGGGACCATGGGGTTGTATTGTGTGTGTGTGTGTGTGTGTGTGTGTGTGTGTGTGTGTGTGTGTGTGTGTGTGTGTGTGCCCAAACCTTTGGCCTGTACTGTACATTCATACAAGTCAGACTTGCGTGCGTTTTCTCAAGTAAACGTGACAGAAGAAAGAATGAACTCCCCAAACATAAAACAAAACAGCCACTTTGAGCTGTAAAGGTACCAAGTAGGCATGGGTATTTTAAGACATATTCTTGGTCTATAGCTTTTGGATACTTAAGACACACAAGCACAAGAAGAAATATTACAACTCTTGCAACAATTAGTCCTTGTTTAAAAAAGAAACAAACATAAAAACAATTAGCTGGAGAGACTGGTGGATAGAAAAGCAAAAGAGTCTACTTAAACTCCTTACATTGAAATTAGTCAACCTAAACAAAGATTTATTTTGCTGTCCTTTTGAGAGTGAACTAGTTTGGGCTTATGTATTTGCGCCCTCTGCTGGTTGCTGCCAAGTAGGGAAATTAACTCGTGCACCCTCATCAAAATGAAGGTTATTTGTCATCTTTGAAAGTAGGACCTCTGACAATCTCTAAACACACATTTGATCTCTGCTCCAGCTGTGTGTGATTCTGGAGCCGATGCAAGAACTGATGTCCCGACACAAGACATACAGCCTCAGCCCCAGAGACTGCCTCAAGACCTGCCTCTTCCAGAAATGGCAGCGGATGGTGGCACCACCAGGTAGGTGACCAGCAAGCATACAAACATTATGCATACAAACACTACACAATGCCCACACTGTGCGTAACTCTTCCTCCGTCCCCCGTTCTGTAGCCGAGCCATCAAGACAGGCCCCAAGCAAGCGACGGAAGCGTAAGATGTCAGGTGGCAGTACCATTAGCGGAGGAGGAGGAACTAATAACAACAGTAATAACAAAAAGAAGAGTCCCGGCAGTGGATTCCCACTGTCCAGCCAGGTTCCAGTAAGTACATCAGTGTAATCATTATATATACTACTGGTATTAAAAAAACTTGGTTGGTTCATTGTGTGTGCCAGTGAATGACATATTAGCCTGGTGTTTCCCACAGGACTCCAATCTAGTTGTGGTAATGCGGTCCATTATGGCGCCACTAGATGATGCCGTTGTCTAATTTGCAAAATTGGCCATGCCACATGTGCATGGGATTTTTATGACCACTGTGGGAGCCAAAAAGAGAAGCATGACAAATAGGCATAGAAATACAAATAAACTTCTGCTGTCACTACTTTTTTTTTTTTTATGTCACAAGCAAGACAGTACTGCCCGTGAATGTATTTTGATGTGGGGGGCCCACAGAAGCAGCGCCAGCTTGTTGACAAGAGCAATACAGGCTTTCATGTTAAGAGTCCAATAATACCAGAAAACGTTGCTAGACATGTCCCTTTTTTAAAATAAGAAACAAGAGGTGTCTGATTAGTCACTAAATGTAGCACAAAGTCGGTCGCTAAGTTGGCATCATTGATCACTCGTCGTTTTATTCTGTGGCAGTCCAGGCATGAGTTGTGTTAAGAAGCTAGGATCAGGGTGTCCAAACTTTTTCCACTGAGGGTCGCATACTGAAACATCAAAGGATGCTTGTGCCACTTTGGAATTTTTATATGTTCTTTTTAGTATGTTTTATAAAAAGGTCCAACAAAATGTACAGTGCAATTAAAGGCAAAGCTTTGCGTTATTGTTAAACAGCTTCAACATTCAAGCTTTTTCCCTTTACATAATGCCTTGTCCTCTGACCGCACTTTGGACACTCCTGGACTAAATGAAGGTTGAAGAAACATGTTCTGATGAAAAACTGTGCATTAGTTTGTAACTGTTAAGCATCGATGCAATGACTGTAGAGTATGAGTTATTGAATGATTTGCATTTTTGCGCCACCAGTGTCACTACTGCTGCCACCACAACAACAACGATGGTGCAAAACGTTAGCTCAGCTATTTAGACCAAAGCCAAGCCATTCTGTTTAGGCTAACGATGTTGTCATGGTACCTACCAGCCTGCATCCGGACTCTGCACCCATTCTCCTGGTTTCAGTCATCACCCGGTGAAAGGACAGTAATGTGGTCTACTACAGCCACAAAGAAGCAACCCATACAGGGTCCTTATTACACTTATTTTACCTCATAGATTGTGTGCCTTTTGTGGCGGTGAATAAAAGAGATGGACATAAACGGACGTAGCTTGGTTAGCTTGTCTAATGGGATGTCAGCCTCTGCAAACAGCTACAAAATCCTCAACAAACTTTAATGCTCGTGCTTGTGGTTAAGGAAGACATAGTTGCGATGCAATTCCAATTGCTTTATTAACAAGCGGCGCAAACACATTGTATATACAGACTCATGTAGCCCGAGTCGGCCTAACATGCTCTGCTAACCCACATTTCCACTCAGGCAAGCTCACAAGTAAGAGATGACTTTCCAAGTTATTTCGCGGACTTAGCTGTCATTTGAGGTTTCCGATTTGTGTTTGTGAATGAGGAGTCCGCTGGGGAAATATTTCCCCACAAAAATGTTCCTTTTCCTCACGATGACAGCATTTCATTCACATCATGTCCATTTCTGCAAGATTCCACATTTAAGAGCAGATTCGGTTTTTATTGGCCAATTCCACAACTCCGTTAAGGTGGCAATCATAGCGCCCTAGGCACTTAAGCTTGCCATCTCGTGTCTTTTTGGTTCCGCCATTTCTGGTTACCCTTGGCAGTTTTTATTCTGTGATCGCTTTCTTTGTAGAGATACTACATTGTTCAGACAGTAGTGTCACTTAGTGTTTAAACTAAGAGGTACAAAACGGTTAAATGCATATTTTATGTAGTTTGGACACCCCTGTTCTACATTTACAGACAGTCTCTTTTTGGAATGTTTATAAGTGAGGGCAAAATCTATTTGTGGGGTCCGCCATCGTGAAATGAATGTATTGGAAACACCGTTAGACCCTTTTTAATCAGCCTGTTCAAGGTGAAGTGGTGAGTAGGGGCCATGACTCCACTAATATTCCACCTCCTGATGTAGAAGTCCATCACTGTACATATCATGCTATTAGTGTTTAGTTAGGTCACTTCATCTCACATGGAGTATTGTTATCAATGCCCAAAGTTGTAGTCTTTTTGGCAGTGGAGTATGTCCTACCCTTAACATGTCTGGCCTGTGCAGGATGTGATGGTAGTGGGAGAGCCCACGCTGATGGGAGGGGAGTTTGGCGACGAGGACGAGCGTTTGATCACGCGGCTGGAGAACACACAGTTTGACGCGGCCAACGGCATTGACGACGAGGACAGCTTCAACAACTCCCCGGCTCTGGGATCCAACTCGCCGTGGAACAACAAAGCGCCCTCTAGCCAGGAGAGCAAGAGTGACAACCCCACCTCGCAGGCATCGCAATAGAGTCGGGGCCCCACATTCGCAACACAGAACCCTCGCTCCATTTTCCTTGCCCCCCCCCCCCCCCCCCCCCCCCCCCCCCAACCCTAACCCCAAGCCAAAAGTCATGAGAGTAACCGCTTGCTCACCAGCCCCCGACATGCATTTAGAGCTCAGACTCTTCAAACACACGTCGCCTGACAGAGCTCAGTTTGACCTCCTGCCAGCTCCATGGAGCCACAGGAAGTACCACAGGGCTTCCCAAGTTATAGGCAATGTGGCTCCTGTCTGGTCTTTTCCCGTGTTTCATACTCAAAATGTCCTGTCTCCTCAGTGACTTGGCAATTAAGATGAAGATGTAGGAATTGAATCCAGGAGAGAAGTGTGCACCCTAAACAGCCCAGGCTAAACTCGACAACGCTACAAAGCAAGCAGTGTGGCTCAGCTCTGGTGGCAAGTTGCTTAGGGACAGCTTGTCCGCCCAGCCTCTAAAGCGACTCTCAATTCTTGGCTGCTCTGATGCATCAAGTCACTAGAAAACTTTGGTTGTTTGTGTGTGCACGTGTGGGTGAGTGAGGAAAAGGTGACTTGGGAGAAAGTAGCAGCCTAAACATGCTTGTGGCTTGGTCAAATCAAGCAGACCAGAATTTTGAATCGTTTATGGAAAAATGATCAGAATTTTTACAGTCCTCATGCATGGGTCGACTCACGCTAAACACACTCATGCGTGCGCACACAAACACACACGTCCGATGGAAGGTGTTTCAGTCCCTTGGTGCACGAGCCATCTCTGAGTAAACTAGAGTGTAAGCAGTTCTCTTCAGCAGAGAACATACGTACATCAACATACACACTTACACATTTTAAGAGGTTTTATACAGTATATATTTCCCTAGAATGTTTTTTTTTTTATTTGTATTAAACTTCATTATTTCATTTGTTATTTTTTTTTAACCTATACTGAAAAGCTACAGACCAAGGAGCAACACAGGACTTTTATTCTTCCCCTGAAATATATTGTTTTTAACTTTTGTGTTTATAAAAGAAATTATTTAGTGTGGATGTTTTATTTTGTCTTTCTGTTCCTTTTGAAATTTTGTGTATTTGTGCTTGTATATTTAAGGTAGTAGAAAAGTTCTGTCTGACTGTAATAAGATGTATTCTTACTTAGATATACCTAAAGCCATCCTGATCTAATGTATAAAAAAAAAAAAATAGGGAAAACGAGGAAAAATAACTTGGACCCTCTATCCTCCCCCCAGCTCTATCTTCCTCTTTTTTTTTTTCTTTTTTTTTTTTTCTTTTAAGGGTAGTGTAAATTTAAATTACCAAAACCTGGGGGTACAGTGGCACCATAGGAAGTTTTCCTGTGTCTCATTTGTCTTCTGTATTTATTTAGAAAATGTCAGAAATTCACTTTCATGTCTGCATACATCCCCCCCCCCCCCTCCACATTTGTCACAATTAGACGTGTTGCAGCTTTCAACCTGATCTTTTTTTCTAACCACAGACTTTCACACCAAGTTTTTTTTCCAAATGATTTCATGAGTAACAGCCACCCAAACATGTTCCAAAACCAGCCAAACATTGTTCATTCAGGGTATTTCGTAGCAGAGTCGTCGTGAAATGCAACAATTCTTTATGGCTGAAAGGTCAGGGGTCATCAAGAAGCCGTGCTGTTTTGGATTTAGCCCCTCCGGGATACATCGTGATCACAAGTGACATGGGATATTCCGACTCTTTGTACATTTCTATTTGCTATAAGTTCAACACATTTAAAATTGAGTTTGAATGGTGACTTGTACCTTCCGCAAACCCTGTAGAATCATTGTTTGATATCTTTTTTTCTTTTCTTTTTTTAAAATTTGATTAGTTTCTGCCCTTGCTAATTAATGTATGGTACCAATAAAAAAAGATACATTTTCACTTTAAGAAATTGTTTCTCAAGTCTTTGCAAACCTAAGTACTACTTTAAATTGGATTTTGAAAAAATAAAGCATTTTATAAAAGCTGTACTGTATAAAGCGCATCGTTGTATACAGTATGGTATTGGCTTAGTTTATTCTGAGCATCTTATTTACGGTTACACAAGTCAACATGTCTGAAAAGAAGCATATTTAATCCTAGCCCTTCTCTGTGTCAGCAATAATTAGTTCACGTGCAGTGGTGAATATCTACCAGTTTTGTTTTTTTTTTAATAAAAAAATAAAAGTGTGTGAGAGGAAAGTTAATAAAGTTTGTCGACAGCTTTTACAGTAAATTCATAAAGGAGTAAGAGTTGACAGAGCTTACTTTCTGGGGCCACCAGCGAATTGTTACGCCCATAAAAATGTCAGTTTTTGACACGTCGTGCCAACTCTCCAAACCCTCCTGCTAGCTTGAATCGGAGTCACATCGATGGTCCATTCAAAGACCACCAAACAAAGTGCAAAAATCTCAGTGCTTGATGAAAAAACATCAATGAAGCATAAAGACACAAACATGTAAAAATTGTGGCCTTTTACCTGTATATTTGTAAATTATTGCTTACTTATGGCGAGTGACATGAGGAAATATGTTATTTTTAGAGGAAACAAAAATACCAAAAATGTGTGGCCAAAAACCCACAAATTAGCAGATATGTGAATGCAAGATAAATATGTGCTAGATGATGAATAATGCTGTCTAGAGCGACGCCAACTGCAAAAGTAATCAGAGGATATGGAGCTCATAAACAGGTTTAATAATCAATACTAAAATACGACATGTTACATGTACAAGTTCATTGTTATGCACTCAAACATAAACATGGTGCCCGAGTGAAGAAAAGAAATATTCTCAAATATGTTTGTGATCATATTTTGATGACTTCTTCCAATTGTATTTAATACATCATCACACAGAATATGAGAACCACTTCAACAAATCTAGCCGACGTACTATACCTCTTCCTCAAAGTAGTAGTATTAGTCGTAACACTCATTAATGTTGTTTAGAGTCATTAAACAGGGGTGCCCTGTTAGTTTTTCTAATGGGGGCCTCATACAGAAAAAACAAAAGATGTGGGGGACCATTTTGATATTTAAAATGTTGTAAAAAGGCGAAACAAATATTATATGCTCGTACCAACATTCAGCGTTTTCTCTTTCCATTTTACTTGTTGCTTTATTTTCCCATTTTTTCTGTTTCTTGTTATTGTTTTGTTTAATTGTGTTCCTATAATGTATAAAGGCCAATCAAGAGGGAACTGTGGGCTGCGTTTTGGACACCCCTGAATGATGGAAAAGAAAAAAAAATAAAAACAATTCAATGACTCAGTAATATCAGTTATTGAGTAGGGATGGATGTCACTTCCTTACAGAGACAAACGTTAACTGTTGTTAAATACAATTTTCATGCCGTCAGGGTGTAGTGACACTGTGGTCCAGTAGGGGGAGAGAGTTAGCAGCAAAGACGCTGTTAGCAGTATGCTAGCCAAAGCTAGTGCACTGTGAAGGATACATGAGCCTACATATGTACTTCAAACGTTGAAAGTGAGGTAAGAATGAAGTACGCTCTGAAATCTAAATATATATGTAATAATCTTGCAACGCAACGAGTACGTCAATGCGTTCATGCCAGTCATTTTCTCGTAGTAGCTCGCTACATAAATAATATGTGGTAAATGAGAATAACTGTACGGTCCGGCTTTAGCTAGCTAGCTTTAGCTGTAGATTCGACAACAGGCAACCCGATGGCAATTGAGTGCTACTTGGGTATTAGCAATGCTAAAAGATAGCCGCGTTAACAGGTCGAACATAGTGCTGTGTTTCTTTAGCTGAGTATAGCTAACAAACACTGTGTGTTAACTTGGAACGTTAACGGCTAATGTTAACTGATTAGCTGCCCAGCCCATACATCATGTGCAATTACTTGGGAGCCAACGTTGACAGCTGATGAGGACAAGTTCCATGGCTAGCAGACTGATGTCATACATTTTGTCCGACTGAAAAGTCCTGTACAGTTTACTGGGCAACAAGACCATTGCAAATTTCCATGAAGATACTTGCGTCTGTACATACACTAGTACCTTATGTAACATCTGCAGCTTTTCTTTATACAGCGCTTTTCGTTTATTTTTTGCATTCAAACGTGTAGAGATTGTCCGATTAAGCTCTAAAGTTTAGAGTGCAATTCCGTTTTGATTTGAAATTTCACCCGAATGTCCCTGACTTTGTGTGAGTAGTGCATGTCTGCCCCTGTCCCCAGACCTAGCCATGTCTCAGGTGGAGAAGAAGGCAGGTTTGTTGAGGAGGACGTCGTCCTCTAAGAAACCACTGAAGGAGAAGGTGGTGTTGATGTATGATGAGATCTTTGCAGTGAGTATCATGAGTATGACAATCTTGACTTACTTAGGTGTTGTGTTATTGACGCAATGCATTTGTCTGTCCAAATTCAGAAGGAAGATCCGGCTAAAAACAGCCCTCGCTTCTGGGATGAGCTGTTTCTAATGAAGGTACAGTAGCGGAACACATAAATACCTGTCACTAAGCCTGGATATGCTCTTTATAATGTTACTCAAGAGACTGCTGGAGAGGTGTTCATTTAACAGTGTTTTTATAACTGTAGTTGTAGTTTTCTACCAATGATAAACTACAATAATAAATGTAAACAGTGGCAGTTCAAAGGGAAAACGAGGCGGACTTAATTTACAGTGAACAGCTCTTTGTGTTGGATATCATTAGATTGTGCAGGGGTACCTAATGATTTGTACTACACCTGGGGTGTTTTTTCCCGCAGCGGGCCGCATAATGAAAAATCAAAGGACGCTTGGGCCATTTTGATATATGTAATTTTGTAGACAGGCTAAAAGTAACCCAACATAGCGATGCTAAGAAGTTATACATCAACTTTTTTTTACTTTCAGCCTTTTTGCTTCCCCCCCCCATTTATGCTGTTTTTTAAATTTTGGTTTTATGCCACAGGCCAAAAAAAAACAGCTGTGCCCTGACCCAGGCCGCATTTAGGACACCCTGTGCAAGCATTGCTTTTGACACACTGAACAGTGTTTGCATCAAGTTCCTTTTTTGGTGGAAGCTGTCTTTAAGAGAGCAGCCTATTACACTATTTGTAATTTCCTGGACGAATAGGCCTGTTAACGACTGCATTTCATGAAGCCTTTTGGTTGAGCTGCTCTCTTTTGGACTGTAAAAAAACATGAGATGAGTGAGTGTGGCTTAAGGGGAAAAAAAAGGTACAAAAATACCGGGTGGCGCACGGGTTAGTCGGCTGCCTACCACATGTGTCAAACTCGTGCCCTGGAGGGCCGAGACGCTGCAGGTTTTCTCTCCAACCAGTTTCTTCAGCAGGTGATTTAAGTGATGAGCTCCTTCCCTCAAACTGAAGGTGTTGATCATTAAAATCACCTGCTGTAGTGACTGGCTGGAAAGAAAACCTGCAGTGTCTCGGCCCTCCATGGCACGAGTTTGATACCCCTGGCCTAGAGCTTTAAAATAGTTGGCCCGCTTGCACTGTTGGATGAAATGTCTCCTGCATTGGCAAAGATCATGCTATGCACGGTGTTTCCCACAGGACTGCAATTTACATGCAGCATTGGGTTGGGCTGTATAGATAATGTCATTGTCTAATTTGTTTAATTAGCCGGGCTGTCAAAAATAGCGCGTTAACGGCGGTAACAGATTTATTTCATTAATTACGTTGAAATGTTTGGAGTCATTAACGCGTGCGCATCATGTCAAACTACATCTCCCTGTTGTGATGGCAGACAGAGCCTCATTAGTGTCCCCGCAGAGTCTGTCGCTCTTTAATAACTTCATTGTGACCTGAACACAGATCAACCGCATTGCAAATTCCAACACCACCAGCGAGTTGCATTCACGGACACTCTGAAAATCCCATCAATGTCTTTATTATGCCTGCATGTGTGGTCAAAATAAAAAGAAAGACAAAGAAATACAGCAAGTGGATACTCTTATCTCTCACTAATGTAACTCTTAGTGCGGACGTACACTTTGCTGCTTTTAGGTGTGCTCCGAAATCCCAGAAAATACATGTACACGCAAAACATGTAAATTCAACTTAAGTTACGCGGTGTCTTTGAACGCAACCCTTCTTTCAAATGTTCTGCTACTGTTAAAGAGACTGGCATTAGGCAAATACATTTTCAGACGTGTGTGATGTCTTTTAGCTTGATTAAAATGTTCATTTCATTCGGAAATGTCAGTACACATAAATATATACAATGGTGTCTTGTCATTTATCTTTCTCTTCATAAAATACAGCAAAAATGGGCATATTTTGAACATTGTGGCAAATGGTGATTAATAATGATTAATTAATTTAAAACTGTGATTAATTTGACAGCCCTAATAATTAGCCCTCATGCAAAACTGCGCGCATGTGCCTTATAACATTCACAGGGCGATTAAAACACATTCATGATGTGTGCGCTGATGTTAAAGAAAATGGAAACATTGTTGTTAATTTTAATATCTCACTATATTGATGAACAGATGCATTCTACTATGTGACCAGGTCAGTTGTGTGTGTGAGGTGTGTTGCGAAGCAGATGAATGATGCCATCTACTGTACGGAGTTGTAATGACAAGTTTCACAGATAGTCCCATTATAATGTATTTATGAACAAGGGCGAACAGGTGGTGCCATATTCCAAAACAAAACACCAAATCTCTTTGTGGTGGTCCAAATTTACTCATGGCGGGCCGCCACAAAAAATGAATCTCATTGAAGGGAGTTGAGAGCTGGCCAGCTGAGTGATTCCTTCACACTGCAGTCTGCAATCATCCTCCAGTCATTTCCACGTTCACAATCAAGCACAGCCACTTTTTTTTGCATCATATAATGACACCACTCCTCTTCCAGGTGAACTTGGAGTACCTTGAGTCAAAGCTGGAGAGTGTTGACGGCGAGGAGGTACAGCGAATTCAGGACAACATCAACTCCCTGTTCCACCACAGCGTTCAGGCTCTGGGAGAGGAGCATCAGATCAAAGTGGTCAACGCTCTGCAGGTGAGTACATTTCACTGTCTTGTGACCGAGCGGTACATGTGTCACATTTTTAACCAAGTTCATCCCCTGCTTCCCTCCCAGACTCTGTGTGCGCTTTTTCGTGGGGTTCATCAAAAGAACAAGTCAGCATCTGGCTTTGACATCATTAATATGCTCATGGGCTTTGACAAAGCCGAGCAACGGATGAAGGTATGCAGGGAATGTAGACGGCGGTAGAAAAGACTTGTACATTCGTCCCTTTTTAATTGAAGTTAATTGGTTTCAGATCTGACCGCGATAAGTGAATTTCCACGAAATAGGATTCCTTATTCATAAATGGAATATTTTTGTGGTTAGAGCATAGAAAATATGTTGAAGACCTTCTAAATATGATTAGTTTTGCATTATTAGAGCCCTCTAGATTTGCAATAACACTCCTGTAGTCACTTTTACACTTGTTTTACACAATATAGTTGACATAGATAAGACAGTACATAGACTCACATGTTAGCATTGGCACTTGGTAGTTATTGTCTCATCAATGTAACGTTCCTGACACCTAGTGGCCATTGTAGTAGAATACTACTGCAATGGCACATAGCACGCATATGCAGTGAACATTTACAGAGGAGCTGCTGTCAGCCACAAGTCACGCCAGGCACTCGTAGCTAAATGCATTATGTTTTTATTTTTCTTCATTCAGCCATTTTTAGGATTGAAAATGCAGAATTTGAAGAATAAGTGTGTAGCGAGGGACGATTGGATGACCAACATTCGCGTTTATTAAAAAGTGTGTGTTGCTGCTTGCTGCAGGACCTAATGGAGAGACTGGACAGCCTTCTTTGTGGAGATGGCTCAGAGAGTCTGAAGAGCCTTTGTCTCAAACTTCTTCTCTGTCTGGTGACGGTGAGGCAGTATGGAAGACCTTCGAGCAATCGACTAGTTTAATTGTGCGGGCAAAAACGGACTTGATTGTATGTGTTTGCAGGTAACTGACAATATTAGTCAGAATACCATCTTGGAATATGTGATGATCAATAGCATCTTTGAAGCCATTCTGCAGGTAAGTAATAAGCAAACCTGCAAACAATGTGCAACTTAAAATGTGTATGCAAGTGAAAATCTAATATGAATTGAATGCAATTTTAAAAAGAGTAACTTCAATGCACAAATAACCTATAATTATGGAATAAAATAAGTAGAACAGTGACATTATTTTATTACTTTTTTCTAATCAATTCTCATACCTAAGTAGCTTTTAAAAAAATCAGTATTTCAATAACAAACAAGCTTAAATTAATAAAAATGACATCTGATGAAAATGGTTTGCCTTATTATTGGAATTATGCACAAAATTGTCATTTAGTCGTAGTTTAATGTTCAATGTAGAATGAAAGGTTGCAACAACGCGATCACTTGAGGCAGTCTGCGTCACATCTGGTATGACGTTTGGGGGGCAAACTTTCAATACAGCCACATACAAATTCAGTAGCTTTCATTCAGTAGCAATGTCTGGCAGATTAATGCGGATAGCAATGCATGCAGAAATTAATTGCTGTGTTGCAGGAAGACATGATATTGTTGAAGACAAGGCAATCAAACTGTGGTGAAAGCTTATCTTCTGCGTCAGACATAAATACCGTGTCAGATGAAAATAATGCTTCTATTACAGTATGTCTATCTGCATTGTTAAGTCCATCATTTCGCTGTGCTGTTTTACGGGGGTGTAGCGTATTAACATTAATTTGCTGTAAACCAGGGGTCCCAAATCCCCGGCCTGTGGACTGCTACTGGTCTAATAACTTTTCCGAAATCCCTATTTGAACAATTTCCTCATGCAAGAACAGCGCATGTATGTGGCATTTTTGCTCTGGCTTCACTTGACGTCTAGCTACGAATGCGCTTGTTTGCTCCTCATCTGCTCGAGCTTCTGGCGACTGTAACCGGATGTGACCTCACATGCAACCCAGCAATATAGACTGAGCACTGGTGGTATAGTGGAACATGGTACACGCAGCTGTCTTTTGTGCAGTTGGCACCGGTTTGATTCCCAACCAGCTGCCCAACACTCCGTCACTGGCGCTCTCATCAGAAAGACATTTGGCATAAAAATTGAGACTGTGTGTTTTATATTATGCTTTTAATGTGTTACAGTGTCATAAATAAGAGATTGTGACTCAAACACTCAATCAGTGCTTCTGTTCCTCTCCTCCACAGATTCTTTCAGATGTGTCCAGTAGAGGGCAGCATGGTTACGATGCTGTGGTTCTTCTGGCCCTTCTGGTCAACTACAGGAAGTATGAGGTTTGTTGTTTACACATACAGTACTGCATTTTGTCTGTGAATGATCATAGGCAATAGAACAATTACAGTATAATGTTGTTGTGCTTTGCAGAAAATAACTTCAGTCTCGGGTCATTAATGTTCAGTTTAAATGTTGACAGAATGTGTATAAAATCCGCCTCTGTGTTTGTCTTTCAGTCTGTAAATCCGTATATTGTGAAACTGTCTATTGTGGATGATGAGCCAACACTGGATGTAAGTATGTTGTCATCACACTGTAGTCCATTGAAGGCTGTCTTTAATCAAAAAATGTTTTTTTCCCCCCCCCCCAGGGAATGGGCATAGTTGTCCACCAGGCTTTAACAGAATATAACAGGTGAATTGTAATACTTTCTACATGTAAAAAAAAAAAAAAAGTCTATAATGATGATACCACTGGCCCTGTAAGTTTCTGTTGATGTTTTAAATAAATGTTCTATTTCTGCTTTGTTTATAAAAAAAAAAAAAATGCAAATAGCTATTTATAGCTAACAGTTCAGTAATGTTTTTCCATGAGACAAGGTTCCGGAAAAAAATATGCTGTTTGTGCATGGTCTATTTGCATGGTGAGGGACAACTTTGCGTCGGCCATTGGTTTGTGTGTCTGTTAACTTGCCTTTGTGTGACTATACCAGTAATTCTGGAATGTTCATAACCTCCTTCCTGTTAATTGTTCCTTCTGATCCTCTTGTATTTTTTTGTTTGTTTTTGTTTTTGTTTTTGTTGCTTAATGTATTGGTATATATGTTTATGTGTTTATGTTTCTTATGTTCTTATTCTTTCTTGTGTTTTCTTTCTTTTTGTGGGAGAATGAACAGAAAAAGATTTTCATTGCATGGTATAACTGCTGTTTTACCATGCACATGACAATAAAACTCTCTTGAATCTTGAATCTTGAATTTTACAGGCAGTACAAAGACAAAGAGGAAGAGAACCAGGGCGGTTTCTTCTCCACCCTCACTAGTATGGTAGGTGTTTTAAGTGTTCACTTAATGGAGTTGAAAGTTGCCATGCAGCTAATAGAATGATGACCAAAAAAAACCTCCCAACTCCGATACTATACCACAATCATTTTGGGTGTAAGATGATTTATTTAAAATCAGCATAGCACTGACAAACGATCCTTGACATTTTGGTAGGTTAGGTAGTATATTGTCTGTATATTGTATTTACTATTGAATGTTGTATTTGCTTCCGTCTCAAATTGCACAAATCTGTGTTTTTGTGATTGTCCACAGGTGGGCAACATGTTTATAGCAGATGCTGATGAGAAGCTCTCAGTGCAGTAAGTGCTACATCTCAAACGACACTTTTGATTGTCTTGTTTGAGCTACAAAACTCAACCAAAGCTCATAAAGGTCAACATAAAGAAAAGCTGGGTACCTTCCACGTGCACAAATGTAGTCTTTTAATATCATTTCTGGTGTTTTTATCAATTGAAATTGTCGCCATAAATGCAAACAATAGAATGATTGCTTTCCAGCCAATTCAGAACTACCGCCCTACTTGCCATATGATTTCCATTTATGAAGATGATATGATTGCCATCATTTCCAATGTATAAGCCGTTACTTTTTTCTTAAACTTTGAGACATTTTCAGTGTTGCTGTGTGATGATTTTAGCGTTCTTTGTAAGATGACGCCGTGAGTCAGGCTGTTGTAGATATTGAGTAATGACCTCCTGCGTTTTCCGATGGGTTGACAAGCTTGTGAGTTTCTCGTAGCTCATGATTGGCTCCTGTCACATAAAGAGCTGCCTCGTCCTCACGGACTCATGCGCGCCACAATATGTCTTTTTATGATGTGGACATGTGCGAATTGTAGTCTGGTCCGGCTTACGTATGTACAAATCAGTTTTTCTAAATTTAGTGGGTACTGCTTAAACACTGGAAATTATGGTAATTGTATGGAATGTTTTTGTCAGATCTATAAATAGTCCAGCTACACAGTTTGCAATCTATTGTATTGGTCATTTCCTCAGTCATTTGCGTTACCAATGTTAAAATGTTGGTTCCTTGTCCGTATTGGTTGTTTGTGAGTAAATTACTTTTGTTCCTGAATGTATCTCACCTTCTTGTGAGTATTTTTTCAATAATTGTGGAAGTAAGGAAACTGGTCTATAGCTTGTGAATTGGTGTGTGTCTCCAGTCTTCAAATCTGCACTACCTTAGCTATTTTCATTTTGTCTGGGAATTATTTGTTTTCTTCAAGTTCAATGATGTGTCAGTGTCTGTTTTTAACAAACCACCTTTTCCACTTCGATTGTTTCCACTCCCTCCTGTACGTTCTCCCTTGAACAAGATGCAGTTGTGTTGTCTGCATGTAATACTAATTTATAAGTCTTTTGTGGCCTTAGAGATAAATGTAAATACAGTCGTCTCTCGCCACATCGTGTTTTGAATTTTGTGGCTTCACTCTGTCTCAGTTTTTCAAATATATATTAATTAATAAGTCATGCTATTTCTTGGCTGAATACAGCCTATTAGTAAAAAAATATGCATATAGAAGCAAATGTTACATATTTTCTACCTAAATTAAGCATTGTCAAGCGTAAAAATGGCTAAATTAACTAAAGTAAAAATACAAGGAATTAAGAAGCTGCATTAAAATTGTAACTGTAGTGTTCTACATTGGTCACTAGGTGTCAGTAAATGTTCGGTTGGACAAGCACCAGACATGATCGCTGCAACAACAGGCTTTTATTGTAGGTTTAAATTATCTCAGAACAGGCACAATAATAATAATAATAACAACAACATAATAATCACAAGAATAATAACAATGGCTACTGTTGTGGCTGTAATCCAGCTAAACCTCAACTCTGAACCCCCAACATCACTACTCTTATTTATTTTTTAAATGGCTTATTTTCTCTGATAATGGTCATACCAATGTAAGGGTGACTTTATGAGTATTATTCCATGTCTAGAGGGCTCTAATCATGTTAAAAACTATATTGAGAAGGTCGTAAACAGGTTTGTCTATGCCATAACTACAAAAACGCGGAAATTCACTTATCACGGTCGGGTCTGGAACCAATTAACTTTAAAATAAATGAGGGATTACTCTAAATGTAAAGAAAATGAATTGACTGACTCTCAAAAAGTGTCTTTTGTCTGCAGGACAAATGAAGCGATTTTGCTGGCACTGTACGAGGCTGTGCACCTCAACCGCAACTTCATCACAGTATTAGCACAGGTAATATTTTACCTTTTTTGTTTGCATGTGCATTTTTCCGCTGTGTATTTACAATGTTTTATGATTACAAATTTACATCATGGCACAATTGGCAGCATTTTTCACAAGTTTTAGATCTGTCCACTGTTACTGGTAAGAGACCAGATAGATCTAAATTTGTCTGCGTGTCCTCTGTGAAGATAAAAATGTAGTTGCTTTTATCTGAGTCAACTGACAGTTTGCTTCACGTCTAAGTCATACTTTGTCATTTCTTTTTCAGCACTTAATAGAAACATTAGACTGTTGTTGACTGAGTGACGCATTTGAATAGCATCTCCCCTGTCTTTGGTCTTTCAACAGAGCCACCCTGAGATTGACATTGTTGCAACCCCCACCAACCCTGCTCCAACCACACCAACAACACCACTTGGCACAACCCCACCCTCCCTAGACAGTATGTCACATTCTTTTTCTTGATGTTACCTCGAGAGTGGCCTTTTATTTTTACAGTTTGCAGCGGGCTCATAAAAAAAGAACCCTGGGCTGCAAATGGCTACCGGGCCGCACGTTGGCTTTCCCTGCCCTCAACCTTTGAAAAATTAGGTTTTTTCCCTGCATCTCCAGCAAACTAACTTTTAATGATCCCTGCCCCTCCACGGTTTCTACAGTATGTGCTTAGAAAAGCGTGAAGCCACAACTCACCTTTTAAGCAATTTGGAAGACCTGCAGGGGTAGCAAAATGGAACAAAGGATTTTGAAAGCAGCCTCTTTACTTCAGTTTCAGCTTAACTTTGTTGTTACATGCGTTTTTTACATGCATTTTTTATAACTACCTCACCAAACACTGCAACTTTCTCCTGCCACGAGCAAGAACTCTTTTAACACACAAATGTGCCTACCAGCAGCCTTTTCAAATATTAATTGTTTTTTGTGTGTGTGTGTGTGTGTGTGTGTGTGTGTGTGTGTGTGTGTGTGTGTGTGTATGTTTTTGTAAAATAAAATAGAGACTGTTCAGTTAATGGCCCTTCTAAGACAGGTGTAAAACACCTTTAATACTCACATCTTTCACCAAACCAAACACCTCTCTCTGAAGTGTGATGCATGACTGTTGCTTCAGGGTTCGTGTTTCCACATGCATACTGTTTTGGACGCAGACACGCACTGTTACTTTTAATAGGTGCGTGTTTCCATCTCAGGCTAGTTCTTCTGTGGCTGCTTCAAACACCAGAGTCATTTTCTGTATTAAACATTAACACCTCTGTTAAGATGAACCTCTCACATGCTGCATGCATTGCAACCTGGTTCCATGTCTGCCTGTAATCCTATGCCAGGGATGCAGTGATGTTTAAGCACTGTAGATATCCCTGTGATGGATTTTTACCAGCGATATGCGATCAGAGGAAGCAGGATGAAAAATGAAAAAAAGCAAACAATAAACAAAATGAATATAAATATTTAATCTTTGGCCATCAAACTGTGTTATAAATGTGTTTATTGTTTCAGTCGTTTTTAACATTTTCTTAAGTAAATATCCTAAAATTAGCACACTTTCTGATCAAATGCAGGGCAGAAAGCTGAGAGGAGGCCGTGCTGTGAAGCTCTCCTCTTGGTTTAAGTGTCACAAACATTTATTGTACACAATGACTTTCTACAGCCTGTGTAACGTCCTGTAATGGAAGTGTGACATCATTATTCTTGCTATTTGGACAACAACGCTAGTTATTGACGCTAGTTTTTCTGTAGAAGTCAGCATTTTTTTTTTTACATACGCTACAGCTAATTAACGATATTTTAGTTCTCTGATGAATGAATGAATGAATGAATTGGACTGCCCAGATAGCAGATTAGATCTCCAAGCTCAACGGAAGGTGATCAGACTTTTACAAAAAAAGTATCAAGAGGTTTTTTTTTTCTGGAGAAGGATAGGGCACATGTACTTCGTATACAAATAAAAAGGAGGACCACAATGCCAAGATGGAGGATTATTTATCCAAGCTCAACAGAAGGTGATCAGACTTTACAACAAAGTATCAACATGTATAAAAATAATACAGAAATGGGACAAAAATGTAAACGTTATTAACAAAAGTAACTTGGGATATTTTTTTCTTGTTATCCTATTAATTAGCAACCTGTATTAACATTTAAAAAAAAAAAACTAACTCCAAATGAGTCTGTGTACAGACAGTGTGGACTGCTCCTCTGCTGTGTGGTGCAGTATTCAGATGAAGACAGAAACAGATGAGTGTTATGACACAACATTAAGCCAGCAGAGATTTTGAATGGCTGAAGATTGTCTGGATTACACAAAGACTGTAGTGAAGACATACAGTCATGCCTTCCACTGTCATGTTTGCTTGAATGAGCACGACCACTTAGAGGGGGTGCTCTCATTTTAAAAAGCCCAGGTGAAGGCTCAGTGATTTTTTGATGAGGTTGTTATTATTAAATAAATAACTGACCCGGAACTGACTTGACAGTCTTTTGGTCAAATTTGACAATATTTAACCTCATTCATATAACTTTTTGTACACCTATACTTCTTGTGCGCTTATTGTTGGCTGAAGTTTTAATTGTTCATTCTCTGTTTAGTGATGAACAACCCAGAGCTGCCGCTGGATCCCAACCTGCAGACGAGCAACCTTCTCATCACCTTCCTCAAGTATGCTTCTATTGTAATGCAGGATACTAAAGGTAAAAAAAAAGCATCATGGTTAATCTGCTTTCTTTTAATGCTTCCCTTTTCCCTCCGTTATACATGCTTGATACTGATTTCAGTTTCGTTTTTGGGTTTAATGGTTCTGTGTTTTCAGATGAGCATCGACTCAACAGTGCCAGGCTGTGCCTAATCATCCTCACATGTATAGCCGAGGTGGGAACAGTGCTCATGCTTTCACATCCCCCCAATCTACTGAGGCACAAATCTTTGTGTTTAACGTGTGTGTCTGTGTGTCTGTGTGTCTGTGTCTGTGTCTGTGTCTGTGTGTCTATGTGTATGACAGGACCAGTATGCTGATGCCTTTTTGCATGATGACAATATCAACTTCCGCGTCAGTCTACATAGAATGGTGAGTCTAAGGTCTGGAAAGATAGTGCACCTTTTCAAGTGTTTTAACTGTCATAATGCATGGATAAGCAGTAATACTTATATTTTTCTTTACTAAATTGCTCACTGCTTTTCAGCAATTATGCAAAGAAAAGATTCCATCTGTCGCATATGCACTGCACTCTACTCATATATATATATATATATATATATATATATATATATATATATATATATATATATATATATATATATATATATATATATATATATATATAATATGAGTTGATATATGATATATGAGTGTGTATATATATACACACACACCTATATACAGTCAAACCTGTCTTAGCGGCCACCTTTATAGAATGGCCACCTGCCTATAGCGGCCACTGACAAATCCCCCACAGCGAATTTACATGTTATAGACCCTTTGTATAGCAGTCACCTGTCTAACGTGGCCACCCATTTTGTCTCCCTTGGTCAATATCTGACCGCATATAGCGGCCAAATTACCG
Organism: Dunckerocampus dactyliophorus; assembly: GCF_027744805.1. Taxonomy (NCBI): domain Eukaryota; kingdom Metazoa; phylum Chordata; class Actinopteri; order Syngnathiformes; family Syngnathidae; genus Dunckerocampus; species Dunckerocampus dactyliophorus. The sequence goes on along the minus strand of NC_072824.1, from coordinate 25,561,423 downwards.
ACTCAAGAAGAAGCTTCATGCACGAAAAAGTTTCGTTTTTCAATCAATGAAGCCGTCGTGTATAGACTTTAATTACTGAGTCCTAGCTCAGTCACAATCATTCACAAGATCCACACAAACTGTCAGTTGTTCCACATAAAAAAGCCGTCTTCTTTTGAGCTTGCTATTTCCTGGTCAAACATGTAACTTTAAGAGCATTTGCACCAAAACATTACCGCAAAGTAGGCTGGAAACAGGACGTGCTCCCAGCAACGCTACAATACAATATAATGAGGCCACCTGTCTATAGCGGACACTTTTGCAGTCTCCCTCTAGTGGCCCCTAGAGACAGGTTTGACTGTACATATATATACATATACTTCTGTGCAATCTTTTGCAGCCCATGAGACACAGAAAAAAAGCAGTGGATAAGAACATCCCGTCTCGGCCATTGGTGTGTGCAGTTTTAGGTATGTATAATTCATGGTTTAAGGTTTTTGTCTTAATTCCCAATTATATTAAAAACTGTTATTGGTATCTACCGGTACTTGTTACTGGCATAAAACTGACATTTTTGGTCTAATATGGTTTCATTGTAGTTGGTGTTGGATACAATTTGTGCATGATATTAAAATGTGCAATTTAACTTTTCATTTTTATTTTTATTTTTATTTTTATTTTTTTTAGATCTGATGGTAGAATTTATTGTCACACATATGATGAAGGATTTTCCCATGGATTTATACTTGTAAGTATACACACATACACATCAATGCATGCACACACACAGATCCCTTGCATTTTTTGTGTTTCTGTTCATCCAAAACAGGCGCTGTGTTCAGATCATTCACAAACTCCTGTGCTACCAAAAGAAGTGTCGAATCAGGTTACACTACACTTGGAGAGAGCTCTGGTCAGGTATGCATCATTGCTAACAGTGAAATCCTTTTCTTAGTGTAACATTACTAGTAGATTTCATTTTCCTGATAATCCTCACATGACCACCTGTGGTGGTGTCTGCACTAATCTTTTGAAATAACTATTCTCACTAAACAAAATTGCCCTGCGATTGACTGGCGACCTACCCAGGGTGTACCTCGCCTCTCACTCGAAGTCAGCTGGCATACCCCCGCGACCCTAGTGAGGATAAGCGGCATAGAAGATGGATGGATGGACTAAACAAAATCCAAGTTAGGCGTATTTCCTGAAAATAGCGGTTTATAAAGTATTTGCATGTGTCTATTTGTAGAATTTGGATTGTAAATCTCTTGATGTTTCTCTTTGCTAGGCATCACTGTGCAAGAGTTTACAAAAACCCTTTGCAAGCTAAAGGCAATTTCCATCTGAAGTGGTTGCCATGTGCATTTGAAAATAAATTGCATCATTGACTTTGGATAATGAGTCTCTAAAGGAAGTACAATCCGTCGTGGTGGCCTTGGTTTCAGCCTGGTCAACACAAAGCTGGATCGCATTCCACTTTTTAATGGTCCCATTGCACTGTGTCTCATTAGAATACTGATTCCTCTAATCAGACCAATAATCAGCTTCATTCCCTGGGTGGCAGCGCATGCTCTCCTTGTGGCGGTAATAATAGGACACCATGACACACGAGTGAATTGAAAGAATGAGTCAAATTAATCCAGAAGAAGCTTGTTATCATTCAGAATGTTTTTAAGAACTATTTATTTTACGCTTTATTATCTACAGTAGGTTTTTCTCTTTCTGTCCTGTTTCAAGTATATGGTTTAATAACAATGTAGAGGAGGTCCTTGGTCAGCATATGTGTTCAGTTCCTACGACATTCGGAGCTTATACAGTACGTAAATTAACACTCTAACTATACACAGAACACATGAAAGACATATAAAATACAGTAATAAAAAAACCTAAATACAAGAATCAAATCAAACACCAATAAAAACTCATTTTACCCCTATGGTTGGCTTGGACACTAGAAGGGGTGTTGCAAGGGAAGGAGAGACAGGCTAGAATTGGGTGGACGAAGTCTCAATGAGACCATTACGATGCTTGGTTGTCACTGTCCATTTCGTAGGAGCAGGTCTATTCACATGTTCAAAGATACCATGTTTATCTTTGATGATTGTTGTGTTTGAGCAGGTTGGATCGGGCATGCAGCCAGTGTTGATAGGCGTTTGTCCACTTTCTGATCTTTTTACAAAGTCTAATTGCACTTCACTTTTAATTTTCACTTTCTTTTTCTTTGACGCTGTGCCATCAGAATTGTATATGCCTTATGCTTGGGAGACATAATGAAGAGGAAAAAGTTAACTTAAAAAAAAACAAGCAAAAGTGTTGTCCTTCCTCAGTGTAGCAACGACTATGTATTCTTCCACTGCATGCACGTAGCTCGTTCTCTTTTTCTTTTTGTGTAGTATTGATAATATGCTGGAGTGCGTCATAACTACGAAACGTCTGTATACTGAAAAAGAAGAGCGATACAGCATATGCCTCTGCTCTCTGACCTATCAAGCCTCCAGATTGTGTCATTAATGCATGCACATCTCCCTCTGTATAGCACTCATCAACCTGCTCAAGTTTCTACTGTCAAATGAAACCACACTACTGGCCAAGCACAACATTTTTCATCTGGCCCTCCTGGTGAGAAACATGCACTCGCACAGTCACAGGAATATTTTTTCAATTTGAGGAAATGATTTGTGAGTTGTCCAACTACTGAATGATGTTCTTGGACTTGCTGTCTCCTTATCAGGTGGTGAACCTGTTCAACATGTTCATCACATACGGCGACACATTTCTGCCCACCTCCAACAGCTATGATGAGCTCTACTATGAGATCGTGCGAATGCACCAAGTTTTTGACAACCTCTACTGTATGGGTATGTTAGTTAGCATTTTTAGAATCCATTCAATTAATGGTGACTAAATATGTAAAAGATACACAATTCTTCTGTGAATTCTTTTTGTTTCCAGTATTGAGAGTGTCAACAAACACTGGCCAGTGGAAGGAGGCTGCCAGTAAAGTCACACATGCCCTTGTTAACGTTCGGTAATCACACTCTTACACACATTTAACCGACAAATAATGTATGCATCATGCGAAAAAGAAAATAGTCATATTGGATTGGAGGAATTGCAAACAAGAATGGGCTAAAGAAAGATCAAAATGGTGTGAATGATTAAAATATTTCATTTTGTTCCTATCCCAAGCTAATCTGAGTTTGGGAAGAGACAAATAAACTCTAGTATAAAGATAGTCCATGTTGAAAATAAGCCAGTTTGATTTCTCTCCCATCATCTTGTTCTGACAATTCACTGACCTTCCTCACATAAATGAAAGTAGAATAGAATGCTCCGTTTGTTGCTGTCACCATCACTTATTTGATATATATCGCAAGTACAAGTGAAGCCATTCAATCTCACGGTTGTGCTTATGGCATCAATTTATATTTGGCTTATAAAGCTGTTTATTCCATATAGATTAATGCTAATGCGGGAAAATATTGCCTTTGCAATTCCCTAGTGGGCTGGCACAATATGAAGCAGCCAGATCCAATCAAATGGGAATCAAAGGAAATGAGGTGCGTAACACACCAACGGATATATAACCTCCTAAAATGCTTTTGTCTCCGTTGCCAAAGCTGCACCTGTAATTTCACTTGCTAGCTGCAGGATTATAAATCTACATCAACACACCATCATTTCCTTCTATATTTCTAGGCAAGTCAAATTCAGCCTTTTTTTTTGGAAGAAAAGTTGAGTTTTTTTTTATTAAATTAAATGTATCAGGAACAGCTATATATGCATACAAGTTACAACCATATAAAAAAAAGCACTTTGTCAACATGATAATAAAATCAATTTCAAATAAAATACAATAAAGAAATCACAAATCAATTCACGATGGCAATAAAGATAATTGCGCATAATTTTGTGAATTGTTTTGTTCATAGATTCAACAGTATTTGAATCAAACTATGAAGCGTTCATTATTTCCACAGTTCATGCACACATCCAGTTTGCTATTGTACATTACAATTGTAAAATAACCAAAAACAACTATCGACACAACAATACAGCCGAAGTCAAGGCAACACATAAAAGAAACTTAAGGAATAAGAGGATTTTAAAAAATAAATAAAATAAAATAATAGCACCAATAACAAGTAAGCACAGGAAAACAATAGTGGAGTTCAGAGCGTGCAGTCAATGACAACACAATTTAACACAAACTGCAGTTTTTAAATGAATTTTTTTATTAAGGGAGAAAAGAGAGAGAAAATCCAAGCCTACATGGTCCTGTGTGAAAAAGTGATTGGGCCACCCTTAGCAGCAACAGCTGCAATCAAGCGTTTGCGATAACTTGCAATAAGTATTTTACAGCACTGTGGAGGAATTTTGGCCCACTAATCTCTGCAGAATTGTTGTAATTCGGCCATATTGGAGGGTTTTCCAGCATGAACCGCCTTTTCAAGGTCATGCCACAGCATCTCAATAGGATTCAGGTTAGGACTTTGACTAGGCCATTCCAAAGTCTTCATTTTGTTTTTCTTCAGCAATTCAGAGGTTGGCTTGTTGTGTTTTGGATCATTGTCCTGCTGCAGAACCCAAGTTGGTTTCAGCTTGAGGTCACAAACAGATGGCCGGACATTCTCCTTCAGAATTTTATGTTAGACGGCAGAATTCATGGTTCCATTATGACAGCAAGTCTTTCAGGTCCTGAAGCAGCAAAACAGACCCAGACCATCACACTACCACCACCATATTTTACTGTTGGTATGATGTTCTTTTTCTGAAATATAGTGTAACTTTTACGCCAGATGTAATGGACACACACTTCCCAACTTTTGTCTCGTCAGACCACAGGGTGTTTTCCCAAAGGTCTTAGGGATCATCAAAATGTTTTGATGATGTGTGTCCACAGTGTTTATATGCGCTTCGCAGTGGTCTTCATCCGCTGTGGAACACATACACACATACACAACAATAGACAGCGCAGGGTGATACAACGCGAGAGAAAGTAACACAGAGCGACTGTGAGGTCTGTTTTTTTTTCGAGGAGGCATTTTTGTGATGCAAATGTATTACTCTTTTGAACGCATATTGTTTTGAGAAGCCAAACTCTTGACTTACGTGGCCCCACCAACTAACCGGAAATACATTCCTCATCACCGAAATCCGACCAGGACGAAGTGGGGGGTGAGTCACTGTCGATGGTGATGTCATACAACTTCATGTAAAAAAATTCGAACAGTCCCTTTAAGTGCGTGCTGATTTTAAAGATAATGTACACATTGTATATGTAATATATTACTTTATATAACCTTAATTTGCTTTTTGGATTTACGTGCTCAACTATTAATGAAAAATGTTCATCTGAGTCTGGATAGCACAATATTCCATGTGCAAAGTGCCCACTCTGCTGCACTCTACTGAAGCTTGACCTCGTCTCCCTTGTCTGAGATGAATTGGTCTCAGACTGTGAGCCAGGTCTTCATCAGTGCTCTGTGTCCCCTAATGGTCTTGTGGGTGTTTGGAAGAAAATACGTGCAGTTTGCTTCCAAAAGCTTTTGCATCAGATTTAATTCCTTGGTTTTGGAATGAGGTTATGTAACGCTGTCCACCTTATCTAAAGTACATAATTCTTTTGTCTTCAAGGGCCATCATAAACCATTTTAACCCGAAGATTGAGTCATATGCGTCTGTGAACCATATCTCCCAACTGTCCGAGGAGCAGGTAACAGTACACATTCACACAAAAACATCAATATAAAAAAAGGGGAGAACTACTGTACATTACTGCGCTACGTCAAAAAGCAATATTGGAATTGCGTTACTTTTGTAACACGTTACTGACAACACATTTCATCTTTTGGGGATTATTCTTTATGAATTCTAGAAATGTTTTTATGTGAAAATCCGAGTAGGTCAGTACTTTGCCACCCATCTGGAAACGACATCCCTGTCAAGTTCCTGCATCTATTATGATGCTTTTAAGTAGACCACAAGCTACATGCCTAAATGTAGTAACTTGCAGCCCTGTGATTGCGACATCAGATTTTTGCTTTAATGAACAGCTGTATAGGTTTATCTAATTTTAGTGGCATTATTACACAAACCAAGTCCACACTTAAGAAACACAAATTGAACTGTTTTTCCAACACAAACTGAATTACTTGTTTGTCATTAAGTCTGAATGTACTGATGAAGAGTGTTAAGAGATCATTAAAGTCAAATGAGAGCACAGCGAGCATTGGAAAACAAATGAAAGTGTCCCTTTACCAAATGATAAGAGTGATATATTTGGTCATTATTCTGCCTCTGTACTCTTATCTGCTTGACTTGACAAGCAGACAAACAAAAAATGAACTTAGGTGTCTGAGCTGCACTGTGCGATAGTCTAGAAATTAATCATTTGACTAAACTAAACACTTTTAATAATAACCTGGCAAACAACACGTTTTCTCACGTTTTCAATCTCCAAAGAAAGAATGGAAGGAAGTATTTCCATTTTTCCGTTGCTGTGCTCATCATAAAACTATAACATTATGTACCGGGACCAGCCGCGATTAGCGAAAAACACAAGTACTTGAGATGGCCTTAAAAATGTCTAATATGACAAATCAACAGATGGTCATCAACCCCAACACCTCCTTCACTCATGGTGCAACAAAATATGACAAGTAACACATGTGAAACACACAACGTAATTGCATCACACAAACTATGCAGGTACTACACGTACACACTAATTTACATGCAAAACAATACTATTTTTTACAAATTTATGGGTAACTTTCTGTAGGGGGCATGTGCGTGTGGGCTTCCCAGCATGCAAATTAGTATAAAATAGTAGTATTTTGCATATATATCATTAGTGTGTAAGCATCTATTTCGATACCCGCATTGTCCGTATGGTAGTAGCATTTTGTGTTATTATATTATGTATTTTTGGTTGCACCGTGAGTGAAATAGGCATTTGGGTTGATACGCTCCTTATTGTTTGTGATGTCTGATTAAGAATGTAAATATCAAGCTGATTCGCTGCATTTCCCACAAATAAAAAACACTGTTTTGGTCAAATGCTGAATGGCAAATATACAGGGTTTTACTGTATCTGACGCCAGACTGTAGGATGTTAATTTGAGTCCAGTTGAAGGCTGCCTAAAGCCGTATTAACTGGTTTCAGAGCTGTGGGTTTGTAGATGCAATGGTAGCTTTTCCCCTTGGTCTTCCTTTAGCACACACAGACCCACACCATCCTACAGTATTTTTATTGCCTATAGTGACACAAGAAGATAAATGGCGTCCAGAACCGCTTTTGCACCATTAGATTGAAAACACAGTCCAGCTTGAGGCTGGTTTTGTTGTTGTAATTTGAGGTAATAAACAGTCATGTGTCTGCTTCATGATGCGCGACGCTGACTGTATTTGTGAGCAAAAGCCTCTTTGCTAAGCCAGGTTTCATCCTCCTGTCTTTTCTTGATTCCTCTTTCATGCTCTGTTCACCTTTAATTTTTCATTTTTGTCCTTCCAACCTATTTGTCACAGCTGACACTTTTCTGTTCACCCCCCCAGCCCCCCAGTTCAGCCTTGGCCACGCTTTCCATTTCTCTGCCTGCGAGGTGGGGGAGAAGTGTAAACACACATGAACTGAGGTTATCATTCAAACCTACCTCCACATTTTCTCAGGGAGGGAGCACAGAGAGAGCGCTGGGAGGACATTTCCATTACAAGACCACCCAACAAATAAAAATAGGTGCAGAGCTGCTGATTAATAAGAAGTAAAAAATCCAAAACAGATGACTTAGCTGCAGTAGACATACTGCTGTGTGCTGCAGTTAATCAAATAAGGCCAACACCTAAATTTACATGGATGTGTTGTCCACATAAAAGCGTCTTTGTTGTCCCATAGAACCAAAAGGCGCATCTCATTGTGAAAACTTCCTGCTGTGTTCAAGGATCATTAATAAGATGATGAAAAATCTCTGCATTAGCGCCTATCTCATGGCTGACAGGGTTGGAGCTGTGCATAATTAGCTCTGATTTCACTCCAGCTATGCCAAGTTTTATCATTTGTAAAAACAAAAAAAAAGACAAGAATAATGGAAAAGAGGAAACAAAACAACCATGCAGATACTGCAAGGGCTGGAAATATCTACATGATGATGCTTGTACACTCATTCATTCGTTTTCTATGCCGCCTGTCCTCACTAGGGCCGAAGAGGTATTCTGGAGCGAGTGAGAGGCAGGGTATACCGTGGACTGGTCGCCAGCCAATCGCAGGGCACATATAGACAAACAACCATTCACACTCACATTCATATCTATGGACAATTTAGAGTCGCCAATTAACCTAACATGCATGTTTTTGGAATGTGGGAGGAAGCCGGAGTACCACACACGCACGGGAAGAACATGCAAACTCCACACAGAGATTTGAACCCAGACCTTTCAGATCTCCTAGTGGCCAACATTCTAACCACTAGGCCACCGTGCGTCCATGCTTGTATACGTGCCTCATAAATAAAATGTTAAGTATTCAACACTAATGAATATTTGACTATCTCACTAGCTGCTCTTTATCATGCAATGTCTTTCTCGCTGTGTTAGGTGTTGGAGGTGGTGCGCTCCAACTATGACACACTGACACTTAAACTGCAGGATGGTTTGGACCAGTTTGAGCGATACTCGGAGCAGCCCAAAGAAGCGGCTTTCTTCAAGGAGCTGGTGAGAGAACACAGTCATACATGACAGCAGGTTTGATACCCCTACTGCCTGCACACCAGATTGTCATTGCTAATACCTGTCCAGGGCCTACTACTGTACCGTGGAACCCTCTTAAGTAGACAAACGGTCTATGTCGACCAGCTCATCAAGTGCTAGTCCACCGTGTGCTTATTAGTACTAAAAAGTCGCTTAACGGAAAACTAAACTTTTTTGGGAATTTTGCCCATCACCCACAATCCTTATGTGAGACATGAACACGTCTTTCTCATTTCTCTGCATTCTAAAAATATTAAAACCGATAAAAAGAGACAGCTCATTACTGCACGTAATAGGAAACACTTATTCCACCTATAAAGCATTCTGAAAAAGACTCCAAAAATTGCTAAAAACCCCCATTTACATAAAATGTGATGTGCATATAACTAAGCTACAGCGACCTTTTAGAATTTTTTAAAAGAAAATCTTCAGTTTTGATATTACTATTTCAAAAGGTTGTAGCTCGAAAATGGAGATAAAGGCATTCTGTAAATTAGAAAAATCATCAGCATGACCCAAAGTTTGTGATGGAAGTAAATTCACTAATCTAATTTGCATATTATGACCTCACCAGGCTCAGAATTTGTCAGATCCCTGTCTCCACTAAACCCAACAGGCTCATTAAAATGTCTGATCCACTTGTGACACTCGTCCTCATCTCTCAAGCAAACCCAGTCATCATCGTCATCATTTACAGTGGGATCTCGAACACCACTGCTGCCTCAATGGCTATTATAACTGCTATTGTTACATAGATAGATATAAAGTATCTAGTATCTATTATGCCTGTTTATTATGCCCAGATCGTACGGCGTATGCTGCTATTTCCTTTTTTTTTTTTTTTTTTACATTCCCGCTACCCCACACCCTCTCATTATCTGTGTTTTGACAACCCACCACGTCCCTTCCTGTCACCCTGAATACAGTTTAGCAAAGCATCGGCTCAATTATGCTGCGTGTGGACTGTCATGGCGAGCGTACGTGCTGCCGCACGCACAAGGGGCTTCAAAGTCTATAAACTTATAAACTTTGCAGAGAAACGCCCACAAATCTTGCTCAAATTGATGTTACAGATGTTCGCCATCTCCTGGCGTAAAGTATTAACTACATGAGGCACCATATTTGCAGAAATGGTTTCGTTTCAATTCAACAATGTTGCTTGACGGAATTTTGCGACACTTAAAGGGTAAAGTCAATGTTGACATACAGTGGTGTGGAAAAAGTGCCCCCTTCCTAATTTCTTATTTTTTTGTATGTTTTTTTGTATGTTTTTCACACTTGTTTGTGATCTGAAACATTTAAGTGCGACAACATGCAAGGGACAAACACTTTTTCACACCACTGTATGCGTGTGTACAGTACACACACTTGTGATCGAAATTTTAAGACCAGTTTTTTTTTAAAATGCAAGAATTTATATTTTGCACTGAGTTTCTGAGTTCCCAACAACTCGAGCAAAAGAAGCCCGACGCATAAAAACTGATTTTATAAAAAGGCGACACACATACAGACACCGTAAAAAATGAGATAAAATGCAATTTTAAAAATGCACTAAATATAATATATATATAATATAATATATAACTGCAATAATGAATTAATCGCAATGAATGCTTTAATTTGACATTTCTAATTAATTTATAATGTCACTTGACATTCTTCCTGATTTTAAACATGTCTTCAGGTACGCTCCATCAGCCTGAATGTGAGGAAGAATGTGTCTCTGAACACTCTGAGTCAGGATGTCCTCCTCAAAGAGTTCTCTACCATCTCCTGAGAGGCCCCACATGGACCTACATCAGCATGTACAGAACACGTCAGGTGCACACACCAACAACATTAAATGGAAGATGTTGTCTTCATTCCTCTTCTATTGTCCCTGTTGGACTATGTTAGGTTGGAAGCTCCATCACGAGGGCCCTATCCACACGGGAACAATCCTGGGATTTTTTTTTTTTTTTTTTGGCGGCTTGAAAATAAATTCAAAAAAATCACATCCACACAGTGTCGGATTAGTAAATAGTAGCTGCATCCAGATGGGAATGGATCGCTGGGTGAAAATGATGTAATACATAAGGCACACCTACATGTGGCGCTGTAAACAGACACCCACGCAGAGCTTTGTGACACACCAAAACTATAGAAGAAGAACGAACGCATACCCATAAAGTTTTCCACTAGACCTGGGCTTGTCCAAATATTCAGATATTATGTTGGCATGTCCTGGTCACGTAAACGGCGAGAGGGTGGCGACATCATCGTTTTCAGAAAGTAGGGGTTTGCTTGTCCACACAGCAACGTTGCCAGATTTTCCCACTCTAGACGCCGTTTCAAAAAAATTTGATTTCAGGTCACCCAGAACGCTGTCGCCGTGTGGATGAAAGGCTGAAATGACAATATGGTTCGCCATTTCGACCTGAAAACGTTCCCGTGTGGACCGCGCCTACGACGACACTAGATTGTCCGTGTGTGTGCGTGCTCTTGCACTGGTTTCTTGCTTGCAAGCTGCAATATTGGCTGGACTGTTAACAGACATGAATGTTGGAAATCACACAGTACTTAGAAATCGTATTTTTAACCCATTGTTAGTAACTTCCGCTGTCTAAGTGATTGGATGTGTAATTTATTTCTCCACTTTGAGATGGTGACGCTTGATTGTCACTTTGTTTCTTTTCCCCATGTAGCTGAATTATTGTGTGAATGCTAACTTAATGATGTGTTCAATGGGCAATTCAATTATTTTAACTTAACACAGTTTGCTAATGGATTGTTGTGACCAGTAAAGACGTTGATGCTGTGGAGTGAGGAAAAAGGAAGCAATGACTAACTACTGTACAGTATACCATTTCCTGCTTCACTCAAACTTCAACTGAACATGGTGAGCTTTTTTTTTTCTTTTTTTTGCTTAATATGTCTGGATTATTTCCACAATGATTTATAAATAATAAATACTGTATGTACAACCATCAACTTTTCATTCATTTTTTTTTTACTCTAAAATGAAACTTGTTGATTCGTACACTGAGAAATTCAGGAATTCAATTATTTTGACAAATGCTACGATGGTATCAAAAAGTGCGTAATTTAGGTAAAAAAATACATGTCAATATGTCAAATTTTAAATATTAGGGGTGTCAATTACAAATTTTAATCAAATGAATCACAGTTTTCTCTTAATCATGAGCAATCACCATTTGCAACGATGTGTGAAATATGCCCATTTTTACAGTATTTTATGAACAAAAGATAAATGATCAAAACGATAAATACATTTGTATGTATTAACAGCGCCACATGAACTAAAAATCAAGCTGAAAGATAGCACACGTCTGAAAATCTATTTGCCTAAAACTAGTTTCTTTAATAGCAGCACATTTGAATCACACTTTAACCTTCTTATTATGAGCTATGGCGAGTTGCATTCAAAGACACCAAGTAATGAGTTTAATTCACGTGTTAAGTGTATATGCTTTTTCTGAGGTTTCCGAGTATACTTAAATGCATCAAATTGTACTTCCGCATTAAGAGTTAAGTTAGTGATAAAAATATGACTTATTTTTGCTTTTCCTTCTGTCTATTTAGATGACACATATTTAAGACCTGCATAATCAGGAATTTTTTGTGATTTTCGGAGTGTCCATGAATGCATCTCGCGTGATATAATATAATAAGATAATAAGATATATTGCGTTGGAATTGCACTGCTGTTGATGTGTTCATTTCAGAATAAAGTTATAAAACAGCGTCAGGCTTTGTGGCTGTGTGGGGGACCACTACTGTATGCTTCCATCTGCCGTCACAACAGAGAGGTGTGGCTTGACATGATTCGCATGCGTTAATTACGCAAAACATTTTTACATAATTAAATAAATTAGTTACCGCCGTTAACGTGCTATTTTTGACATCCCTATTAAATGTTTTTTTTTTTTTTTTTTTTACTGTTAATAGGCTGTAGTCAACCACGAAACAGTGATGATTTATTAATTATGGTGATATATTTTGCAAAACTGTATCGAGTGAAGCGGCGAAATTGGCAAGGGACGACTGTACAATCGATAATAGAAATTAACTCATGAAAAATCACACATTGTAGTCTTTTGGACAGTTATTAAGCATATTCAAAACAAATAAACCTGATCATTTTATTCACACATGTACATCAGTACGTCCTCCCCATGTGGTATAACTTGCATCATGAACCTTTACAGCCTGACTTAACATGCTTATGCACTTTTAGAATGCAGGAGAAAATCCAAAGGGATACATCGTACCTGTCTACAAGCATAGCGCTACGAATTAAAGCAGGGGTCCAATGTTATTTTAATGTCGGGAATGGACATCCAGACGTGGTTCCACAGAAAATACTGTAATGAACTAACTTGCTGACTATTTTGCATCTCTTTTAGCGTACAGATTGTGTGTTTGTGCGTGTCCACGTCTCCAGACAGACACAAAGCAAAGCGCTTTTTATCGTGACGACCCACCAAGGTTTCATTGAAGCATATCAGCTTTCTCATCTAATTTTCATTCAGGCTGAGATTGCCTACTTTATCTCTGCTGCGCTGCTTCCTCCTCCTCCTCCTCTTCTGCTCTCGTGGCTTTGTTTGTGTATCCTGGTCCCTGTCTGTGTAGACACAACACATGAAGAAACACTACACTATTTTAATTCTTATGTATCTTCCATGTACGAGTATAGCATGTGTGTGTACATCCCAGCTCTCTTTTCTTCATTTTGCTCACTTGTTCATAGTTTCTCTCCTAACACTGCTACTGTATGCAAGTATTTTGTCTATTGATACACACTGTAGATAGTTTCTTCTCTTCCCATCCAACTTTCATGGACACAGTAATCCCAATATTGCATGAGTTTGCTTAAAAAAAAGGGAACTATAGTTGTAAGCGTCCATGTATTAATATCATTTTCTATATGCAATACAGTACTGCCTCGCTACATTGCGGTTTACAATTCCCGAATTCACTGTTTTGCAGATTTTTAAGTGCAAATTTGCTTCTTTTTTTTAACATCCTATGAATGCATTGTGTTCTGGTGCTTTTTTTAAGTGTCTGTTATTGTATTTGCTACTGCTCCCAGTAGAGGGTGTTGTATACTCATGTGAGAGTTGAAGACGTGTGGCTCCACTTAGTAACAGTATGTTTTTACGTGCTTGTACTAGCATATTAGGAACCCGCAGTAGACAATGGCCGGATAAATATAGAGCCACAGCAGTCCTTATTGGCTAAGGGAGAACCCGCCCATTGTGGTCTGTGTCCTGATTGGCTGTAGACCATTGTCAATCAATCTCCTTCGCGCCATTTCATATTGCGGTCAATAGTCGCTAGCAAACTCGCTAACTGTGTAAGCTGCTTGCTAACCGCCAATAAACAGTACAAGAAGGAAAAGAAGAAGCTAACGGCTAAATGAATCTTCGGTTCAAGGAGTACGACCATGAGGACGATGGCAAGAGCAATATGTTTTTACAAGGATACAAAAATGCTACAGCTGAACGGCACCAGGAGGAGGCACAATCAGAGGAGTGAGTACATGTGAGGCACTTAATATTTTTTTGTGTCCAACCTAGTAGATTGATCATTGAAATTCAAAGGAAATTGAAACTTTGAGAGTGTTTAAACAAGAGAGAAATGTGAGAAAATGTTCATGCCTGCCTGAGAAAAGTGTATAAAGTGTATGGTGAGGGGTTTTAAAGCCTTAAAACATATATAATAATTGTAAACAAATAAAGTTGGCTACATCGCAGATTTCACGTATTGAGATGGCCAGAATTCTTAGCACACCTCCCTTAAATATTACATTTTTCATGTTAAGAATCAGAATTGCATACTGCCACCTACTGTACAGAGTTGGAATGACAAGGTGCAGTCACAGACTGTCCCATTATAAGTTGTTGATGAGCAAGCGCTAACAGGTAGCGCCTAATCTATTTGTGGCCTATGGGAAACACTGTATAATATTGTTAACAAATAACTTAGCTGCAAAAATGTTTTGTCTACAAATTAGCTACAAATTAAAGGAAAAATTACAAAATCATTGAAGTATTTTGAAAGATTATTGGTATCATTACTGGTACTGACAACACTGGCTCTGAGTTACCTGTTATTGGATTGATACCAAAATTTGCAATACACTAATCACTCGTTTATCGTGGTTAATTGGTTCCAGGCCTGACTGTGATAAGTTAATTTCCGCAAACTTATTTATAAATTGGATATTTTCATAGTTAGAGCATCGAAAACCTGTTTACTCCCTTCTAAATATAGTTTTTACCATTATTAGAGCCCTCTAGACATGAAATAATACCCCTATAGTCACCTTTACACTCGCATTATCCATTATAATAGACATCAAATACAGACAACTGTCTATATTAAATGTGTTTTGGTGCTAGAAGGGGAGTAGAGTTGGTGGCAAACAGGAAGTGACATTGACTTTTTGGCGAGGCGTGGGTTATTGCTGCAACAGCAGCCTGTGTTGGGGATGACTGTGCCTGTTGTGAGATAATTCAACCCTGCAATAAAAGCCTGTTGCTCCGGCGGTCAAGTGTTGCGATTGTGTGTCTCACCGAACATTAAAGTAACATTACTGACACCTAGTGACAAGTGTCGAATATTACATATCACTCACAATGTCTTTGAATGCATCTTCTGAATGCCTTATATTTCATTTGTTCATTTAGCCATTTTATGCTTGAAAATGACTCGTTTAGGCCACAAATATGTCAATTGACTTTTTAACCGTGAAACAGTGTGATTTATGAATTCATATATTTTTTAAAAACCCTGATAAAGTGAAGCCACGAAATTCGAAGCGCAAAGTGACAAGGGATTAAAGTATTGCCCAACCCTATCAGGCAGGGTGGGCGGATCGGTCCAGATATGGAGAGTTCTCCTCTATGTTTATTTTCGCAAATATGTGTTTTTTGTTGTGTTGTTCGTATATTTGATATTGTTATACAGTATTTATGTTGTTATATTCTGTACTAATTTTGGGAGTAGGTCAGAAGCGTCCAAATTTTTTCCAGCGAGGGCCAAATGCTGAAAAATGAAAGGATGCAAGGGCCATTTTCATCACATGTAGATATGTTGACAATTTATAATATTTCAAGATGAAACCGCATATCAGCTTTGTGATACAGGTAAAAAAGCATATTATTAGTATGAACTTCGATCTTTGCTGGGTTTTTTTTTTTTACATTTTCCAAATATTTATATTTCTACTTAAACAATCTTTGTAAATTTTCTTCTTAATATTATGATTTTATTCTCATAATATTATAACATTTTCTACCAACCTAATTTCTCCAAAATTACAACTTTATTTCTTGTTTTGTTTGTTTTTCATAATGTTACAATGTTTTAATGTTTCTTTCTTGAACAGTTCAACTTTATGCTACTAAAATTCCGTTATTTTTCCTCATAATATTAAAAGTTTATTCTCGTAAAAAAATTGCTTTTTTCTCGTTACAATATAAAATTTTTCTTATAATATTTTTACATTATTGTTGTAAAATTACTGCTGTTTTATCCATTTCTCTCCTTTTTTTTTCAACTTTCTTATTGTGAATTATCATCTTTATTCCCACTTTATTCCTAACAACAAAATTAGAAAGGTACAGAATCAGAGGATTAGTTTTGAAATGGGTTAAAAGTTACCAAGCAAACAGGGAGCAATTTGTAAAGACACATCTGCAAGTTTAAATGTGGAATACCACAGGGGTCAATATTGGGAACAAAAACTGTTCAATTTGTATATCAATGACATCTGTAAAGTGAAGAAAGACTTAAAGTTGGTATTATTTGCGGATGATACTACTGCCTTTTGTTCTGGGGAAAGCACACAAGAGCTAATTAAAAAAGTCACGGATGAAATGGCCATATTAAAATGATGGTTTGATAAAAACAGATTATCCTTGAACTTAAATACAACTAAAATAATGCTATTTGGTAATGATTTTGTATGATTTTTTAAAATGTGTTTTTTCCTTAATATTTCAAATTGATGCTACTAAAATTACATTGTTTTTCCCTCATAATATTACAGCGTTATTCTTGTAAAATTACAACTTCACTTTATTCTTGTAAAATGTTTTGTTTTGTTGTTACGTTATATTTTTAGAATGTGCCGCGGGCCAATGAAAAAAACCCCAGCTGCGGGCCACACTTTGGACACCTGGAATAGGTCGATTCACTGACACGAAAAAGTACAGTATGGACCACCCCTATCGCCATGAAACGGGCGGAGCGCTCCGATTAATGACGTTTGATGAGGGATGAAAGAAGTGTAGAAAGTTGGTGCGGGCATGAAGGAGAAGGTGTGGACTGAGGACGTGGAGAGAGAGCAGGACGGATAATGTGAGATTCACGCACGAGATTACCGCAGCCTCGATGTTTGGGAGATGAGAACCACAGCACAACTATAACGTCCGTCCTGCAGGTCCTGGCAGGAACCATGAAGTCCAGGAGTCACGACCAGAGTTTTTCTGAGTCCACAGAACTGGACCGATCCTACGACCCACTCACAGGTATGTTGTCTTTTTAGACGGCAAAGCATCCTCGTGTGCAAAGGTGCTGGCTTTGCGCTCTTTTCTCTATTATTATTTTGTAAAACGTTATGACGCTCGTATTGGATGCCGTTAGAACTTGCTGGACAAAAACATCAACAAAAAAAAAAAGTCTCCAGCAGCTCATGTCATCTAAAATTATCTTCCTCGGTGTGTTTTGTAGTATCCTGAGATCAACGTGACACTCTTCTTCTTCTTCTCACTCTCAACCTCTTGTTTTCTTCTTTTTTTGCATACTTACAAAGACAAGCATACTTAATCATCCATCTGCCTAAAATAGAGTAGCAAAAATAACCGACTCAGTACCGATGTGAACGTGTCATACCAATAATACATGCATGTATACACAGCTGGAGGTTAAGGTGAACAGCAGCATGTTAACCAAACAGTGAGCAGGTGTATTAACAAGACACACAAACAACCCTTACACCAGGGGTGTCCAAAGTGCAGCCTGGGGGCCATTCATTGCGCTTGGCTGTTTTTTTATATTCCAACAATATAATTTAACAAGAAAATGAGAAAAAAAACATGACAGACAAAAACGAAAAAATGAGCAGTGATTTGACAAGAATACACGGTGTTTCCAAATTATTATGCAACTGATATTTTTCTCTGATTTTGCTAAATAGTCAATAACATTACCGTCATCATAATTTCCAAGTCAGCAACCTTTAGAGTACAATTTAAATGATATTGAACCTCCCAATAATAACAGTATTTTAAAAAATAAAATAAAAACTTCAAATGCACTGCTCCACATTATTATGCACAGCAGTGTTTCAAAGCATTTCACTGATTTTTAAGAACCGAAAATGGTCATTTGTTGAATTTGCAGCATGAGGAGGTCATATTTACTGAAAGCAAAAGCTATTTCAATCAATAACATTTTAACAGGCCAAGTTACACGTCAGCATAAGAGCCCTTCTTTGATATAACCGTCACTATTCTTACATTGAAATTATGACTTTTTGGAGCATTTCTGCTTGAATTTCTTTACTTGCCTCCCGTACTCATAGATTTTTTTCCTTGACGTTGTACCATAGGTTCTCAATGGGGTTGAGGGAAAAAGGGGTCCAAGCCATGAGTTTCTTCTCCTTTTATGCCTATAACAGCCAATGACAGAGAGGCATTCTTTGCACCATGAGATGCATTGTCATGCATGAAGGTCATTTTCTTCATGAAGAAAGAAAAAAGTGGTCACTCAGTCTTTGCTGAGGTCATTTTCACACCTTCAGCAAACATAAAGGGACTACCAGCTCTCTCCCAATGATTCCGATCCAAAACATGACTCAGCCACCTCCTTGCTGAAATCCCAGCCTCGTTGAGGTATGCTGGCCATACTCTACTTCATCCATCCGGACCACCCAAGATTGCACGGCTTCATCAGTAAACAGGATTGTTTGAAAATTAATCTTCATGTATTTGTTGGCCCACTGCAACCGTTTCTGCTTGTGAGTATTGGTTAGGGGTGGACAAGTAGTCGGTTTATGCATAATTGCAAGCCTTTGGAGTATCCTACACCTTGAGGTTCATGGGACTTCAGAGGCACTTCAAATACCTGTTTGCTGCTTTGTAATGGCTTTTTAGCAGGTGCGCTCTTGAGTCGATAAATTTGTCCGGCAGAAACCTTTCTCATTGTGCCTTTAGCAGCACAATCTCGGCTGTCGTCTGAATCAGCCACAAATTTCTTCACCATGCAAAAGTTTTTGTGAATTATTGAATGTTTTCATGCCCGGTCCATTGCAATATTTGACGCTTTTAAGCCATTTAAGACATAAATAAGACTCGTCCTAATGTGTGTTGCTATAAATGTGTTCCCTGGGGGAGGTGAGAGGGGGGAGGACAGGAAGTGACGGCAGGGGTTCAGGGTAAATTTTCAGCTGGGTGTGGGTTACGGCCGCAACAATAGTCAGAGTTTTTTTTATTAGGAATTATTGTGCCTGTTTATTTCAATTATTGCGTCCTAATTAAAATTTGCCATAAAAGCCTGTTGTTCTGGCAATCAAGTCTGTGTCTCACATAGCACTGCAGTAATTATAATCCCAAACCGATCCTGATTCCAACAATGTATTTATTTTACGTTTTTTTGCATGAGAGGCAAAAAGAGGTGATGACACAACTCTGCACTAATGCATGTCCCTTTCAGAGCAATGTTAAGCCATCAAAACGGCCACAAGGTGGCAGAAGTGCATTTGGTCAGAGCTCGGCTGGGGTCATTTCACTGGAAGAATCACACATGACGGGAAGGAGGAAGTGAGAGAGCGTGGAGGAGTGTAGCGTGCAGAAGGTTACGCGTTGTAGGGAAATTTTAACGCATGCACGCGCACACACGTGCACACACATAGTTCAGTTCCAAATGTGATAACTGTAAATAGTTCATGGTATTGTATTTGTAAATAAATTGTTATTTTGATGTAAAACAACCTCATTTTTGTGTTTTTTATGTTGTGGTACAGTTGTTTATATATGTCAGCTGTCATGAAAGCAAAAATATTTGTGTCAAAGTCAAAGTTACGTATCTTTTCACAAAAAGCTGTTTTTCTCCCTTTTCTCGTCGGGAACTGATATTTTCCTGAAACTTTCCTATGTTCTGCTTTTAAAGATCGGAAAAAAGTAGAAACAACCTTTTTTTTTTAAATCTTTCTTTTGTTAGGTTTCTTGTTTATATAGCCATACAACACAATATTCTGCGTGCCTTGAAAGATCACTCAAAATTGTCTAAAATGGCCGGTACTGAAGTGGCTGTCTTTTGAAAAATGGCTGGGATTGAATGAGTTAATGACACCTAGTGACCAGTGTAGAGTACTACACATCATTTACACCGTATTTGGCTGCGTCTTCTGAACGCCTTACATTTGTATTTTGTTAATTTAGCCATTTTCATACTTAAAAATGCTTAATTTAAGCAAAGAAAATATGCACAATTTGCTTTGATATGCATATTTGTGGATTTATAATAGGCCGTATTAAACCATGAAACAGCAAGATTTAGTAATTCATATATTTTTGCACAACTGAGAGAGTGATGCCGCAAAATTCGTGGCGAGGGACGACTCTATGGCGACAAATTCGCTACGTGGGCGACACCAATCCCTTCAGCTACATCTCCTCATTCTCTGACAGACCAGGTGCATTATGATGTATTGATCAGAAAGGGTGAACTGGTAGCGCCAAATCTAATTGCAGCTGTCCCAATCAATGCATTAGATGTGCTGGATCTTTTGTCAACTAACCTGAACACATTTCAGTGTGACCCTCACTCATTTTAAGAACACTTTGCATTCAACGCGCGCTAACGTGTGCACGGCCCAGATTGCATGTGTGCGTGTCTTGTTTGGTGAACATTCCTAATCTTGATGCTGTGTTGACGTAACATCATTCGAAAGCTGACGTGTGCTTCAAGGAGCCAAATGTTGTGTAAGAAATCATCAAAGCTGATCCTCCTTATGGGACGAGGTGCCGTCTAATACTACGCATACTCGCATGTGTCATGCTGAAGCTGTGTGTGTTTGCATGAAATGGGAGGATTATGGAAAGCAGACAGGCGACGTTATCTGACTAACATTCATTTAGCTCCCCTAACCTTCTTAAGCTGCCACGATGGAATTTAAAATCATCTCATAGAGGACTAAGGATCCAATTAAAGAGATTGGAGACACGGTGGCTTATTCGTTTGTGATCAATATGGAGAGACTTATGCAAAAATGTTTTTAAATGTAAAAACGTAATAGTTGAGGAGCGAGATTTCTAACTGTAGGTCTGACTGTCTTTTTTATTTTTTTACCTACGCTGACTTGTTTTGACTCACAACTGTGAACATAAACAAGCACGGTGGCCCTAATGCAGGGGCGTCCAAAGTGGACCATTTGCTTGTTTTATTCGTTGGCCCGTGGCACATTCTAAAAATATAATTTAACAAGAAAGCAAACCAAAAAAAAAAACAACAGCAGAAATGGAAAAAAACAATTTCGCAAGAATAAAGTCAAAATATCAAGAGAAAAAACGAGAATAAACATTAGGAGAAAAAAATGATGTCATTTTAGTAGCTTAGAGTTGGAATATTAAAGAAAAAATACGTTGTTTTTTGAAAGTCGTAATATTGGGAGAAATACACAAAACAAAATAAAGTTGTAATTTTCGGAAAATTTGGTTGGGGGCAAAAGTTATAATGTTATGGGAATAAAGTGAAAATATTATGGGAATAAAGTCATAACATACACATTTAGCAAACAACAAAGATAAATGTATTCAGATGACCAACATTTATGTAACTATTATTGTCATTTTCCAGAAATGACAACTTTATTCGTTGTTTTGTTCGTTTAATATTTTTTTAAATATTACAACTCTAAAAAATAAGTTTTTCCTTAATATTTCAACTTTATGTTACTAAAATAAAAAAAATAGTTTTGTCATAATAATGACAGATGTTAGACTTAAGTTGACTTAAGTTATGACTTTATTCTCTTAAAATTTTTATTTTATTCGGGTAAAGTTATTGCTGATTTTTCTATTTTTGCTGCTGTTGTTGGTTTTTTGTTAGTTTTCTTGTTAAGTTATATTATTAGAATGTGCTGTAGGCCAATAAAGACAGCTGTGGGCCGCTCCTTGGATACCCCTGATGCGTGTGCGTCTTGATGGCCTTGTTGGCTCACCCTTCTTTCTCTCCCTCTGCAACCAAACGGCCGTTCGTGCTTTGATTGATTGATGACAAGCTTTTCTCCACCAATAGGAAGGTGGTGACTGCCGGTTTTATTATTGCACCGTCGCTTTGAAAGCCTTCCCGTGCCCAAAAGCGCATACAACCGTGACGACACAAAGACAAAATCACGGTGAACGTTATTGATCATAAATCTGGTCGTACTTGACTGATTTTCACCTTTTAAAGACTCATAGGCAGCTTGAAGTCTGCACTTTTTCCACGTGAGCTGAAACAGAGCGTCTGTGTGTGGCTACGCCGTTAATAGTTTGCAGGGGTTAGTTGTTACTCTGCTGTTCTTTTCCAAACAAAGTTGACTCCATAAACACCAGAGTCATCTCTTGGGGTTTTCATTTTTCAGAATTCCAACAGAACAGTAACGTGTCACGGCATTAAGCGTCCGGCTTTCATGCCACTTCTTTATTTTCCATCTCTTTATTCCCATTAGCCTTGTCTTTGTGTCATCCTCAGTTGTTTGCACCCGCAGATAAGAAAGTGTAGTAAATTGTGTTAGTACCAGCAGACAAGAGTGTATTGACCAGCCTCAGTTGGCTGCATGAAATTGATTCAAACAGTCAGTCACCCCCCGAGGCCATGCAACATGAAGAAGTTGAGGCCTTGAAGCACATTAAAACACTTTCTGGACAACTGCATCCTTACATGTGCAACCATTGTTAATTGTGTCAACACCGTCACACACATTATCACCTACAGCGTTCTACTGGTTCAGTAGGTGTGTGCGTGTGTGTGTGTCTCTCGGAAAGCATTTCAGTTTGATCGATCTTCTCACCCGTGTCACATCTAAAAATAGAAACCAGGAGAAAGAATGACATCAGCAGCAAAACTTTGTATCCTCTCTCCGGCTAGATGTGCGCAATAGGCTTTCATCTAAAAAAAAAAAAAAAGAAGTGTTGTCTTTGCTTCTTATGAGCGTGTGTGTGTGTGTGTGTGTGTGTGTGTGTGTGTTTGAGGCGTCCAAAAAGCTTTTTATTGTTTTTCCACCCTCCTGTAGTTGCTCCATTTGAGCCTTTGATTGACATTTCATCAGTGAACATCATCACCACATGAAGATTCAGATAATATTCATTGCAAACAGCAAGCAAAATGCTCATAAAATAGTAAAAACGTTTACAAAAAAAGGAATAAAACCTCCACCCCTTCTATTGGCTTGCTTGTTAGTGTGTCTATTTGAATATGTTATGTTGATGACCAATTTTCATACATTTTATAGATTTACTGCAGACTGTATCTTTAACCAATATAATAAACACGTAAATACACGTAAAAACACATTCGCGAGGTGGCATTCACACTCCAGCAAATTTGCTGATTTTTGGTCAACAAATTGGATTTTTTTATTTTTTCCTCCACGGAAAACACATTCAAACCTCATTCACCATAAGTTTGTAATAATTTATAAAAACGTGATAATGGGGGTAAAGGGCTGTCAAATGACTACGTTTTTAAAATGTGATTAATCACAGTTAATTAATTCATTAATCATGATTAATCACCATTTGGAACGATCTGAAGTATGCTATATGGTATGAACAGAAAGTGAAAGTGATTATATATACAGTATACTGTATATATTATTATATATTATATATATATATGTGTGTGTATATGAAACGGAAGGGCCGCACTGTGGCCGAGTGGTTAGCATGTTGACCACACAGTCAGGACAATTGTAAGATCTGGGTTCTCCGGGTACTCCGGGTACTCCGGTTTCCTCCCACATTCCAAAAACATGCACGTTAGGTTAATTGGCGACGCTAAATTGTCCATAGGTATGAATGTGAGTGCGAATGTGCCCTGCAATTGGCTGGCGACCAGTCCAGGGTGCATGGCGCCTCTCGCCCGAAGTCAGCTGGGATAGGCTTACCCCCGTGACCCTTATTAGGATAGGTGTGTACGCTGTAAGTGTACGTTGGTAAAACCTCACTCCCTCAGCCTTCAGAGCTGTGCTGAACGCTCGGCCGACAGTTCAGGGTTTTGGCTGATCGTCCGGTGTTCGAGCCCGGTGTGAAGCAGGCAGGTTATATTATCCTCAGCAGAGTGATTTTCTTTGTGTAGCAGGGTCGATGACCTTCAAGAAGGTGCCATCTACGTCAGTTGTCATGGTGGTACCTCAGCCAGTAGTAAAGTAGTTAGAAGTAGTTAAAGGAGTGTTCTTAGTTTCTTGATGACTGCGCTTACTGGAGAGTTTGGGGATTTGAATGGTGTCTCAGAAAAAGGTCAGTGTTGTGAAGTTGAAGAGGGCGCGCAAGTGTACATTGGTAAAACCTCACTCCCTCGACCTTAAGAGCTGCGCCAAAAGCTCGGTCGACAGTCCGGGCTTTTGGCCGAGCGGTCAGCACTCTCGTCTCCCATTCCGAAGGTCTTGTGTTTGTGCCCCGGCGTGGGCAGTGTGAAGCACGTGGGTTTTATATATTTACATATATATACACATACATGCATACTGGTACACACTAGTACATAGAGAGTATGTAAATGTAGGGTTGCCCTTGGTAATCTGAGGTGAAAACTTTGAGAGTTGGCTGTGTGATAATGTCGTTTTGCCCCAAAATCAAACAAGTCTCCCACACACAGCTTGGCTGTGGGTGTTCGAAGAGATGGAGATGTGTCATCAGTTGTACTTTGAACACAAAAGCATGTTGGAAGTTGTTTTTTTTTAAACTGTGGTCGTTGGGCACTGCTTCTCCTGTTTAGTTATGGAGCGACACCGCCCTCTGTTGGCAGGACGCTTCAATGCATGTTTAAAAGGGCTGAAGATGGAAAGGAAATGTTTTAGCGTTTGCAGGTGGACTCGGGGTGGGGAGAAATTTGACTCAGAATCGAGTTATACTGCTGCCAGGGAACAAGCAGCACGGTGGACTAGTGGTTAGTATGTAAGCCTCACATACTGGAGATTGAGGGTTTGAATCTCTGTATGGCATTTGTTCTCTGGATTCCTCCAACATGTAAGGTAAATTTCATACGCTAAATTATCCAAAGGTGTAAATGATTGTTTGTCTTTCTGTTTCCTGTGATTGACGCCTGAAGTCAGCTGGTATAGGCTCCAGCTTTAGGACAAGTGCTATAGAAAATAAATGGATAGTCACAACAGGTGGGACATTGAAATGAGCGATGCTCATCCAACCGGCTCAATCACGGGTGTCCAAAAGGCGGCCTGAGGGCCATATTTTAATTCTAAAAATACAATTAAACCAGAAAACTCAAAACGCAACAGCAAAAATGGAAAGAAGAGCAGTAATTTTACAAGAAAAAAGACAAAATGTTAGGAAAATACAGTCATAATATTAAGAGAAAAAATAGCACAAAGTCCAAATGTTAAAGATTTAAATATGTAATTAAGACAATATTGTGAGAAAAAGAAAAGTAAAAAAAAAAAACAGTTGCAGTGAGAACATCAGTCTAATCTTACAATAATAAAGTAAAAACATGATGGCATTAAAGACATAATGTTACAAGAAAAAATGGATGTGAAAAAAAGTGACAGTGTTTGTAAAAAAAAAGTGTAATTTAAGGAGAAAAAGTTCATATTAATAATACGCTTTCTCACCGATAACACAAAGCTGGGACTGTTTTGTCAACAAATAAGGGACATTTATTTATTTATTCTTTTCTCCACAGAAAACACATTCAAAACTCATTGTAATAATTTATAAATACCTGATAATGCAGGTGTCAAATGACTACTTTTTAAAATCGGATTAATCCCAGTTAACTAATTAATTAACCATGATTAATTCCCATTTGGAACGATCTGAAATATGCCCACTTTGACTGTTTTTTATGAACAGAAAGTGAAAGTGAACAGGATTCCACATGTGGTGTATGTTTATTAACAGCTCCAAATGAACTAAAAATGTAAATCAAGCTAAAACTACAACACTACAGGATACCATTTGTCTGTCTCTTTGCAATGTCTTTTGCGTGTCCCTCTGCAATTCCTCTGGCTGGAGTTACCGGCGCAGTAAGAATACAGTTTAGCCTACGAAATTAAATTGGGCTGTCTTAGCCAAACAGATGATAGTTTGAAAGACCCTTAGTAGTTGTTTTTACTCACTGACGTTATTTGTAATATTCATTAATAATCGTTTTTGGAACAATTAAGTGAAATTGGATAATCTGATTTACCTTTTACGACACACTATTGTGCACATTGGTTGGCAATCACTGTTTTCAAGTGTCACATGATCTTAATGTGAACTTTATTGTGATTGGTTCCTTCCAGGTAACCCACCATCCAAACCCAGTAAAAAGACCATCAAGCAACGATTCCTCAAACTGCTGCCGTGCTACCACTCCGGCTCCAGCCCGTCCGTCAATCAAAGCAAGTGTCACATGTGCCATCAAGTACTTTGCAGCGACTCTTCAACACGGTAACACCTTAGTGTCTCCATGCTTCATGCAGACAGTGTGAGCGACACTGCCGAGCTGTCTGCGGTGCGTTATCGACCCGAAGGACTGGAACGTCTCGTGGAGCAGACCAACTTCAGCAAGAAAGAGCTGCAGGTCCTTTACAGAGGATTCAAAAACGTTAGTCACATCTGCAACATGTCTGGTGTGTGTCTTTACTTCGTCCATATTCAATCAACCTTCTGATTTGCAGGAGTGTCCCAGTGGTGCTGTGAATGAGGAGACCTTTAAAAACATCTACTCTCAGTTTTTCCCTCAGGGAGGTCAGTGGCACATTCTTCTTCTCTCTTCCCAAGACCAAAATAAATGTACAATAATTACAAAGACGTGTGCTGAGAAAAGAACTAGAGAAAGCAACAAACCGCAAAAACATACACAGAACTAGTTCATTGTCATTCTCGCTGTGGGAATTTCTAGTTTGGTGACAATTCTGCTTTGTTTGCATCGCTATATACAGCACACTCGCGTGTCACTGCATTTGGTACACATGCACAATCTAATGCGCACTATTTCCGAAGAGGGCCACGTACTGAGAGAACCAAAACACGGCAAGAATTGACATTTTACACTGTTGGATCTGAAGGAGGTTCTAAGTAGGGCTTCAAAATGCAAAAAGAAGAAATGGGAGTGGGACAAAAAAATGGGTTGAGTGAGAAATTTATAGCAAAACAACCGTTGAAAGTGAAATAGGCTGTTCATCAGTTGTGAACATCAAAAGTTTAAGATCACAGCCTCAAGGCAAAATCTTGGCAAAAATGTGGATTCAGTGTCATTTTCTGTCAGACATGAAATAACACCCCATAGGCACCTTTATAGTCCTATTAGCCAATGTAGTAGACATCATAAGCAACAATAATAGATAATAACTCACACGTTAGCATTGGATAAGTTCCTTGTTGTAATGTGGGTCAATCGCATGGCATTAAAAAAAGATTGACATCAGCCTATCATCCACCCTCACTGTGACGTATAGAGAGGGAAGCCACGCTGACATGCATCTGTCTCCGTCATACATAGACGTACACTCCGACAATGCAGCTGGCTTTGTTTGCACCACATTGCCTATGTGTCATACGGCACACGTCTCCTCCCTTTCCACACCCTTCTGCTAGCTTTTGAGACACCAGAAACACTACGTTCCAACTACCTTATCGTGGTGGAGGAGTTTGCATGTTCCGATGATCTAAATATGAGCTCAGGTGGTCCATTCACACTGTCGTGATCTCTTTCTCTCTTTGAACGCTGTCGGACTGTTGAGCTGCATAAACAAGGCGTCTCACAGTGGCATTGCTGCTGAGGTTGGACGCAGTAAGACGGTCATTTTAAACATCTTCAAAGATCCTGAGGATCCCCTTGGCTGTCCATAAGCTCACGGGACAATCCTTAGCCCAAATGACCGGTGCTGAGTGCAGTCCAATAACCGTCAGACGGCATCCGCAAGATAAGGGTTTTAAGAACAAAAAACATCTTCAAAGGCCTCATTTTTTTCAACATGCAAAATTGCCTGTTTGGAATTTGCACGAGAGCACCAAACATGGGACATTGAAAGGTGGAAGGAAGTTTTATTTTCTGATGAGAAAAAATGTAACCTTGAGAGTCCTGATGTTACTGGCATGACAAGGAGATGTGCTGTGGGGACGTTATCATGATCTGGGGTGCTTTTTCTTCTATGGAACAATGGAGCTTCAGATTGTGCAGGGGTGTCAAACGGCAGCTGGCTATGTGGAGATCCCTATGTGGGGCATCCCTCATGACCGAAGGCCCTCGTCTGTGTGGTAATGACTGGCTTTTTCAACCATTTCTTCAAAATGTACATTTTTGCATTTTTTTAAGTCGTGTTTAAATTTTGATCAGGAGAGTATCGGTTCTGATTTTTTGAATCACGATTTTGTTGAGACAACATTTTTATAACTTACATTATTTATTGCGGTATTTGTCTAATTTTGCGCAAGCAGTGTTTATTTGTAAAATGCATCACAGTAAAAGAAAGGTGTTCATTACGCAACAGGTTGAGGGAAGAGCTGCTGCCAGTATTAGCGTCGGTTGATTCTGTATCTATAACGACTTCATTGCAGACACTGGACAATATGAAACATCGGTAAGAAAGACAATATCGAGCATCTCTAGTTCTGGCCTTTTTATGAAATGAAAACACTAAAAATAGCCCCCCTCACCCTTTCATTTTTCAGTATGTGGCCGTGTGTGTCTGTGTCAAAGTCGAGTGATGTTGTCAAGTGAAAGTCTACAGCATTGTTTGTACGAGCACTGCACACAACTTAAAGAGTAACATTATCAGTAGTAATACTAGCGCTAATACAACATAAGAGGTGTCCTGGCTGGTCCACTATCATAGAGCAGTCT
The DNA here is from genome assembly GCF_027744805.1 of Dunckerocampus dactyliophorus. Classification (NCBI taxonomy): domain Eukaryota; kingdom Metazoa; phylum Chordata; class Actinopteri; order Syngnathiformes; family Syngnathidae; genus Dunckerocampus; species Dunckerocampus dactyliophorus. The sequence goes on along the minus strand of NC_072824.1, from coordinate 25,532,638 downwards.
TTCCCAAACTTTACAGAGTCAAGGCACATATTTTACACACCGCAACACAAAAATGTTCTATGAATGGCAACGGGTGAATGCTCAGGTTAATTACTAGTATGCAGCTCTGTTCCTTTTTCAGATACAAGCATGTATGCACATTTCCTGTTTGAAGCTTTCGACACCCACAACAGTGGATCTGTCAGCTTTGAGGTAAAACATCTCTCTGCACACTCCTGCTCTGCATATTAGTGGTTGATACACTGGAGGTACACAGTGCTGCATCTGTGTGACATGCAGGCTGTGTGGAAGAAGGCCTTTACTTGTCACTTGTGCATGCATGAACACTCCTCCTTCCCGCGCTGTAGGACTTTGTGATAAGTATGTCCATCATCCTGAGAGGGTCCGTCACAGATAAACTCAACTGGGCCTTCAACTTGTACGACCTCAACAAAGACGGCTGCATCACCAGAGAGGTGCCGCGCTCTTCACTGAAAGCGTCTCGTTTATTATTATTCACCAACAGGCCACACGTTTGTTTTTTCCCAGGAGATGACGGACATTATGCAGTCCATTTACGACATGATGGGCAAGTACACGTACCCCTGCATGAGGGACAGCGCCCCCAAGGACCATGTGGAATCTTTCTTCCAGGTCTGAGTCATATGAATGAAAGGGGAATTATCAGATCAGGGCTGCTCACACTTTTTCAACAATCTACTATAATCTCTAAACATAGAAAATACATATTAATAAATATATACATGTGCAATATATTTATAAATATGATTATGTATCTACTGTATGTTGTGCATGTACTGTATATCTGGGATGCACACACTTTTTTGTAGCATGTTACAAGTCTACATGATCTATCTCTTACTATAAAACATATATGTCAAATCTAACCGGTGAACTTTGAAACTACTATACTCAGTACTAATGATTAGTATTTCACGTTCACAGTTTCAAAGTTTGCAGGTAATCAAAGTAGTTGGTATCGTTCAGTAATTCACAATTCAATTTAGCATGGCAATGAAGATAATTCCACATAGTTCCTCAATAGTCAGAATAGCTGTGCAGCGTTCAATAGACACACAGTCTATCATGTATTACGTGCAGTTGGCATTTGCTATCAAACATTACAGGTAGACAGAAAATGAAAATGATTATGCAAAAGAAAACGCAGCCAAAGTGAAGGCAACATATTAAAAAGGTTGCAGCAATGGGCACATTTTACAATGAATCCTAAAATAATAGTTGAACAGGCGGAAGTGTGGAAAACATGCATTTCCATAGCGGAGTTCAGGAGGCGAAGCAAAGCCATCAAACGATTCACTTTTTCCATACCAAACTAGTCGCTACAAGGGAACGGATAACTTTTGTTGCAGATGTAGGCATCTCCCTGCTGAGTCAGCTTATCTGCAATCAGAATAATAAGGATGAAAGTTGCGTCTCTGTGTGTAGATGGAGATGTATGTTCACCACTCAATCGTTGCCACGGGGGAGCATCAGCGAATCAGGAGGAGGAGAGAGAAGTTCTTCCTCCCACATTCCAAAAACATGTTGGGTTAATTGGAGACTCCCATGATAATGTGTTTGTGAACGAGGGCGAACAGGTAGTGCTAAATCTAAAAACCAATAAAATAAAACTAGCATCAAATCTCTGTGACTGACTGGCGACCGGTCCAGGGTGTACCCCGCCTCTCGCCCAAAGTCAACCGGGATAGGCTCCAGCATACCCCCGCTACCTTAGTGAGGATGAGTGGCATGGAAAATGGATGGATGGATGGATGGATAGTACCAAATCTATTTGTGGAGTTCCAAATTCATTTGTGGCGGGTGGCCTCAAATAAATGGGTTCTTGTTCCATGAAGGCCACAAGGTTCCACGGGAATCCGGCCTGTACTTTTTGTGTAATTCTGCTTCCTAACCAACAAACAAACCACAAACAATACGTCTTGGCTTCCTGCTCTTGTGCTTGGCAGAGGTAAAAACACACTACTACTAAAATCTACAATACTAGTTTATCATGGTTAAGTGGTTCCAGACCCGACTGTGATATGTGAATTTCTGAGAAGTAGGATTCCGTCTTCATAAATTGAATACTTTTCTATTTAGATCATAGAAAACCTGTTTACGACCTTCCAAATATGGCTTCTAACATTATTAGAGCCCTCTAGACATGGAATAACACCCCTATAGTCACCTTTACACTTTGTATTACCCAGTATAGTACATATAATAACAGAAAATACGCCATTTAAGACATAAATAACGTGTGTGTGTGTGTGTGTGTTGCTACAAATGTTTTCTGGTGCTGGGGGAGCTGAGTTGAGTTTGCGCTTGGTATGGGTTATGGCCGCAACAGCAGCCCGTGTTTTTAGAAGAGATTTTTACTAGGGATTATTAAGCCTGTTGCTCTGGCAATCAAGTTCGGTGTGTGTGTGTCTCACCGAACATTACAGTAACATTACTGACACCTACTGACCAGTACATAATACTACATAGCATCACAATGTCTTTAAATGTGTTTTCTGAATACCTTATTGGTTGTCTTTTAGTAGCTATTTTTTTTGTTGAAAATGCTTAATTTTGGCTAAAAATACATACAATTAGCTTATAGCTGCATTTTTTTTTTACTAATAATAGGCAATATTCAACCACGAAACAGCATGATTTATTCATATATTTTTGAAAAGCCGTGACAGAGTGACTTTGAGAAATTCGTAGCGGGACGACTGTACTACGATTATTTTCTGGGGTTTGAAGTTGGAACTTCTGAGCATCTCAATGAGTTCTCGGTAAAGGGTTCATATAGAAATTCATCAGATATACACAAGATGTCAAGGAATGAACCAAAGTAAAAAAAATGTTATGAACTCCCAACCCAAGACAGAAGAAAGCCTTCTTTTCCACGCGTACGTCTTATAACGAGAAAACCTCTAACACGACTATCGCCTTCTAGAAGATGGACAAGAACAACGACGGCGTGGTCACTATCGAGGAGTTCTTAGAGACATGCCACAAGGTCAGTTTTTGTTTTTTTTTTAATATTTCCACATGTGGGACTGATAAAAGCCATTTGTCATTTTCTTCCAGGATGAGAACATCATGCAGTCCATGCATATGTTTGACAATGTCATCTAGTGGACTCCAACTCGAAGGTTCCTCCACCAGAGCGCTGCAACACTTACCCAAAGTGTGTATGTGTGTGTGTGTGTGTGTGTGTGTGTGCGCTTAAACTGAGTATTGCAAATGAAACACATCCACCAACATAATCCAAAAGGACTCAAATCTGCTACAGAGACGCTGGAGTACTTTTTAACACAACAGCATGGACAGCCGGGCTATGAACTAACCGGGCGTCTTATATAAAGAATTTAGTAGGAATTTGCAAATTAAATGCACTGCAATTAGTAGCAAAGTAAAAAAACAAGGAAAATGGTACTTGATTTGATAAAAATGAATCAATGATGGCACTATATCCTGTATACAGTGGATCCCCGCACAGTCGCGATTCAGAATTCACATTTATTTATTTTTCTAGGCCTAAAAAGGCCGTTTTTTCCCCGCAGATAACACATCTCATCCACTACAAGTCAGTGATGGTTTCTAAATACGTGATGATACAGGTAACGTGCACCGCATACATGCACCACTGTTAAAAAAACGCCCAACATTCTTATGTTTGTCTTCACGCTTCACTTTTTTGGCAAGCGTTGCGATTCCGAACTTTGTTCGGCAGTCCATGAACGCACCGTGGTAGCTGTGAGACGCTAAAGTGAAACTTTACACGACCCAGTGGCGTTTGGAGCAGCGGAGCCTCCTGCTACCGCTAGATGCTTCAGCGTGAGGTGGCGGTCGGCCCACAACAGACGTAAGCGTGGTTGTCGCGCTAGCTCAGATTTAACAGTTCTCTTGGTCATTATCATCATTCATTAGCTGTTAGTACTTGTACATTTTATACTTCTATAATACGTATGCATATTATAAAATATATTGAATAAGCGTGTGAGCCATGTTTACCATTTAGCTTATTAGCATCTGTTGTGATCGAACAATGGAAATTGAACAGAGATTGTGGGGTGTCGGGGAAATGAATCAGATCTAATGATTACAAGTCACTTTTATTGCAACATATATATATATATATATATATATATATATATATATATATATATATATATATGTACAGTATATATACAGTATATCGGTATAAGCATGGTATAGGCATATGCTGATACTTGCTCTTAACCGCCCATCAGCTCTGCCCCCATTGCTGCAGGCAGCCTATAGCGACCATGTCCCGCCCACTTCCCTTCACAAAGCCAAAACAAGCATGTCTGCCGTGCGGGACTTCCTGTCGTTGTGAGAGTGATGTAAGTTTTGCACCCTGCAAAACACGCCTTAAAAAGCTTTAGTTTGGTGCGGCATTTGAGGGCTGGCACTTGGCACGGTGTGGTGAGTTTTCGCGGCCGGGCGGCGGCTAATTAGCCAAAACGCAGGACACGCGCCCGTGATAGCCCGAACAGCGGTTGGATTCGTCGGACTGGATGGCCGGACGGCGGGGGCGGTGGGGGAAACCGGGTTTGCCGACTGCCTGGGGTCCTGCTGGATATTCTTTCATTGAAAGTCTCCTTAAAGAAACAAGCTATGAAAAGAAATGTTTTTTTATTTAAAAATCTACAGTTAATCTATGTGATCGGTATCGGACAATTTCACTCGTGGATGATTGGTATTGGCAGCATAAAAACCTGATCTGAGCATCCCTAATGAATAAATATTATATACCAATATATATATTATATATATATATATATATATATACACACACACACACACACACAGTGGTGTGAAAAAGTGTTTGCCCCCTTCCTGATTTTATCATTTTTTTTCATGTTTGTCACTTAAATGTTTCAGATCATCAAACAAATTTGAATATTAGTCAATGACAACACAACTGAACACAAAATGCAGTTTTTAAATGAACCTTTTTCTTATTAAGTGAGAAAAACAATCCAAACCTGCATGGCCCTGTGTGGAAAAGTGATTGCCCCCTAAATCTAATAAGTGGTCGGGCCACCCTTAGCAGCAACACCTGCAATCAAGCAGTAACTTGCAATGAGTCTCTTACAGCGCTGTGGACAAATTTTGGCCCACTCCTCTTTGCAGAATTGTTGTAATTCAGCCACATTGGAGGGTTTTCCAGCATGAACCGCCTTTTTAAGGTCATGCTGGAGGTCACGAACAGATGGCCGGACCTTCTCGTTCAGGATTTTTTGGTAGACAGCAGAAGTCATGGTTTGATTTATCACAGCAAATCTTCCAGGTCCTGAAAGCAGCAAAACAGCCCCAGACCATCACACTACCACCACCATATTTTACTGTTGGTATGATGTTCTTTTTATGAAATGCGGCGTTACTTTTACGTCAGATGTAATGGGACACACACCTTCCAAAAAGTTCAGCTTTTGTCTCGTCAGTATTTTCCCAAAGGTCTTGGGGATCATCAAGATGTTTTCTGTCAAAGTCGAGACGACCCTCAGCAGTGGTTTTCGTCTTGGAACTGCCATGCAGGCCGTTTTTGCCCAGTGTCTTTCTTATGGTGGAGTCATGAACACTGACCTTAACTGAGGCAAGTGAGGCCTGCAGTTCTTTGGATGTTGTTATGGGGTCTTTTGTGACCTCTTGGATGAGTCATCGCTGCGCTCCTGTGGTAATTTTGGTTGGCCGGCCACTCCTGGGAAGGTTAACCACTGTTCCATGTTTGCCATTTGTGGATAATGGCTCTCACTGTGGTTCTCTGGAGTCCCAACGCTTTAGAAATGGCTTCATAACCTTTTGCTGCACTGATAGATCTCAATTAATCTCCATTATGTTTTAACAAGGCGGGCAATCACTTTTTCACACAGGCCCATGTTAGTCTCATTTAAAAACTGCATTTTGTGTTCAGTTGTGTTGTCACTGACTAATATTTTCATTTGTTTGGCGATCTCAAACATTTTGGTGTGACAAACAGAAAAATTAAGTAATCAGGAAGGGGGCAAACACTTTTTCACACCACTGTATATACAGTCGTGGAAAAAATGTCGGCCATGTTTTTAAATATTTTTATTGTGTCGCTCCTCGTGGACAATGCAGTGCTTCACTTTTTTTTGGTATGATTTCATACTAAATTCGCATGACGGCCATTCCATGTATGACATACATTGAAATATTCCAGAGACACTCCGAAGCGTTAAACCAAGCAATAACATTGTCACGTTGTCAAGCACTCACATTTATTACCATTGCATTACATCTGCATGATTCCAATTAGACGTTACATATCTTTTGCATAGAAATACGAATAAAATCTCAAAGAAACTGCTGCATCCTGTCATTGACATTTTGTTGCTGACGCAAGATTTCATCGAGTAAGGCTCTGCTGCACGAGGAAGTTGAGTTTCTTCCCATCACTAATTGAAGGCGGGATGAATAAAGACCCTTTAAGAGCAGGCATCGTGTGCAACGTAAAATGAGACGATGAGAAAAGTAGAGACAGAAGATGTGTTATGACAACACGTGTTGGGTTTTTGAGTGCTTACGGACGTGAAAAAGATGACAACGTTTTGGTGTTGGTGGAAAGTGGCAGACCTCAAAAATGGAGACGTGGTTCCTACAAGTGTGCGTGATGCAAAAAGGAAAATCTGACAGGAGGGAAAATACATTTACGCAAGCGAAATATGAGGATGGAAGTCACCAACACAGCTCTCGTGAGATAATGAATAGATTGATGACTTCTAATGTACACAACGATGCGGGAGTCCAAAGCAGTTTTCACTATGAGCACATGAATGCTATATGATTCATTATTGGAATAGGAAAATGCCTCGCAATATTGTTTTGTGTCTGAATGCTGTTTTTTCGTGATAGGGAAGGCTCATATTCTTCAGACCACACAGTTTGTTGCAGGAGTAGCGCGCTCCATTTCTCCTCAGTTGCTTCAAATTGAATTAATCGTTGATTAATTGCACACAAATGCACGGCAACGTACAAACACCAAAAAACACAAATGCTGCAATCACAAACGCTGCAGGATCAAACACAAATGCACGAGGAACGGAAGACAACAGAAGTTAGCAAGGTTACCACGGGCACCAGACCTGAGGCATATCCATCTTTACGGACACGAGCGAGACGCCCAGAAGAAAGTTTGCGGAATGAAAAGGTAAGTTTTCTTTATGTCTTCGTTAAACACTAATAGCCGTAATGACCGGTTGTTCTATAATTCTGTAAAACGTTACCAAGTCCATTTTACGTCTTTAAAGACAGATATCCCTCAGGTGTGGCTCCCCCGGTAGCCTGGCTAACTTCTGAACTATTTTTCTTTTGCATTGTTTTATGGCGTTTGTGGTGTTTTTGGTTTTGGAGAATTTCTGTGTTTGGAGCGTTTGGTCGTCTTCGTGCGTGCGACCCCGTCAGCCACCGTACAAATGATATACAGTATTCTTATAAACAATGAAACATCTCTTAATTTAGCTATGAATCTGAGCGTAATCTGGCCACTTTTCAAAATAAAACATAAAAAAAGGAAATTATTTTTTCTTTCTGTGCAGCCCGGTACCAAATGACCCACCACCCGGTACCGGGCCACAGCCCGGTGGTTGGGGATCACTGCTTTAAGACATTGTATGGTTTTGCATTTTGTCACCTGGGTTTTAAATTCTCATACTGTATGTTTCATTTAAAAGTGAGCCCATGAACTAATGTGGAATTTAAAAAATAAAAATGGTGTAAATAATAAAATTATTTTACACAATCTAATAATTTGTCAACAGGTGGCACTGGAGAGTGACTTTGTAAACAGTGGCAGTTTTTAAAAAGCCATGAGCATTAGCTGGCAAAAAACACATGACACCAAAGTAGGTTTAATATATCCTTTATTTTTATTTAGCAAAATTTCAGTAAAAACTCTTAGTAAGTACAAATTTCCCTGTCAGTAGTTTTTTTTTCCTCCAGCTGGCGTCCCCGTGACGATATTAAATCCACAAGAAAGAAATCAGTCAATCTGTTGAGCCAACGCCTCAATCAGAGTTTTGACATAAAAATAGTAAATAGTTAAAGACACACACAAGCTCTTACTTTTGGTTAAAATTGACAATTATAATCCTGGCTAAGCAAACTATGCAATCCTTTTTCCCTGTAAAAAAAAATACAAATAAAATGTGACAACTCCAGACACCAACCACCTTGCTAGCAACACTTCCTTCCCTCTCCAAAGGCGAGTCTCCTTAGTTGTGTCGCAAAAAAAGCACCGTGTGTCAGATAGTTTGGGGTTACAGCAGGAGAAAGTTGACAATTTCTTATGGAAACTACCGCACAGGCGCTCGTGTCTTTTAAAGGCGTTAATGATCCACCTGTGGCACCGTTGTCAACTAGTCCTCTCTCTAAAAAGTACAAGAAAAAAAAAGGAAGCTATGTGATCTTCACAACGTAAAATCTCTTTGGCATAGATGACCCACCCGGAAGCTGAAGCACACGTACGCACACACACGCACTCACACACACACACACACACACACACACACACACACACACACAGAACCTTAGAAGGTTTTTCAAGCCCAAACCTACAAGCACTGTCTTTGTGTAAATGATGATCATCAACATTAGGCTATAAAAACACATGTTAGGATTAGGAGTCCCATACTCATTGATAGTTGTATATATTACATATAAGAAGGTACACAGATGCAGAGGGAATCAAGATCTTCTTTGCTCCATTGCGGATTCTCAGCCAACTTTATCCACCACCTTCATCTCTCCTCCAGGGTCTGTGACAAGGAAACAACAGAACGACACAAACATTAAAAAAAAAAAAAACACCTGAAAGGGGCCCTATCCTGCAAATATTTTATATATGTCAGGTTGTGCAATCTGCATTCTTCTCCTATTGGCCAAAACGCTCAGATTTCACAGCCTCCTCCTATTTTAATCACATACGAAAGTGTGAAAAGCCGCAAATGTGCAATAGAGCGCCTTTAACACAATTAGTTGGACTTCTTAAAGTGACTACAACAGCTTTAATGAGAAAGAAACGGTGACAACAGAAGCCAAAACACATAACACCGAAAGGCATATTTCCTGTGTTAGATGTGTGCTCCGATACATTTTCATCGCCTCTTCTGGAGGAGGAGCAAGTGACGTCCAGGCCAGACGGTCCTACCCGGAAGTTACCCTTCACTATGTAGCTATTATGCTCCAGGTGTGGGTGAATTTCTGTTGTTTGTTATTTATTTTTATATCATGCCCGCTCATTGTGTTGAAGGCTTTTGCTGGAACACTCGAGGAGACGGAGTGAGCTTGTTCGAGGGACAAATGCTTCGATACGGCCCCGCAGTTGGAAATAAAAAGGTCAAAAACCCACAAGACGTTCGACCGTGGAAAAGCGTGCCGAGGTGGCATTGAGTCAATCTACATCCTCCTGCTAATATGCTCCATAGTAGCCAGCCTAGTGCTGGCGGCTAATGCAGTGCTAATTCCTACCTGCCTTGTTTTGATGCGCTAGCTAGGTGGCTAATGTTGTTGCTATCACTGCCAGTAAAACATATCATACTCCTCACAGCACAATATTAGTGAATGTTGTTACTGTTGTGAATATATGACTTTCTTCACGTGCGTTTATGGCTGTGCTTGTGTGCACCTGCTCGCCATGTCACCCTGAAGTTGCAGTCGCTTGTCTTTTGAGCCCATCTTGCAGTCAATCTATCAGTTTCAGTCAGTAAATCCCTTTTTTTTCTTTTTTTTTTTTGACTAGATCTATTCTAGAAATCTTAGAATAGTATTATGGGGTTTCATTCCCGGGCTAGCTGGTCTTTTATTTTGCAGCTGTCCATGTCACGTACTGACAAAGAAAACATACCGGACTTTCCAGACTATAAGTTGCTCTTTTTACATGGTTTGGCTGGTCCTGCGACTTGTACTCCGGAGCGACTTATGTTTTTTTCCCCCCCACACTGACAGCCGTGAGAGGGCGCTGTAGGCTTGTGTGCCAGTATCTGCTACTCCCATCACTCCCGTACCACTGAAAATGTGCAACGTAAACATCAGCTTATAAAGACAACTGATGGGCGAGCCACACGGAAACGATTTCAGGTCAAAACGGCAACGTATTTTATCGTTTCAGTCCCTCATCCACGTGGGAACGGCGTTCTGGGTGACCTGAAACAGTACTTTTTGAAAACTGCTTCCAGAGTGGGAGAATCTGAAAACGGCGGCGGGAGACAACAGACTTAAGAGTATCCGTTCTTTCTTCTTCTATGGTTTGGGGTGTCAAGTGGTTCCGTCTGTCTAATCGCGGGCTAAAAAGCCAGATGGTCACAGCCAGAGGAACAAGTTCACAAGTGGGAGCTGCCGGGACAGGCTTGCCAACAGTGCAGTTAGGTCTCAAGTTGATGGATATGGACGACTTTACGGGTTGTTTAGGCTGTAGTTATACGGCACTTTACGACCATATTATTTATGTGTTACATCATCCAGCAGTTATCACAACACCATATCAGCGAATGTTATTCTTGGGTTATTGCTGTTGATGTGCCACGTTCCTAGCTTTGCTGTGAGGTCACGGCTGCGTGCGTTGGAATCTGGTTCATGGAACGCCGTCTGGCAGTGACGTCACGACAAAGATGGCGTCCGTTCAGACTACTCACGTGTGGCGTGTCAAAGTCACCACTTCGTTTCACTCCTTTTTCACAGCGGTTCATCTGTGACAGCAGCACCACAAAAATGCTTTATGAAGTGAGTACTTTCATTTTGTTGTTTTTTTTCCAAACGTGTTTTGGTGTCATGACTTGAATAACCATCAAAAACAAAAGGCTTTAAGTCTTATAGAAAGATATTTTGAGGGCTGGATGGAAAGACATCCATTTTATCTGTTGCTGCGTTTTATTCTTCGCGTCCGTGATCGTTTTATTGTGAAATGTTTAGTACACGAGCATAATCAAGCTGTGGTGCCATACAAGGACGGCGACATTTGCATGTGCCCACCTTTAATAAGGCTCAAACTGCGGTTGTCGGTCGTAGGGCATGTTGACGCCGAAATCGTCATGCATCACGCCGTCCACGCCGTCCATGGGTATGTCACCTCCGTAGCCTCCATAGTTTTGGAAAGGAGCGTCCAGCTCTGCAAAGACACGACCATGTTTTAGTGCACGTGCTTACGGAGAACAGAAAAGAGAGCAGAATACGCTAAAAGGAAGAAAAAAAATAATGGAGGATTAAGAGGAATTTTAAAGGAAGTGCACTTTTTTTTGGAATTTGGCCCATCGATGCTTATGTGAGACATAAGCACACGTGTTTCTCTTTTCTGTGTGTTGTAAAGATGAAAAACAAAAAGAGGCAGGTAATTCATGCATGGAAATGGGACACACCACAACATTAAAACACACTCCAAAAACCTCCAACAAGGTTTTATGCTTTCATATACACGCTGTGATCACGTGGTAACAGGCACACTCGTGATATTGTATTACATATTATTATTATTATTGTACTATTGTATTGTATTACTTACAGTATTTTGCCATATTTTGGTGATTTTTTAAGCATTACCGGAACTTCCTTCCCAGGCGCATCGATTTCACACTCAAAAACAAAAACAGCGCAGCAGCAGAAGATGCAGCGTTACCTTTCGGTAGTTGTCTGAGGCGTTGTGAGCGTGGCCCTCACGTGCAGCGAGTGAGTGTGTGGTGTAGCTCGCCGGCGTGGTGTGGAACGGTGTCACTACGCCGGTAATGTAGTTCTTCGGTGTAACAGTGTTAATTAACAATAATAATAACAATGTCGCTGTAGCTTGGTTCACATGCAGGGCGCGTTATATGTGGAGGTTTTTTCAGAAGGCTTTATAGGCGGAATAAATGCGTCCTATTACGTGTCTCTTTTCATCTGTTTTTATATCTTTAGAAAGAGAAATTCACATAAGGATTGTGGATGATGGGTAAAATTCCCCCCCAAAAATGCAGTTTTCCTTTAAGAGACTCAGAGGGAAGTCTGACCGAGGTGGTGACTAATCTGACAGGGAAGTGATTTGGGAAGATCACTTCTTGTGTATGTTGATGATGTCATAGTGAACGCGTGGGCTGCTGCTGCTGCTGGGAAGCAATCAGTTCGCTCACGGCATTGCTCGCTGCATTGCATGCTAATAATGCTCCGTGCTGAGGGATGTGTTGCTTGTGCATATTCCAGGCACACGTACTCACCGTCTTGGTAGGGTACATCAAGCGGGACGCTGTTGTGGGCCTGCAGAGTGGTCAGACAAGGTCAAAATGAGTTTTGAATGTACAGTAAATAAATCAACAGGAGATGCTTAAGAAGGCCGTGTTGTCGCTGTGGTGGCGCCAGGGGCTCCTGACACTCACCATCTCCCAGGCGGCAGGGTCGTGCTTGAACATGGTGTGCGTGAGCTCCCTGGAAACTCTCTTCTTGTACTCGGCGTTCTTATCCTCGGAGATGCGGAAGAGGACAGCGGCAGCGTAAGTCGCTAAGAAAAAGGAAAAAGAACGGTTCACAGTCACATTGCTGTCTTCCTTTTTCATCTATTGCACATTTAAGTCAATATTTCCCATAACACACAAATGGAAGTCATTTTTACCATCAAGTAGGCCGGTGATTTATTTGGTATTATTTTTCTCGATTGAAGAATACGCTGCTACTCCCAACACTCGTACTGTACTGTAAGTACATTTGGACGACCACAAATAGGTTTAGCGGGACCTGTTCGCCCTCGCTCATCAACACATTCCAATGGGATTGTCTATGAATGCATCATTGTTACGAATTCTTACAGTCGGGGGCTGCATGGATGACGACTCCGCTTAAAATCACGTAGCAGGAGTGATCAAGGTTGCAACTTTGCGACACAGGAGCGATTCAGAAGCAAACTCTGGCTGACTGAAGGAAACATTTGCATCTATCAGCTTAGCAAATGTGTATTTAAGCTGCACAAAGAAATAATCGTACAAAAAAAATGTCTACGCACAAACACACAAAATGACACCCCTATCTAGACACCACAAGGCATGCTGGGTAACCGTTGACACTCTTTCCCAACACACTGCACTATACTCTACGTTGGACAGTGTTTACAGTACATGTGTGGCGGAAGACCGCTGCGATGCGAGAGCTCCACTGTGGAACACATACACAATACACAATACACATACACAATACACAATACACAATACACATACACAATACACAATACACAATACACATACACAATGGACAGGCACTGTGATACAACAGGAGAAAAACACCGAGTGATTGTGAGGTTGGGTTTTTTTTGTGGAAGCATTTTTGTGCTGCAAATGTATTACTCTTCTGAAGGCATATTGTTTTCAAAAGCCAACTTTACTTAAGTGGCCCCACCAACTAACCAGAACTACGTTCCAACATCCAACCAGAACTCGGCTCACGGGACGAAGTTGGGGGTAAGTCACTATTGATGCTCCACACTGCTGGGGGGATGTCATACGACTTCCCTTGAATTTAATTTAAATGTCATATTTGTGCCTGCACTGACTACTTGGACTACACTGGACGTCTTTTTGGAATACACAGGGTTTAAATGGGAGAGGATGGCGCCACTACTATGCAGTGTATGATGTTCTAATAACATTTAGTTATTCACCATGACAATGACAAAAAAATATTGAACTGAATGTAAAATCCTGGGAGACCTACCGATGCCCTCGTTGTTGGAGTGCAGCAGTTCCATCAGCGGAGGAGATGCTCCCTCGCTGTCGATGGCCTCAGCTGATTGTTTGTCCAGAGCTAGCTCACACAGCACGCCAGCCGCCACACGCTTCACGTTGTCCATCGGTGAGTAGAGAAGCTGGCGAGGAGGAGGGGGAGATTTGAACAAGAGACGATGAAAACAAAACAAAACAAAAAAAGAGTCAATGAAAGATGAGTTTTTCCCACTGATACCTGAACAAAGAGAGGAATGGTCTGCAGATTAGCGATCTCTGCTCTGTTGGCAGGATCTCTGGCCAGGATGTGCAGAGCTCCCGTGCAGCCCTCCACGATCTCCTCCATCCTTACTCCATCCTGACAAAACACAACAGTTGTTAAACAAAGACATCAATAGACACAAAAAGCCACATTAAACATAAAGCTTGTACCTGGTATGTCTGCTGGTTGGACGAGCCATGCTTCTGGGCATCCTGGTGGGCTTTGAGCAGCAGGTTGACCAGGCGAGGGATGGCTCCTGCGTCCCTCAGTGGAGCCTGGTTCTCTGGGCACAGAGCCAGGTTACGGATCAGGCCAACCACCACCTTCAGCACAGGAAAACAAGCAGGGGAAAAACAAAAACAAGATTTTGAAGGCATTAAATTTAGCTTTGTGGCGTTTCAAAAATATTTAATACAAGCTGGTCACCTACCTGTTCATGGAACCCCCCCCCCCACCTCTACTTCCTTGTATTATGACTCTCACCTTGATAACAGGCCAGTAGTACGGCTGGTTCAGCAGCTTAACAATGGCGGGGATGCCATAGTGTCTCCTCACTGCGTTCTGTGCCACCTCAGCCTGCTGGTGGCGTGAAGTCAGGTGACGCAGGGCGCAGATGGCGGGTTCAGTCACATCCTCTTTCTCGCCAGCGCGCAGTATAGCGTGGATCAGCGCCTCCACGCCGTTGCTCTGGGTGACCAGAGTTTTATTGTAGGCATTGTTGCATGTGAGATTGGACAAGATCCCGGTGGCACAGGTGAGCATGTTGATGTCGTCTGAGCTCAGCAGGTTGACCAACACCTGCAACAGGCTGTCCATTCCCTCCTGAAACGCAGCAGGAACATTTCATTTTATTTGGGGGGTAGCTGGTCCATTTGTTGCTCTTTGTCCCTCTGCTTTAACTAAGTTTATGGCAGTGCTTATCAAATAGTAGGGTGGGCCCCCCTTGGGGGTGGCGCGGTGAACTGTTGGGAGGGGCGTGAGAGGCAGGGAGGATTCCCCCCCCTCCAGTGGGGGCATGACAGAAAATAATTGAGAACCACTGGTTTAAGGGGAGTGCACAATCACATTTAACACATATAAGAGCGCACACACCTGCTTGGTGGCAGCATCAGACAAGTTCCTGAGTGTCCACAGGCAGTTCTGCATCAGACGCTGGCTAGAGCCAGTCAGGTGCTTACCCAGAGCTTGCATCCCACCTGGAGGCAACACAGACGTTAGCTCAAAAACGACGGGCCCCATGAAGCACTGCAGGTGATGCCGTGTAACAAAGAGTCGCCACACCTGCATGACTGGCTTATGCACACAGGTGTGTGAAATGAATAGACATATCTCACATACCAGCCTCTACAATGGCGGGTTTGTTGCTGGGGCACACAGATAGGACTTTGAGCACACGACTGGTGGTCCACAGCAGCTTCTCATAGTTGTAGTTTCTCATGATGTGAACAAGACCCTCAGGACCCCCGTTAGCGAGGATGATGAGCTATGAGACAAAGATTATGTACAAGTATGTGAAGGGAGAGTAGATTTATGGAACAGAATTTCAGTTGGACCTTATCTGAAAACGCCTTTTAAGGATAGACTATGACCTGTCCACACATGCAGGATACATCCAATCACATGTTCGGCTCTAATAGCCACACCCAAAGTTTGAATGAACCTGAAACCTGTTCAGACGCCACACCTACCTCAAACCATGCACACACATGCCTAACAAACTAATGCTTGTGTACCCGCGGCATGACACACACACAAAAACACACCTTGCTCTCCTGATTGCCGTAGGACAGCAGTTGCAAACAGTCCGTCGTGATGGCCAAAAACTTGGGGTTGCTTTTCTTCAGAAGGGGAACCATCCTCTGCAGGCCGTCAGCCAGACGAACAGCCATTTTGGCTCCCTCCTGGTGTAGGAGGAGGTTGTGGAGTGTTGTGATGGCATAGAAGAGCACCGATTCCACAGGAGAGCTGAGGCACATCAAAGAGGGATAAGGTTGTTTTACTAATGTCCTGGAGATGGCCAGGCTGTTCCACTAATTATACAGTACATCGTGTATCATGGAGTGCCTTGGTTGACGAGTGAAAGATGCTGCAGTACCTGAGCATGCGGACAAGTGCTGGGATGCCCCCAGACTTGAAAATGGAGAGCAGACCCTCTCTTTTGTGGGAGAGGTTGTGAAGGATGCTGGCTGTGACCCTGGCTGTCTCCATGTCACTGGTGTTCTGCATGGCTCGGACCACTGCAGACACCACCTGTGGCGACTGCATCAGCGCATGGCGGGACGCCTCCTTGCGTGTCAGCTGGTTGACAATCTGAGCTGCCTTGCTGACCACCACCTGGGGGAAAGGCAACGATTTGGATTGGTTGGAATAAGGCTTACGGTTGCAAATTATGTGCAGTTGAAATATTTGAAAGTTGTTTAGCTGGTTGTCTGGACTTAGCTCTATGGATGCACACATTTACATTTTCATGTCAATATCTGTTTGCTTTAATATGCAAGCATGCCAAAAGGACATCAGCAAATGTAGGTAGAAGAATATCTGGTAATGTCGCTGTCTGCACACATGCAGTGCTGCACACACACACACAAGCGGTCATCCTGACGCTTTCACAGCTTCACAGACAGTAGGACAACACAGAACACTGAACGTCGCACATAATTTCCATTTTGCTACATTATTATTATTGTTAATTTTATATGAGGCTGTAAGAAACTCCTCTCTACTGGCAAGTATGATATTGTAGAGACCTGGACATTTTGTGTTGTGTAGATGTCCGCAAAGCATTTTTGTGTGTTTGTGTGTGGCGCAAGTGAGGACGGCTGCAGTGCATGTGTGGAGACAGCAATGTTCACTCATGCTCTTTTTGGCTACGTTAGCCGATATTCATCTAGCTACGTTTGGTGACAACATGAAAGCACAGACGCGGCTCATAAATCAGAAATCTCCGCCAAACAAAGTAATAGTACTTGTGCACAAAATGTATGGTAATAGGATGTACCTGATCTTCATCGTTGAGCAGTTTGGTGAGTTCAGGCACGGCACGTGTGGCCAGCTCGGCGTCATCTTGGTAGTTGATCAGATGAATAATGGCTGCCTTAAGCATCTGGGAAGGCTCTGCCAGTCGCTGCACGTTGGTCATCTGGGACGGATCTGTTTGGGTAGTAGTCAAGACGGTCGTGCTTTCCTCCAGCGTCTCTGGGAACATGGCAGCACGCACCCGCTGGGCTCTGGTCAACACGTATTGGGAGTCTGGGAACGAAGGACATTCAATGATGACGACAGTCTTCATGTACATACGGAGGAGGCTACACTAAATGTGGGTCTTACCTGCCGGTTCTGTTGTGACAGTGGTCACGGTGTACTGCTTGGAGGCGGTGAATTCGCCATCATCATCTCTGACGGTGTTGGCTCCAGACTGGATGCCTGAGTCGATCTCATACCTCCTCTCTTGCCACTCTGTTACTTTTGTGACGCCTCTATCGAGCTCACCCACTGTCAAGCACAAAGAGAGGAGCGACTTCAAGTTAGACTAAATCCTTTCTTATTATTATCCTTTATTACTTATTATTACTTGTTATTTTGCGATTAAATACAAGGACATTAACCACACACAAGCTTGTGATGCTTTTATAGAGGCGACTTTAATTTAAATGAACGACTGAAGAATTTCTTTGATGAGAAGATAGACTGAAATGTTAAAAGATGAGAACACTTACTTTGCATGGCCATCCTTGCCTCCTGCAGTCAAAAGCCTGCAAAAAAAGCACAGGCCAAGGATATCTGATATTAAGCGCTGCATGAACGAGGACACGCTTCACATAACAACATGAATAAACAACACAGCATTAATCCTACATTTTCTTTTTTAAACATGAGATGAGGGAGTGTATTTGAATGCTACTTGAAAGTGCAGTGTGCGTGTTGCCGCCA